>NC_138088.1:41616900-42301900 GCF_964212035.1 Myotis nattereri
CCTTTTAGATAATAACCACCAAGAGATTGATACAGCAACTGAAGACCTGGGAACAGTGGTCACATATCCAATTTAACTTAAAAACATTTTTAATATAACACAGTTTATACCTTTTTCATGACTCTTGACAAGGGAAAAAAGTATTCAGAGATAATAAATGTATTTTTCATCTCAAAGTAGTCAAAAGTCAAGTGTTTAAAAGTCAAGAATATGTATGAAGAAAAGTAGCAATTTCAAAAAGACACTACTCTATTTATGTGCTATATGGATCATCTTGAAAGAGTCTATAACATTTAGAAATGTGATTTCCGTAAAGACAATAATAATCGTAACCAAAATTTACTAAATACTCATGAAAATTAAGTACTAGGCTCAGTGCTTTACATGTGTCATCTCCTTTATCCTCACAATCCTATGTGGTGGGAGCTAATATGACACCTAAGGCCCACTCTTGTCTTGGAGCCTTTGATCTAGCTGCTCCCTCTGCCTGTAATACACTTGTTCCAGGCCCTCACCTCCTATTTACATCTTGCTCAAATTTCACCTTTTCAAAGATAACTCCATTTAATACTGCAGTCTGCCCTGGTCCATCCATCATTTCCTTTATTCCAACTTTTGACCTCTAACATACCATATAATTTTCTTATTATATTTATTGTTTATTGTCTTTATCCACCCTTTTCCTTCTCACCAAACCCCACCCACACTCTCCCAGAATGTAAGTTCCATTAAGGCAGGGATTTTTATCTGTTTTGTTCACTAATCTATCCCAAGCACCTGGAACAGTGCTTGTCACAGAGTAGAAACTCCATAAATATTTTTGAATGAATGAATACCTATTTTACAGATGCAAAAAACTGACACTCAGTGCAGTTAAAAGACTTGTACAAGGTGATAAGCATTAGTGCCAGAATTAAAAACCAGATAATCTGACTCCAGATTAGTGCAATACTTGTTTAACAGAGCAATAAAGAAAGTGAAGATCAGGAATTTCTAAGTCTAAGCTGGCATCCAGACCCTTTGATTTCCCATGAATAACAAGATGGATAGATATAATCAACCAGCACTTCTCCAGGGTGGGCTCCAAAATAATTAAAACAAGGACCATTGGGATCTGGCATGAAGATAGAAGGCATGATCGTGGGATTTCAAGTCTAACAAGTCTCTAAAAGCTGCCTCTTTAATATCCATACATTTAGCAGATGCCCTTGATATAATGCATATAATGTGCTTGAGCCACTTTAATTAATGGCAGATGTTATTAGCTATGTGCAAGGCCCTGCACCAGTGTTTCTCAAACTTTCCTTCCTTAGGCAGGGGAGACACCTGTGGAAACCTGGAGATAATTCCAGATGGAGACATCTTTGGGGTTTTGTGTGTGCATACACCGTGAACTAGGAAGAGACTTGCTCACTCTCTTTTGCCCAAATCAACAGATGAGACAGCTTCCATGGGAATGACGGGGGAAAAGGGAGCTACTAATGGAGACTATGCAGCCTTCCAGAAGAATCAAACTGAGAGGAAGCGGCAAACACTTCTTGGGCCAATGGTAAGCTAAGACGCCTACCACTTGGTCACAAAAGAAGACACTGAGTGAGGCTCAGTGAGGTGCTGAGCAACTGGCCTAAGGTCACATGGACAGTAGGTATTGAAGACTTGAACTCAATCGGTTAGAATGCAAAACCCACGCTCTGGATCACTTCTATAAAGAACTTAGCACAGAGCTTGATCCCAGAAAATGTGAAATTAAAATATGTATAATACATATATACACATATAGGTGTGTGTGGATAGTCTTTCTGAAAACAAAGAGCTATTCTATTGTTCAATTCGCTTTTAATATATTTTTTTAATTGATTTCAGAGAGAGGAAGGGAGAGAGAGATAGAAACATCAATGATGAGAGAGGATTATTGACTGGCTGCCTCCTGCACACCCTCTACTGGGGATTGAGCTCCCAACCCAGGCATGTGCCCTTTACCGGAATCTAACCCAGGATGCTTCAGTCCACAGGCTGACGCTCTAGCCACTGAGCCAAACCAGCAGCTAGGGCTCTACTTGCGTTCAGAAAGTTTTCTCTCTCTCTCTCTCTCTCTCTCTCTCTCTCTCTCTCTCTCTCTCCTCTTTCTCTCCTCTCCTCTCCTCTCCTCTCCTCTCCTCTCCTCTCCTCTCCTCTCCTCTCCTCCCCTCCCCTCCCCTCCCCTCCCCTCCCCTCCCCTCCCCTCTTCTCTCTCTCTCTCTCTCTCTCTCTCTCTCTCTCTCTCTCTCTCTCTGATTTTCTTCTTATTGTGATCTTTACCAGGAGCACCTATCCTTTTCCACTTTCTCTTAAGGAAGGAGAATAAGCGTGGTGTGCAGATCTGATCACTAGAGGGATAAACTCCTTGCTAACCCATTAAGTTCCCCAGGAAGGATCTTGTCTCTTTTTTTCTATCTAGTCTATCTATAACAGCGATTTTCAATCTTTTTCACTATGGCACATATAATCTAATGACTAAAATTCTGCGGTATACCAAAAATATATTTTTTAACAATCTGACAAAAAAAAATAGGTATAATTTTGATTCATTCACACCAGAGTATTATTGTGTTGGCTGTTGTAATTTTTTTTATTTAACAATCTAAGGCAGTGGTTCTCAACCTTCTGGCCCTTTAAATACATTTCCTCATGTTGTGACCCAACCATAAAATTATTTTCGTTGCTACTTCATAACTGTAATGTTGCTACTGTTATGAATCATAATTTAAATATCTGATATGCAGGACGGCCTTTAGGCGACCCCTGTGAAAGGGTCGTTTGACAGGGTCATTCGACCACCAAAGGGGTCGCGACCCACAGGATGAGAACCGCTGATCTAAGGGAAAGGAGGTCAGTTCCCCTGACTAAATAGTCAGGAATTGCATGTTTTAAAAATTCTTGCAGTACACCAGTATGCCGTGGCACACCAGTTGAAAATTGCTTATCTATAACATCTAGCACAGTGCCTGAACATACTTATTGGTACTCAATAAATACCATTTTAATGAATTAATAAATAAAACATAACAGGGTTACCCCAAATAACCTCTCAGTTTCCCCCTTGGCTGAAAAGACCATAAGCAAAAGCCTTGAAGCATCTGCAGAGTGCTATGAAAATGCTCAGTAATGGAATATGTGCTAATCATCTGTATATTCCATAGTGAGACACTTTCATAAACAGAGAGATTGGGAAGGATCACAGAAAGACGGAAGGGGAAGGAAGAAGAAAACATATTTTGTGGAGGTCCATATCTATATATAAAAAAGGCTAAGCAACTGGCCGACCAGCAGACTGGCCAGTAGCTATGATGTGCGCTGACCACCAGGGGGCATATGCTCAATACAGGAGCTGCTGAGTTACAGCAACTTTGCAGAGTGCCGTCTCACACTCAGGGACCACTTGGGGGATGTCAGACTGCTGGTTTCAGGCCAGGCAGAGGGACCCCACCAGTGCATGAATCTGTGCATCAGGCCTCTAATATTGTATATATGTACTGTGCAAAGTGCTTTTTGAGCATTACCTCATTTAGTCTTCACAACAGTTTTGGGCATTAACTTTACTTTATAGGTGGGAAAACTGAGCTCTGAAGGATTTACTTTCTCCCCAAGGCCCCAAACCTACTAAGGATCAGAGGGATCTGTCCAGGCCTGCTTGACTTCAAAGCCCATTTTCTTTCTACCAAACCATAATGCAGTGCTCTATAGATTCTTTGCTTCCAAAATAGTGTTTTAAAGATGTTTAAGCACTCTTGTGAATTACTTACACTGTTGAATCATGTTTCCAATTTTTATAAATAGGGTCCACATTTTGCTTGAACTCTTTTCTCTAAAATTTAATATTTTTGTGATGGATTCCTTCAGTTTTTCCTTTTAAGCAGAATTTCTGCTTAACAAGTCACTCTAATGTCCCATTGCCCCTGGCAATGTTCATGAATTTCCAATAGATGCTCTTCTCAGAGTCATTTGCTCACATTTACTTATATTGCAAGCAAATCCATGGTTGCTCTTGCAATGACTTTTTTTAAATGTTCATTTTTGCCTTGGTTGAGCATCATCCTAAGCACAGAGAGGTCACTGGTTCCATTCCCAGTTAGGGAACATGCCCAGGTAAAGGGCTCGATCTCTAGTAGGAGAGCATGAAGGAGGCAGCCAATTGATGTTTATATCTCTCATCAATGTTTTTCTCTTTCTCACTAATGTTTTTTTTCTCTCTCTTCCTCTCCTTCTAAAATCAATAAAAACATATTTTTAAAATGTTCATTTTGTTTTAAATGTAGCTAGAATTTTAAATTATAAAATTGATCTCTTTAAGACTATAGCTGTAGTATATCGCCATATTACATTTTTCTGCAACAATAGAAGTGAGGAATGGTATATACTAGTATAAGTGCAGACTAAGACCAAATAGAGAAAAGTGCTGACTTTCATCTGCGGAAAAACTTAATTAAATGACTTGAAGCTTTGACTCTAATTACAAGGAGCAAGAAATTTTCTAAAGGCCAATTCCAAGGACAATTTTTCTTAAATCTTTTCTCCTATCCACATGTCAATAAAGAAGCTACTGAACAAAGCTTTATGCCGGAAAATACAGTGATGAATGTATTCTTATAATTAAATCCAGGCAGTCATTATCTATGGTTCTCAAGCTTTAGAGTACACTAGAATCAACTGGAGGGAGGTTAGCACACAGATTGTTGAAAGGGTTCCCAAGATCCTTTCAGGAGTTCATGAGATAAAACCTTTTCACTACAACATTAAGACACTTACTTGCCATTTCACTCTCATTTTCTCACAAGTGTACACTGGGTTTTCCAAGGCCTATATCACATGTGATAATGTCATTGCTCAGACAATTAATGGAATATATGCTTGTATATTCTTGTTTTCTAGACTTCTAAAGTATGGTTTTGGAGTATAAGTGTGTATGTTTACAATGGTTAACTCAGTTTGTCCTCAATACATCTACTGTTCTCAACAAGCTTTTTTTCTATTACACCTGCTATAATCTGTATAACTCCATAACCATCCAATAAGTTCTTTTGAAATTCTAATGTTTTTCTTATGCCTATATGAAAATTAAAAAATGTTGTTGTCTTATTTTGCAATAACATTTAAAATTATTTTGAAGTTTACTGTACTTAAAAGAGTAGGTTATTGTATTACATTGGCTAGAAAGGTGCATGAGGTAGCTGAAAGACTGACAGAGCCTTCTGCAATTGACAGTGTTGAATGACTACTGGGTGAAAACTCAGTAAAGTTAGGAAAAGGAATCACCCCAGTGCCACTTCCCAATAATACAGTAACTTGTTAAATTAAAGCATGAAGACAAAGTTAATATTTCAGGATATTAATATCTGGATAAATCTCTAGACAGCTTTTTCTCTTGCATCCACCCAATTAAGCATTAATAAAAATTTTCTGTGTGAATGGCACTAAAATAACTTGGTTTATTGGCACTAAATACAATGCTTGGCACTAAATACAAATGGTGATGCAATATATAAAGTGTAAAATAACTGATTTGACTCTCATGTTTGTACTGGAAAACTATGCTGTAAACTGAATTGGTAATTTTTTCATGGAACAACAATTGGACTGATGGTACAAAAGCAACAGTGGGTAAAACTTCGGGAAGTTTAGCACAAGTCAAGTCAGGAGCATCAAACTATCCTAGTGATCACTGTCATATAACTGCAATAAAACAAAAATACTTCCTCTGATAAAACAATAAAAGTTATTAATTTTATTAAATTTTAACCCCTGAGTACATATTGAAAAAATAATCTGTATGACTAAATGAAAAATATACATAAAAGACTTCATCTCCACAGCAAACTATGATGTCTGTCTCAAGGACAAACACTTGTATGATCGAGTTGTAAACTGCATTGGTAATTTTTCATGGAACAACATTTTTACTTGAAACAATGACTGACAGACAAATTGTGATTATTCAGACGGGTTTTTAAAAGATATTTTTTCACAAAAATGAACAAAGTAAGCCTGTCACTTCAAGGAAAACAACTGACAAAACCTGCTGCTGATTATAAATTTTGAACTGTTGAATGAAAGTTAGGATTTTAGGATATTTGTATCTGTACTATGAGCTTGTCTGCTTCCCAAAACGTACAGACTTTTTTGATTCGGTCAGCAGTGATAATAAATGTGCTTGATGCATTATGATGAAATGTGCCAACATTTGGGATATCTGTGTAACAATTCACAACTCAGCAAAACAGTGTTTTCCAAATGATCAATGCATGGTGTTACAACATCATACATGGGTAAAAGATACATTCAAAATACAAGACCAATAGATTTTAATGCATCAGAGTATGAAAAGTCTATTGATATGGCTTCATATTTCACATTGCGACAAATCTTTAGGAAACTATCACTTGTAGAATTTCAATGTAGTATCTGAGAAGAATAGCCGCAAAAACCTGAAAAAGGCTATTCAAATACTTCTCTGTTTTCTAGCTGTATATCTCTGTGAGAGCAAATTTTCTTCATATTCTTAAACCAAAATAACATATTGCCACAGAATATAGCAAATGATGTGAGAATCCACATATCTTCAGTTGAGAAACAGCTATAGACAATTAGGATTTCCATAATGTAATATCCTAGCCAGATCACCCTATATAATCCTCCACTAGTTGAGAAGAAATTTCCATGAACAAAAAAAGTCCAATCAGCGTTCATGCCTCTCTCTTAAATATTAGTGGAGATCTCAGGATCATTTATCATTTAGGAAAATTCATGTGAGAGACAAAAACCGAAATAAAGAAATGAGGAAGGGAGGAAGGACATAGAGGACAAAATGTTTAATTCAGAAACTGTAAGGAGAGAGAGAGAGAGAGAGAGAGAGAGAGAGAGAGAGAGAGAGAGAGAGAGATATTGAGAGAGAGAGAACAAACAGAGGGAAAGAGGAAGGGGAGAGAAAAGAACAAAAGAAACTAAATAAACAACTAAAATTAAGATCCTCAAGAAATAAGGAGCTAAGCTATATGAAGCCATAGGAAAAAAAAAAAAGAAGAAAATTTTGAGGATTAAAAAGAGCTTTTGGAAATTAGAAATACAACAGAAATGAAAATGTCAACAGAAAATATGGATGATTAAGAAGATTTATCAGAAAATGGAAGAAAAACAAGAAAGAGAAAAATATATAAAAGTTAGAGTACTGTTTGAGGACTTCTGATATCTGATAGTGGAAATTCCATAAAGAGAGAGCACAGAAAATAAATAGAAAAAAATTATCCAAGAAAAAAAATTCAAAAAGAGATTTCTAAACTGAAGGGTAAGAATTTCAGATTGATAGGGTCTACCAATACCTACTGAACAGAATAAAAAGAGAACCATGTAAAGGATCGCTTAGGACAAAAAGATCTTAAAAGTACCAAGATAGAAAAAAAAAAGGGCAAATAAAAGGATTGGAAATTAAAAAGGTATTGGATTTCTCAATAGTTACAAGGAAAGCTAGAACAAAATGGAGCCAACGCATCAAAATCTTAGGGAAATCTTTATGCATCCAAAATATAAATCAAATTCTAATACAAGGTCTCAACATGTTTACTTCTCATTTATCTTTTCTCAGGAATTTCCTGGGGGAAAATGTTCCCCCCAAATAGGGAGTAAACCTCAAAAAAAGGCATTGATCCAACAAATAAGAGAGTCAAAGGAATCCCCAGGATGATGGTGAAGGGAGATCCCAGGATAACAGCTGTGCAGGAAGCACAGAGATCAACCAGTCCAGATGGGATCAGAGGAGGACAAGAAGAAACTGATGGCTACCTGGGGGTGTTTGCACAGAGAGAGATTTACCCTCTGATACAGAGTTAGGGATAGATTAATAGGAAATTAGGCAAATGAAAAAGACAGTTATTAATTCCAGAGAAAGCAAAAAGTTGTGAAAGAAAGAAAATGTAACCATAGCACACCACATTCTCTGCTGTGAATCATATTTATTAGTAATAAAAATGTGAGCACTGAATTCTGATCTCACCAATACTTAAGTAAAATGTTGGAGGATGGACAAAGGAAAGTATGTTTCAGTGTGCAAGGAGTTAGGGAGGTAAGAGAGCTAAATTCTCATTTTCCATAGTAGGAAATTAATAGATAATATTTGAATTGGAAAAAAAGTCAAGAAACAGCAGGATCAGACTGTTACTTAGAAATATGGAAATAAGTATCAGAAGTGGCTAAAATTATGATGATGCTTCTATAGAGGGGCAATAAGAGGTGGGAAGGGTGGAGCTGGGTACTGCTGGTTTCTATTATGAAGAAAAATGCACTACATGCTGATTACAGAAAGACTGGAAACTACAAAAAAGAAAATATGAGAATAAAAGAGTCCCTATATGCCATCTACCTAAAGATTAACACTATAAATCTATTAGTGCATTTTCTTTGAGTTAATGTGCATTTTATATTATTGGGGTATGACTTGTATATTTTATATTTTACTTTATTCACTTGACAAAAGCATTTTCCCATTTATTATGTTCTCATACATATTTTCAGAGCAATATATTATTTTGTAATAAATAACATTATGTATTTAGGTGTAACAATGTAGGCCTATTTTCCTAATATTTTATTTTGAAAAATTTCAGAAACAGGTGAAAGAATTATATAGTGAAAACCATATATCCATCACCATGGTATTACAATGAATGCTTTGCTATATACATCCTCTACCACACATTTATCAATCTATCCCTTTATCCATTCATTGATCTATTTTATGTATTGAGGCATTTCAAAGTAAATTGCAGGCTTTGATAAACTTCATCCTAAACACTTCATCAGACATACTATTGATTAGAGTGCAGTATCTGTTTATGGTTATTTTTCTTAAGTTTTACATACAATGATATGCATAAATATTAGGTATATCATTTGATGAATTTCAAAAAATGGATAATCCTGTGAAAACTAAATTGCTATCAAGATGTAGATTACATTATACTCACCCCAGACAATTCCCTCATCCTCTCAATCCATATCCCTACCCCCTACATCGACAAAGGCAGTCAATGTCCCCATTTTTAAAATCTATTCCAAAATTTCATGTAAATAGAATGATACAAATGTATTTTTATATGACTTTTTGCACTTAGCATAATGTTGAGGTTCATTCATTTGTGGAGTCTATCATTAGTTTGTTCTTTTATCTTGCTGAGTAGTATTCCTTTATACAAATATACAACAGTTTGTTTATTCTCTTGTTAATGGCACTTGGTCTGTTTCTAGTTTTTGCCTATTTTTAATAAAACTGTTATGAACCCTTCTATAAAAAGTTTTTGTGCAGTATAGGTATATGTTTTCATTTCTTTTGGTTAAATACCCAGCAATGAAATGATTCTACAATTAATGCTTTACACACTACAATTAATGCTTTACTATATACATCCTCTACCACACATTCTTGATTTACTTTACAATATTAAGAAATTTTCACCTCAGCATTTCTCAGGGTTAGAGAAACATGGCATTTGGTTTTAATTTTTACTAAGTCCTCCTGGCCAGGATTTTCTGGAATTGTTCCAAATCTTGACTGAACACTATAGCTGGAAGGGATAAATGACAGATCTCAGGTGCTACTTGTTGTCCTCAAATGAGTTAAAAACTTTGGGGGTATTTTTAGAGTAGTTGCAAACATATGATCTATATCTTGAGAGATGGCCAGTATTTTTAAAGTAGCCAATAAACAAAACATGTTTATGAAACAATCTATTTCTCCAATATAAAAATTACTGCGCTCATTTCATTCCATTTGCATGGTAAAGTGTGCTTCACTAGGGAAGAAGAGCTTTCTCTGATCCCTCCCTGTCAGCTATAATTGATCAAGCCTTACCCATTAATATTTGTATACTTATTTCATTAGTTCTCCCTACAAACACTACAAATTCTTCAAGTTCAACCTTTATCCTACATTATCCAGATAGTCTTTTGTGAGGACACTGAAGAGGATTTAAATTCCCACACTGGAATGTAATACTTTCAGTAAAGGATCATTTATTGCTATCAAAGCAGTAATAGTTAGTAGATTATTCCAACTTCAACTCAAAACTCTGCCACTTTCTATGCAATCTTTGGATTTTTTACAACTTTCTCTAAATCATATATAAATAGAGATAAAAAGAGTCCCTACCTCATTTGGTTGTCGTGAGGAGATATGGTAAGGCATATAAAAGTTTGCAACAATTCCTGCCCTATTGTTATTATCATTGTTGTTATTGCCCAATAAACAATTGCCTAATTGGAGGGCTGGGTGAAAAAGGTGGAGAGATTAAAAATTACAAATTGGCAGTTACAAAATAGTCATGAGGATATAAAATACAGGGTAGAGAATATAATAAATGAAAATGTAATAATTAAGTATGGTGCCAGGTAGGTACTTGTAATATTAGTGGGATCACTTTATAAATTATATGGCTGTCTAACTACTATGCTCTACACCAGAAACTAATCTATAACAATAAAAGCATAATATGCTAATTTGACCGGACAGCCAAACGACCTTCCCATCCTTCCGGATGACCTTCTGGATGAAGCCAGGGCTGCGAGGGCCGAGCCCCTTTCACAAATTTCGTGCATTGGGCCTCTAGTATAAAATAATATTGAATGTTAACTTAATTTAAAAAGAAGAAAACTGAGTCTCATAAAGATTTGCAAAGGTAACAGAGATAACAATTGAAAGAACTGTGGTTCAAACACAAGTTTTCTAATATCAATGCCTTTGTGCTCAAACACTCAACCATATGGGTGTCTGGTTCTATTATTCCTTTTTTGTTGTAGTTTGAATATGCCACTTTTAACTTAAGCAATTAATAAAATGAAAGTGTTGTTTTAAAAGAAAAAAAATTGCCTAAATCAGCAGTTGTTGAATAAAATAATGCTATTTTGGTGGAAGAAAAAAACTCACAAATTATAAAAATAATAATTGTAAGTTACAATAAATTCTATGAAAAAAAGAGCTAAGAAAGAGAATTGATGAGGAACCTATTTTATAGGGAAGGCTTCTTGAAGGAGATAACATGTAAGTTGTGCCTTAAGAGATGAGAAGTAGCAGGTCACACAAAAAAATGGGGAGAACAGTATTCCAGGCAGAAGAATAACATGTACAAAGGTCCTGAGGCAGCCATGTCTGTGAATTTTCTATGAACCACAAGACCATGAGTGTGTTGGGACAGCATGAGTAAGGGTAGAGTAGCACCAGATGCAATCACAAAGAGTAGAAAGTTTGGCTTTTGGGCTAAGTGCAAAGGGAAGATCCTGAAGGGTTTTAAACAAAAGAATGACAAGATTGTCAGACTTACTCTATCCATGACTCACAAAAACAATTTGAAGGAAGGTAAGATAAAATAAACAATTTGAAGGAAGATATGAAAAATATCTGGAACTTGTTTAGAGAAACTAAGAGTATTTAGGTAGAATACAATATTTTCCATCGTAATTGAAGTTACTGATTGCCAACAAACCAAAAATCCTTTTGGGATACTTAATAAAGATTTCATCCACTTTCTTTCACACCTGTTATGAATATGCAAGGACTACAGTGACCCACTTAAAACAGAGGAAGACAAGAGTTCATGAGCTAGGGAGCAAGGGTTGGAGTAACTGAGAAAGATGGCCATAGTTGATAGCTCTGAGGGCACAGAATGGGAGCATGTAGCTGAGCTACGAAGACCACATTAGATGAAAGATGATTTGGAGGATGCTGTGGGATAGATTTCTTACAAAAAGGAAGGGCAGGATTCCAGTATAAAACTGTGAGACATTGTAAGATGTTGGACATTCCAGAATACATGGTATAAGGAGACTTAGAGAAAATGTAAATTTATATTTCAGATAATTATTGTTATAAGTCAATCTCCCCTTAGGGTAACATAGTTCTGCTATTTTAAGCTTCTTCCTGGAATGTTGGAGGGGTTAATTCTCTCTTGAAGCTGCTTCATTCCCTTCATATTCTTTTTTTTTATTTGCTTCATATTAGTGACTCTCTTGGCACTAATTAAGACCACTGCCATTAATGTAATGAAGCATTTCTATTTTCATATGATATATTGAGTAATTAACAATATTTCCTCTCTTAAGGAAATTTATTCCTAAGGAAAAGCTTATGGGGAAATGCTGGCATGTTCAAATTTCCATCACCTGCTCACTGACGACAGATTGATTTAAAAGTGTACATAATAGCCGAGCTTTCCCAAATGTGTCAGTGTTGCTGTTTTTTGTAAAATTGTATTATTATGAGATAGTATGTGTCATAAGAACAGCTTTGGGGTTAGTTTTAACTTTTTTTCTTGGAGGATGAAGAATAGTCTATTAAATGTCAGATATAAACTTCATGACAAGTAATATCTTTTATTTCACAGCAGCTGATAGATAATAAGAGCAAAAATGGTGAATACCTACTGTTGCCAGGTAACTGCATCCACTGTGCTTCCTGCCACCTTCATGAACCTGTAAGGAAGAAAAATAACAAAGATATTGCAACTTGAAGCAAACCGTATCTACAAAGTTAAAATGAAATAAAATGAAATAAGCTGAGACATACATAAATCAGGCCAATGCCTGGGTAGCTATGCTTTCTGAAAGTGTCCACAGCCCTTTTATAAACATGGTCTATCCAACAGCTATTGAAGTTAAACTGTACAGAAGGTAAAGGTAACTCTACTTTCATCTTTCCACACATCCTTACCATCTGGAACTCAAGACCCTATAGGACATTATGCCTATGTCTATCTTCCCAAGCCGATGCCTGATAGCTCCCACGTCACTCTCACTATGATCAAAACTTATCTGCCCCATTTTGTATTCTCTAAAGACTCTGAGATTTGCTAGAAAGCTATAAATAAAGGATGACATTTCACAAGAATTAGAACACAATCGATGCCTCTGAAAAACCTCAGACCTCTCCTTTTGAAGAGGGCACAGGGAAACCCAATTTACTTATACAAGTATAAAGTGATATCAAATATACTCCTATGATGGGCTGGGAGATATGCCTTTCAACCCTGAGACCCTGAAGAACTTTTCTTCAGACAGAAATTATCTTCAATCAGGACTTCATAACAAAAGAACTCTTCTACTAGGAAGGGAGATGGTATTTTTCAGGAAGGCCCTATTCCTGCTCTACCCCAGCATAACCTTGCCAGGTGTAGACATAAGCAAAGGGGTTTTGCTTTGTCCAAATAGAGGTTCTGCGTTGCCATTATGGTAGAAGAGGACTGAGTTTCTATAGGTCTAGAGAGAGGTAGAGAGAGGACAACAGGACTATGACTTAGCATTAGAGTGAAGTTTATAAAAGAAGATGAAGAAGAATGAGAGGAACGAGACAGGGACTGGGATACGGAGAGGAGAGGGGAGGGAAGAGAGAAGCAGTTGAAGGAAGAGGGGTGGAGAAAAGGCTTGGGTATTCTCTTTTCCACCCTGCCAAGTGCTCTTTCTAAGTCAATATGCATAGAATCAGCTACCTGCTTGAATAGAGAGGGGAAAACTGGAAAAAAAATAGAGGGAGAATAAAAACAGATTAGCATCTCAAATACTATCCTGGCCACGTACATATTCTAAGCAGTGGAGACCTAATAATAATCTTACAAGTAGGATCATCCAAAACTAAAGAGGGGGAGATAAAATTTTACACCCCTCCCAAGGATATTTTAAAAATTAGAAAACCTAGACAAACTTAGATATAAGTTGTTCGGTTTTTTTAAATCCTCACCCAAGGATATTCTTCCATTGATTTTTAGAGAGAGTGGAAGAGAGGGGAAGACAGAGAAAAATATCAATGTGAGAGAAACACATCAGTCGGTTGCCTCCTGCATGAGCCCCTCCCAGGGCCCTGGGCCGGGAGGAGTCTGCTACCCAGGTACCATGCCCTTGACCAGAATTGAACCCAGGACCCTTCAGTCCACAGGCAGACGGTCTATCCAGTGAGCCAAACTGTCTAGGGCTAAGTATAATTTTTTAAAAAGAAACAAAATGCTTAAAATATATTTACATGAGCTTTACTCCTCCAAAATAATTTCTAAAATCTCTGAAATAGAAATACTATTTTATATAAAGCTGTCTCCATTGATATATAAAAATAACCATAATGAAAATAACACTGACATTTATAATGCTTTCTCACTGTAAATTTTTTTTCAGCTTTGTATGTGCATAACTTCACATAACCCTGAAAACAACCTGAGTAGGCAGATATTTCTAATTTATAGTGGAGGAGGCTGAGTCTCATAGAGGTTATGTACTAGCTCAAATTCATAGAGCTCATTACTAAACCCAGGTTCTCTGATTTCAAATCCTACCCTCTTTCTAGGATCCTGTGCTGCCTCCAAGCTGTTTTCACTGAGGCCAAGAAGTGCAGTATAACTCTTAGATGCAAAAATAAGTAAATTTGACTTGAGAAAATACTACCATATTTATCAGAAAAGGCATAAAGGCCTAAGCATCGTCTTTTCCTGCTGGCTCCCTCTCACAGACTTTAGCATTTCCATGCCTGTTTGTAAGACAAGGCGCTAAAGCAGGTATCAAAAGGTGACTGACTCATGGCCTCTGCTATAAGACAACCACAATAAAGTCAAGAAGACAGACACTGAGACAATTAGCTATCAGAATCTCTATGTGTGCACTAGTGGTACAAACTAACTGTTATGAAACAGCAGTAAAGGGAGCAGTTAGTTCTACCTTCTCTGGTGTTAGAAGAGGGCTAAGCATTGAGAAAAGCCTCACATCACACATGACATTGCATCTGGCATTGAAAGAAGGGTAGGATTTTGCCATGAAGAGGGAGGTATAGAACAGCTTGAGCAAAGCAAGGAAGAGTCAAAATGAGTGTGTTCTCAGGAGTCCAGAGTGGCTGAATGTCAGGGAATAGATAAGGGAGTAACAGGAGGTCAGAGGAGCCTGTGATGCTAGTGTGTCTGGCCTTTATCATGTAACAACTAGGTACACTTCCCTATCCTATTTATATTTGTATCACTAGCACTTAACATATTAATTATAAAATACAGCTAGCTCAATTTTCATATGTATATTTGGATTTACCCTGTGTTTAAACAAGAGAGGGAGTGTCAGGATCAGATACGAGTTTTAGGAAGCTCACTCTGCTTATGGTAAACGTTACAGGTATAGGTGTGGACTAATTGACAGGAGATGAATGTAGAAGTTGGGAGACTTTGAAACGTGAGAATGAAGAAAAGACACAATTGAGAAACACTGCTGGAGCATCTAAGAGGACCTGACAGGTGTGTTTAAGTGGGGGGAGAGAGAGTACCCCAAAGTTTAAAAGTTTTTCTAAATTTTTTCAATAACATTGAATGTGATTTTTTAACTGATTTGAGGGGGAAAGAGACAGACAGACAGACAGACACACACACACACACACACATACACAGAGAAAGAGAGAGAGAGAGAGGAACACTTATTTGTTGTTCCACTTATTTATGCATTCATTGGTTGATTCTTTTATGTGCCTTGACCGGGACCGACCTGAGACCTTGGTGTATGGCATGATACTCTAATCAACTGACCTACCCGGTCAGGGCCTCAATATGATTTTATGTTAGTTTCATTATATGTACAGTATAGTAGTCATATAATGATACGCTTTATAAAATGTTCCTCTGACATTTCTAATACCCATCTGGTACCATACATAGTTATTATGATATTATTGACTATATTTCCTATGCTATACTTCACATCCTCTTGACTATTTTGTAACTATTAATTTGTACTTCTTAATTCTTCACCTTTTTCACCCAGCCTCCCAACCCCTCTCCTCTCTGGTAACTGGACCCTGAACATTTTTTTAAAAATATATTTTTACTAGAGGCCTGATGCACGAAATTCGGGGCTTGATTCTCACAGCCCGGCTTCGTCCGGGAGGTTGTCTGGACAGTCATTCTGCTGTTCAGCCACCCAGTCTAATTAGCATATTATGCTTTTATTATTATAGATTGATTTCAAGAGTAAGGGAGAGGGATAGCGACAGAAACATCAATGATGAGAGCGAATCATTGGCTGGCTGCTTCTTGCACACCAGGGGGCCAAGCCCACAACCCGGGCATGTGCCCTTGACTGGAATCGAACCCAATACCCTTCAGTCCCCAGGCCAATGCTCTAACACTGAGCCACACTGGCTAGGGCTGAATCCTGAACTTTTAATTGCAATAATGTTTTTGCTCATATGGGCAACCAGGGAACAGACTTTTGAGGCTGATATTGGTGAATATATTACAATCCTTCTGGCTGTCTCAAAGAACTTGAAGTAAATAGTTATTGATGGTAAGTTACGCATTCACAGAAAATTAGGAGGAAAAATTTAATCATCAATGCCTTGTTTGGCTAAAAGGCTTTGGACAGACAATAAAGAATACATCTAATTTGGCATTTTGGAAGTTAGAAAATGGTTCTCTATGATACTATAATCTGAAGATATCATATACATTGGATAGTTTGTTCTACTGTAGCTTGATAATTAAGTCCTTAAATACCCTTACGTTATCAAATGCAGCATTATAAAAAGAATGAGTAAACTAGAGTTAGAAACATTTAAAGTGATGCTAATGTTTTCTCCCCACACCTCTCAAAGAAAATCTATAATATCAATAATTATAAATTAATGGACCCATATGTAGAATATTATATAGTTTACAGAGCAATATTTTAAAATTGAATATAGGAAAAGACTTACCATGATCCTGGACAGGAAAATCAATTATTATTCTTAAAGTAATTTATGGGTTTAATAAAATTCTAATAAAAAATGCCAGCAGATAGTTTTGAAACTTTATAAAATCATTCTAACATTCATCTGAAGAAGCCAAGAAAATCCTAAAAAATTGGAATAATGAAGGGACATTTATTTGATGTACCATTTATTAAAATACACCATAAAAGTTGCAATGATTAAAATATTCCTAGCTCAGAAATTAGTAAGTAGATATATGGACCAGAAAAAGAATATTTTTAGTTTGCATATAAGAATTTATTACAAGAAAAAAATCAGTATATATAAAAGCCAAACCATTTTTAATATGGATTTGTGGCTATTTAAAAAGATTAAAGTCAGATCCTCATTTAATATCTTATCCTATATAATAAAGAGGTAATATGCAAATTAACCCTCATGTCCTCACAAGATGGCTGCCTTCGACCAGGCCAGCAGGGGCAACAGGTTGCATGGGGCGACTAGGCTGTCGGGGGGGAGGGGGCGTGAGGGGTGAACAGGCCGGCAGGGGGGGGGCATTTGGGGGCAACCAGGTCAGCAGGGGGGGCAGTTAAGGGTGACCAGTCTGGCAGGGAGGGCAGTTGGGGGTGACCAGGTCACCCCTCACTGCCAGCCTAATTGCCCCCAGCTGCCTAATTGCCCCCAGCCTAATTGCCCCCAGCTGCCTCCCCCTGCTGGCCTGGTCACCCCCAACTGCACCATGCATGAATTTCATGCACCGGGCCTCTAGTTTTGTATAAGAAATCAAAATAGTAAAACTGTAGTTTAGTTTTATTAAATTTTTTTTATACTTCAATCACAGCTTAACATTTTAAAACAAATGATATTATCTTCTTCACTTTAGTAGTATACTGAAGCAATAGAAAAGCTGTTTTGCTAACTTTGAGAAAACATCATTATGATACACCATGTTCACATGAAAATTGCTGTAAACTATATCTTTTCTTTTTTCCCTCAGAGCAAACTAATAGACCAACTTCAAACATATGGAAGCATTTCTGCACTTATTTCAAGGAGAAAAAAATCTAATTTTCAAATAATGTCAAGCAAAATATGCACTTCCAAATACTACCAGAATGACCAAACATGCCCTTGTTTTTTGAAATGTGTAAAAAACTCATCTCAAATGGAGCAAATGTTTTGTTTTCAGACGTCCTCAAATGTTATTTTAAAAACTCTAGAAATACAAAAATCAACCACAGAAATAACACATAAAGAAAACTGATTAGACGAAACTCCAAGGAATTGATATTATAGTCAAAGGGTTTTGGAGAATTCTCCCCATCCCCATTCTCCTTCCCTGAGAATTATGGCTCTCTACCTACCCTGCATTTATATTGTTTCTATACTCTGCTTTTTAAAAATATAAATTTATTTTCATTGTTGAGAGTATTAGAGATGTCCTACATTTTCCCTACTTTGCCCCTCTCCACCTGCTCCCACTCTACCCCAGGCCTTCAGGGCACTACTGTCTGTGTCCATGGGCTATGCATGTAAGTTCTTTGGTTAATCTCTTCCTGCCCCCCTTCCCTCTGAGATCTGTCAGTCTGTCCCATGCTTCCATGTCTCTGGACCATTTTGTTAAAGTATGGTTGGCATACAATATTATATCAGTTTCTGGTGTTTTTAGATCTATTCTGGCAATGTGGATGACAAGTCCAAAAAGATAATTTTTTTTGTTTAAATCTAGCATTGATGGATTCTTCTCTCTAGTTCTGCTTGTTTCTCAGAAACTGGCCCAAACCACATAAATGAATAACTTCAACACAGCTGCAGAATGCTCAGCAACAGTAATATTAGAGGTGGAATAACATGCACACAGACTAGTGTTGTCAGAAGTAAAATACCACTGGGAAAGTGAAATATCATTTAGGATCAGTATTATCCAAGGATTTTCCACCATCCACTTCCATTCTAATCCCTAGATTTAGGTCTATGAATGTACAAGTAAAAGATGACCGAGGATGTGAATAACGACAAGAAAGAACGATCTTGGTTTTCCAAGGTTGGATGTCCACACCTGAAATATGAAGACAGAAATTCTGGATGATTAATTCCAAGAAGAGAAGCTGTCTATGCTCATGCTGACATCAAATTGTGCAAAACAAAGATAAGAGACAGAAGGGGCAGGAACCTGTATCAAAGGAAATTAGCCAGTGCCAGGCAGACCTTTCAGTATTGGGGAGTCTTTCCCATTGGAACCAATGTGCTGCTATAGAAAAAATTACATATATATATATCCCCTTTCATTGTGAGAGTTCCTTTCCTCTCCCAAGAGACCTCGAATCTGGGAGAATTTCTTTCCTTTGTTATCCACCTGCACATATGACGTATCTGAAATATTGTTGAGCCTTTTCTCCCAGGGCATATCACAGCTCTCTCTTATAATAAGGCACATCTTTATTCATGGTCTTTGGGGTTTTGATTTCTACTTCTGGACCACAAAGTGCAACCCTAAAAACTGGATTCTAAATTTTTCTCCCAGGAAGGAGGATAAATCCTTCACAGAAAACTGAATGTTTAAATGAGTACAAACTTCAGTGAGACTGGGCAGTCTGATCTTTCTTCCCTTGTCTAAAAAGAAAATCTTTGGTTATATACCTAACATGAATAAGATTTAACAGCCATTCCACACATAAAACTAGGAAAAACATGTGAGAAAATTATTCATTTTGAGTTACAGCAAACCAGGCATCTTCCATTTGGTCCAAAGCCAGTTACTTTTCCATGGCTAATTATATATTGAGCTATACTAGGTACTGCATTGAACAAATAAAATATTGACAACTTTCTTTCTTTCTCTTTCCCTCCTTTTAAGCCTCCCTTCATTTTCCCTGGCTCCCCGCTTCCTTTTCTCTCTCAACCTCTATTTATATATAACTAGAGGCCTGATGCTTGAAATTCGTGCAAGGGGCTCAGCCCCCTGACGCCATGGTGGCCACCTCTGCCTGGGTCCCCGCCTGCTGCAGCAGCTGGGGGCCTCTGCCACCATAGTGGCCACCCACTCTGCCTCAGCCCTCACAGCCTCGGCTTTGTCCGGAAGGTTGTCCAGAAGGACGTCTTGTCTAATTACCATATTATGCTTTTATTCTTATAGGTTGTACACTGGCAGTAGGCTGATAGACTTCACTTCTAGCTAAAAACCCCATTAAATGTATAGATTTATAGAGCTGTAAATATACAGAGACTAGAGATGGGTTGAAACTCTTTAATCAGTCTCTCTTGCCAATAAGTTATACCCATCAGGATTAATTTAAGGAGGCTGCTTAATGAAGAAAGGAAAAAATAAGTTAGCTAAAATTACTGATTGACAAACACTTGGTAAGTAGTTTATATAATGTAAAACCCTGTAAGATTGGTATTATCACTTTTGTTTCATAGATGAAAAAACTGCTCAAGATCACCCAGGTAATAAGTTGCAGAGCCATAATTCAAATGCAGTTCTGATTCTAAAGCACTTGTTTAAATCATGGAGAGATGGCAAATTTGTGATATGTGTGGTGCTGCTCCCTTTTACTGAGCCTATGGTAGATATTAATAATAGATATCAATACTCTCGTTAATCTCAGAATTGACCTAAGAATCCTTCTCAAGTCAGGGTTCTAGCCACTTTTACCTGGAACTGGCCCCCAACATGAAGTCTATTTGCTGCTAATGGGCAGTGGGGTTTGGGATAAAGGAGGCTACATGAGACAGTGTCAGGAACTAAATGGAGGCAGATGTGAGACAATAATGCATAAAGGACAAACTAGGTTTGATTAGAAGGAAGACAAATGGCAGGGATATGGGGGATGATGAGAGAAGATGCCAAAATGGAACTGGAAGGCTATAGCTGGAGCTGGAAGGTGCTGGTTAGGGGAATATTTGACAGACATATCTTGACAGCCTAAAATACTGCTGAGGAAATCTTAAAGACTTGGATGCAAGCAAAGAAGGATAACGGACCTGATATGATTTTCCCTGGCTGTGGAGCCTGATAGGAAAAGGAAAAATGCATCAAGATGTTATGATGAATTTCACACCAAAAAGCAAACTGTCCAAAAACTCAAGTCCTGGAATAAAGCTGCATCTAAGAGAGTGAACACTGTGGAACTAAGATGAAGAAGAATTTTATTTTTCTATTATGTTAAGCCGTGTGACTTTGTTCAAGGATCTTCATTCAGGAAAACAGCACCACATGGGCCCAGGAGTCAAACAGATAAATAATTTAAGACCTGAATCCACAGCTTATTTGCCATATGACCTTGGGTACATTGTTTAACCTCCCTGAACCTTTTCAAATAGAGAGAACAGCAACTACTTCCCAAAGATTTTGTGAAGATTAACAAGATAACAAACATGAAGGAACAGGGGTATTGCCCAGTATATTGTTGGCACTCAATAAATGTGAGCACCTCCATTCTTTGATCTGTAAAATAAAGATAATAACACCTGATCTGCCTCTATTAGAGGACAGTGGTTCTCAAACTTTGATGTACAAAGAATCTCTTGGGATCCCTGTTCAACATGCCAATATCTATGCCCTATATCCACACAGTCCGTTTTGGTAGGTCTGGGCTGAAGTCTAAGAATCATGCTATAATTTTAAGAATCTCTCTAGGTGCTTTTAATGTAGGGGGATCATGACCACACCTTTGAAAGAATTTGATATTAGGAGCATCTGTAGAATAGGCCATTCTTGGAGGAGAAAATAGGGTTTTGAGGAAAAGTAGAAGAGGAAAGAGAGGGGAAAATAGAAGAAAGTGAGTGAGGAAGAATATCTCCCAAGAGAGCATATTTGAAGGCTCACCACATAAAGAGAAGCTTAGCACAAACCAGGCCAGTGAGTCCCAAATGAAGTAAGGAAAGGGAAAGCTGGGGAAGATAAGAGTAAAGAACTGAGCAACAGCAAAGCATTCGTTGTAGAGCCTTGTCAGACATGGTAAGGAGATTTAATTTTGTTATAAGAGAAATGAAAAGTCATTAGAGTCTTTAGCAGTGACTGACATCATACACACACACACACACACACACACACACACACACACACACACACACACTAGCTGTACCCCGCCACGCATTGCTGTGGCTCAGGCTGGTTAAATGGAAAAGAAAGAAAAGAGAAAGCGCACATTTCTAATATGTTTAATTTCACAATGCTTGTGGGTATACAATATTTTTTGTTGTTCCATTGTCTGTGCAGATATAGAGATTGTCTGGTTTGCCAACTGTAGAGCACGCAACATATAATTGTCCGTGTGAGAAGCAATCTGTGTCTAGATCTAAACGGCACAATTGTAAAGATTGGCCCTGAGCTTTGTTGATGGTGATTGCAAACGCCAATCGAATTAGGAATTGCAATCTCTTAAATTGAAATGGCATATCCATTGGAATCATAGGAACGCAAGGAATGAGTATATCTTCACCTTTGAAAGGTCCTGTCAAGATTGTTGCTTCTACGATGTTGCTCATTAATTTTTTTTACTGCAAGCCACATGCCGTTGCAAAGCTTTGGCTGGTTGATATTTCGCAACATGATAATTGGCACACCGATTTTCAATTGCAGTACGTGTGGTGGCATCCCTGGCAGATCGAGTGAATTCAAAAATTCTGTTGGATAATTAACCCCTTCATCTGCTTCCACAACAGTGTTGACGGACTTGTATGTGACTGCCTCGCTTTGAATGTTAGACTGAATAATATTGTTAAGTTCGTAGACGTCTTTGTTCTTGGCTGCAAGAATAGCTCGTTCACTCAGCCAGTCGTGATTCTTGTAATTGGTTTGAATATTGGGAAATACTTATTCAACCAATTCTTCTTTTGACATCAATAAATTGCAGAAGTTATGAGGCAATGAAATTCGTGCTGAGGTCAGATCAACTGGCACATTTCTGTTCCCAATTTCCAGCAGTTGATGTGAGAATACCTCAGCTGATCGATCGTTTTGCAGCTGGACACACATATTTGTAGTTAATTTTATCTACAATTTATAATTGTAAACAGAATCATTGAATTGGAATCGTAAAATATTTAGTATAACGTGTTGCTTTTACGTCCAACAGATGGCGCTGTTTTCCAAAAAAGCATGTTTTTACCTGTCACAGGTGTGACATTTATATAATAGTAGGTATATAGGTATATAAAAACGCGCTTATTCGAATGCAACGTTGTGTCAAAATTTCAAAGCAATCGGTGAAGAACTTTCAGAGATTTAAGATTTTGAACAAACGAACATTTACATTTTTATTTATATATACATATATATATATATATATATATATATATATATATATATATAGAGAGAGAGAGAGAGAGAGAGAGAGAGAGAGAGGTAATATGCAAATTAGGTTGGGACACCATAAAGGTCATGACCAGCTCAGGAGGAGGGGCCTGGCATGGGCCCAGAGCCTGAGAGAACAACAGACAGGGCAGCCCGTGCCTTGCCCTGTAGCCAAAGAGAACAACACACAGGGGGGCTGGCCCCCAGCCTCAGCCCCGCAGCCATGGCACTGGGCTGCTGGGGCCGGAATGGAGACACAAACCCACAGTGGGGCTGGGTTCGATTCTGATCAAGGGCATGTACCTAGGTTGCAGGCTCCTTCCTGACCGGGGCCTAGATCAGGGTTCATGCAGGAGGCAACCAATCAAAGTGTGCCTCTCACATTGATGTTTCTCTCTGTCTTTCCCTCTCTCTTCCACGCTATCTAAAAATCAATGGGAAAATATCCTCAGGTGAGGATAAAAAAAAAAAAAAGAAATGTCATATCCTGTGAAAGAGACATCTTGAAAATGCCTAAAGAAAGTTGTCATTTTTTTTCATGGGGAAGGAACTGGAGTCCGTGTTGATGAAAACACCTTGGCGGCTGTGGCGGCCAGCAGTGGCAGCAGCAACAGCAGTGGGGTGATGGGGGTGACGCCTTCCCCAGATCAGCCTGGTTGCCTCCCACAGAGGGAGGCCAGACTGCGCCTTAGGCCCATTCCCTGTAGGACATCCCCTGAGGGCTCCCGGACTGTGAGAGGAGGCAGGCTGAGCTGAGGGATGCCCCCCCAGTGCATGTATTTTGTGCACCGGGCCTCTAGTGTGAATTATGTTATAAAAGATTTTCTGACAACTAAGTGGCGAATAGATTGGAGAGGATAAGAGTGGAAAGAAAAAAACAAAACAGTAATGAGGCTGTTGATGTGGCCCAGGTCTGAGTTCTCCAAACTGTAGTTCTTTTGTTGTTATCTGTTCTACTGCCATCCCTCACTTAAAGCAGGATGCATATTCCAAGTCAATGTGGTCCAAAAATGTTAGTGAAACACCAGTTCTTCAAGATGGCCTCTGAAAATAAGACTCTGGTCAAATAAATTTAAGAAATTCTGCATGCTATATCCCCTTCTTGGAGATTCATAATGTAAACTAATGTATTAAAGGTTCTGGGAAGTGTTTCAGGAAATTTGTGTATCCCGATATTTCTCAAACTTACTTGACCATGGAACCTTTTATTCTCCCCACCTCCACATACTGTTAATAACCTGCAGAACTGATGTTCTCCAAGAGTACATTTAAGGAAATGCTACCATAAGTCATTCTAATCAAGAGTTAACTCCATGTACTTGGTTTCCGGGGCCTCCTCTTCATTTCTCTATTATTTCAATGATTTAGACAGTATTTTCTGACTCCACATTTTTACATGAGGACATCAGCTTTATATGTCTTATTTCTTCTCTTCATTTCTACCATCTATTTTCTGTCAACTGTTCCTTTACTGTTACATTATAAAGGGTGATAAAATTTTTACTCCTTTCTGTAACCATATTTTTCCCCTTGTTTCTGAGTCTGGATCTCCTATGAGCCAGTTGTTGGGTGTACTGAATTAATCCTCTATATCTGTAATATTTTATTTCAAATTTTCTAACTCTATCTAAGCTCCATGTATGAGTGATTTCCTTGATTTTTATCTTCCAATTTCTTAGTAGACTTTTTTTCTTTTAAAAGCATTTGGGAGATATAATTTAATACCATATAATCAACCCATTTAAGTGTAAAATTGAACAGTTTTTATTGTATTTGAAGAGGTGTGCAACCATCAATATAATCTAATTCTAGAATGTTTAATTTCAAAAAGAAATCCCTATCCCTGAGCAGTCACTCTCCATTAGCCCTAAGCAACTACTAATCTACTTTTTGTCCCTATAGATTTGCCTTTTCTGGACATCCTATATAATAAAGAGGTAATATGCAAATTAACCCTCATGCCCTCACAAGATGGATGCCTACGACCAGGCCGGAAGGGGGTTAGTGAGGAACGACCAAACGACTGAACAAGCAGGCTGCATGGGGCAACCAGGATGGTGGGGGGGCCATGAGGGATGACCAGCCCGGCAGGGGGGAGCAGTTGGCGGCAACCAGGCCAGTGGGGGCAGTAAGATACAATCAGGCTGGTGGGGGGTGCAGTTGGGGGTGACCAGGCAAGCAGGGGGGGCAGTTGAGGGTGATTAGGCTGGCAGGGGTGGCTGTGAGGGGCAACTAGGCCGGTAGGGGGGGCAGTTGGGGGTGACCAGGCCAGCAGGAGGAGCAGTTAGGGGTGACCAGGCTGGCAGGGAGGGGGCAGTTGGGGGTGACCTGGCCAGCAGTGGGGGGCAGTTAGGGGAAACCAGGCAAGGAGGCAGGTGAGCAATTAGGGGCCAGTGGTCCAGGATTGTGAGAAGGATGTCCCAGATTGGAGAGGGTGCAGGCTGAGCTGAGGGGACCTCCCACACGTCCATGAATTTCATGCACCAGGCCTCTAGTTTCATATAAAGGGAATCATGCAATATGTAGCCTTCTTTCAGGTAGCATTATGTTTTCAAGGTTCATCCATGTTGTAACATGTATTGGTGTTTCATTTCTTTTTATTGTCAATTAAAAAGACAATGAATGTATATGTATATTCACTGTATGAATATACCACATTTTATTTATCCATTCATCAGTTAATGGACATTTGGGCTGTTTCTACTTTTTTGGCAATTATGAAAATGTCACTATGAATAATTGTATACAGGTAGTATGTGGATTTTTTTATTTACCGTGGGTATACACCTAGAAATGTAATTGCTGAATCATATAGTAACTCGGTTTAATTTTTTGAGTAATTGCCAGAGTTTTCTAAAGCTGTTGCACCATATTATATTCCCACCAGCAGTGTATGAGGGTTCCAATTTCTTCACATCCTTTCCAATATGTGTTCTTGTATGTCTTTTTACCTTAGCCATCCTAGTGAATGGGAAGTGATATCTTATGATTTTTATTTATGTTTCCCTAATAACTAATGATATTGGACATCTATCTATTCATGTGCTTATTGGCCATATGTTTATATTCTTTGGAGAAATGTCTACTCAATTCCCTTTTGCTCATTTTAAAAACTAGGTTATCTTTTTATTGTTTAGTAAGAGTTCATTTTTAAAAACTCTTTATTGTTGAAAGTATTACATGTGTCCCCTTTACCCCCATTGACCTCTCCTAGTCCGCCCCTGCCCCTTCAAAGAGTTCTTTATATATATTCTGTAAACAAATCCCTTATCATTTATATGACTTGAAAATATTTTCTCCCATTCTGTGTGCCAGTTCACATTCTTGATGATGTCATTCAATGCACAAAAGTTATTAATTCTGTAAAGGTCCAATGAATCAATATTTTCTTTCATCATTTATACTTTCAGTGTTGTATCTAATAAATCATTGTCTAACCTTTATGAGATATAATTTCAACAATTACATATTTAGTTTTTAAAATTTCTTATTGTTCTAATTGTACGTTTTTTCATGAAAGTAAGTTTTTACTCTAGAAGTACAATATCTTATTAAGAATACTAATTCCAGTTTTTATTTTTAAAGTTCTGATCCTGAGTTATAATCTTCTTGTGTCAATTTTTAAATTTATTTATCTTGGTTTTTCTCTTCCATGCTACTGGTTTCCTTGTGATCTTTGGCTATCAATTCATATTTAAAAATTGGGACTAATATTTTTCTCAGCTATTGAGTATGTGGGCTTTGAGATAAGCCTCTCTTTTCACTGGGATGTCTGTTTTTAAGGCAGAGTCTGTTGACCAATCCATTTCACTTTAGAGAGGGAGGAGGAGGATGCACAGACAGCCTTTGGCATGGGTATCCCACAATGCTTTATTCACTGTTTTATTTACTATGCAAGAGCAACTCCATCTTAACATACTAGGTTCATCCCCTGGCGATTCTTTCAGTTTCTTTGGTGAGGGCTTCTGAGCTCTGGTTTGGCATCTGCTTAGAAATAACAGACTGAGCTGTTTTTGCTCTATCTGGGCAGGGTAGGGCACTTAAAATGATGGAGGAAGAGTTGAGCTCTGTTTGTAGTCACTCAGCAGAAAGACTTTCATGTAAACCCCTTGACTTGGTCCTCCTTTCCCATTCCACCCTCTTCTGACTCAGAGCCTATCTGCTAGGCAGATTAGCTATCTTTATTCAGAGCCCACATTCTCTGGGTTGCCATTTCCTTACTCTGCTTAATTGTTGACAGTCTTCCATCTGTTTAACTGTCTTAGTTAAAATGCTTTCAATGAATGTCTGCTTCTTGATACTACTGCATCACCAAAAATAGATTAGGTCCCTACTCTATAGCAGATATAGCAATAAACTCCAAGTAAATTAAAAGAGCTTAATTAACAATTTAAAATGTCTATATGAAAAGGAAATAGTAACTTTATCCTAACTGTGTAAGAAAAAGAAAAAGACTACTAATAAGAAAGTAGACAAGAATAGTTATAATAAAAATAAACTTTTGAAACAATAAAAACATGTTTCAAAGTAATAAAAAAGCAATAGGTTAAGATAAAATTGTCATTATATAGATGATGCATAAAAGTTTATAAAAGAATAGCAGAGGAAATTGATATAACCCTAAAGAATAATTCTTCATGCCTTTAGATAAAAATCAATTACTAGGAAGAGCCGTTCCCCGAATGAGGAAATGAAAATAATAAAACAAGCATTTTATTAAGTATGTTCCATATTCCAGGCAACACGTTAGTCCCTGAAGATATAAAAGTGAAGATTCTATATCTGTCCTAGTGGAGTTTGTATCCTAACTGGAAAGACAATCCTATAACTACCTAAGTTAAAAAATTTAAAAATTAGTTTGGCTCTATAAAGTTAAAGCTAAACCATGATGATTTATATAAACCACCATAATATACAATGATTTAAAATGCTTCACAATCACATTTATGCATACTGCTTTTGGTTCATATGAATATAGAAACAGTTGTTGAATAAGACAGAATTTATTCAACAAGCACTTATAACACACCTATTGTATTCCTAGGTTCTGAGGCTAAAAAATGAATAAAACATAGGCTGGGTCCTGATCCTAGTCCACAATCTAGTAGGGGAGGCAGACATATAAATAAATAAGTTATCATCAATTTGATAAGTGCTACAGCAGGAAAATAAACAAAGTACCATATAAGGACAGAGGAGGTGATAAAAAATCCTGCCTAAAAATGTCAGAGAAGATCTATTGGAAAGATGAAAAATTAGGGGACAGGGCGTTACTCTAAAGAAAATGTCACAAGATAAAAAGGTGCAAAGGGAAAAGGTATATGGCATCTGTCAAAATTTACATATATTTTTATGGCTAAGGGCACATTGTGCAAAGGGCATGGAGCTGCAGACTGCAAAATGAGGCAGGCACCTGATCCTGAAGCCCAGGGGGACATGTGAAAGGGTTTGGATTTCAAGCAAGAGTGATTTGATCACGTGTTGGATTTTTTTTAAAAAACCACTGAGAAATCGATGTGAAACAATTATTAGAGTCTAACACTAGATATATAGACACCATTCAGGGGAAAAAATGATAAGGCTTAAAATAAAAATGGAAAGAAGACAATATGAGTGATACTACGATGTTAGAAACAACAGAACTTAATAAGTAATTGATAGAATATATGAACAAAGGAGAGGAATGAATTTGAAATGGCCTCCCAGCCTGCGCCTGAGGCAAAAATGGTACTGTGTCGTTAACCAAACCTGGGGCAGGAGAAAGGAGACAACATAAGTATTTGGAAAATGTTCAGTTGTGTGTGTGTGTATGTGTATGTGTGTATATATATATATACACAAGGGGCCCGGTGTACGAAATTCGTGCACTGGGTGTGTGTGTGGAGTGGGGGGGGGTGTCCCTCAGCCAGCCTCCCCCCTCTCACATACTGTGAGCCCTCAGGCGTTGACCCCCATCAGCCTCCAATCGCAGGATCGGCCCCTTGCCCAGGCCTGATGCCTCTGACAGAGGCGTCAGGCCTGGGCAGGGGACCCTCATTTCACCCCATCACTGGTTCTGCCCCCAGCCCAGGCCTGATGCCTCTGGCCCAGGCATCAGGCTTGGGCAGGGGACCCCCAGTCCCCTCCGATTGCTGGCTCTGCCCCTTGCCCAGGCCTGATGCCTCGGCCAGAGGCGTAGACCCCCATCACCCTCCGATCGCCTGATCGGCCCCTTGTCCAGGCCTGACGCCTCCGCCAGAGGTGTCAGGCTTGGACAGGGGACCCCCATCTCCCCCTGATCACTGGCTCTGGCCCCCGCCCAGGCCTGAGGCCTCTGGCCCAGGAATCATGCCTGGGCAGGGGACCCCCATCTCCCTCTGATCGCTTGCTCCACCCCCCGCCCAGGCCTGACGCCTCTGACCCAGGCTTCAGGCCTGGGCAAGGGGACCATCATACCCCCCCAATCCCCGGCTCCGCCCACCGCCCAGGCCTGATGCCTCGGCCAGAGGAGTCGACCCTCATCACCCTCTGATCACCAATCACCGGATCGGCCCCTTGACCAGGCCTGAGGCCTGAGGCCTCCGGCAGAGGTGTCAGGCCTGGGCAGGGGACCCCCAGCTCCCTGCGGTTGCAGGCTCCGCCCCTGCCCAGGCCTAACGCCTCTGGCCTAGGCGTCCGGCCCGGGCAGCGGGCACCTGCAGTGGCAGCGGGGGGGCGCCGCGATCGGGCGGGCTCCGCCCCTGCCCCTGCAGGATGCCTCTGGCTGAGGCGTCCGGCCCGGGCAGCGGGGACCCGCAGCTGCAGCGGCCCCGTGATCGTGGGCTTCGCTTTAGGCCCAGGCAAGGGACCCCTAGCTCCTGGGACTGCCAGCTTCGACCGTGCCCAGCTCCCATCGCTGGTTCCACCCCTACTTCCTGCTATCACTGGCCAGGGCGGCAAAGGCACCCGATTCTCCAATCATGGCTGAGGGGCAGGGCAAAGGCGGCTCCAACCCCCAGCTCTTAGCTCCCCCCTGGGTTTCTGATCATTGTCAGTGGCAGGGGGCTTCTTCCTGCTTTCCCTTTCGCCTCCCTGCATTGTGCCTACATATGCAAATTAGCTGCCATCTTGTTGGCAGTTAATTTGCATATAGCCCTGATTAGCCAATGAAAACGGTATCGCCGTACGACAATTACCATTTTTCTCTTTTATTAGTGTATATATATATATATTTTAGAGGCCTGGTGCATGACATTCGTTCAGTGGAGGGGAAGGGTTCCTCAGCGCAGCCTGCACCCTCTCGCAGTCCATGAGCAGCCCAAAGCCGGCAGGCGGACAGTGCCCAAGGGGTCCTTAGCACTGCTGTGGAGGTGGGAGAGGCTCCTGCCACTGCTGCTGCACTCACCAGCCATGAGCCCGGCTTCTGGCTGAGAGGCGCTCCCCATGTGGGAGCACACTGACCACCAGGGGGCAGCTCCTGCAGTGAGCATCTGCCCCCTAGTGGTCAGTGCGCTTCATAGTGACCATTCATTTGGCTGTTCAGTCGATTTGCATATTAGGGTTTTATTATATAGGATATTTTTTTTTCAAGAAAAATGATTTTAAGTATAACAATGTTACATGCAGTAAACATTAATATTTCAAGAAAAATGGGTTTAAGTATAATATTACATGCAATAAAAATTAATATTTCAAGAAAAAAAAAAGACTTAAAAAAGTATTACCAAAACTGTACTAACATAGTATATCATAAAAGTTGTAGGAAAAATTAAAAATCTGCAAATAACAGGATTACTTGTGTTATACTCTAAAATATTTTTTTTCCTCTGGCTCTATTTTGGATCATCAGTTTATGCTGTTCATTATATTTCACAAGTGAGTGAGATCATGTGATATTTATCTTTCTCCAACTGGCTTATTTCACTTAGCTTAATGCTCTCCAGATCCATCCATGCTGCTGCAAATGGTAAGAGTTTCTCCTTTTTAGATGTACCATAGTTTTGTAATCCACTCATCTGCTGATGGGGATTTAGGCTATTTCCAAATTTTAGCTATTGTATATTGTGCTGCTATGAACATAGGGGTGCATATATCCTTTCTGATTGGTGTTTCTGGTTTCCTGGGCTATATTCCTAGAAGTGGGATTACTGGGTCAAATGGGAGTTTCATTTTTAACTTTTTGAGGAAACTCCATACTGTTCTCCACAGTGGCTGCACCAGTCTGCATTCCCACCAGCAGTGAAGGAGGGTTCCTTTTTCACTGCATCCTCACCAGCGCTTGTCTTTGGTGATTTGTTGATGACAGCTATTCTGACAGGTGTGAGATGGTACCTCATTGTCATTTTGATTTGCCTCTCTTGGATGATTAGTGACTTTGAGCATATTTTCATATGTCTCTTGGCCTTCTGTAGGTCCTCTTTCGAAAAGTGTCTATTGAGGTCCTTCGCCCATTTTTTGATTGGCTTGTTTATCTTCCTTTTGTTAAGTTGTATGAGTTCCCTGTAAATTTTGGAGATTGAACCCTTATCACAGATAACATTGGCAAATATGTTCTCCCATGCAGTGGGTTTTCTTGTTGTTTTGTGGATGGTTTCTTTTGTTGTACAGCAGCTTTTTATTTTGATGTAGTTCCATTTGTTTATTTTCTCCTTAGTTTCCATTGCCTTAGGAGATGTATCAGTAAAGATATTGCTACGACATATGTCTGATATTTTTTTGCCTACGGATTCTTCTAAGATTTTTATGGTTTCCCATCTTACATTTAAGTCATTTATCCATTTTGAGTTTATTTTTGTGTGTGGTGTAAGTTGGTGGTCTAGTTTCATTTTTTTGCATGTATCTGTCCAATTTTCCCAACACCATTTATTGAAGAGACTATTTTGACTCCATTGTATGCTCTTGCCTCCTTTGTCAAATATTAATTGAGCAAAATGGCTTGGGTCAACTTCTGGGTTCTCTGTTCTGTTCCACTGATCTATGTGTCTGTTCTTGTGCCAGTACCAGGCAGTTTTGAGAACAGTGGCTTTGTAATATAGCTTGATATCTGGTATTGTGATCTCTCCAACTTTGTTCTTCCTTCTCTGAATTGCTGTAGCTATTCGGGGTCTTTTTTTATTCCATATGCATTTTTGGAGAGAGTTAGTTTTACGTCTGTGAAGTATTCCTTTGGTATCTTAATAGGGATTGCATTAAATCTATAGATTGCTTTGGGTAGTATGGACATTTTAATGATGTTGAGTCTACCAATCCATGAACATGGTATATTCTTCCATTTGTATATGTCTTCCTCTATCTCTTTTTTCAATGTCCTGTAGTTTTCCAAGTAGAGGTCTTTTACTTCCCTAGTTAAATTTATTCCTAGGTATCTTAACTTTTTTGTTGCAATGGTAAATGGGATTTTTTTTTTTTTTAGTTTCTCTTTCTGTGAGTTCATTATTGGCATATAAAAAAGCCATAGATTTCTGGGTGTTAATTTTGTATCCTGCTATATTGCCAAATTCATTTATTAACTCTGCTTGTTTTCTGATGGAGTCTTTGGGTTTTCTATGTACAATATCATGTCATCTGTGAATAATGACAGTTTTACTTCTTCTTTTCCAATTTGAATGCCTTTTATTTCTTCTTCTTGTCTGATCGCTATGGCTAGCACTTCCAGTACTATGTCAAACAGGAGTAGTGAAAGTGGGCAACCCTGTCTTGTTCCTCTTCTTAGGGGAAATGATTTTAGTTTTCACCCATTGAGTATGATGTTGGCTGTAGGTTTGTTGTATATGGCCTTTATCATGTTGAGATATGCTCCCTTTATTTCTACTTTGCTGAGAGTTTTTATAAAAAATGGGTGTTGGATTTTTTCAAATGCTTTTTCTGCATGTACCAATATTATCATGTGATTTCTGTCTTTCAATTTTTTTATGTGATGTATCACATTTATTGATTTGCAAATATTGTGCCAGCCTTGCATCCTTGGAATAAATCCCACTTGATCATGGTGTATGATCTTTTTATTATATTGCTGGATGAGATTTGCTAATATTTTGTTGGCGGTTTTAGCTTCTATGTTCATCAGGGATATTGGCCTGTAATTATCTTTCTTTGTAGTGTCTTTATCTGGTTTTGGAATTAGGATAATACTGGCCTCATACAAAGAGTTTGGAAGCGTTCCTTCCTCTTGGATTTTCTGAAATAGTTTGAGGTGTATAGGTGTTAGTTCTTCTGTGAATGTTGGTAAAACTCCCCTGTGAAGCCGTCAGAACCTGGGCTTTTGTTTGGTGGTAGTTTTTTGTTTTTTCACTGACACTCAATATATTTTTTTTTATTGTTTAAAGTTCTACATATGTCTCCTTTTTCCCCGCTTGACCCCTCCCCCTTGCCACTCCCACCTCTGAGGACAAGCCCCCACTGCCCCAGTGTCTGTGTCCATTGGTTATGCTAATATGCATGCATATAATTCCTTTGGTTGATCTCTAACCCCTCTTCCCTCCCCTGCCATTTGTCTCTGTATCTATTTTTGTTCATCAGTTTATATTGATCAATATATCCCATATTTGAGTGAGATCATGTGATATTTATCTTTCTCCAACTGGCTTATTTCGCTTAGCATAATGTTCTCCATTTCCATCCATGCTGTTGCAAATGGTAAAAGTTACTTCTTTATTATAGTGGCATAGTATTCCATTGTGTAGATGTACCACAGTTTTTTAATCCACTCATCTGCTGATGGGCACTTAGGCTGTTTTCAAATCTTAGCTATTGTAAATTGTGCTGCTATGAACATGGGGGTGCATATATCCTTTCTGATTGGTGTTTCTGGTTTCTAGGTGGGAGTTTTCTTTTATTACTGCTTCTATTTCATCAGTTGTTATTGGCCTATTCAGGTTTTTATATTCTTCCTGATTCCGTTTTGGGAGATTGTATTTTTCTAGGAATTTGTCTATTTCATCCACATTGTCCAGCTTGTTGGCATATAGTTGTTCATAGTATTTTCTTACAATCCTTTGTATTTCTGTGGTGTCAGTGGTTACTCCTGTGTAACCACAGTGGTTATTCTCTGTGTTATTTATTTCTGCTCTAATCTTTATTCGTACCTTCCTTCTACTTACTCTGGGCTTTCCTTGTTGTCCTCTTTCTAGTTCTTTAAGTTGTAGGGTCAAATAGTTTTTGTTGATTTTTCTTGTTTTTTGAGGTAGGCCTGTAGTGCTATGAACTTCCCTCTCAGGACTGATTTTGCTGTGTCCCAGAGATTTTCGGTTGTTGTGTGTTCACTTTCATTTGTTTCCAGGAAGTTTTTTATTTCTTTCTTGATCTCATTGGTAACCCATTCATTGTTTAATAACATGCTATTTATCCTCCATGTGGTTAAATGTTTTTGGGTGTTTTTACTGTAGTTGATTTCTTATTTCATTCCACTGTGATCTGAGAAGATGCTTGATGTGATTTCAATCTTCTTGAACTTGTAGAGACTTGTTTTGTGTCCTAACATGTGGTCTATCTTTGTGAATGATCCATGTGCGCTTGAGAAGAATGTATATTCTGCTGCATTGGGGTGAAATGTTCTATAAATGTCAATTAAATCCATCTGATCCAGTGTGTCCTTTAGAGTCTCTGTTTCTTTGTTAAGTTTGTCTGGAAGATCTATTCAGCGCAATCAGAGGGGTGTTAAAGTCCCTTACTATGACTGTATTGTTGTCAATCTCTCCATTAAAGTCTTCTAGAAGTTTTTATTTATTTATTTATTTATTTATTTATTTATTTATTTATTTTTAATATATATTTAGGTGTTGCTATGTTGGGTGCATATATGTTTACCAGGGCTGTGTCGTCTTGTTGGATCAACCCCTTTAGTATTATGTAGTGACCTTTGTTGTCTCTTGTAATGGCCTTCATTTTAAAGTCTATTTTGTCGGATATGAGTATTGCTACTCCTGCTTTTTTTTCTTTTCCATTTGCATGGAAAATTTTTTTCCATCCCTTCACTCTCATCCTGTGTATGTCTTTTGTTTTCAGGTGGGTCTCTTGTAGACAGAATATAGTTGGCTCGTTTTTGTATCCAATCTGCTACCCTACAACTTTTGATTGGAGCATTTAGTCTATTTACATTTAGGGTTATTACTGATAGGTACATATTTTTTGACATTATATTTCTGTATGGCTATGTTTCTCTCTCTGTTTCTTCTTCTCATTACAGCAATCTATTTAGCATTTCTTATAATGCTGGCTTGGTGGTGATGTATTCCTTTAGCCTTTTTTTTTTTTGGTCAAGCTTTTTATTTGACCTTTTATTTTGAATGATAGCCTTGCTGGATATAGTAATCTTGGTCTCAAATCCTTGCTTTCCATTACCTTGAGAACTTCACACCAATCCCTCTGGCTTGTAGAGTTTCTGATGAGAAATCAGGTGTCAGCCTTTAGGGAACTCCTTTGTAGTTAACAGTTTTCTTTTCTCTTGCTGCCTTTAAGATTCTCTCTTTGTCTTTAATTTTTGGCATTTTAATTATTATGTGTCTGGGCATGGGCCTGTTTGGGTCTTCTTGTTTGGGGTTCTCTGTACCTCCTGAACTTGTGTGACTTTTTCCATTAACAGGTTAGGGAAATTTTCTGCCATTATTTCTTCAAACACCTTCTCTATGCCTTTCTCCCTTTCTGCCTCTTCTGGCACACCTGCTATTCTAATATTGTTATGTTTCATGTTAAGCGGTCCTCCTATTTTTTAATTATTTTTTTCTTTTTGGTTCTCTGATTGAGTGATGTTTTTAACTCTGTCTTCTAATTCACTGATTTGATCCTCAGCTTCCCCTAATCTGCTGTGTATTCCTTCCAAAGTGTTCTTTATTTGTATTATGTCATTCTTTATCTCAGACTGTTCTTTTTTCATAATTACTATATCTTTTTTCACACTGTTGAGCATCTTTACCATCAATACTCTGAATTCTTTTTCAGATAAATGTCTTATCTCTGCTTCATTTATTTCTTCTTCTGGAGAATTCTCTGGTTCTTTCATTTGGGGGTTGTTTCTTTGTCTCCTCATTTTGGCTTTCTGTTTGGGTTTGTGTCTATGTATTACACCTCTATACCTCTCAGTCTCTAATGCAGGGCAGTGTTAAAGGCCATTTTTGACTAATTAGATCAGGCAGAGAATCATAGCCTCCAGAGACTGCCTTGGCCTACAGACTGATAGTATTCTGACTTGAATTGCCCCCCAGGCAATCGTCTTCAGGTATGGCAAGAGTTTTGTTTTTTTTTCAACAGGGTGGGGCAGTTGCTACTCCCTGGAGGCTAATTGTTATTTTTAATCTCTTAAGTAGCCTCTGGGCAAGGTGTTTTTCAATAGGGTGTGTCAACTGTCTTCCCCCCCAGTTAAGGTAGATGTCTATGTGGGAAAGATGTTCTCTGCTGCATGAGAGAATGACTCAGCCCAGGAAACTTGGGGTGTCTGCCTTCTGAGCCCTATCCCTCGAGTCCCCAGTCCTGGCTTCTGTCCTCACAGCTCCAGTCCACTTAAGCCTCCTTCTGCCAGAGCACAAGGTGGATGGCTCCACAGGGAACTTTGTACTTTGGCCCTTTAAGAGGGTGCCTGAATTTTCAGCTGTTATTCTCTGGCAGAGAGCACCCTGCTGCTTTTCACAGCCAGATGTTATATGGGTACCCTCCACTGTTTTGGTGCTCTCTGCTGGGGGGCCCAGCTTGGGGATTAGATCCCAGAGTTCTCAGTGGCAACCCCCCACAGCTGAGATATCTCTTCGGGACTCAGTTGCTATCTGTGGGTACCCGGCCAGCCCTTTAGCGCTTCTGCCCCTCCTACCAGTTTCTATGCAGTCTCCACTTTCAGTCCTCGGGTGTCAGGGTTCTCTCCTGTGAGTTTTCTGTTGATTATTCAGGAAGTTTTTCTGTATTTTAGTTGTAATACCAGTTTGTTTCTGTGAGCATGTCCATGCAGCATCCACTTACTCTGCCACCATTTTTAATCTCCCAGTTGTTTTTATAGTTAACAGAATTCAAATTTAAACAACCATGAGGAGTCTTGCATCAATTAAAATAGAGTAAATGAATAAAAAGACAATATTCATTGCTGTGGGGTATTGGGGAAAAAGATTCACTAATACATTACTGCCCAGCAACCTGGTAAAATTGTTCTGAAAAATAAAATCTGGCAACAAATATAAGAACCATAAAAATTATCATATACATACTTCGATCCAGAAACCCAACTTTTTGGAATACAGCCCAAGGATGTAATTCAAAAGAAATAAAAAACCTATTTGTATAAAGATGTTTATAGCTGTGCTATATATTACAGACAAAAACTGGAAGCAGTCCAAATGCCCAACAGTCAGGGAAAGCTTTGGTACATTAATGCAATAGAATATTTTATTGCTATTAAGAATGACAAATATGAGAACTATGTAGAAATAAAGAAAGGGCAATATAAAGCAATGAGTAAAACATGCAGAACTCAAAATGATACATATACAATGATCGCAACTATTTAAAATTATATCTGTATAACCAGGAGAACTGGAAAAGACTACAGAGCTGATAATTTAGAGTGCTGACATTTTTGTTATTGTTGGTTGAGTTGCTAGGAATGTTTATGTATTTCAAGTTATATTTCACTGTTTACTTAGTACATATACATTAAGAAAGACAAATCTCCATTTCTTCCTGGCATATAAAGCACTGGGACCTTTCCTTGCCCTAAGTAATTTTCTCTATCTCCTGAGTCCTGTTAGTTTTTAGAAGTATAGGGAGGTGAACCCCACCACTTGCTACCACAGCATCTAGTTACATGTTCATTTCTTTTATCTGTCACTTACTATTGTATCCAAATTTCTTGACTTATTCATAACAAACCAGCATCTATCTATGTGCTCACATTTACAGTATGTACACAAACTAGAATGCCCTAACTACACCTATGTACTGGGTAGAAGTATCTCCTCAGTATGACTTTTTAACCTCTGGCATGGAGATATATTTGTTTCTTACCTTCTGTTACCCTGATGGGATTACCCCTCCATTTACTGAAGGCCAATTTTTCTGGCCTCCATTTCTTCTAGCCTTGAAGGACTTCTCACTTTGTTTTACATCTTCAGTCTGGCTCTTCTCTCTTGCATGAGCCTCGTCAACACACAAACCTGTCCTACTGTCTCCCAGAAGAAAAATGCCATCACTTTCCTTGACTCCCACATCTTCCTTAGTTTTTCTGCCTCCTTCATAGTAAAAACTCTGTTAAGGATTACTGTCCATATTATGGTTTCCAATCTTTCACACACACACACCATTTACTCTTCAAACTATTGTGATCTGCCTCCTGTTCTCACCACTCCACTGAACTTTGTCATCCAAAGTCACCAAAACCATGCATGTTGCCCAATCCATCGGTACTTTTCTATCTTCCTGTTACTTGACCTCTTGGCCTCCTAGCAGCACTCCCTCTGTATTTAAAACTCTCTTTTCTTGGTTCCTGTGACATCTTAATCTCTCCCATTTTTCTTACTTCTGAGGTCATTCCTCTTTTCTCCCTCTAAATATGAGAGTTCCTCTGGCCTCTCCTAACCCTCTGTCTCTTCTCTTTCCACATTCTCTCTAACTGATCTCCTCTATTCCCACAGCCTTATATCCTATTTGCATTTTAATGACCCCCAGAATTAGTATTGCTAGCAGAGATCTTGATCCCTTGACTCATTCAATGATATATTTGACATCTTATTTAGATTCAAACATAATAAATGTAACATGAAAACTAAAGTCATGATTTTCTTGCTAGACTAGTCCTCCAGTCTTCCCATCTCTGTAAACGACAATACCACTCACCCAGTTGCTTGAATATTCTTATGTCATATCACCATACATTTATCCAATATATCAAGACTTTTGGATTCTACCTCCAATAATATATTCCCTTGCCACCATCTTAGTCCAGGTTCCCATCATTCTTCCTTTCTGTACTACAGTGGCCTTCTCACTGCTTCCTCCCCAACCTATTTTCCATCGAGTAAACACAGCATACTTTTTGCATAACAAGTCAAATTATTTCTCTCCCCAGCTTAATAACATTCAGCATCTTTCCCATTGTACTTAGAAGAAATTCCAAGTCCTTCACTATGCCTATAAGTTTCTATCTATATAATATGACACCTACTCACTTCTCTAGCTATGCCTTTCTTTAGCCAACCTGGCCCTTTTTTCATCCTCTGGGTCTTTGCATATGCTTTTCTTTTTCCCAAGAACACAGATACTGTTCAGTTTAAACTTTATCTAGTTAACACCTACCTATCATTTAAATTACACCAAATATCTCTCTTCCTCTTACATGTGGTTTCATTAAGGAAATCCTTCTATGACCTCCTGCTCCATCAAATCTCAGCCCCTAGAGTCATTTATAGTACCATGTACCTTTACTTGGTATTATCTTAATTTTAAGATCAATTGATTAATGTCTATGTTTCTCCTACCATATTATATACTCTGTGAAGGTAAAGAAAGTATCTGTTTTTGTTTATTATTACATACCCAGCTCCTGACATGGTACTAGGCACATATCATTTACTCAAGAAACTTTTCCAGAATGAATGAATAATTAATTAGGGTTATGGTACTGAGAGGACACTGTCATCCCATGAAAATACATTAATCAAATCCTTAAAAAAAGATAATCCAAAAGCATAACTGCATGGACATAAATGATAGAGTTATTGGCTTTGTTTGATTATGTATTCCCTCCCCAATCCTACCACCTTCTGTTGACTGTGGAAGGTCTAGAGACATGAAAAGTTATTACACTGTTTGATGGAGAATCCCTGATTTAGAGTGGGGGAAATCATGGAAAAAATCTCTCTGTCCTTCCTAAGAACAAAATAACTAGAAAAAATACAAACACATTAATTAATTACATTTAATAAATAATGTTATAAGAACTGCTAAATAATCTGACGTACCCATCTAGGAGGGCGATGACATTCTTTCTGGGCCGCCCAATATTAGGGCCATACAAGCTGGCTCTTGAGTAAATCCGGATGGGCTGCAATAGACTTTTCAGCTGGATGTAATCCTTTCCCAACTGGCTGCCATTTACTGCCCGGCCATGCATAGTCCGATAGTTATTTGGCTCTAGATTAAAAGAAGACATGCAAGTCAGGGTTGAGAAGGGTAAAGCTCTGCCAACCCTTTGCTGTTCACAGATCTCTCTGCCTTTTACTTAACACTGTGAATGAAATAACCAAAGAAGATGTGAGCTAGCTTAACTTGAGGAACCCCTGCAACAAAAAAGTCAAATGCCATCTTACTATTCTATTAATTTTCAAACTAATCTTCATAAAAGATCACCTAATCCACAACAGAGAGACCATACTGATTTTCAGGTGATATTTTATAATGAGTGATACACTGGGTTGAACAGTATTCCACAAAATTTATGTCTACCTGAAACTTCAGAATGTGATCTTATTTGGAAATAGGATCTTAGAAGATGCAATTAGTTAAGATGAAGTAATATGGGACCAGGGTATGTCTTAAACCCAATAACCAATCCTATATAATAAAAGGCTAATACGCAAATCGACCAAACGATGGAATGACTGGTCTCTATGGCATGCACTGACCACCAGGGGGCAGATGCTCAATGCAGGAGCTGCCCCCTGGTGGTCAGTGTGCTCCCATGGGGGGTGGGAGGGTAGTGCTCAGCCAGAAGGCGGGCTCATGGCTGGCGAGCGCAGTGGTGGTGGCAGGAGCCTCTCCCACCTCTGCAGCAGTGCTAAGAACCCCTCAGGGGATGTCCTAAGTGGGCAGTCGGACATTCCCCGAGGGGTTCTGGACTGCGAGAGGGCGCAGGCCGGGCTGAGGAACCTCCCCTGCCCCCAAGTGCACGAATGTTGGGCACTGGGCCTCTAGGATCTTTATAAAAGAAAGGAGAGGGAGATTCAGGTACACAAACACACAGGGAAGAAGGCCACAGGTCAATGGAAGCAAAGATTGGAGAGATGCTGTTGTGCCAAAGCCAGCTGGCGTCTACCAGGAGCTAGGAGAGAGGAATGGAGTAGATTCTTCCTCTGAGCCTCCAGAAGGAATCAACCCTGGCAGTTCTTTGATTTCAAACTTCTGGTCTCTTGAACTGAGAGAGAATAAATTCTGTTGTTTCATACCACAAAACTCATTATATTTTGTTATGAGAAGCCTAGGAAATGAATATAAATGATAAAAAAGGAAAGTTCATAAATATGGTTATTATACCAAAAAGTTAGAAAAATGTAATGTTTAATAATAACAAAATAGCTAAATGAAATAATTTAGGGCAAAACCCCCTCTCCCAGTTTTTCTTAACTTGGTAGTTCTAAAGGGCAAGGAAAGTTCTAAATCCAGCAGCTCCACTGCTAGAGGGAGCTAATTTGATTTGGAATGAAGTACATGCTCTAAGAAGACTAACTTGAGGTTTTGATACTGATAGGGGAAAGATATAAACCAGCACACTTGCAAGAAATTTAACAGGAGATTTGGGGAATAAGACAGTCAAAGTGGGCCTTGATAAGCTCACAGATACTCCTCGTAGTCTGGAAGGCTGTGCATGCTCAGGAGAGACTGGAGAGGGCACTAGCTATCTATGCATTTGTAGATGAGTGCGAAACCTAGTACACTCATAAAGGAGACATGAGAAGGCATGTCAGAAAGTAAAAGTTAGTCAGACTTGTAAATTGCCTAAATTTTTATTGTGTTCCCCAACCCACATACAGATCCACTGGCAAAGGATGGAAGCCTTACTGGCTCAATTAAGCATAACCTCTGATCAATCATAGTCTCACCATTAGCCTATGTTGACTAAGGGAAACCCCTAGGAAGCTGGCCTTAAAAATAAAAAAATAATTTAAAAATAAAAATTTAAGAGATATTAGCAGTTACATAACGCAAGGGAGGCAGATTCTACAGAACTAGTGCAAACAAACAAAAAGCAAAAGCAAAAATAACCTCTGAGATGGAGGATTTGGAATTCAGGGTTGTGCTAACCTACCTGTAAGTATAGTTTCAACAACAACAAAACAAATTATGAGATGCAAAGATATAGGAAAGTATGAACATATCAAGAAAAAAAAGCAGCAAATAGAAACTCTTTCTTGGGGGGGCCCCAATGTTAGACTTAGCAGATAAGAACTTCAAAACTGTATTATAAATATGTTCAAAGAACTACATTATAATAGTTGCAGCAGGCTTCTCAGAGCCTTTTTTGAAATTTATGTTTATTGTTAAAAGTATTATAGATGTCCCCTTTACCCCCATTGCCCCTCTCCACCTTTGAGAGGTGCATATACTATAGAGCAGTCCCCAAATATATTTGAATTTTATAAAGGTTATCTTGTAGGACCAGTGTTCCATAGAACACACCCTATAAAATGCAGCTCAGACTGTGCAGACAGGTTGTATCTGACTTAGCTCCAATTTGTTAGTTATGAATCACTGATGACATTTTCTCCATATGTGGAATGAGTTAACTAGCGATAACTATATATGCAAATGGTGTGGATTCACTAAATCTACTGCCCTTCACTATTCGGTCTTTTACTATTTTCAACGCAGTGGCAAAAATCTCAAGTGTTTTCAGGCCCATACACTAGAGATGGTCTAATTGAGAGCATATCTGAGGACAACTTATTTTTTTACCCTTTATCTTGTCAATTAAAGCAAATAACAACCTTACTTACCATTACCCAATTCCCAAGAAATGTTGTACTTTTTGCTGGCGCTGTACTTTAATAGGCTCAGGGCACTAGAACTGTTCCAGGAGTTATTGGGATTACGACGCATTGCGTTTAGAGCAAATATCAGGTGGAGTCCAGAGCAATCAGCAAAGTTATAAAGTTTGTCTAGAGACCTGGCTGGGAAAAAGCAGAGAAAGGCTTGTAACTTTCAAATCATCATTCCAACAAAAGGAAAATATTAGCTACTACAAAAAGCCTTTCTATGAGTTTCCTAATAGGAATTACACAGAGAGGCTTCTAAAAGCTACTATTACCTTTTGGTTCAGTATACATTTCAAGATGATTTTAGAAAGCAGCATACACAATTGTAGATACCATGAAAAGAAGAAATATCACCCAAGGATATTGTGAAAGGGTATGATAGGAGGTAGAACAGATACTATGCTCAGTGGGCCTTGGGGTTTAACCCTGTTCTGAGCAGAGGACTCTGACCTTCTCTGTCCTTGGGCAATTCCAGAGATTCCCTGGAAGGATGCATAGGAAAATAAAAGTCATCCTAACACCAAAATATTCACTGTTGAATTGAAAACTGACTTAAATAATCCTCTACTTTACAATACCCTCGGCTCACTAATAAGATCAATGATGTTTTCAATTTCTCCAATATAATTCAAACCCAATACATATCTATTGGAAATTCAAGTTACAAATCTAAACAAAAAAAGTAGAATTGCATGAGATTAAAGAAAAAGTCTGCTCAGATCACATAAAAATCCACTAACTTATAAGGATTTAGAACAATTAGATCAGTAACTGAACAAGAGAAAACTCACAAGGATGATAATTAAGTAGGTTGCTCATAAAATAATTTGAACATTAAAAGGTAAAGAGAGGTCTATTTTGATGTCTTTTAATATTTATGATTGTGCCACAAAAGTTAAATTATTTTGTCAGAAAAATACCATTCAATTAAATAATATTTTTTTCATTCAAATTATCAATAGTTGCAACACAGCTTATACTTTGTTGGGTAAACAATGAAATACTTATTTTCATAATTTTTTGTTTCATTTATAAACTAAAATCCCAATCGAACTTTTGCATAAAAAATTAACATAAATGACTGATACTCTTTTTCGGTAGATTGATTCCCTTTAAATGGTCTTTTTGTAGAACTACAGTAGGTCATCAAGAAAATTATTTTGTTCGATGTTGTTTTGTTATAACATTGATGAGATGCCATAGGCACTTAACTCTTGTTTATATAAATTAGCCTATGGTAAAACTGGTTTCGTTATATGTAGTTTCACTTAAAGACACAGAACCTATCAGTGACTAAGTGAGGACTTACTGTAATTATCTCCATATAATGAGGATTTCCTGTGTTTATTTCATGTATATTAGCAAAACAAATATATAGCAAACACAAAAACATATCAAACCTGTAATTTCATGGACTTGATGGTTTTAAGACAAGGCAGAAGGTATTTACAAAAAAAAAAAAAAAAAGTGTGAATGAAAAGTGTGAAGAAATAACAATATTAGATGGTTTCCTTAACATGACCACATTGAGAACTAGAGTTCTAGAAATTTTGGAAATGCTTTGCTGAGGATAAATTGAAGTCCAGCCTCCTTCATGAAGTCATTCCTGAGCACACCAACCTCATCTGAGTGCCCAGTGACATCTCCTGTGACATTGTCTTACCTTGGGATTTGCCTCTTGATTTTCTCATTTCCCTAGAATAAATGGCTTATTTCCCAGTTACACTGTTAAGTTACTAAAGGCTAATTCTGTATCTCCTTTTTTCCTTCACAGCATCTATCAGAGAGCAATTTCCTGCCTCAAAATTATGCTGAAGAGTTCTTACAACCCAAATCCTTTTAGTTGCAAGTACCAAGTCTAGTAAGAAACTGAAAGGTCCCAAAGAGAGATCTAATAAGTATTATTGCTAGCTCAAGAGATATATCTAGAATTTATTAGAAAATTACATGTTTGAATGGAGAGCATTTAGTAAATGATAATCTTTGTTGCAACATCTGCTGTAAGGTCCCATATTTAAGCAAGCCCATGCTTAAAGATGAGTTTCTACTCTCTCCACCAGATGGTGCCAATGCCTCTATGTCCTATAGTCAGGTTTCCTGGCTTCTCATATGAATACTAGAGGCCTGGTGCATGAAATTCATGCACTCGGAGGGGCGGGATTCCTCAGCCTGGCCTGTGCCCTCTCGCAGTCTGGGAGCCCTCAGTGGATGTCTAACTAATGGCTGCGTTCACCAGCAGTGAGCCTGGCTTCTGGCTGAGCAGCACTCCCCCTGTAGGAGCACACTGACCACCAGGGGGCAACTCCTGCATTAAGCGTCTGCCACCTGTTGGTTAGTGAACGTCATAGTGACTGGTTGGTCCGCCATTAGGCCGAAACCAGCTCTCTGACATTCCCCAAGGGGTCCTGGATTGAGAGAGGATGCAGGCCAGGCCGAGGGACCCCACCGGTGCATGACTGTGGCCAGGGAGGGATGTGCCTGGACCCCCATCAGAAAGCTCACCCACTGGTTAGAGCGTTTGCCCCCTGGTAGTCAGGGCATGTCATAACGACTGGTCAACTGGTCGGCTGTCTCACCCCTGGTGGTCAGTGCATGTTATAGCAAGCGGTTGAGCGGCCTTAGCATATCATTAACATATTACGCTTTGATTGGTTGAATGGCGACTGGATGACCGGACACTTAGCATATTAGGCTTTTATTATATAGGATTATTCTAAGGAGCATTGACTAATGATGTGTTGAGTAAGTTTGGCTTCTACTTGGGCTTCCTTAGAGTTTTATCAAGATAAGTCATTAAAATTTAAGAACTTACTACCCAGTAAGTCATTCCAGTATTAACCCCCAACCCCTAAACAGGTTCATTTCCACTACAATTTGCTCAGTTGGGTGGGGAGTGGGGTTGGGGCAGCTGTCTCAGAGGAATGACTTCAAAGCATCAACTAAGTTCTGCTCAAGTGTGACTGATCTCTACATTTTGTTGTTCATGTGATTTTATAATCTCTTCATATTCTCATGTGCTCACAATTGGAATAAACTGATACTTCTCTATTGCACTCAGCATCAATTTCCCCTTTTGGAGTCACTGGCAGTGTTCTCCAAGAGCTAAGGAGCAGGATTATGTGTCCCAGTCCTTAGCCACATAAAAAACAAAACAAAAAAACAAAACCAGCATTTTTATTTTTAAAAAAATCACAAAGGGGTTTGCCTTTTTTTCCATTTTAGAAATGAATAAAACAAATACACCATGTTTTCTCTGTGAAACCTGCCTGTGCTTGGTGAAGAATTTCTCAAACACTAGTTTGATCAACTTTGGACCACATTAGAACACCCCATCATTCCTCCATAAGCACATTATTCCTTGGCTCCCTGCTGTCCTAAGCTTTTAATCATTTCCTGGAATATCCTTCTTTCTCTTTTTTTCATTCTTCATAGCCTAGATCAGTGACGGCGAACCTTTTGAGCTCGGCAAGTCAGCATTTTGAAAAACCCTAACTTAACTCTGATGCCATGTCACATATAGAAATTTTTTGATATTTGCAACCATAGTAAAACAAAGACTTATATTTTTGATATTTATTTTATATACTTAAATGTCATTTAACAAAGAAAAATCAACCAAAAAAATGAGTTTGCGTGTCACCTCTGACACGCGTGTCATAGGTTTGTCATCACTGGCCTAGATCAATGATCTCATCTGTGCGAGGTCTTCCCTGACTCCTTAAAGTAGAGACACTGGGACTTCCTCTCCTCTGATCTCTCCTAACTATTAATCAACTCCTGTATCAGCAATTGCTAACCATGCTATCATTGTTTAGCTCTGTTTTCTGCTCTAATGGCAGACTGGAGCAATTCCCAATGAGAAGGTACCTTGTCTGCCTTTTTAGCATCCATTTCAGTGTCTGATACACAATAAGCTTTGACAAATGTAACTCATACAGTTGTTCTTTAGGCCCACTCAATGCCACTTCGAGACAATCTGTCTGCACCCTAAACATTCAACCTCAATTATCATTATTCATTGTAGCAAATTCCCTCTAGATGATGTCTGTTACTCTATGCTGTTACATACATTCAAATAACATCCACATTGTGTTCGGTATAGAATGAGTAATACAGAGGAGGCATAGGTTATTAACCAATAGAGACTGGAATAACAGAGGAATTTCTAGTGGAAGCTAGAAAAGAAATGTAAGAATGAAATAGAATAAGGTGAACTCTGAACCAACTCTGCCTCTTGTAATTCAGAAAGAAATCATCAGTTAATGGGAAACCATTTGAATTACTGAGTACAATCAATAAGGGAGGGGGCATTTTAATTGCAGCTATTAACAGAGAACAGTTTAAAATTGCCTAGGAGGAAAACACAGCCACTTTGCAAAGAGTGAAAATATCTCTAGGCTAAGAGTGAATTTTAATATAAAGAGAAATATCTCTGGTTTAGTCAGGGCAATGAAACTTTAACTAGGTTATAAAGAAATCAGCATAAATGTCTATAATTTGACTGAAGCTATTGAAGGATAATGAGACTTGAGAAATGTCTATGAATAAAAATTGCAACACTATCAGAAGACTCTGGGCTAGAGATAAATGACCGCAGTAATCAATGTTACTAGGCTAAGGGAAAACTAAATGCCACTGAATCTCGGGACCTCTGGGTCCCCCCAGAAGTCTGTCTAAATGGTGACAGGAAAAGGGTAAAAGAGAACTGACATTAGGAAACAGGCCAGGATTGTTTTTAAGAAATGTGCCCTTAAGACAATTATTTTAAAAGATGCAAACAGTATTTTTAGAGGCTAATTTGGAAATATCTGTAAGAATTTTAAATGTTCATTTCCTTAGACCAAGAAAGCCCACTGCTAGACATTTTTCCCTATATATATATTTGAAAAATCTCTCCAAGATATATGTACAAATATTATCTCTGCAGTACTCTTTTTAACAGCCAATAACTAAAAGCAATCCAAATGCCTATCAAATGGTTACTGGTTAAACAAATTATAAAGAATCTATGTTATAGAAAGACATTCCAATAAAAAATGGGAGAAGGTTAGAATAAACCCTGTGGAATTGGATTAGATTTGGAGGTATCAATATAACTCATGGTTTTTAATATATATACAGAAGGACAGATGTAGAAATATAGATGTATATATATAGGTAATACATCTATGGATATATAGATATAGATATAATAATGTCTACTGAGCAAGCCTGGAAGTAATGACATCCCATTATCAATGAGCACACCTAGCACCCAAAATTTTGGTTTCTAAATACCATTCTCTAATTAAAGGAACCAGGACTCCTTGGAGAAAAGGCTGGTTACCAGAAATAGGTCAGAGAATACAGAAATAGGCCTAGAACATTTGATATCAGAAAGTAAACAAGTGCTCAAAAAATGATAGAGACATTTCTAGGAGACTTAGGAGCCAATTTAAACGAGCTCCCAATGGCTAAAGCTGAGAAAATTTGAACAACACAAATAACATTGAATTATAAAACACAGAACAATATAAATACACAAAAGTTATCTTGTATAAATAAATAATTGCTTACATAAGTCAAAGGGAGAAAAGGAACAGCTGTTCCTCACAGAATACTAATTCATAAATGTAGAAAATGGCATTAGGCAATGCCTCTGTAGAAATTGTTGCAGTCAAGACCATTGATGGATGCTAAAATTATTATGTCTCTTGCAGACATTAGACTAGTCTGAAGGCTTTCTTTACCTTTGCCAACTTCCCCATCCCCAATCAACCTCTCGCACACTTAATCCTATCTTTGTGTCTCTTGTTGGCATATAGCAGGAATGGTTCAAGGAAGCAGGCAGTAAAATGCATATCTGGGACTGGTTCACTCACCACCCAGTAAGGAAAAAAAACAAAACAAACTTAAGTGTGGTGGTAACTTGAAAACATAGCCAGGTAGAAGGATGCAGCCGCAATAATTTAAAAGATATGAGTATGGGGTATTCCAAAAAGAGGGCAGGGTTGCAGATTATTGCAGAAATATATTGAGACCCTGAAAAAAATGAGAAATTAAGGGTCATTAATAAGTAACTAAAGCTAAGTGTGAGAGCCAGAGGACTTCTCTGGTTATTTATAAAGGTGCCCTTATATCTTGTAGTGTAAGAATACACATAGCTAAGCAGAAGACAGATATGACAGTTCCCGAGCTTCAGGGACATTTGAATGGTCAATCACAAAATGGTCTGTTGTGGTACTATCAAGGCTCTGGTTGGAAAAACCTAGTAATCTGAAAAATAGGATGGGGACATCTGGATGGATGCCACAGATGATGGAGCTGAAGAGCCTCCCTGAGTCCAAAGGGCTTACAGTGTAGCCCACCCTTCCCTAGGAAGAGGTAGCATTTGCCCTGTGCTAGAAAATAGTAGAGAAGCCTCTCTGCAAGACAACAGGCACCCCCCTCAGGAACTGTTGCACCTCCTCTCCTGGCACCTCTTCTCTAGCATTACCCAGTTAAGGAAATGAATAGACTATGTAGTCAAGGAGTTGTGAGAATTAGCTAGCATGTAACTATAGGAGCCAGGGATGTACTCCTGGAATCAGACTTTGAAGATGCCTGATCAAGGGACCCAGGATGTAAGATTGGTTAATCATGAATTCATTGGCTTGGGGTTGCTTTCTTGGGACATGGGATTTAACATCCTAGCAAGTACCCCAGGGGCTGAGGCAAATCCACTGCCAGGATAACATTTAGCATCCTAGAAAAAGTAATGGCCATGCTGAGCAAAGTAGAAATGCTTCAGTTGCCCTGGCAGATGGTAACAGGGAGGAATAAAAGAGACTGAGGGAAGTGGCCATGTTAAGATGGATATATTTATAAGGCCAGAAAACTCACCAGAGGGTGGTGGTCCAGGGGAGAACCCAAATGACACAATTCCACCAAGGCCAGTATGAATGTGCTGGCAAGAGAGGCACAGCATCAGTAAGAAGTTCAGTATTGGCTCATATGCAGCCAGGTTTGGGCTTGTCAGTAACTAAGAGGATGGGATGATAAGGGCCAAAGCAATAGAGCTCAGTGGTGATGCTTAAATGCAATAAACCAAAAGGCTGCAATTCCCATAATGGCCAGCAAGATTAGAGGGGCAGCCAACGGGCTTGATCAGCACGGAGTTGTGAAGATGGTTAATGGAGCATGACATCCTTGGGCAAATAGATGGGTAGCCACAGGAGTGTTCTGTAAAATCTACAACCATGGAAAGATAAAAATGAATAAGCAGGAGGCTGGAAAGTCCTAATCCCTTGCTAGTTTTTGGTCCTGATCCAGTTTTCAGGTCCAGAACCCATTAACTGAAGACATGGCCAGATCTTCAGGAATAACACTGTAATATATATATATGCAACTGTCCGACTGTCCGATAGCTATGATGCACACTGACCACCACGGGGCAGACACTCAATGCAGGAGCTACTGAGCTGTGGTCACTTGGCAGCAGTGGTTCTCAGGTGACACACTCTGGAACCAGAGAGGAGAGAGCCTGATTCCTCACGATTCCTCTCACACTCCTCTACTTTGCCTGTTCTCCATACGAAAGCTTACTTATGGTGGCCTATTTCCAAGATCCTAGCCAGAGGTATATGACTATATACCCAGCAGTCAAGGGTATTCTGTATTAATAAATTAAATAAATAAAAATGATTTAATTCAGTAGATATAGCAAGAATTTATTCTTTTACAGTTTAATTATTTTTCTATATAATATTATCTCATATATTTTTGGATTTTTATGAGACTCTAGGCTTTTAGTATTTTAAGATTCAGACACTATGAATTCATTTAGACATAGTACTACATCTGCGTCAATAAAGAATCAGATTAGCTGATAATCAAATAATTAAATAATTAAATAATTCTCAGATTAGCTGCCTTTCTCTGAGCCCATCCAGAGGGGTTAGGGACTTATTCATCCACAATCTTCAATGACAACTATCCCAATTATTTTGGACGAGATGCTTTTAGGATATACAGTAATGACCTCCCTTGTAATGTATAATCCGTGCTCTAAACCCCAATCTGTTTATGAAAATTTCAGATTATATAATCCTTATAAAACTTTAAAGCTCCTCTGGAAAGAAACATTTTGGCAAAATATATTAAAAGCTTTTAAAGTGCACGTACCCTTGGATTAAAAAACTCCACTTCTAAAAATTTTCTCTGAGGGAATACACAGAATTGGATAAGAATGTTCATCATAGCTTTATGTAATGGCAGAGATAAATAGAGAGAGAGAGAGAGAGAGAGAGAGAGAGAGAGAGACAGACAGACAGACAGACACTAAATTTCCAACAATAGGGGAGTGAATAAATACATCCATAAAATGAATTCAATAAATGCACTACAGAAAAATATTTTTGACATGGAAAATATTAATACAGTGCTAAGTGAAAAATAGCAAATATATATTTAACCTTTGTTGTTTAAAAACCACTAAGAAAATAGCCCTGGTAGGTTCAATTCCTGGTCAAGGGCACGTACTTGGGTTGCACTGGCTGTAATTTTTACCTTCTTGTTTCTTTCCAGCCTTAATGGAGATCTTTCAGATTAAAATTAACATTAGAAAATCTGGATCATCTTTTGGATAGATATATATCTATATACACATACAGGAGTGGGCAAATGTAGGTTTATAGTTGTGAGTATGTGAAATGGCAGTTTATTCTTGTATTATTTATTAATTATTGTATTATTTTACATATAACTATAAACCTCTTTTATACCACCCCTGTACATATATATATATATATATATATATATATATACACATATTCTATTCTGATCCTTAATGTCTTCTCTGCCTTCACTGTATCTATTTGGGGATATATATATATATATATATATATATATATATATATATATATATATATCTGTGTACACAAAAAGTTACAGTGAACGCAGAGAAGATATTAAGTACCAAAATAAAAAATAATAATTAAATAGGAGTACAATGATCAATTTCTATAGTCCCCCTTGGCAAGGCTAATATAATATTTAAAAAAAAAATTACTCTCTACTCCACATATTGAGCAATGTTGATGATTCAAGAAAGCAGAAGCTAGAGAACCACTATGAAACCAGTAAAACAACTATTAAACCAGCAGCATCAACAACAACCAAAACAAAATATAGCATTAGGTTTAAATGACTGAATTAGCCCTCTCTCTCTTGCCTCCTTGTACTTGACTATATTGCTAATGTGTTAGTGTGTGGGAGAAACCTCATAAGTCAGCTGCACAATCAGATCAGAACTCTCAAGAGCTTCCCACTCATCCCAACCCCCACTCACCACTAATTGCATCCTCCTTTCTTTTAGCCTTCATGGGTCTGGCTGGTGAGGCGTGGGCCTGGTCAGGGGAAAGAAGTAGGGCAGATGCTGCAGTTTTAAGTGAAATCAGGTGTTGCCTTCTCTGACGTGAGATCTGGAAAATCTCAGTACTTAAGTAACTGGCATTGGCAACTGAATACTCAGCCTTCCCCACTGGGCTCAGCCTTCCCTTTTCCTGCAAGAAGTACTATTTAGGCTTTCCCTTTTCCTCTTACATTGCCAAGTTCCTCTTTAGAGGCCATTGAATAAGAATTTCCATTTTGTAGATATTCACATAACATGAGACTAAGCATGTTGGGAATGGAAAGGTTTTTGGTAATAGAATATCACAGTGTCGGTAAAGCACTGCCTAGTGTTGTTGGTGACTCAGGCTTCTACCTGTGGAGGAAGTATAAAAGATTTCTTGGAGGAGTGGGGAGGAATGAATGACTCCATATGCTGTGAGCTACAGGCAGAAACACAGCACACACGTTTAATAAAGTCAAAGCATTACATGGGGCTGGGAAAACATTCTTGGGTTTTTTTTTCCTCCTTCTTCTGCTAGTTCAGTCTGGAACTACTTCACCACAAAATTTCAGTCTAGATTCCAAGAAACACACATGTGCTCACACACAGCTGATGTATGACCATCTTTACAGTGTTTGGTTGACCTGCATAATGTGCCTCGGCACACTGTTACTTGGGTTAGGGAGCCTCCACATGTAGCACCCTTCAATCCCATCTCCATACTACAGTCCCATCTTAGATGGGATGTGGCTCCTTTTGGAGAGACAGCCCCACACTTACGCAGGGTATCTGGATGAAAACATGCATCATTATGAGTATGGTGTCAGTGCCAGTGCCGGTGATTCTCTAGTCTAGGTGGGACAAATGCAATTGTGATGAGGGCCAACAATTCTGAATTTAGTTGCTGACTAAAGACTAAATCAGTGGAACAACCTCAAAACTTAAAATTCTGAAAAACTAAACAAGCATTCCAGGGAAAGAGGACTGGACTAAGAGCTATGGCTAAATCTTCACTAAGAATATTCTACCACCCCACCACTCTTCACCTAATACTCTAGGTCAGTGGTCGGCAAACTGGCCCCTTGAGTCTCTTCCACAAAATACCACATGCGGGCGTGCACATACAGTGCGATTGAAAGTTCGTGGCCCATTCCACGGGGCCAAAGAGCCGCATGTGGCTCGTGAGCCACGGTTTGCCGACCACTGCTCTAGGTAATCTGACCCATCCCTATGGATTCATCCCAAGATATATGCTAATATTTCAGTCCAAATTTAAATCTCCAGTCCATGACTTGTCTCCTGAACTGCAGACTGGTCATATCAATCATTTCTACCTAAATGATGCACGAACATTTCAAATGGTACATACGAAAAATAAACTCATCAGCCACCCCAATAAACATTTCTTTTCTTCTATTCCCTGAACTAATGAAATGACATCGTCATTTTTCAATAAACCTGAGAATTATCCTAGGTTCCTCCCTCTATCACCTATCACAACAAAAGCTAATTAAGTCCATCTTCTAAACCTTTGCTAGATTCTCCCTTCCTCAGTCCCAACCACCTCCACCCTAATTCAGGCAACCATATCATTCATCCAAATAACTGCTACAGCTTCCCCATTTAGCACCCTTCTATCCTGTCTCAGAGAGCTTTCCTAAAAGGACATCTATACTGTAACATCCATGTAGTATTCTTACCAAACATATTTAAGCAGAATCTGACCATACAGGAACAATCAGACAAATCCAAATTTTGGTGCATTTATAAGAAATCTAGCCTGGATTCTTCAAAAATGTCAATGTCACAAGAGACAAAATATAATTGGGGAATTGTCCTAGATTTTAAAAGATTAAAGTGTAAGAAACTAAATATAAACAAGATCCTTGTTTGGATCCAGGATTGAGGCGGAGGAGGTGAAAATAGCTACTGTGGACATTGCTGGTATAATTAGGAAAAGTTACACAAACTGTGTATTAGATGATATCGAATCAATAAATGTCAAATTTCTTAGGTATTGTAATGGTATTGTGGTTATGCAGAAGAAATGTCATGATGTATGCAACTTACTCTCAAATGATTCAGCCAAAACTTACATAGGTAGATATATACCTGATAAAAAGAAAGCAAAATGTGGCAAAATGTAAACAATTAATGAATTTAAACTTTCAAGTTTCCTTCGAGTTTTAAACTTTTCAAAATAAAAAGTTGTGCAGGAAAAAAAAGAGACAGAGCAGCCAGTTACCACTACTAAAGTGTTCTTCCAGGAGACATCTTTTATGTTACAAAAAATTTGAATCTCTTGGAGATTAAAAAAAATGGTAGGGAGGTCATTAAGGTTAAATTACCAAAGCCATTTACTCTCACCCTCAGCACCTTGGGCAGGTTTAATTTCCAATACAAGTTAATTCAAGACTTAAAACTATACATAGAAGTGGCTAGGCCATTCAACAGAGAAAGTGAATTTTGCCAGCCATTTTCTTTTACACACAAGAATATAAAAGCAATTATAAGCAAACTCTCTTTAAATCCTCATAATAACTAAATGAGATATTTTAAAGATGAGGAAAACCAAACTGAATTATGTCCTAGAGTTTTTATAACTGTCAAACCAATAAAGCACATTATTATGTGATGTCAGAAGTTTGCCAAGATTAAACATGTTAAACTTTTTAAAACAGGACAGTTAAATCTTTGTGTGTGTTTTTGCTGTTTGTCTACTATATTATAGTTTTCTTCTGCTCCACAACAAAATAAAACAAAAAGTTTAAAAAAACTATGTTAAGCCCTGATCAAATCATTGTTGTATCTAGAATAGGAGTCCCTCTCTCCCTGTCCTTTCTCTCCCTTGTCACATCCCCTTTTTACTCTCTATGCTACAGCCATATTAACTACTTGTGCTTCTTTGAAGCATAGGTTCTGTCATGCCACCAGGATTGCTTGGTGGTGATCTAAGTCAAGGGAAATAGGACATGCTCCTTCATGCCACAGTTATGCCTATTGCAAACATCTCATACACAAGAACACCTAAAATCAAATCTAAACATACAGGGGGTCAGACCAGGATTCTGCTTCCAGGCTACTAAGGTTAGTCCCTTATCCTCTCCGAGCCTCAGCTTGCTCATCTATAAAAGGAGGTGGTGGTTAAATCAGATGTTCTCCAATGTCTATCTGTTTTCTGCTCTCACTGTCCATGAATCTAAGAAGTTGCTCTAGAGAAATCATAAGAGAACTTGTGTAGTAAATTCTGGTACAGAAATTTTCTTCCTCCTCTTAAGAGAAATCATCTCAAAGAAGTTGTGAAAGACAAATAAAGAGTAAAGTTTCAAATCACAGTCAAGTTTAATGGACTTCACTGATGATATAACCAAAATCCAAAGTGTGTCATCTGTGAGATTTATATCAAATTACATCTGAAAGTTTATTATTAATTTTTCTAAGGAAGAATTTTTATTTTTTAATATGTTTTTATTGAATTTAATGGGGTGACATTAGTTAATAAAGTTATATAGGTTTCAAGTATACAATTCTACAATACCTCAACTGTATATTCTATTGTGTGTTTACCACCCCACATCAAGTCTCCTTCCAACACCATTTATCTCCCCTTTACCCTCTTCTACCTCCCAGATCACCCTTCCCTGTCAATTGCTGTACTATTGTCTGGTCTACAAAGCTTTTTCTTTTTTTTTTTTTTTAATCCCTTCACCTTTCTCACCCAGCCTCCCAAACTGACAGCTGGAAATTTTAAATAATATGGTGAAACAAATGTTAAGTGAGACATTAATTTTAAGCTGCAAAATGAGATTTAGCTCCATTTTGTTGCTGGGCAGAAAACAGGCTCAAGGCAAATGCACTTGTGTGAACGTGGCCCACTAAAGAGAAAAATTAGTTTCTTAGTGTTTCATTTTCCCTCAACTGTTAGTTATAGAAATAAGTCATAAAAAGCTCTGAGGATGATCAGTGCCTGAAATCACTAACATAGGGATGCCTTGAAATTATTCAAATTTTCCCTCTCTTTTTCTTCCAAAAGACAGAGCTCCTTCCACACATTGAAACTGACACCTAGGTGGGTTGAACTGTAATAAAGCTAGAGGAAGAAGCACTCCCATATTATTCAAATCACTCAACATGGGCAGTGGAAGTGCAAATGAGGGGAGGTACTGCTCTTCACAATTCCACTCTTTTACTCAGGGGGAAATTTCACACAAGTGTTAACTATAAAAAGCTGATGTTTACATACACCATGGGCTCTGCTCTACCCAATCAAGACCTAATTGGGAATTATCTTGAGAACTAAAAAATTAATATGTATTTTTCAAAAACTTGTATTTTAAAATGTGTTTTTAGGTTCAGAAGCAAACTAGGAAGACTCTTTTAAGATGATTCTAATATTCATTAATTAATTCACTCAACATTCAACATTTATTGACTGCCTAGCATGGCATACACTGAGTGAAGTTAAGAGAATACAAAATAAATAAGACAGAGTCCCTAATCTTGAAAAACTCACTAGAAACCAGTCCTAAAACTGCCAATGTCTTTGGATATTATCTTCAAGTCCAAACTATTGGAGTTAACGTAGATGGTTTTTATCAAGAAACTGACATCAAAGGGTAGAGAGTTGCTTGATTTGGAAGAGGCATGCTAGGAGAGCCAAACATTGGTTACAAACTTGAGAGTATCTATAATGTATATTTTTCTACTTCAAGCTGGAGTTCTCTGAGCAAATTTTTAAAAAATTATATTGTAGGGGAGAAACTAAGATGGCAGCATAGGGAAACACCGAAATTGCTGCCTCCTACAACAACTTCAAAACACAATAAACAGACAAAACGGACATCATCCAGAACTTACAGGAAGGCTGGCGGAGTGGAAATTCTACAACTAGAAGGAAGGAGGAAAGCACATTGAGGGTCAGGAGCTGCGGAAGTAAAGTGCAAAGGTACGGAGGCTCTCGCGCGCGGAAAGGGGCTGGTACCTGAGGACTCGGCTGTCTTTTTGAATCGGGAGGGAGTCACAAGCTCCCGACTTCTCTGAACTCTGGTTCCATGAAGTCTCTGGGGACCCAGGACTCATACGAGGAGAAACTGGACTGTCTGGCAGCGGGCAGAACTCAGAACGAGAGGGCAGCTTTCCCTCAGAGGTGCTTGCAGCAATTGGATTGTCGGGACACTGAGACAGACTCGGCCCCTTAGGGCAGGGCTGAGAATCCGCCATAGTTCCTTGCTCCGCCCTTTGATTCCCTGAGACCCCGCCCCATCCAGGCTGTGGCAGAGACTTTTGCATATGAATGCCTTGGCCCTTTGCAACCTGAAAATTACCTAACAAATTGCAGCTGGGCCACAGACCCAGAACTTCCAAGAGAAGGCCCAAGGCCCCACAGCAGCTTGTATTGCTTCACAGCTGGGCCTCATCAGGGCACCTCCAAACTCCAAAAAAGGAAGGGGAATCTGCAGTTCTCTTCAAGCTCCTGCTGGGTAACCTCCAAGAGCCAGTGTACCCAGTGGTCAGAGTGGGACCATCCGGATTACAAATCCTCAGATCCATAAGGGACACACCCAGGGGGCAGACTCAGTGAGCACCAAAGCCCCACTGAAGCAAGTCTTGCCCCAGAAGAGTGTCTTCAGCACATAAGTTCTCCCACTGCAGACACAGCCGATTCTCACTGCCAGTTGGCCTGGAGGTCAATTCCTCCCAGTGATCCTACAACAATCAAGGCTTAACTACAACAAGACTGTGCACAAAGCCCACAAGGGGGTGCACCAAGAGTGTCCACCTCAGGTAACTGGGGAGGATGAGCCACTGGGCCCTATAGGACACCTAGCACACAAAACCACTCTACCAACACAGGGAAGCATAAAAAATGCGGAGACAAAGAAACAGGTCACAAATGACAGAAATGGAGGAAAGCAAACGACTGTATATAGAGTTCAAAACCACGTTTATAAGGTTTTTCAAAAATTTTATGGAAACCGCCAATAAATTTAGTGAGACCCTCAAGAAATCTAGTGAGACCCTTGAGGATATGAAAAAGGACCAACTAGAAATTAAGCAGACACTGACTGAAATAAAGAATAATATACAGAGATCCAACAGCAGACAAGAGGATCCCAAGAATCAAGTCAAAGATTTGAAATACAAAGAAACAAAAAATACCCAACCGAAAAAGAAAAAAGAAAAAAGATTCCAAAAATATGAAGATAGTGTAAGGAGCCTCTGGGACAACTTCAAGCGTACCAACATCAGAATTATAGGGATACCAGAAGAAGAGAGAGGGCAAGATATTGAAAACCTATTTGAAGAAATAATGACAGAAAACTTCCCCTACCTGGTGAAAGAAATAGACTTACAAGTCCAGGAAGCGCAGAGAACCCCAAACAAAAGGAATCCAAAGAGGACCACACCAAGACACATCATAATTAAAATGCCAAGAGCAAAAGACAAAGAGAGAATCTTAAAAGCAGCAAGAGAAAGACAGTCAGTTACCTACAAGGGAGTACCCATACGACTGTCAGCTGATTTTTCAACAGAAACCATGCAGGCCAGAAGAGAGTGGCAAGAAATATTCAAAGTGATGAATAGCAAGAACCTACAACCAAGATTACTTTATCCAGCAAAGCTATCATTTAGAATAGAAGGTCAGATAAAGAGCTTCATGGATAAGAAAAAGCTAAAGGAGTTCATTACCACCAAACCAGCATTATCAGCATTATATGAAATGCTGAAAGGTATTCTTTAAGAAGAGGAAGAAGAAAAAGGAACTCTTACCATTTGCCACAGCATGGATGGAACTGGAGAGTGGATAAATACCACATGATCTCACTCATTTGTGGAATATAATGAACAACATAAACTGATGAACAAGGACTGATCCAGAGATGGAGAGGCATTGATTGGACTGTCGTGCCTTGGAGGGAAGGTAGGGGAGGGTGGGGGTAAGGGGAAAAGATCAACCAAAGGACTTATATGCAAGCATATAGGCCTAACCAATGGACACGGACAACGGGGGGGTGAGGGCATGAGCGGGGGGCGGAGGGGTAGAGGGTAACATGGGGATAAGGACACATATGTAATATCTTAATCAATAAAAAATATATTAAAAAAATTACATTGTAATAAAGTTGTTTCCTCTTGTGGAGAGTTATTCACGGGAGATTTGTCTATTCAACCCCAGTTACTTACTAATTAAATAATTCATATCAATATTTTAAAAAAATGTTTCCTCTATAAGAACAAAAGTGGGAAAAGAATGGCGAGTGAAAGAGGGATAAACAGTATGTGCAGGAAGGCAGCATTAGAGAGAAGGTTCTGAGAGCTATTTATAAAGTGACATCTTTCTGATAAATTATAGGCAAATAGTTTAAGAGAAGAGGAAACCTTGCAAAGTGCTGATATAAAAATGAAACCATAACCAAACACAAAACATAGAATATCTCTAATTCTTAGAAAAAAATTTATCTAATTGATAATCTAATCTAATAATAGACAAACATGGTAATTGACCATACCTCCACTACACTTCCCATTGGCTAATCAGCAGGATATGCAAATTAACGCAACCAAGATGGCAGCCGGCAGCCACGCAGCTGAAGAGAACAGGAGGCTTGCTTGCTTGCTCCAGTGATGGAGGAAGCCAAGGTTCCCCGCCTGCCACGGCCAGGCTCTGAGCTCCCTCTATGCAACAAAGTTGCAATTATAGAAGTTAAACAAACCCCAGATACCTGCCTTCAGCAGGCCCTGGCCTGAAGCAGCAACAAAGTTTCAATTAGAGAAGGTAAATAAATCCCAGAATAAAAAAAGAAAAGAAAAAAAGGAGAGGCTGGGAGCTTCCGTTGCCGGTTTGGCCAGCCTGAAAACAGCCCTCAGCCCCTCATCTAGACTGGCCAGGCACCCCAGTGGGGACCCCCACCCTAAAGGGGGTGTGGGCAGCCTGAAAATAGCCATCAACCCCTCATCCAGGCTGGCCAGGCACCCCAGTGGGGACCCCCAGCCTGAAGGGGGTGTGACCAGCTGCAAACAGCAATCAGCTCCTCACCCAGGCTGGCCAGGCACCCAAGCGCGACTCCCACCCTGATCTGGGACACCCTTCAGGGCAAACCAGCCAGCCCCCACCCGTGCACTAGGCCTCTATCCTATATAGTAAAAGGGTAATATGCAAACTGACCCTAACAGCAGAAAGACTGGGAATGTCTGGTCACTATGACACACACTGACCACCAGGGGGCAGACGCTCAAGGCAGGAGCTGCCCTTTGGTGGTCAGTGAGCTCCCACATGGAGGAGCTCTATTCAGCCACAAGCCAGGCTGATGGCTGCCAGTACAGCGGTGGTGGTTGGAGCCTCTCCCGCCTCCTCAGCAGCGCTAAGGATGTCTGACTGCAGCTTAGGTCTGCTCCCCACTGGCAAGTGGACATCCTCCGAGGGCTGCCAGGCTGCCAGAGGGATGTCTGATTGCCAGCTTAGGCCCAATCCCCTGACGAGCAGGCCTAAGCCAGCAGGTGGTCATCCCCTGAGGGGTCCCAGACTACAAGAGGGCATAGGCCGGTCTGAGGGACACCCCCTCCCCCCCGAATGCACAAATTTTTGTGCACCAGGCCTCGTCCTATATAATAAAAGGCTAATATGCAAATTGACCAAAAAGCGGAATGACCGGTTGCTATGACGCACACTGACCACTGGTGGCAGACGCTCAACACAGGAGCTGCCCCCTGGTGGTCAGTGTGCTCCCACAGGGGGAGCGCTCCTCAGCCGGGAGCCTCTCCTGTCTCCATGGCAGCGCTAAGAATGTCTGACTGATGTCTGTCTGTAAGCCGTCAGTTGGACATCCCCCGAGGGCTCCCAGACTATGAGAGGGTGCAGGCCAGGCTGAGGAACCGCCCCCCCACCCCCGCCCCAAGTGCATGAATTTTGTGCACTGGACCTCTAGTGATTAATAACTAGCTAGATTTTTTTATTAGGAAGGTATTTCATTTGTACTTAAGTGGGTTTTTTTCCCCACGACCTTGTTCTTTGTTGTAACTTTTAAGACATGTAAATAACAGTAATTAGTGGGAAAATCACAGATGCATGGTTACAATTGGATTTCTTATATCATTAAAATACTTTTAAGAGAACAGTATATGTCAGCATGATTTTTGTTTTAGAATTTTCACTTCAGCTGTGGCATAGAAGATGGATTGGGGGCTGGAGAGTGGGGAAGGTTATATATAGAAATAGAATATATGAAATTATTGCAATACTATAGACTTTTGATTGGTTAGAGAGAGAAAATAAAAGATCACAAGATAACCACACATTTTCAATAGGAAAGGGGTGGTGAGTGATAATGTATTTGAAACATACAGATCTTAAAATAGAGCAAAAATTCCAGGAAAATTCCTTCAGATCTTATTCAAGTGTCACTTTTTCAGTGAAGCTTTTATGTCAGAAAAGAAAATGGTATGATCACCGCACCATTTCCTTTTCATAGGCAGATAGGAGGCATTTCCTTGTAGTTAAGTGTGGGAGCATGTTACTTAGTTTTGCCAAATGAGAATATAGATAGGAGTGATGTGTCACTTCCAGACCAAGTCACCTATTGGCTAATAATCTATCTACAACTCTCTCTGCCCTTAGAAACTATATATCAATGTGGCACCATCACAATATGGAGGAAACCTAGAGTCCTGAATTGCTGAATGGAGCAATGAACCATCTACATCAGACTTCTTATGAACAAAACTAAAATTTTGTTGGGCTAAACCAGTGATCAGCAAACACTCAAGGGGTTGAGTGTGGCTCTTCCACAAAATACCACGTGCGTGCACGCATGTACAGTGCGATTGAAACTTCATGGCCACACTCAAGGGGCCAAAGAGCCGCATGTGGCTCTCGAGCTACAGTTTGCCGACCACTGGGCTAAACCATTGATGTCTAGATTTATTACTATAACATAGCATAGCCAATTTTGATTAATACACTTTCCCTGACCACTATATCAAAAATTTCCTTGACCCTTCCCCCACACAAAAAAACAAACACACATATACACACTTCCTATACTTACTTCTTGCTCTTTATTTTCTTTGGTGCTTGTACTCTATAACTTATAATGCATTTCATCTATTTATCTTGTTTATTATCTGCCTTCCCCAGTAGATTCCCCTCCATATGACCAGGAATTTGTGTGTGTGTTGTTCATTGTTACAATCCCAGTGATACAGTGCTTGAAACATGTTGTGCAATCAAGAGATATTTGTGGGATGAATGAATACAAGTATAATTTTAGTTCTGCCTGGAAAACATTCAAACCTTCAAGTGGAGAGGTACTATGAGCAGCTGTGAATGCAAGTGAGACACAGACATATGTTTGGAACACATTAATATAGTTGGAGGGGTCATAGTTGAAGTCATAGAAATAAGTTCCTTCAGAGGATCTTCTTCAAAGGCAGAAGCTGAGACAAAGTCTGGATGCTTACTAAGGATCAATGCCTTTGAAAGAAAGGGAAGAAAGTGGATCGGACAGAGGAAGAAGGAACTGCAATGCAGGCTGAAAATGCCTTGGTCAATCTGATGGCGAGCTCTGAAGCAAATACTGCCTGACAGAGTTGCCCTGCATCAGACCAAAATGGTTGTGCCTTCTTGTACCTTAACTTCATTTAGTCATTGATGTTGGCTACCCAAAGAAGGGGTGACCTTGGGTGACAAAATACCTGAAGGAGCAGACAGCTGGAGGCTGTCTGCTTACCTCAATCAACACTTTTGGGTACTCCCTTCTTTGAAGGGAAATCTGAGCAATACATCTCCATATCAACCACAAATGAGAAAAAAAGAGAAGGTTAATGGCTAGATTTAAAAAATACAAATAATGTTATTTAACAACATAAGCATATACCATGTAATATTTGGGACATACTTAGGCTAAAAAATTATTCATTGCTTATTTGAAATTCAAATTTAAATGGGTGTACTGTGTTTTATCTGGCAACTGTTGTTGGGAAAGAAGTAAGTTAACGGCCAAGAAGAGATAAGAGGAAGTCATAGAATGATCACCAAGATGCAATAATAGCAATGACGGCCAATGAAGGATGTGATTTTTAAAATAAGGTGATATAACTGAGCCTTGAAAAATAAAGAAGATAAAGACAGAATTACTGCAGTGACTCAGAGACCAGGGATAACACGGCTTCAAAAAGGAATGGACTCCAGTGTCAAATGGCACAGACAGGCAGAGAGCACAGCTAAAATATTGGGGGTGGGGAGCTGGGGAGATGATGGTGAGTGAAGTATGTCAAATTAAATGTGGTACGGCATGCCTTACCACAAGATGGCACTCATAGTTTCTCTTTTTCTGGGTTTCTATCAATAAACATTCTACACATTTTTTATTGTTGTAGAACAAAGAGAATATCTTATGTTCTTATATTACATACAGCATTGTGCTCCATGTTCTACCATTTTCCCACAGCTTATGACTGATTTCTTCTTAGAACATGAAGATATAATGGATGTTGGAATTGATTGTAGGTTGGGGGCTGGCATTAGAACCTGGAGGAGGGAGCAAATGTAATGCTATTGCAGATACTTAGTACAAAGCTCTAACAAGAATCCATTGAATCTGGCCATCGGATGATGACTGATTATCTTCAAGAAATCTAATACTGTTGGAAATGGAAGCCAGACTGCCTGGTGTTGAGGACTGATACCATGTTAAGAATGTAGACAGACTATGTGTTTGGCACATGTACTGTGAAAGATAGGAGTGTTACCAGGTGGATTTTTTCCTTATAAGGAATCCTTTCCCAAATAAAGATTTGTGTACCTTATTCATAAGTTTCAAATATTTGACCAAATGCCTATTAAATGGAAGTTGGCCTCACATAAAATATCTCTACAAAAATAATGCAGTTGTGACAGAGATACTTCTACTTAATTAATAACTCCTTTAGCTCCCCAATAATATAACACTTATTTCTTTTCAAAATAATTTCAGACCTATTTCTCATATTATATTGCTTAAAGACTGAATGTTTGAATTGGGGTCTAGAGAGATGACAAGATGTGCCTAACATTACACAGATAGAAACGGAGCCTTGGTCCAAAGTTTTCTGATACTTAATTCTATACCCTTTCTACTGAATTATTCTTCCTGTCACTTAATTTCTAGTTCAAGTTTTCCACTTATCTAATTTTATTTTTCTGGCATGCATAAAACAACAATGACTTTGAAATTACATTGTTTGAATATTTTCCATGCTATCTCAGGTATGAAACAGTTAAAAATTACCTGTCTCTAGACTAGAATTAGAAAATATGTTCATTATCATCTCTGCTTCTTATAAAACCAAATATAACTGTGAGAGGAACTTAAAAGAAGAACTTATATATTAATGTACTACTGAAAAGGCAAAATCCTGTGCCTGTTGTTTCAGGTATACAGGTACTTCTGCTAGAATATGGTCTCACCACACAATCAAAAAGTTTTCTCTTTAATAAGTCCAATCATTAGCCATTTATTTGTATCTTTCTTTATCAAGATGGAAACAGTATTGGTGTATACTTTGTGTAAAAATCTTTTTTTTATCTCTTTAGACACAAAAAATAATGAAATTAAGACAACTTTAACTTTGTTTCTCTTCCACTCCAAACACAGAAAAAAAGGACAGAGGGGCTTCTCTAGCTAGTTCTATATATATAATTCCATATAAGCCAAACAAAAGAAAACTTCAAACTTGCTTTGTGGCTTGGCCTCCGCGGGGAACAGCCTTCTTACTAGGTTGGAAAGAATAAAGGGTATTTTTGAACTTACAAGTGCCTGAAAAAAGTCATGTCTGCAAAGTGTGGTTGGTATTTGTATGCATTTTAAAGAGTCTAATGAAGCCCAGCTCCTTAGAAATTCCTACAAAAAATGAAGAATGGGAAATGGTTCCTGCCACCCAGGGGTCAGAGTAGTGGTTATTGCTCCAACTAACTGTACAAAGGAGACCTGTCATTTAGAGATAACTCCAAAGGAGACCTGTCATTTATAGATTGCATTAGCAAGAACACCACAAAGACTGGCCCTTACCCAAAGAATTTACTCAGACAGACATTTAATATGGAGTAAATAGAGGCTCAAAGAGAACAGCTTTGAAGAAGGGCTTTGAAAAGGTCGGAAGAAGATGAAATGAGGAATGTTGTTACTTAGTGCTTTTAATAAACAAATGCTTGCCTAGCTCTTCTCCAGCATGCCTCAAAATGTGGCAAATAGCATGCCCATGTCCATTCACATACAAAAATATAACTGGGAACATGAAATTTTTCATTAAGATGAGCCCTCAGAACAATGAGTTATTCTTAAAATGTGTGAGTGCCCCGTTTCTACCAGCATGGTAGCCATCCTCTACATATCTACTGCTCTATGAACAGTCCAGGATAGTTTGGATCGCAGATGTTCTCCCCTAATTGTCATACCAGCTAAGTTTGGGAACTCTATTCTTCGCAATCTTTAATCCATGTTCTATCTCTTCAGGCCCTGGCAGACAGCACTTGGGTGTTAACCCTTTTGGAGACATGGGTACTTTCAATTATAAAATAAACTGATTCATGGAGTTGAATAAATTTTTTAGTTAATAATTTTAACCATTCTTAAGTGTACAGTTCAGTGGCATTAAGTCCATTTATATTTTGTGTCTGCCATTCTTATATCATCTACATTTCCAACCACTCCATAATTATGAGAATCTCACTTTTTAAATCAGACATCTAACACTTCAATTTTCATCCAAGTTCACATGCATCTTTTTTGCTCTAAATCCTCAATTCATCTTTCATGAGAATCATAATACCTCTCTCTTTCATTCTTTAAAGGGCACTCAATAATTGTTAGCTCATTGACAACATCATTCATGTGTTCCCAGAGAAGCTGTGCTGAAAACACAATGAATTCTATTTCACTGACTTTCAAGTTTTATTTGGAGTATTTTCTTGACATTTTTTCATTGTTCTCTTGTACCTTATCTAAGTGGGACATAAAAATCTAATTATGTTTCCAATATCATAATGGTCTTTGTAGAAAAGTAATAAAGAAGTTCTCTATATCTTGGTGATAGTACCTATATATATAAAAGCCTAAGTAACCAAAGACTGAATGACCCGTAGACTGGTCGCTATGACACACACTGATCACCAGGGGGCAGACACTCAATGCAGGAGCTGCCCCCTGGTGGACAGTGTGTTCCCACAGCAGGAGTGCCACTCAGCTGACTGACCCGTTCTGGCAGCCCACCAGCCTGGTGGCAGCCACTCACTCCCTCAGTAGTCCTGCAGGTCCAATCTCCAAAGAATGGGCCAGACACTGATGGACCACTGCTGGCGGCAACATCTGACAGTGCTGCCTGCCTCCTGGAAGTCGGCCTAGGGCACTGCGGCCACTTCCCCTCCCTAGATGCCCCTCAAGGAAGAAACAATATAAAAGCGGCCGCCAGTTGGCTCCCTACAACCGGTGCGAACATCAGCGGGACGGATCTGGATCCCAGGCCAGCAAGGGCATCCCACCGCCTGCCGGGAGGGCTGATTGTGTCCTGAGCCACCCCCTCCCCCCACCGCCATCCCCCTCGGGATGGGCACCAGATGCAGGGTTCATGGCTGGCAAGCGCCGCTGTGATGGAGCGAGTCTCTCCTGATCAGGGCTGACTGGGTGCGAGCCTGCATCAGGCACAGCAGGGCCAGGATGAATGGGAGCAGCAGGCAGGAGCAGTAGGCAGCATTGGACTGCCGGTTTTGGCCCAATCCCCACAGGCCACACCGAGGGACCCCACCCATGCATGAATTCGTGCACGGCGCCTCTAGTTTAATTATAAAAGTAATAAAATAAGCTCTAGTAGCCTAAGTGAGGAGCTTCTCAGCTTGTTGCAGCCACTCATTCAAGTGTATTGTTGGGAAAATCAAAAACAGTTTTGACTCCTGAGTCACTGTAAAGGACACAGGAAAGCACTGATTACTTGACTGCTCTCTTCTGTGTCACTGCTTTGACTATGCTCTCTCATCTCTCTGACAGATTCTTCTCAGCCTCATTTTACCCTTCTGTACTAAATGGGAAGATATTCTAAGACCTACTCCTCAGCTTGAGTTCTTTTACAAGCTTTAATAGATGACTCATTTATATGACCTCAGCCTACATCTCTACATGAGCTGCTCTAAAATCAGTATCTCCAGCCCATAATTCTCTGACTCCAAAAATCTTCTAAACTCATCATCATCCCCCCAAACTTTCTTACCCTCCCAGAAATCCTCTGTTTCTATTGATGGTATCATCACCTTCCTGGTTGTCTGATCTTACACTACAGCCTCATCCTTACATTTTTAAAATCCCTATCTCCTATACCAGTGGTCGGCAAACTGTGGCTCGCGAGCCACATGAGGCTCTTTGGCCCCTTGAGAGTGGCCACGAAGTTTCAATCACACTGTACGTGCCTGCCCGCACGTGGTATTTTGTGGAAGAGCCACACTCAAGGGGCTGTAGTTTGCCAACCACTGTCCTATACTCAATTCAATGCCAAAGAAAAGTGATTCCTCTTAGAAACATCTCTCATTTGCTCCACTCTTTCCCCAGCTCCACTGATTGAGGACATTACAATTTCCTAGCCTAATGAATGCAATAGTTCATGTGGTCAATCAAATATAATTTCTAACACATAATGCTTAATGAAGAAACCAGAAATCTACACTCTTTTAGGAATTAAGAGTCATGCCTCAGCATTCCTTCAACTAACACTTAGGAAAGTTTAAAAAGACATAAATCTTTTTCTGAGACAGAAAAAGCAAAGTTTTCTTTATTGGTAAAGCATGTTAGTTTATAACTAGGTCTGAGTAATGCAAACATCTGATAATCTTCAGAGAAATCACACCAACCAAATCTGAGTGCAATCTGGGCCCTCTCAAATACAGCTCACATTTCCCTAATTTTACAGTCTGTATATAAAAACTAATACTCCCATTATTACATTTAGAGAGGCCTTCAAAGGTGCTATAAAGTTTCAGTCTTGATAGCCTCCAATTAGTGCCCTGGCTACATACCTCTGAAGTTCCAGTTTACTAGATTAACATGCAAGCTAGAGCTTATCTTAACTGAGAACATTTATCTCTAATGACTGGTTTCCCTTCCAAGTCCCCAACTATACAAAACGGCTAACTTCCAGATTTTAGTTTTTAGTTTTTCCCTTGCAATCTAGTATATAGTCCAGACATCTACCTTCCTATGTGAATCTTCCACCAGAGAATACTCCATTGACAGTCACTCACTCCGATGCTCAAAGTGTTGATAATATGCATGTATAGATACATTTACAAATACGTTCACTATAGTTTCACCTGTTTAGCAGAATCTTAAATATAATCTCAGTGTCTATTCATAAGTGGGTAGCATAGTGGGCGAGTGTATAGATGAAACATAACTGCCATGAGTTGTTAATTCTTGAAATCGAGCAATGGTTCATTATACAACTCTTCTTTTTTCATATGTTTAACCTTTTTTCCTTATTTTTTAAAATTAAGGTATGTACCTACTCTGAATACAGGTGGAGCAAAAAATAGGTTTACAGTTGTTCATTTGAAAAATAATACAAGAATAAACTGTTTCGTGTACTCACAACTGTAAACCTACTTTTGCCCATCTGTATACCAGAAACAATTAATATTGTTCTAATGTCACAACAGACACAATTAATATTGATCTATCTGTTCTCACAAAATGGGGCTGTGATATGCTGTTAAGTGAAAAAAAATACAAGTTAGTAAACATAAACAGTAAGAACAGTATGGCTCCATTTGGGGGTTTTGAAAGCTTTATGGGTTTATAATTATACTAGAGGCCTGATGCGCAAAGATTTGTGCAAGAATGGGCCTTCCTTCCCCTGGCTGCAGGCACCACCTTTGCTCCGGCCCAGAGCCACCTTTCTGTCTTCCCACACTGCCCAGAGGCCCAGAGCGGCTGGGGCTGTGCAGAACGCAAGCATCCTGCCCCAGCCACTCGGCGCCTGTGTATGCAAATTAACCTGCCATCTTTGTTGGGTTAATTTGCATACTCACTCCTGATTGGCTGGTGGGTGTCGTGAAGGTACAGTCAATTTGCATCTTTCTCTTTTATTAGTGTAGATATATTTGCATATCCACAAATAAAGGGCTGGACAGAGACCCACCAAATTGACAGCTAACCTTAGAATGGATAAGAGTGGATGATCATGTCTTACTCTTCAATAATGTTTGAATTTTTACAGCATCTGTTGTAAATTTAAAAAATAAAGAGAATAATAATATTAACAATAAAAATCTATAGTGCTACAATGATCTGGAGGCTGTATTCTTGTGAGTATTAAATACTAAGGAATCCTAAAGGGGTACATCTATATTTCAAAGCATATTAAAAGTAAAATCCATTTATCTGACCTACTACTCTCTCAAGGCATTAACTTTAATTAAGTGTTTTTCCTACCTTATCTGGGGCTGCCTTTTGTTACATCCTGGCAATGTTTTAGGTAATTCTTTGATCTTTCCTTATAATAGGCAGAACAGATGAAAGAAAACCATAAAAGATTTTTTTGCCCTTTAGTCTGGTCCAAATTCATGATTTTCTTCAAAAGTGTGATCAGAGTTAACTTGTGTTTCCATGGCAACCAGAAGTCACTAGCTTTCTGCTTGACCCAAAGACATTCCTACTAGTCCCCTATTTGTACTACAGAATCTACACCTTTCCCTGCTTTTTTACCTACTAATTCCTAAAACCTTCAGGTACTAGTTTCCCTGCCTTTCACTACCTCCCACCATGTCTGGGTCTGGTGCCTTCCTCTATCATAGCATTTGTCATATTATGCTGAAAATGTTTACCTCTGTGCCTACTTTATAAGACTGTAAGAGGGCTGCAACCAGGGGTGGATCTAGATTTTGTGAGACCTGAAACTAATACAACTTAGGGAACCTTCTTTAAGAAAAAAATCCTATCTAATAAAAGCCTAATATGCTAAGTGTCCAGTTGACTATTCAACCAATCAAAGCATAATATGGTAAGGCCACTCAACCGCTCGCTATGATGTGCACTGATCACCAGGGGGCAGATAGTTGACTGGTTGACCAGTCACTATGTTGTGCACTGACCACCAGGGGGCAGACGATCCAACCAGTAAGATAGTTTGCTGCTGGGTCTGGTGGATCAGAACTGAGCGAGGTAGGCCAGACACACCCTGGAGCCCTCCCGCAGTCCCTTACCAGCCCAGATTGTACAGTGGTGGGAGTTCTTCGGCCTGGTCTGCGCCCTCTCACAATCTGGGACCCCTCGGAGGATGTTGGAGAGCCAGTTTTGGCCCAATCCCGCAGGCCACTCCCCTCGGGAGGGCACCAGGTGTAGGGCTCATGGCTAGCGAGCAATACTGTGGCGGCATGAGCCTCTCCTGACCTGGACTGATTGGGCACGAGCCTGCGGCAGGCACAGTGGGACCGGGATGAGCTGGAGTGGCAGGTAGGAGCTGCAGGTGGCTTTGGACTGTGGGTTTCAGGCCAATCCCTGCAGTACATCCCAAGGGACCCCGCCTATGCACAAATTCGTGCACCAAGCCTCTAGTCCTATATAATAAAAGCCTAATATGCTAAGTGTCTGGTCATCCAGTAGTCCGTTCAATCAATCAAAGCATAATATGATAATGATATACTAAGGCCACTCAACCGCCTACTATGACATGCACTGACCACCAGGGGGGCAGTCAACTGGTCGACCAGTTGCTATGACGTGCACTGACCACCAGGGGGCAGATGCTCCAACCAGTAGGTTAGCTTGCTGCTGGGGTCCAGCTGATCGAGACTGAGCAAGATAAGCCGGACACACCCTGGAGTCCTCCCGTGGTCCCTCCCCAGCTGGCCAAACTCCCGTATCCCTCCCCGGCCCCGATCGTGCACCAGTGGCGTCCCTTGGCCTGGCCTGCATCCTCTCACAATCCAGGACCTCTCGGGGGATGTCAGAGAGCCGGTTTCGGCCCGATCCCACAGGCCAGGTTGAGGGACCCCACTGGTGTACGAATTCATGCACTGGGTCTCTAGTATAAATTATAAATACAAAATTGTGTATAAACGTTGTGCTTATTTATAAAGAAAGAAGAAATCACAACAGATTAATAAAGCTTTAAAAATTAAGATTCCTCTCTTCTGAAACTTCTTTAGACAATTTGCTAGAAATGCTTACAATAGAAATGTGTACCGATTGCAACCTGGCTTTCCTTTCCCATTCTAGCACTCATAAGGGCCTGTGTAAATGGCGAGTCCTAAAGTCTAAACTTCATTAGCTTCATCATAAATCTATGTCTGATTTCTTTGTTGTTGAATTCTCAGCAATCAGCTTAGTATAGTATACATATAGTATACATATTAGGTCTTCAAAATATAGCTGTGATACATGAAAGCAGGGATGGATGGATTCATCCTCCTTTTACCAATTATAAACCCTTCAATGGCTCCCCATTACTCTTAAGATGAAAGTCTACTGCATAATCTAGTCCTGGCCTTCCTCTCTACTAGCCTTTTGAATTTCTTGCTTCTTTACTTAATATACACTGGCCTCTCACCGCCTCCAGAACCTGCCCATAGGCAGTTCCCTCTGTCTAGATCAGTGGTTATCAACCTGTGGGTCGCGACCCCTTTGGGGGTCGAAAGACCCTTTCACAGGGGTCACCTAAGACCATCAGAAAACACATATATAATTACATATTGTTTTTGTGATCAATCACTATGCTTTAATTATGTTCAATTTGTAACAATGAAATTGGGTGTCATTACAACATGAGGAACTGTATTAAAGGGTCGCGGCATTAGGAAGGTTGAGAACCACTGGTCTAGATCCCTCTTTCTATATCCTCTTACCTCAGTTCTGATCCTATTTTGTCAAGGAAGACTTCTAGCCTTGGTTAAATCTCCCAGTCATCTCCCGCAGTATGCCCTACTTCTTCAAAAACACTTTTCACAATAGTAATTACCAAGTTTCATAAAAAGCAATTTAATATCTATTTTGCTGCTGGAATGAAAATTTCCTGAAGGTAGGGGTAACAGTGTGTTTATTTAATATAGTGTATTTTCATATTTAGTCTATTTAAAATATTTTACAATTTCTGTTGGGTGAATCTGTTGTCAGGTCTTTCATACCTGTCTGCTTATCTTATCAACTATTGTGAAAGGATCTTTGAAGTCACCAAGTAGAAATGTGAATTTGTCTATTTCTCCTTTCAGTTCTATCTGGTTTTGTTCCTCTTTACCCCTGACAATATTTGTTTTTCTGAAGTCTACTTTGTCTCATTTCAATAAAGCCATTCCAGTTTTCATTTTATTACTGTGGTTCTTTTTCATAGACCTACCCAAGGAAAATTCGACATTAATATAAGACAATCTTCTTAGGGGTAACTCTTGCTCAATCCTCAATCCACAAGGAATATTATTGAGGGAGGATTTAGTTACCCATAGGAGATTATCTGGCAATATTTCCAATTGACCTGAGTTGTCCTAATTCCTACGATTTGGAAATGGAAAAGATGGGAATAAAGGACTTCTTCAGGAATTCTCAAACTTTACTGTGCACAGGAATCATCTGTGGAACACATATTAAAAATACAGATATCTGAGACCCACCCTCTGACATTCATGCGCTAGTATCAGGAATCTGCCATTTTAACAAGCACTCTAGGTGAGTCTGATGCAGGTTGTCCATGAACCATAGTTGAGAAATACTAGTCTATTCTGTGCTCTAAAAGCAGCATTTTCCAGAAAAGCAAATGTCATACAAGCCATATATATCATTTAAAATGTTTTTTGGTAGCCCAGCTGGTGTGGCTCAGTGGTTGAGCATCGACCTATGAACCAGGAGGTCATGGGTTCAATTCCCAGTCAGGACATATGCCTGGGTTTTGAGCTCAATTTCCAGTGTGGGCGTACAGGAGGCAGCCAATCAATTATTCTCTCTCATCATTGGTGTTTCTCTCTCTCTCCTCTCCCTTCCTCTCTGAAATCATTTTTTTTTAATGTTTTTTGGTAGACCCATAATCAGCTTTCCTGAAAAATCACTGCTAACTAAAAATACATTAGGCATTTTGGGATATAATGACACAATAATATGCTTTTGCATTAAGCTGGTGCTCTATGAGTCAACAGAGTTAAAAGATATAAAAAAGTATCATTTCTCCTAAGGAGTAATAGATGCCCCAAAATAATTAAATTAATTGTATTATACATTGTTATTAAAGTAGAAAATCCTTTATCTTGTGAGTTCCAAATTATTATCTCTCTATAAATAACATTATTTGTTGTTAGCAGGATTTGTAAGGTTGGACTTTCCATAGGTCAGTTTCCTGACCTTTGTTTTGTGAATTAATTAACAAATGGTTATGTTCATTTTAATGGTATTTTTATTTTAATATGTGTTTTTTTAATCCATCAAGTAGTAAAAATAACCAATTTGGCCATGTTGAAAATGAAATTTTAAATTCAGAGGTAGAGAAATTACATTGTTATGCAAAGAGAAAGAGCACCTGCTATGTATCATATATATGAACTCATTTCAACCCTTAAGGTAAATTTTACTATACTAAAATTTCAAAAAAGTGGAAACGGAAGTCTAAAGAGTCTAAATTCTTGCTCACATTTTCCCTGCTAGTAATTAGTGATGCCAAGGTTTGAGTTTGTATAACCCGAAAGGCCTCACACATGTTAAATGAAGTGTTTTATGTAAATTTTCACAGATCCAATTTATCAAATTTATCACTAAGTACTTTTTATGTTTTTGATGCTGTTAAAAATAGCATTTTTGCCCTAACCGGTTTGGCTCAGTGGATAGAGCACCAGCCTGCGGACTCAAGGGTCACAGGTTCGATTCCGGTCAAGGGCATGTACCTTGGTTGCAGGCACATCCCCAGTGGGGAGTGTGCAGGAGGCAGCTAATCAATGTTTCAAACTCTCTATCCCTCTCCCTTCCTCTGGGTAAAAAAATCAATAAAATATATTTTTTAAAAAATAGCATTTTTAAAATTTTTATTTTCCAGTGGTTTGTGGACAGTATGTAGAAATATAATTGATTTTGTAGCCTACAAATTTGCTAAGTGCACTTATTAATCCTATCAATATTTTTGTACAAATCCAATCCATCCTATATAAAAAAGAGGTAATATGCAAATTAACCCTCATGCCCTCACAAGATGGCTGCCTATGACCACAGCAGGGGGTTTAGTGAGGGACGACAAAACGAATGAACAAGCAGTCTGCGTGGGGCGACCAGGCTGGCAGTGGGGGTTAGTGAGGGACGACCAAATGACTGAACAGCAGACTGCGTGGGGTGACCAGGCCGGTGGGGGCGTGCCATGAGGGAAGACCAGGCCGGCGGGGGGGTTAGTGAGGAACAACCAAACAACTGAACAGCAGGCTGCGTGGGGCAACCAGGCTGGTGGGGGGGCCACGAGGGGCAACCAGGCTGGTGGGGGGGCAGTTAGGAGTGACCAGACTGGCAGGGAGGGAGCAGTTGGGGGTGACCTGGCTGGCAGTGGGGGCAAGTTAGGGGTGACCAGGCCGGCAGGGGGGACAGTTAGGGGCAATCAGGCCAGCATGCAGAGGTAGTGAGGGGCAATCAGGCTGGCGCGGGTGGGGGCAGTTAGGAGCGACCAGGAAGGCAGGCAGGTGAGCGATTAGTAGCCAGTGGTCCAGGATTGTGAGAGGGATGTCCGACCGGCAGTCAGACATCCCCTGAGGGGTCCAGGATTGGAGAGGGTGCAGGCTGGGCTGAGGGGACCACCTTGCACGAATTTCGTGCAACGGCCTCCAGTATAAACATAACTGTCTGTTTATTACTTTGTTCCATGTCAAGTAAAAATAACCATATGGATTTTCATCAAATTTAGAAGCCATGACTTTTGATTATGCTAATAGTCTATTCAAGAATGACCAAAGGAAAAGGCTACACTTATTAAATTACCAGAAACAGAGAAAACAACCAATTAAGGAACACATTAATAGCAGATATACTAAACTGAAATGTATAGCCTGCTTTTCATTTGGGCAACTCTATGTGTTATGATGCTCCATTGTGAGAAGCAGCAAAAATTTATTTAACTATGATAAACAATTTTCTTCTGCAATAGGAAAGCCAGACAGTAAAATAACCATTATTTATTGTTTCTTAATGTTGTCTCTGCCCCTTCCTGTTTATCACCCAATATAACTTTTTATTATGTTATACATTTGTGGCTGATAAATTTTAAAATAATTCTGAGATTTCCATTCTTGGTTATGAAGAGTCATGCTATATAAGATCACCTTCCTGTTGCTAGAAAAACTGAATTTTAAAAATCAGTTAGAAGACAATGGAGAGTTACCAAGATAGTCAGGACCTAAGGGGCAGATGCATGAAAGAAGGGTACTTTATTGAGTTAGTTGTTGCTGGCTTTGCTCTTAAAAACCTTTTATTATTTTACTTCTTGTATAGCTCTTAGCAGCTGCATTGAACTATTGGCTTATATCTCTATTTTCCTTAGTAGCCTATATATTTCTTAAGGTTAGGAATTCTCTCCATCCCTCCCTCCCTTTTATTCATTCAACAAACATTATGGAACACCTACTATGTGTCAGGCACTGGGCCACAAAATTGTTAGAAATATGATATTGAGAAAAATTGGTATAATGTGTGTGTTCTTACATCCAAAGGTATAGTGCAAATCCCATATACTACTCAAGTTATCATACTGAAAATCTCCGCTATACTAATTACAACAGAGTAGAGATACACGTATCTTACAAAAAATGCATGTTTCTTTACAGTTTATCAATCAAAGAAGGTTTGATCCAGTGTTTGGATATATGTGAGGTGGGAGAGGCAAAGAAGGTTTTCCTGAAACCTTTAGCAATGTCTGAGCTGAACTTTCCTAGAGAAAAAAAGAGGTACTACTATGATGAAAGAGAGGAGAACATACAGACACTGGAAAGGTCATAAGTAAAGGCTGTATTGGGTATGTACATAATTATTTGAGAAAAAGCTGGAGAATTACTAAAAGGCCAATTACATAGTTCCTTAAGAGTTTCCTTTTCCTCAAGCAAGGCTGGCTCCTTCCTGTCATTCAGATTTCAGCTTCAATGTCATCTATTCAAAAAGGTCTTTGCTAACCTCCTAAATTAAAATTTAGTCACTGATGTTAAAGCCTGTTCCCTCTTCTTCTTTATTAACAAAACTCCAATTTTATTTACCCTTCCCTTAAGCAGACAGTGCTTGTGGGGAAATAGATGCCATCCCCAGGAGATGAATTCTATTGTCTAAGTCAGTTATGGTGGTCTCATTACAATTACTAGGATTTGTTTAAGCATGAGCATGTGACACAACTCTGGCCAATAAGACATGAAGGAAACCTACTTCTGGGAAAATGCCCCTTACTTATGAGAATGGAAAAGAGAGAAGTTCTATATACATACACATCCCTTCCTTTTATCTCTTTGTCATGGGGCATAGTCATGAATGCATGTGATGCCAGAACAGCTGCAGATGGAAAGCACCTGGGTTCTTGATGATGTCTCTGACCACTAAATTAACCAGACAGAACCACCCTACTTCCAGGCTCGTTATTTAAATTACTCTTAATTAATTGCAGCTGTTACTTGCAGCTGAACGTTTAATATTTTTAGTCATTTCATCACATAATTGCAGCTCAATTCTGTGAATAGTATCTAAAATCATTAGATTACCATGTATTTGTTCCCCACTAAAATGTGTGTGCCGAAGGATGAAAAGACCTTGCCTCTGTTGTACAGCATTGTGTGCCAAGTGTTTAGAATAGTGCCGAATACATAGTAGATGCTCAGTAAATATCTGTTGAATGAGTACATGAGAAAACCTGAAAGATATTAAGTGTCAGTATTGTGTAGGAGCAAAAAAACCACAAACTAACCCTATTTTTAATACTTTAATATTCATTTTACTACACTTTAAATTTTCTTTAATTTAAAATAGCAACTCTGAAAAGAGGGTAAAGACAAGACCTAACAATGAGATTTATGGAAGTATCTTTGTGGCAGATTTAAAAGTTGACCACAAGTTCTTTGACACTTCTCCCATTGAAAGATAGAATCCATGTCTCCTGTCCTTGAAATCTGGACTCTGTATGCATCAGTTTTTAGGACCAGGCCTCTTAGGGAACTGGCAGTTTCCACTTTCTCTCTTTTAAAATGCTCACTCTTGATACCAGCCATCATGCCATGAGAAAGACAGACAGCCCATGGAAAGATCCATGTGGAGAGGAACTGAGGCCCGTAGCCCTCGGCTCCAGCAGGCTTTGTACTAGCTCCAATGTAAGTCAGCAGTGTTGGAAGTGGATCCACCAGCCCCTAGGATAAGCTGCCCAGGTGGCTGATACCACATGCAGCAGAGATGAGCATTCCCTGTCAAGCACTGGCCAAATTGAAAACTTGAAATAAATAATTATTGTAGTAAGCCACTAGTTTTGGGAATGGTTTATTATTATACAGCAATAGATAACTATACTAGCCTTCAACAGAAAAAAAAAAAAAGATGCTTAGAAAAGAGCAGCTTTTATGTGGTTACCAAGGTAAAACAATAATGGTGGTTATAAGCATGGTAGTTGAAAGACAGAAATGAAAGGTTGAATGAATTACATATTTTATTATGTGGCAAAAGTTAATAATTAAAAGCTGCTTTAAGATTGTTGGGGGGAAAAAAAGATTGCTAGGGATGTGGTGCCACCAAGGAATCTATCTCCCCCCTGTAATGATTAATTTTATATGTCAACTTTGCTAGGTTATGGTACCCAGATATTAAGTCAAACATTAGTCTAGAATCTAGATGTTTCTGTGAAAATTTTTTAGATGAGATTGATATTTAAATCAGTAGACTTTGAGTAAAACAGATTACCCTCTATAATGTAAGTGGGCCTCATACAATCAGTTGAAGGCCTTAAAAGGAAAAAAAGACTGACCTCCCTGAAGGAAAAGAGATTCTGCCAGTAGTTGCCCTTGGACTTGAACTGGAACTCTTCCGTAGGTCTTTAGTCTGCCAGCCTATCCTACAAGTTATGGACTTGTTACACAACAGTGTACACAACAGTGAGAACCAATTTCTTAAAACTCTCTTTCTCTCTTTTTCTCCCCCCCTTTCTCTCTCTAAACATATATGTATATATTTATGTATATATTTATGTATATGTATTTACACACACAGATGTCATTGGTTCTTTTTCTCTGGAGAACCCTAACTAATACACACTGTCTCCGCTTTGCATAAAGCTTTGTAGTTTTCAAAAATATTCATATGTATTTTCTTATTGGAGGCCCACAATCTTGAAAGGTAGGAAGAGTGAATTTTCAAGGATGCTGAAGCTTGGAAATAATAAATAATTTGGAATAAAGTCACAAAGCTGCTAAGTGGTAGAACCTGAACTAGAACTCATCATCATCAGATTCTTGGTACAGATTATTGATGCTATATCATCTATCCTCTTTTCAAACTTTGACATATTCTCATAAGGGCTTCGATTGCATTTTCAAAGTGATTTTCAATACTACCTTGAATTGTGAAAATTTTACCACTCCAGTATTCTCCAATATCACTAGGAATTTTAAGTTATTTGTTTCTGGCTGATCTCATTCACTCATTTATTTAATTAGGCAGTCTTTCAGCTAGTCAATAAATATTATCCACTATGTTCCAGGTATAGAGGAAACTACAGTGAATGAGGTAGATTCAATTCCCCTCCTAATAGAAATTACATTCTAGGGGGGGAGGACAGAAAACAATAATAAGTGTAGTGGAGAAGGGGAGGAGGAAAGGGGGATTAAGAGGAGGAGGGAGAAGATGAAGAAAAAGAAGAAAATCAGGGTAACGAATAGGACTTAATGAAGAGATAATTTTCACCTCGCACCCTATGACTCAGAAACAAAAGGCTTCAGTCTGAAAATAGTAAGTTTAATGACAACCCTGAATCTCCAAGATACAGGAAAAAGAAAAGGTAGAAGGATTTACAAAAATTATTCTTGATACTTCCTAAATCTAACACTATAGTAAAAGTACTCATGTAGACACAAGCAAGGCTTATTAACAAAACTTCTAACATTATGAAATTTTTTTTCACTTTAACCAAGAAGTTTAAAAAATAAACATCCATAAGACTTGATGGTTTAAAATATTCTTTAATTTAACATCCCTTGGTTAAAAGCAAACACACATTTTAGCCCTAGAGAGCATGATTCTCCCCTCAGAATCAACGGGAAATCAGGGCCATGCATTTTCAATAGTGGACATAAAATTCAATTTGAGTCACAATAGTCCATGCAGATTTTCCCAAGTTATTTTTATATTAAGGCATGCTTGAAAAATTTCAACCCAGCTTAGGTTTAAGTTTCCCAGACTTAGTAAGTAATTGCTGCAGTAATGAGTTCTTATGTCTTAATTTGGTCTGCTCCAGATGTTAACATCTAGATTGTTTGTTTTTCATTCTCCACCCCTCAGCATTTCCTTATAAAACAGTACATTTGTAAATACTCTGATTTTTATATGGGAAGAGTGTGTGTGTGGGGGGGGCGGTGTTTGAGAAAGCAGGGACAAGCAGGGTAGGCAAGAAGTTTTAGTGTCACCTTTATGCCAATTTGACCAGCTTGAATGCTGCGGAGAAGCTGGGGGAGGACCAGTTTTTACCTTCACAGAAGCTATATTTGCAGGATGGTGTGGTGTTAAGGAACATGCATTCAGAGCTGATGGTATGCTTCCCCAAGGCAAGGTACTATATTGGTGGTCCTGTTTGAGTGGGAAATGAAATCCCTGTGGCAGAGTTGGCTGTGCTATACCACAACTCAACTTACTCCCCTCCTCCCATATTTATTGAACCAAGGGAATGAGTCCCGTCCTATAAACCAGCACAACTGAATAACAGTTAGGAAAAAATTGGCTTATACATCCAGGCTAATAAAGTAATGTACTGATAGAATATATTAATAAGAACCTGCATTGTAGACCCAGCTGGTGAGCAGCTGGATGGCAGCTGGGAGACCTGGGATTATTCTCCAACAGACAACATAGACCTTGCTCAAGGGCAGTGGTTCTCAACTTCTAATGTGCATGAAAATCAGCTAGAGCGCTTTCTGAAAATGCAGATTCCATGGCCACAGGCCTAAGAATTTTTGATAGAGCCATAACTTGGATAGAACCCAGATATGTGCCTTTTCAATAAGCAGCTTCAGGTGGTTCTCTTGCAGGTGGTGGGAAACCAGATTTTGAGAAGTACTGCTCCTCAGAGCTACTAATATCATTTAAGATCTTTAGCAGCTGAAAAAGATAAATAGAGCTTTCAACCAATCTTTCTGCTTGTTTTTTGACAGCCAAGTCCTATCCACTGCTGGTAAAGATGTTGGATAATGACCATAGATAGGTTTGATCCCTCAGGATAGAATGCTTAAAGTGGTTTGGGGAGCTCTGTTTCTCCCCCATCAATAAGGGGTTGGAAGGTGGCCACAGACTGGGCTTGGAATCCAACTGGCATAAAAGTTGGAAGACAATCCTCAGTGAGGTCTGGGTTCAATATCTAACTGCTAAAGAGCTTGGCTTTCCGCCTTGTGGTGTGCAGTCAATCTTCAATTGATATAATGCTTTGATAACATATGAACAGCATGGGTTAAATCCAGAAACTGTAAAGAACTTAGATAAAAGTACTAAGACCTAAAGTTTGGTCCCCAAATGGCATGGACTAAGGACAATATTTAGGAATGAATTTAATCCTCAAGTGGTAAGAGTTTTGGATGTCAGAAATGAGGTCTGCATTCAATCTCTTGTCATTAAAAAGCTTGGAAGACCAGCTTGGGGTCTGGTTTCAATCGTCAGATGGTAAAGAGTTCAAATGACAACAATGGTTTCTAGGTTCAAGTGAAAGCTGACAAACAGCTTGAAATAAACTGCAAGATCTGGGTTCAATCTCAAAATGTTAAGAGTTTAGATAATTGTCATGAGGAATGAGTTCAGCTTGGAGGATTCTATAAGTCTAGGTGAGGTAGCTAAGAATCTGACCAGATGATTAGAGAAAACCTGTGGTCATGAACCATGTGGGAAAGGATTTAGATAGTGGCTACTCTTTTTAGATTACTAGAAGAGAGGGTGCCCAGATACCATTGATCTAGTGCTTCATATTTAGCTAATGTAGAAAGAAGTTTGAATTCTAGCTATGGAGTAAGAAAATGTATGTACAAGTACTAAGTCATGGACTAACTTTGCAAGGGAATATTATGGGACCTCTCTATATCCTCTCTTTAACTATGGAGATGCAGGCACCAGGCTTGGGAATGTAATTCCTGAAATAATGGAGCTCTTTTGCCAGGACTTTTGCTGAAAGAACAACTGTTTTATATGACTAAGAGAGCAGATGTCTGAAAAGCACTGAAATCTATGATGTGTGTTCCTAAGTGGGGTGACAGCTGGCACCATTGCATAAAATTTTGTTCCTACTTTTACAGTTTCACTAATACTCTTCTTTCTGATTATTCTGATTTATCAACAAACAGCACTTTCTGGAACCTTTTAAAAGCATACTCAAATATTTAAGAGACAGACAGTTCTCCAAACACCTAACAATCCATGAGACTCTCAGAGAGACAAAAATGGAACCAGATCCCTTAGGGAAGAAGCAAAAATCAAGCCATGACTACTAACTAGTTTTCTTCTTGACAATCTTTATTCTTTGACCTGACAATTCAAGGTGAATTTTTAAAAAAATGGCTTCATTTGGGGACTGGTTTAGAGCATGGATATATCTGTCAAAACTTTCTCTGCTTCTTGAATCTGAACATGTTCTGAAGAATACCTTTTAAGGAATAATCATGCTTTGGACTTCTGGAACATATTAGGCATTAGTTTTAAGACACTGCTATTCAAAAATATTGGTATTAATAGGTAACATTTATTGAGCATTTATTATATGTCAGGTACTATAGAAATATTTTATTTTATATGTACTAATTTATTTAATCCTTAACATAACCCTATAAAGAAGGTCTTGTTATTATCCTCATTTTATAGATAAGAAAACTGAGACCCAGATGTTAAGCAAGTTACCTAATGTTACAGAGGCACTGTTGTGTTTATCATATCACTTTTTCCTAGGCAAAAAGAAAGACTACATTTCCCAGTACCCCTTGCAATTAAGTTGCAACTATGTGATTAAATTCAGCCAATGAGGAATGTGAGTAGAAATGATAGCTTCTTTGGGGCCTAAATTTTTAAAGCACCTGGTACAATCCTCAGATAACTCTGCCACAATAAGCTTAGAGGCCAGTACTTCAGATAATATAACAAATGGAGAAGGACTGCTTCACATGTCTCAATCAGACTTTAAGCAAAAAAATTAACCTTAATTGTGGTAAGGTACTTCCAAAAAATCTAAGATGCTACTGATTATATTATCCAAATATATATATGTGTGTGTGTGTATATATGGTTGCTAATAAATAATGACATCCAATAAACTGTAGGGAACACTTATTTCAGAGATGTTGATTATGAAAAAATGACTGGTCTTCCTCATGATCAGTATTCAGGAGGCAGTTTCAAGAGACTCCAATTAATTAAGATGGAGCAATATACGCTTCAAAATGAATAACAATTATAATTGATTGGAACACACAAAATATATTTGTTATTAATCTAGAGTGATATATTTTTTAATCTTTATTGTTGAAAATATTACATATATCCCCTTTTTTCCACCATTGACCTCTTCTTGACCACCCTGGCCCCCCACCCCAGGCCTTCACCACCCCATTATCTGTGTCTATGGATTACGCATTTATGCATTCAAGTTATTTGTTTGATCTCTTCCCACCCACCCACCATCCTCCCCTACCTTCCCTCTGAGATTCCACAGTCTGTTTCATACTTCTATGTCTCTGGATCTATTTTGTTCATTGGTTTATTTTGTTCATTAGATTCCATATATGAGTGAGATCATGTGATACTTGTCTTTCTTTGACTGGCTTATTTAAATTAGCATAATACTCTCCTGGTCCCTCCATGATGTCTCTAAGGGCAAAAGATCCTTCTTTTTCACTGCTGCATAATATTCCATGGTATAAATGTACCATAGCTTTTTATTTTCAGTGTAAAATTTTTATATTTAGAACTAGAGGCCCAGTGCACAAAATCCTGCATTGGGGGGGTGGGGGAGGGTGTCCCTAGGCCCAGCCTGCACCCTCTCCAATCTGGGACCCCTTGGGGGATGTCCGACTGCTGCAGTTGAACATCCCTCTCATACTACGGGACTGCTGGCTCCCAACAGCTTGCTTACCTGCCTGCCTGATTTCCCCTGCTTCTGCCTGTCAGCCTGATCACCCTCTAACCCAGCTGTGGGCAAACTACGGCCCGCGGGCCGGATCTGGCCCGTTTGAAATGAATAAAACCTAAAAAAAAAAAGACCATACCCTTTTATGTAATCATGTTTACTTTGAATTTGTTCACACAAACACTCCATCCATGCTTTTGTTCCAGCCCTCCGGTCCAGTTTAAGAACGCATTGTGGCCCTCGAGTCAAAAAGTTTGCCCACCCCTGCTCTAACCACTCCCCTTCCAGCCTGATAGATGCCTAACTGCTCCCCTGCCGGCCCAATCGCCCCCAACTGCCCTCCCCTGCCAGCCCAATCGCCCCCAACTGCCCTCCCTTACAAGCCTGTTACTCCCAACTGCCCTCCCGTGCTGGCCTGGTGGCCCCCAACTGCCCTCTCCTGCCAGCCTGGTTGCCCCAACTGCCCTCCCCTACAGGCCTGGCCACCCCTAACTGCCCTCCCCTGCTGGCCTGATTGCCCACAACTGCCTTCCCCTGTCAGCCATCTTGTGGTGGCCATCTTATGAACACATGGGGGCAGCCATCTTTGTGTGAGGGCATGATGGTCAATTTGCATATTACCTCTTTATTATATAGGATTAGGCAGCTGGACTCAGCTTAGATGATCCCAATCTTGTTGGCAACATCCAAAGCATCATAGTCAGGAGCCAGTCAAACATATGTTTTCTTCTCTCCATCAGGCCTGATTAGGGTGTTGACCTTGGCCATATCAATGTCATAGAGCTTCTTCACAGCCTGTTTGATCTGGTGCTTGTTGGCCTTGACATCCACAATGAACACAAGTGTATTGTTGTCTTCTATCTTCTCACATCTGACTCTGTAGTCAGGGGGAATTTGATGATGGCATAGTGGTCAAGCTTGTTTCTCCTGGGTGTGCTCTTCTGAGAATATTTAGGCTGCCTTCGGAGCCTTACTGTCTTTGGCCATTGGAAGGTGGGTGTCATGCCAATCTTTTTTTGTGTGGCTATGGATGCCTTTCAGCACTGTTATCTTTGTTTTCAAAGCCTTTGCTTTGGCTTTGGCTTTGGCTTTGGGAGAGGCAGGTACTTCCTTATTAGCTTTCGGCGTCATCTTCGTAAAAAGCTACCACAGCTTTTTTTACCCACTCATCTACTGATGGGCACTTGGGCTATTTCCAGATCTTAGCTATTATAAATTGTGCTGTTAGGAACACAGGGCTGCATATATTCTTTCTGATTGGTGTTTCAGGTTTCTTAGGATATATTCCTAGAAGTGGGGTCACTGGGTCAAATTGCAGTTCCATATTTAATATTTTGAGGAAACTCCATACTGTTTTTCATAATGGCTGCACCAGTCTGGATTCCTACCAGCAGTGTACGAGGGTTCCCTTTTCTCCATATCCTTGCTAGCACTTGTCATTTATAGTGAGATTTTGAAAACCAACTGGCCACCTTTGAAAGGTGATCGAGAATTTAATTATCTTAAAAATGGTAAATAAGGGGAAAGGGTCACTTACCCTACCTTTTCTATATTAACTGTACCACTGAGTAACCAGTAAGTGTGGGAAGCAGATTTTTATAAAAGTACTAGAGGCCTGGTGCACAACATTTGTGCACTGAGGGAGGAGGGTCCCTCAGCCCGGCCTGTGCCCTCACACAGCCTGGGATCCCTTGTGGGATGTCCACCTGCCAACTGAGGCCTGCTCCAACCAGCGCCGCTGTGCTCACCAGCTGTGAACCCGGCTTCTGGCTGAGCGACGCTCCCCCTGACCACCAGGGGACAGCTCCTGCATTGGGCGTCTTCCCCCTAGTGGTCAGTGTGCATCATAGCGACCGGTCGTTTCTCTATTTGGTCGATTTACATATTAGGGTTTTATTATATAGGATTCCAACCAATAAATTAAAAATAAAACATAGAATATCACCATTTTTGTAACCTCCAATGATTTAATGGTTTTGGGCACTGAACAACAATAGCTGATATCAACAGACATCATGTCCCTCTTGATGAAAAAGCTCAAAACCGCCTATAGATTTGCCCAGAGATTCTTACAGTGTAATCCAAAGACCCTGGAACCCTCTCAGGACATCTGTGAGGTCCTTATATTTCCAACTACAAATGTGTATAAGGCCAGGTTTTCTTCATGCACTTCAAATAAAATAAAACAACATAATGCAACAGATTGAATGAAAAAGCAGATATGATAATCCAGCTGTCTTCTATTAAGCTAGACATTAAAGGAATTTGCAAAAAATGTAAAACAATGTCATTCTTCTCAGTAGACATTTTTTTCATTTTGTAAAATATAGGTATTTATTATTTAAAATGTTACTTATGTTAACATGTAATGAGTTTATTAATGTTTACTTTTAATAAATTATTACATAAATATTTTTAAATTTCTCAATTTTAATTCCTAATATGAAAAATATAGACAAACATGACTCAAATAAACAAAAGCTTTTGGGGGGCCTTTAAAAAATTTTTAAGGAAATCCTGAAATTAAAATGTTTGAGAACTGTTGGTCTTGTCAAAGAGATCAAACCTGAGTCTGATCAAGCCTCTGGATGCAGTTGTTAATTTTCAGAAAATACAGAGGACAGAGGAACATGTTGAACTGAGACATAAGTATGTAATCAGCACAACTCAGACTGTGGGAAACTACAGATCAAATGCCCTGGATTCTTAGACACGCAAACTATAAGGAAAAGAAAAGAACGAAGAAAGAACTTAATGAAGAGACTTCAAAAACATAAATTTTTTTTAAATGGGAAAAACTAAACTATAGTGTTCAGGATACACATTTGAGTAATAAAAATATACAGAAACACAAGAAATTGATTGCTATATTGGTTACTTCGGAGAGAAGGATGGGGTTAATTGGAATGAAGTACACTGGAGGGATTTGGGATAGCTAAGTTTTAAGTCTTGACCTCAGTGGTGGTTTATAAAGGTTTTTACTTTATAATAACATATCAAGTCTTAAAGAGTCCATATTAAAATTAATAATTAGAATTAATAATGATAAGTTTCCATGCCACTGCCTTTCCAGTGCAGGAATGAATGGAAAGTATATCTGCTTACCCATAATGTATACTGATGGATGTGTTATAACTTGAAAAGATAACTTTTCAACTACATATTTAAAAGAAGATTAGATGCTAGCTATCTGCCTCTCAAGTTCTTGTGTCTGTAACTCTCTAATCATGGATTCTCATACCTTTTTTTTTAAGAATCTAAAACCATTTTTGCATTGATGGTCCTGGAGAGTGTTATGCTAAGCAAAATAAGCCATTCAGAGAAAGGCAAGTATTACATGATTTCACTCATATGTGGAATCTAATGAACAAAATAAACTAATGGACAAAATATATCCAGAGACATATAACCATGGAACAGACTGATGAATTTCAGAGGGAAGGTGGGGGTGAGGGGGTAGGGGAAAGAACATTAACTGGGGAGCTTATATGCATAGCCCATGGACACAGACAATAGTGGTCAAAGGCTTGGGAGAGATGGGTGCAGGGGGGAGTGAAGAGGGTCAATGAGAAAAAAAAACAAAGGGGACATCTGTGATACTTTCAACAATAAAGACAGATTTTACAAATAAATAAACCGTTTTTGAAAAAGGGGTACAGTCAAGCACCACTTAACAATGAGGATACATTCTGAGAAATGTGTTGTTAGGTGACTTTGTCATTGTACAAGCATCATAGAATGTACTTACACAAACCTAGATGGTATAGCCCAGTGATGGCGAACCTTTTGAGCTCGACATGTCAGCATTTTGAAAAACTCTAACTTAACTCTGGTGCCGTGTCACATATAGAAATTTTTTGATATTTGCCACCATAGTAAAACAAAGACTTATATTTTTGATATTTATTTTATATATTTAAATGCCATTTAACAAAGAAAAATCAACCAAAAAAAATGAGTTCGTGTGTCACCTCTGACACGCATGTCATAGGTTCGCCATCACTGGTAGCCTATATGATAATAGTCTATTGCTCCTAGGCCAAAATCCTGTACAACATGTTACTGTACTGAATACAATTGTAAGCAATTGTAACACAATGGTAGATATTTGTATATTTAAACATAGAAAAGGTACAGTAAAATACAGTGTAAAAGATTTTTTTAAATGATATACCCGTAAAGGGTATTTACCATGAATGGAGTTTGCAGGACTGGAAGTTTCTCTGGGTGAATCAGTGAGTTGTGAGTGACTGTAAAGGCCTAAGACATTACTGTAGACTTTACAGACACTTTACACTTCGGCTAGACTAAATTTATAAAACAACACCATTAAATTAAGCTCAAGAGGAATGATGCAATCAAGAGACATGGTAAACAGGAGATGTGTGAGGCTGCTGCTGGAGTAACACAACATACTGTTTTACAGCAAATATTTTTATGAGTACACTCTAAAATAATAATAAAAAGTATAGTATAGTAAATACACAAACCAGTAACAGGCATTTATTATAATTATCAAGTATTATGTAGCATACATAGTTGTATGTACTTTTATATGTCTGGCAGTGCAGTAGATTTTAGACCAGCATCACTACAAACACATGTGTAATACATTATGCTATGACATTGCAAGGACAATGATGTCACTAGGCAATAGGAATTTTTCAGTTCCATCATAATCTTATGAAACCAGCATCATATATGCAGTCTGTCTAATGCATTTTTATTTTCTCATAGCAACTAGCACAGATCTAGGTGTTCAAATAATTATTAAAACTGTGGGAAGGTGTACATTCCTTACTGGCTTCCTAAGCCCTTAGCTGACTCCCTATGAGGCAGAGATCTCCTAACAATCTCCTCCCAAAGGGGCATATCTGTGGATCCTAGAAACAGTCTTCACCCAGCTACAAGAGTTTGGAAATGTATGATCTAGTATATATTTAAAATTCATAAACTATCTAGAGAAGTTAATAAAACTGTAATAGATCAGTTCTAGAAATAGGCAAGAAAAAATTATTCACATTTTACTAGAGTATGTCGTTACTAATGTAGGTAATGAGCCATATAAAGAACACTCATTTCATTCATATAGACATAATTAAAATACAGAAACTTTGTAAATTAAAGGCCAAACTAAAGCCATGCAACATTAAGACTGACAATTTGAATGCAGAAGTTAGGAGAGATCATTTTCTCATGTTATTGATGTCTGGCAAGTAAACTCACATAGCACTGCTGCTGCATTTGATATCAGTTATAAGGCTCTAAACCAGGGGTGGGCAAACTTTTTGACTCGAGGGCCACAGTGGGTTCTTAAACTGGACCGGAGGGCCGGAACAAAAGCATGGATGGAGTGCTTGTGTGAACTAATATAAATTCAAAGTAAACATCATTACATAAAAGGGTACAATCTTATTTTTTTTTAGTTTTATTCATTTCAAACGGGCTGGATCCGGCCCGCGGGCCGTAGTTTGCCCACGGCTGCAACTCTTATCAGAATAAAACCCTTCCCAAAAGATCACCATCACTCTATTCTTAAAAGATGAGATGAAAATTGGAAAAAGAAATAGATTATAAACAGGTGAGTAATACTTTTATAATCATTGATTCAAATTCATCATTCATCTATTAAGTATAACAGAACATCCACAATGTTCAAGATACCATCATAGGTCCTAGATAGAAGGTGCATGCCAAGATGAAATAATCTGGAACCCAGACCTCCAGATCCTTACAATTTAGAAGAGATAGAACATACACATACTAATTATAATAAAAGGTATACATTAAAAGTAACCCAAGTATATTATAGTGAAAGTGCTACTTGGTTCAAAAAAGGGAGGACTTATTTTCAGTTGGAAGAAAAGGTGATGATGTTAAATTAAAATTTCCAAGCATGGCATTTAAGATCATCTTTGAGAATCAGATATGGGAGGAACTAATAACATTTAAAAATACTTCACAATGCATCTTAAAAATATACTGTCACATTTTAAAAATATATTCTCATTTAAATATTATGAGTCTTCATTTGGATTTCATTTTTTGCACATAAAGACACTGAAACTTGGAGAAATTCAGTGACTTGTCCAAGATCCTACAGCTTGTGAACTTAAACTCAAGTTGACTTATTTCATGCCATTGTTTATTCCAGTAAACAAATTATTCTTTAATTAAGATAACTTCCTGACTATTGGGATAGGGCAGAAAAACATTTACAAGAAAAAGTGAGTTCAGCTGGCTGAATTATATATAATGAGTAAAGAAGAAAAGTTTAAAATATGGTTGAAATGGGCAGGAGCAGATGGGAGGTCTAAAAAAGCAAACTATTGATTTAGAACTTTATCCTTAGATGTTAAAAAGTTCTGAGCAGAGGTGTGCCATGAATTAGAAAGTATGAAGGGAGAATAAATCTGACAGCACATTGGAAATAGATGGGAGAGTTGATAGACTAAAAACAGAGATAGCAGTTGGTAGCTTCTTCAATATTATAAGAGAAAGATAATATGAGCTTGGGCAAAGGTGATGACAGTGGCAATAGAGAATAGAAGGGCAAAGAGTGACTCTACAGGGCTTGAAAATGGATTGGATTGGGGAAGAGACAAAAGAAAAATAGGTTTCAGAGATTACTCCAAATTTGTTAGCCTGAGTAGCTCAGAGGAGGATAGCATCATCAACTGAGTCATAAAATGCAGAGGAAAAAATGGTTGGGAAAAAGAAAAATTAACTATGCCCAGCCAGTGTGGCCTAATGGTTGAGCATTGACCTATGAACCAGGAGGTCACAGTTCAATTCCCAGTCAGGGCAAAGGCCTGGATTGTGAGCTTGATCCCCAGTAGGGGGCGGGCAGGAGGCAGCTGATTAATGATTTTCTCTCATAGATATTTCTATCTCTCTCTCCCTCTCCCTTCCTCTCTGAAGTCAATAAAATATATTTTAAAAAAATAACAAATGAGTATGTATGAAATGATCAGTCTCCAGACTGCAAGAATCTGCATTTAGAACGGCTTATCTTTTGGAACCATGGGCTACACTTGAATTTATTATATTAAGCTATTCATATTCTGGTGTGGCTTGATAATTAAATGGTATCAATATATTCAACAATAATTGATGTAGAACTAGACAGTAGATTAAAGAATTTAGACCTTTGTCAAGTCTTTTTCCGGTACACAGTAAAGTTTCAGAAGCAAAGAGAAATATTATGAATTAAAAGATCAGAAGCATGGATTAGCTGTACTCACAGATTCAACATACCAAGACATCAATCAGCCATGTGACCTTGGGAAAGTCACTTAGCCTTTGAGAACTTCAGCATTTATGTTACATATATATTTATAATATTTAATCTGAACAAAAAATCCTGAAAAATAGGTATTAATATGCCCATGGTATTGATGAGAAGTCAGAGTGATAACATAATGTGAAAACACCAAGATTCTAACCCTGGCCTTCTGACTGAAAAACCCAACCTCCTTCCAGTACACTCCTCCACCATTAGCAAGTTCAAGTTGTATTCAATCAAGAACATCATTTTTATTATATGCAAGGTAAGGCAGTTTTTAAATGCCATTTAAGATTTTAATTTCCTGGGTGAAGACATAGCCAAGTGTGGCACAAATGAAATGGAGGTATTCCTAAAGTTGTAGCTGGAAGGGAAAAGGTGGTAAAGGAGGGTTAGGAACAAGAGAGATGCCTCAGAGCTAGGCAGGAATGAGGAAGACTTGGAGAAAGGGAAAGAAAAAGTAATTTGTCAAAGTTAGGAGCATGGGGTCAGGTCAGGAGAGCTCATTACTCCTCTCACTACACTCAAATCAATGCTGCAGTGCTGCAGAATGACTAAGTAGCTTAAAGATGACTTTCACCATCAGTTTCTCATCTTTTCCTGCTTCTTACAGGTGGTTGTTGGCAATTATGGTATCTCTGGTGATATTTACCACTTATGTAGGCCTCTCTTCTGAGCACCAGATCTATATAGCAAATCACAAAGTTTTGGTTGAAAGACCAACACATGAGTAAAAAGAAATGAACAAATTTCATGAGAAGATCATAGTCTCTAAAGGCCTTCCTCAAGGAGATATTCTAAAAGTCTTAAGAGCAATGGCAACATTTTATGTTTTCCATGGTGACCACTTTGAGGAACAGTCCTCAATTGGATGCATAAATCCTGTTCTTGGTCCAGTTGTCATGTTTTGTTTCTGAGTGAGCCTCATTACTTTCCAGTCACACCTGGTGTGTGTCTCTGATGTGGTTGCAAGCAGGCTGGACAAGGGACTTCCCGTCTACTCTCCAGTGTGTCCTGGCCAGTGCACAGGTGTGTCGTGGACTAACATAAGGTTGGGAAATGGGTCATTTTCAGGCTAAAGGCAGCTGAAGTCTTTAGTGCATAAGCTCCTACTGAGTGTCATGGGACTGCTCAGTAAAGGAATCAGAGATTTTAATTACCAGTAGTTGTGTATCCCAACCAATAGGAATGCCTTTCCATTCCAAGTATTTCCCCCTTGAACAGATGCAAAATAAGGGACCTTGGTCCTGGCATGTGTATGGGATTTCTGTTTCCTATCAAGCAAGATAACTTTACAGATTCCCTTTACAGCATGGGGTGTTGTTATGGCTGATTCTGCAGAAAAATATATCATTATAAACTTATTAGTGGAATTTTGTATTTTGTCTTTATACAGCTTAACAAGAAAACAAGCTGGGTTAAAAAGTCTGTATTATCTTCTGAGAATTTTTAAAAAGAAGCAAATCAGCCAGGCTGGTGTGGCTCAGTTGTTGAGCATCGACCTATGAACCAGAAGGTCACGGTTCTATTCCCAGTCAAGGTACATGCCTGAATTGTGGGCTGGATCCCCAAAGTGGGGTGTGCAGGAGGCAGCCAATCAATGATTCTCTCTCATCATTGATATTTCTATTTCTCTCTCCTTCTCCCTTCCCCTCTGAAATCAATAAAAATTTATTTTTTTAAAAAAAAGCGAGTAAAAGTTGAAGTTATGGGTGGCCTTGGATAATCCCTGGATGCCTACCTCTTAGGATGACTATACAAATCTATTTATTTGAAAGTGCTTTAAAAAGAAAAATGTTCTTTTTTAATCCAACACAATTATTTGACTATGAAGAAAATTAAACCTAATGACTTTGTTGACCATGGTCACATATGAATCATTTTAAATTTTCTTTTCATAGTTATACTAAGAAATAGTGAATTAAGACTTTCTATCCCTTTTAAATATAACATTCTTTGTCATTAGAAATTTAAAGGTGTGACTGCTATTTTATTTTCAGATTCATGTTTTGGAGTTTTGAAATAGAAAACATAAAGCCTAGTTTTCAGGGATGTTCTTGAAAAACTTTGAAATGGCAGTAGTATGCTGCCTATCATTACCTAAAAATGATAACGTAAAATTAACAAGAAATAATTTAAAAAATTTAAGAGTTCAAGGAGCAGAGACTAGAAAGGATAAAAGGTTATCACTGTCTATTAACTAGCTCCTAGAGACTAGAAATTGTGTTATATTCACATTTGAACAGGCCAATATTTTAAGACAAAGATAACGTGTTTTTTTATTGTTGACACTATTACATGTGTCCCTCTTGTTCCCCCTCCTTTGCCCACCTCCACCCAGCTCCTGTTCCCCCTTCCCTCTAGCCATCACCATACTGTTGTCTGTTTCTATGGGTTATGCTATAATGGCACATTGTTATGAATGACAGAGTTCACACTGATGAGTGTGAGAAATTAATTCCATAATATTATATGCAAGTTAGAGAATGTGTATCTACAAACACAAAGCAGCCTAGAGAAATTTTAAGTATAAAATACAGAGGAAGAATGCTGATCACTGTGGTTAGCCCAAGCATATTCTTGCCAGTCTGGTAGTCATATCTTCAATTCACCATCCATGTTCAGATTCAATAACAACATCTGACAGGAAACACAAACTCTAAATTATTAAGAGGTTTCCCAGAGCTATGTAGAAGTTGTATTAAGAGTAAAGTCGATCTCCCCTTGTCTTTCAGTTAAAGATGGGTCATCCTACCAACCTTAATGTATTTGATAACTCTTCAAATTCCAATTGTAACAGCAGCTACCATTTATTGAACACTGGTTATGTGTTCAGCATTTGTGAAGTACTTCATAATATCTCATTTAATACTTATAACAACACCAGGGGGCATTTTTATTATCCACATTGAGGGAATTGAGGCCAAAAGAGGTTACCCATATAGCAAATGTCTGAGTTAAGATTGAACTCAATTGCCTAAACACTAAAGCTTGTGGTTTTAACCACTACTCCAAGCATGGCTATTGGATTTCACTACATATGCCAATTTGCTCGGATTGGGACTATATTCCTGTATTCTTAGGCAAACTGTAACTTCAGTGGGAAAAAAGAATTGTGATATTTATTGTTGTCTGCTATGTGTAAGGGATGAAAAGTGGTAGCAGTGACATACACATCAAGTCTTTGCCAACTCTGCTGTAGGGAATGAAGTATTAATCTCTCTATATATGATGTGTAATCTATTCTGTAGACCAGTTTATGTCCTGTCTATGTGACCATATTTTGCTAGACTAATATCAGAATACTAGGTCTGTCTACTTAACAGAATTTCCTTAATTAGTACTTTATTCTAATATCCAGGCTGTATGGTCACTGCACTATTATTGGTGGGTAATAGGGATCAGCCTTGAGTTTTCCATAACAATTTGATGGCTCAACTGGGATAAGAGAAAAATAAGAATTAGCATATCAGTTTTTGAAATGTTAACAAGCCCATATACACCAGCTAGATGTTTTCGGTGCATATCATTCATAAAATAATTCAGGTGAGAAATAATCTTAAAATGATTAAGGCTAAGATGAAGCAGACTTGTCCATAGCCAATGAAGCTAATTCAGGATTTGAGAGTAAAAAAGAAATTAGACTTAGCAGGAGGTGAGCAAAGACACTAAAAACTAAGAAAGGCCAAAGAGCAGCAAAGTTAGAGAAAAAAGAGAATCAGATCAAAGCTAGAAACTCATAAAAGCCAGGTCCATTGTAAAAAAAGGATTATTTACTTACTGCCTGTGTTCTGGTAATTTTTTATCACTGAACCAAAACAGATGGGCCAGAATTAGTCTTATGGATAGAAGGAATGGAACATACATTTCAGAGGCCATAGAAATAGGAGAGTGTCCCTGGACAACGGCAGGAAAGTGAAGCTGTTAGCATTCCTTTAGCTGCAACACAATCTCTCCTGCTAAACTCAACTAAGATGAGAAAGTACCAAATGCACTGAAGATTTTTCCTCCACCCTCCCCCTTTCCTCTTAACTGTGTTTCCTTCTGTCCTCTTTATTGACCTTCCCTCCCCTCTTTACTCTCTCTTTTCCTTCCTCCCACAAGACATTGTTGAGGGCCTGCTATATTCCAAGTCCATTGGGTTTACACAAGTGAATCAGATTCGCTCTCTGCCATTTCAAGGCTCACAATCCAATGGGGAAGATGAAAAATAATCCATTATAATTTTATAGCACTTTATAAAGAAAATCTCACACAGGGAAGGGAATTATTATCTACATTTATAAATGATAAAACTGAAGCCCAAATAGGTTAAGTGAACTGTCCAATATCAACACTCCAGTATATAATGTGGGTTTCTCTCCCTGTTAATTAAGTTTCACCATGGGCTGCATAAATAATATTCATATACTTTGTATACACACATATACATAAATACATATACTCATACATGTATACAGGATAATACTAGATATATATGAAAGTATTCTGTACCTAAGCAAGTATAAGTTAGCACCATTATTACACAGAATCAGAGTAAATGAGCAAAATAGTAAGCTAAGATTTGAAATATCTGACAACCATTCTTCTGCTTGCATAAGGCAATACAAAGTTCAGGATGAACCATTCAAGAAACCTAGCTGGCTGAATAGGTCAAAAATATAAATTAATTCATAAATCTACCAAGATAGAAAAGTACTGGATTCATCACCAGGAAGTTAAGGAACAGATTCACCAAAGGCTTTGGAAGTGAAAGTCAAGGCTTTAATATAGCCATGAGATAGTCTAAAGAGAGAGGAAATATGAGAACTTGAAAATTGGGAAGACTCATTGTTCTTTCTCAATATATGAGTAAATATATAAGAAGTGATAATTAGCTATGAGTTAGCTTTAAAAAGTAAAAAGAAAACTGAATTCAAAAATATTTGTTTTTATATGACATATGAATTCAAATATACCAATTAAATCACTTTTGCAAGAAGAATTCATTTTATACACCTAATGGTAGAGAAGTTTCCTGATAGAAAAGCCTTTCTGTACCGCACAAATTATCCCATATGGCAGTGGACCGTACATTCCATGTCTATTTGCATTGTTCAACAGATGTCCCAAGCCCTTACATAACTGAGAAATACAGTTTAGAAGTGATGAGGAAAGAATAAAAACAGTTCTAGCAACTTTAGAAGAAGTAACTATCTGAAACAAATTGGTGGACTCCAGTGCTTACTAGGATCTAGGTATTATGCTATATGAGTTAGAGTTATTACTTTAATCCTCCTGAAAAGCCTGCAAAGTGAATATCTTATTGTCATTTTATAGGTGAGAAATCTCAGAGAAGTTAAATAACCTTCCTAGACAAAACCAGGTAGATACTTACTTTCCCCTATCTTGTCTTCCAAGAGAACTGAGAGAAATAGCTGTTTAATAAGCAGATGAACCAGAAAGAACACTAGAAATTACTCTAAAACTAGGATTTATTGTGAATCTATGTCAACTGAATTGGCAATATGACTAAAATTAAACATTTGGAACTAACATAGTCTAGATTTAGAGATTGATGTTAACAATATGACAGTCAACCATACATGTTGAGTTTGGAAGGGCAGAGGTACATCAGGAGAAATACTACTAGTACATAATCTGTACCTTATAAAATCTTTGGAAGTGAAACCCCAAAAGGTTTTGATGACAGAGACGGGAAGTTACCTAAGCCTTAGGGAGCCTGGTGTAACAAAGGAAGCCTGGAATTTTAGTGATGCTATAGTTGCTGCTATTTTTCTCTGGAATATCTCAAAGTCCTCCCTCTTTTCACTTGTCCTTAAACTTCTACTACACAGGTTTTTACAAAGTGAAAGTGTTTTATTTTTGTTTGGCATAAAGCCAGGAAGGTATTCCTCAAGAAAATATGTCACATAACAAAATCATGACTCTTCCCAGATCCTTCTGCTCTTCCTCTTTCTGAAAAGAGCAAGCTTCTCTGATATGGAATAATCCTTTCTCTGTAGTTTCTCCCTGGCTTTCTGCAAGTTGGGTCTTCTTTCCCAGATTCATTCACATTTTGAGGGATTCTTTCTTTAAAAAGTTCTCTAATCTTACACTCACCTTCCTTATAACCAAGCTAGAATGCTGGCTTCTTGAGGTTCCCAAGATAAAGAATAAACTTATTTTTAATTTAATTGTGCTGCAAATAAGTTCACTTCTACTTCCAAGAGAGTTTATATATGGGATCAGATCAATTATTTCTAGAGATCTTGTCTCTACAACCATGTGTTCTAAGTAATTAGAATCACGTAGACCCATGGTCGGCAAACTGCAGCTCGCGAGCCACATGCGGCTCTTTGGCCCCTTGAGTGTGGCTCTTCCACAAGATACCACAACATACCACGTGCGGGTGCGCACGTACAATGCGAATGAAACTTCGTGGCCCGTGCACAGAAGTCAGTATTTTGTGGAAGAGCCACACTCAAGGGGCCAAAGAGCCACATGTGGCTTGGGAGCTGCAGTTTGCCGACCACTGACCTAGACAAAGCCAGATTGGTAATGCTTTTACTTTACCTTATCTTCTAAGAAAGCTGGGAGAAATAGATTAGGAGGTAAACCAAAAAGGGAGATTAAAATGACAAAATTTATGATTTATCATGAACATACCATGTCAGCAAGACTGCTGTCCAACTATAGTAGCCTCCACTATCAAAACTGGAAGAACTAATCCTCTTTCATTTACACTGGAAGACTGAATTGGCAATATGACTATATACATAACCCAGCATCATTTCTAACAATGTACAACTGAAGAAAGAAACTGAAGAAAGAAGTTGGGACAGCAAGATAGGCTTTTCTCCCTACTTGACACTAGAGAGCTGCTGACTTTCTTGAACAAGGGCTGAAAAGTTTCCTATCTATATATATAAAACCCTAATATGCAAATGGACCAAACAGCAGAACAACCAAACAACTGGTTGCTATGACATGTGCTGACCACCAGGCAGCACACATGGAACATGGGGGACGTCGGCAGCAGGTGGCAGAGCGCGGAACATGGCGGGTGTTGGCCACGGCAGGATGGTGGAGCAGGTGAATGGGAGGCGTGGGAGGCGCCAGACCAAGGCAGGGCACCAGTCGCTGTCATCGGGGTGAGCCTGGGGTGGTTACTGAAAATTCTTTGCTCCCGTGCACCGCAGTCCTGTCCGGCACTCACACCTGCTGCTGGCGCTGGACCCGCTCGCACCCGCTGCCAGCGCCGGAGCCACCACTTGCACCTGCTGCCATCACCAGCCCTAATCACTCAATGCCATTAGGGGGTTTGAGCAGATGCCGGCCCCAATCGCCCCTCAGGGCTTCTCCACCTCCCCCTGCTCCTGAGGAGCAATCAGGACAGCAGCCACAACTTGCACCCACCACTGACAGCACCGGCGCCGTCAGCAGGCGGGAGCAGCGGTGGTGGGAGCGGGGCTGCTGGCAGACAGGGGACTGGGGCCGCAACAGGAGAGGAAAGGAGGGGGCACGGAGGATGGGCTGAGACCCACACCTGTGCCCACCACAGCCTTGAGGCCCACAGTTCCTTTCAAGGTACACGAATTCATGCACTGGGCCCCTCGTATGCATATAACATTCATTGGACCACTTCTTTATTTGTTTACACAGTTTCAAGGTCCTCTGCTGGGCTATCTGTAGTCTGGCTGAGCTCCAAAACAAAAGTTTTAAAATGTAAATTAAATACAAATGGCAAAAGCCAGACATCTGAATAGTTACAAATGAAAGTCACAGAGACATTTTCATAAATATCCTTGTCATTAATCTTCTTTGAAAAGTTATTATGCAATAAGCAAGTTACAGAAGGCCAAACCATTTTATTCTCACAGCTAAATGAGGAGGAACAGCAAAACTTCCCCTAAAAGTTCTGAGCATTTATAGAGGGCTTTTGAACAACTCGCATACATGCGTGCGCACACGCGCGCGCACACACACACACAAAGAGGAGATGCTTATGTTTTCCATAAACTAAATAATACATTCAGGTGAGAAGCAAGGTGCTTCAATAAACAAAGCTCCCCAAGATATGAGTTCTAATCCAAGTTCTCTCAGTCAATGTGATTGCCTTGATATAGACAGTAGACAGAAAAATAGAGCTTCCTATCTTTATCTGCAGGAAGCCAGTCCACCCTTGCTGCTTGACACAGTCGCTGCAGGAAAGAAACATCTACACAGCTTATGTTTCAAGGGACCTGGCATATATGGTATATGTTTGCTCCCCCTCTTAGCGCTATGTGTTTTAACCAGGACCACCTGGTTGTTTCCCCAGGTGAGGATTTTTCCCTGGAGTTAGGGATTAACAGGACTAAGGAAGAGAATAAATCAGTAAAACCCCCTAGTGTTACAGAAATACCATGTACTACTTATGAAGAACTTGGACTAAGACTGTTAGCAATAAATTTGGGACTTGTTGGGCCCACATCCCCAGGGGTCTGCCCACCAGGGAAAGCACCAAAGCCTATACCCCTGGAGACCCACCGACACAGGGCAGTCCTAGGGAAGGCAAGCAGCGAGGCTGGGAGGACATAACCTTTACTGGGTAGGATAATCTCCTTCAGTCACTTCCTTGTAGCTTATCAGTAGAGCAGTGACCTTGGAATAGCCCTTATAATGGAACACAGAGATTAATCTAGACAAGATTAAAATCAACAGAACTAGATAGAGACAGGATTTTTGGCAAAGGTCAGATAAGAAACTATGGAAATGAAACAAGGAAATGTAGGTTACCCAAAACATGCCATGATGTGATTATAGGATCAAATGGTATAAATACAGATGTAACAGGACAATAGAAAAAGAACCTGGCTATGCTGATCAACTGAACGCTCTCTCCGTGTCATTCCTTCTTCGCCGACTCCATCCACACCTTTGGGAACCCCTGGACCTGCTGGGGCAGGACCCCAACATTTATCTGTTTCTCATTCCCTTTTCTCGCTCTCTTTTTAAAAATCTCATCTCCTTATCCCTTCCTTTTATCTCCTCTCCTTTCCATACATATCATTAGGAAAAATGTTTTGGTATAGTGAGTTGGCATGGTTTAGAGTGAAATGGCCAAGAAAAAGTAAAAGTGCTATATCCCCATTAGCCCTACCTACCCACAATAATCTCTTCCTTGGCACCAACTATTTCATACATTTAGAACTTGAATATATATATGAATCCTAACAAAAACAGAGCAGTTAGAAAGACACAATTTATAATGTTAAGCTAGAAGAGATGACCTGACTCTCTATTTCTCACTAACTGCATGACTTTGGGCCACTCATGTATCTGTTCTGAGCTTCAGTTACTTTATGTATAAAATGGAACTAAAGGTCCTAAACATCTCACACATAATGTATGTGAAACTGTTTTGTAAACTGTAAAGGGCTAGACAAGTGAAAGGGAATAGTATTCTCTTCTTCTCTCTGGCCTTTTCTCTAATTCTAAGTAGGCTAATAAAAAAAATCTAGACAATAAGCAAGACTTGTGTATCTCAATAATTTTTTAACATTATATTAAGAAAATCGCCGAAACCGGTTTGGCTCAGTGGATAGAGCTTCCGCCTGCGGACTGAAGGGTCCCAGGTTCAATTCCAGTCAAGGGCATGTACCTGGGTTGCGGGCACATCCCCAGTGGGAGATGTGCAGGAGGCAGCTGATCGATGTTTCTCTCTCATCGATGTTTCTAACTCTCTATCTCTCTCCCTTCCTCTCTGTAAAAACTCAATAATATATATATATATATATATATATATATATATATATATATATATATATAAAAGAAAGAAAGAAAATCCAACTGGAATAATATAACAAGAAAAGTTTCCCCTTGTCCTTTACTCTGGGAATTGAGAGCTTAAAGGCAAAAAAAAAAAAAAGAGAGAGAGAGAGAATTCAAAAGTGAAGGTTTCTTGATGTCCTCTGCTCTTTCTCTTAATTTCCTCTAGATTGATTTCCTAATATTGCACATTTCATGCACACTTTGCATCATAATGACTATTTTATGGGTTGATGATTCTTTTATGAGAAATGGTTTTCTGTGTAGTCAAGCAGAGAGAGAATTGTCTCAAGGTTCAGTTACAAAAAAATCAATTGTGAATTGCTAAATGTACGGCTCACACAGAGAAGATTGAAATGTGTTTTTTTGTTTTGCTTTCTTTTCTTTTGTTTTAATGTATCATTAGCTATTAATGTCAGCATTTCTTTGCTTGTCAAGGCCAACTCATGACATTTCAACTCTCAGGGAATGAAATGACTCTAAAGACCCAGTAGTCTAATAATCTATAATTGAGGTCACTAGATTAAATAACTTTCCTCTTCCTCTGCCTCTTCCCCCTCCCCCTCCCGCTCCCCCTCCTCCTCCTCTTCTTCCTTCTTCCTTCTCTTCTCCCTTCTCCCTTCTCCTTCTCCTTCTTCCAAAGTTTTCTTTAATTATGCTTTGGGGGGAAGGGACACCATACTTCCACTCAATTAAGAGAAGCATTTTTATCAGCACAGAGGTCTTTTTTATTTTTTCCCACTTATCATGCCATGAATTCATAGGGAATGGGTTCCAGCAGCTCAGGCTCCTTTCCATTGGTTCTCACAAAGTGTGTTTCTCTGGGTGGAGCAGGCTGACACTTCAGTTGAACCCAGGTTACTTTCTTTTTGGCTTCCTTCTTTTTCCGATCATTTTCCTTCACATGTTTCAGGAAGCTATCTCGGCTCATAGAGTGCTTAATATGCTCAATACGTACATTCATTCTCTTGGCAAGAATCTTGCCCTTAACTTGCTTGTTCACAATAATGCCAACTGCATGCTGGGTGATATTGTAGACTCTTCCAGTTTTGCCATGGTAACATTTTGGGCATTCCTTTTTGAACAGTGCACATTCCCTCAATGTCCACAATATCACCTTTCTTGTAGATTTTCATGTATGTGGCCAAAGGAACAACTCCATGTTTTCTAAAAGGCCTAGAAAACATATTGTGAGTGCCTCTCCTCTTTCCCTTTGACAAACTACTGGAAGATGGAAGTTCCGGCCGAAAGGCTTAAATAACTTTCTTTAATTGGAGTTTAGCAAACATGTATGAACCTACTGCTACACACAGGCAGTATGCTAGGGGGAAGTGTGTGGAAAGACAAATATGAATGATAGATATAACTAGGCCTTAAGGATATAAAATTCCAGTAGGCAGAAGAGGGAAGGACACACAACATATAAGGAGCATACAGGGGAACATATGAAAACCAGAATTCAGGGCACTAAAGAGGGACAGACACTACTAGTGAGGGGCAAGAAAACCAAGCTTCTATTCTAAACCACTGAAGTTCCTTATCCTATATAATAAAAGGGTAATATGCAAATAGACCAAATGGCAGAACAACCAATCAAAGCGTAATATGCTAATGATATGCTAAGGCTGCTCAACCGCTCACTATGATATGCACTGACCACTGGGGTAGGATAGATTGCTGCTGATTAGGGCTGAGCGAGATGGGCCGGACACACCCTTGAGCCCTCCGGTGGTCCCTCCCTGGCCTGATCGTGCACCAGTGGGGTCCCTCAGCGTGGCCTGGGCCCTCTCGCAATCCGGGACCCCTCGGGGGATGTCGGAGAGCTGGTTTCAGCCCAATCGTGTAGGCCACTCCCCTTGGGAAGGTGCCAGACACAGGGCTCATGGCTGGAGAGTGCTACTGGAGCAGCGCAAGCCTCTCTTGATCAGGACTGATTGGGCACAATGGGGCCGGGATGAGCAGGAGCGGCAGGTAGGAGCTGAAGGTGGCATTGGACTACAGGTTTCGGCCCAACCCCTGCAGGCCACCCACAGGGACCCCACCTGTGCACGAATTTGTGCAGCGGACCTCTAGTAGATAACATTCACCTATTATATCCAATAAAGGCAAATAGAAGAAATTAATTTATTTATCTTTAAAAATTCTGGTGTCAACTCACTGGACTTTTGATGTCTTCTTATAATGCAGGAAGTTTCACTCTACCCTAGTGATAAGAAAAACAATAACAGATAATCTACGAAATTATTTCTTAAAGCTATCAGAGACAATTTAAAAAAATCTCAGGGCAACAAACTAGCCTGAATTCTAAGGAAAGACAAGCACTTTCAAGGAGAGACAGGATGCCTGCACTTGCTTACTTTAGGCAGAGCACTGGAGTAGGAGATGGGAGATAATATATAAGCTGGTAAGAAGTACTCAACTAAAATGTTCAACAAATTGCAAAATGTAGAGTGTGGGCTAGCATGAAAGCATAGAACTCTTGGGATTCTGAGATACAAAAATACAAAGGGAGTTCTGCATCTTCTTGCAGGCTCTTCTTTCTGGATCTTAATGGGCATGCATGAAAATGATTGGGCGCAGTGGCAGGGAGGGTGGGGTGGGTGACTAAGGAGCATTCTACTTGGTGGTTCAGGCCTGGAAGAAGTGAAGGGGGGATGAGGGGAATAACAATGACTCTTCACAAAGCCTGTCCAGGTCCTTCTTCCCTATTTTCTCTGAGATACAAAAGCTCTAACAGCTAAAGGATTGGAAGGAAGCACACCCTATCACTCTCAGGGCACAGTTGAAAACCAACTACAATTGAGGGATGAGATGAGGGGAAAAAAACCTACTATCTCTGTGGGTGGAGCAGGAAACAGTCCTGGGTTCAGATCATCAAAGATTCTCTATCATCCAGGATGAGGTAGAATCACTGATGAGAAAGCCTCACCTCTGAGACCCAGGAACACAGTACTTATCGAAGACTAAGGCTGAACCAGGACAACATAGAATGATCCCCTTGACCCTTGTTTTTCCCAACCAAGCTAGCAAGCACACAGTCATCCCACATGTAGCTATCCATTATCCCCTTAAAAATCAGAAATACTGTAATAGAAACTACTTTAGTATTATTTCCACAGGAGAACCCTTGCTACTCAAGGAAGCCAAGTATGGCCAAGACTCAATGATCCACCTTACTTGCACAGGTAGAGAGATTTTCATATCTATATTTTGTAGCCAGACATATACGTAATAGAAAAATAAAACATGCTTATATGTTTGTGTAGGCTAGAAAATAGCTCACTACAATGTAAAGGCAATTCAGCCCCCCAATTGCTAGTTGGAGTAGAACAGTATGATCCTTTTGGGGCAACAGATATTTCTTTACTAGAGGCCCGGTGCACAAAACTTGTACACGGATAGGGTCCCTAGTCCTGGCCAGCGATCAGGGCCGATCGGGGCCTTCTGGCTTCCGGCCGGGGCCTTCCTTCCGGCTGCTGGCCGGGGAACTCCCTTCCCCAGCTGCCGGCTGCCGGCGGGGGGGGGGGGGTGTGGGGGGGGGAGGGGGTCTTCTGTGCTGCCCCCTGGTAGTCAGCACATGTCATAGCGAGCGACTGAACTCTTGGTCTCCTGGTCGAACTCCTGAGGGGACAATTTGCATACATATATGATTGGTTAAGAACAATGAACACCATAAGTTTTAAGTCATTCCCCAAAGCATATTAATACAAGTACAATATTTACAACAGAAAAGGATGTTTTAAAATACAGAATACTAAACATACACACACATACACACACACAAATCAAGTTCCAAAGGAAAAAAAAAAATCTACAGCATACATCTCAATGGAGTTAAGTCTTACACTAGAAAAAAAATTATATTAATGACCAGAAGCAAAGATGAGAGTTAAACGCATTTGACTTTTAGTAAAGATGTATTAATAATGAAGTTACCTGGGGACCTGACATAGGATAGTTTTATTTAACATTTTTATGCATTATCTGAAACAGGGAATGCAGAGTGGAAACTTCACATTTGTGGAGTATAGAATCTCTTCTAGTTTTAAGATGTCAAAGAAATCAGAAAACACAACATAATATGATTTCATAAAACACTGTGAATAGAAAAAATTGTGGAGACTAAACTATTTGAATAAGACATAGTTTATAAAAACACAATATTAAAAAAAATAAAAACACAATATTGATTTTAAATGAAAATAATAATAGCTATCAAATAATAACCATAGCTATTAGTAGTTATCAAATATAATATACATCCTCTCAATCCTTAATAATCTTCACAATAGTTATTCTTCCTATTTTACAAACAAGCTAACTGAGGCTTGGAAAGTTTAAGTAATTTTCCCAATGCTACAACAATGTTTATTGAATGCAGCCTGTAAAAAAACAAACAAACAAACCTGATACATAATTATTAAGCTTTGTTTCCTTGCAACTTTAAATATCTAAAGTATTTTTAGGGCATCTAATAGAAAACCAAATTTGGCAATAGGAATTTCATCCCTGTACTTGGTAGGTTGATTTCCATGATCTTAAGGCCACAACCATCAGCAGGAAGTTAGAGAATAGTTAAGTTTAGAGAAGAAATAGTGGTCTGTACCAGAAACTGAAAGTTGGAGAAGGAAAGTTGCTGAAAAAGCCTCTTTACAAATGTATGGAAGGCTGCCAAACTCAATGTTACTAGTAAATGTGAGTTGGTATTACAAATTATTTGTAAGGGGAATGAACTCCTGAGAAATCTGTTCATGATCATGTATTTGTGAATAAAATAAACCAGCAGAGGGGGCTGCTAAAAGAATATACAATAGAGCAGCGGTTCTCAACCTGTTGGTCGCCAACCTGTGGGTCGCGACACTTTTGGGGGTCTAACAACCCTTTCACAGGGGTCGCCTAAGACCATCGGAAAACACATATATAATTACATATTGGGTTTTTTTAAAAATTAAATCTTTATTGTTCAGATTATTATAGTTGTTCCTCTTTTTTTCCCCTATAGCTCCCCTCCACCGGTTCCCACCCCAACCTCTGCCCTTACCACCCCCCGCCCCACTGTCCTCATCCATAGGTATACGATTTTTGTCCAGTCTCTTCCTGCACACCCCCACACCCCTTTCCCCCTGAGAACTGTCAGTCCACTCCCTCTCTATGCCCCTGATTCTATTATATTCTCCAGTTTATTCTGTTCATCAGATTATGTGTTCCCTTGATTTTTAGATTCACCTGTTGATATGTACTTGTTGTTCATAATTTTTATCTTTACCTTTTTCTTCTTCTTCCTCTTCTTAAACGATACCTTTCAGCATTTCATATAATACTGGTTTGGAGGTGATGAACTCCTTTAGCTTTTTCTTATCTGTGAAGCTCTTTATCTGACCTTCAATTCTCAATGATAGCTTTTCTGGGTAAAGTAATCTTGGTTGTAGGTTCTTGCTATTCATCACTTTGAATATTTCTTGCCATTCCCTTCTGGCCTGCATAGTTTCTGTTGAGAAGTCAGCTGACAGATGTATGGGTACTCCCTTGTATGTAACTGACTTTCTTTCTCTTGCTGCTTTTAAGATTCTCTCTTTGTCTTTTGCTCTTGGCATTTTAATTATGATGTGTCTTGGTGTGGTCCTCTTTGGATTCCTTTTGTTTGGGGTTCTCTGCACTTCCTGGACTTGTAAGTCTATTTCTTTCACCAGGTAGGGGAAGTTTTCTGTCATTATTTCTTCAAATAGGTTTTCAATATCTTGCTCTCTCTCTTCTTCTGGCACCCCTATAATTCAGATGTTGGTTCGCCTAAAGTTGTCCCAGAGGCTCCTTATGCTATCTTCATGTTTTTGGATTCTTTTTTCTTTTTGCTTTCCTGGTTGGGTGTTTTTTACTTCTTTGTATTTCAAATCTTTAACTTGATTCTTGCAATCTGCTGTTGGATCTCTATATAATATTCTTTATTTCAGTCAGTGTATGCTTAATTTCTATTTGGTCCTTTTTCATATCCTAGAGGGTCTCACTAGATTTATTGAGGGTCTCACTAAATTTATCGGCAGTTTCTAGAAAATTCTTGAAAAACCTTATAAGTGTGGTTTTGAACTCTATATCCAGTGGTTTGCTTTCCTCCATTTCTGTCATTTGTGACCTGTTTCTTTGTCTCCGCATTTTGGCTGCTTCCCTGTGTTGATAGAGTGGCTTTCTGTGCTAGCTGTCCTATAGGGCCCAGTGGCTCAGCCTCCCCAATTACCTGAGGTGGACACTCTTGGTGCACCCCTTTGTGGGCTGTGTTCATAGTCTTGTTGTAGTTAAGTCTTGACTGTAGTTGGTATCACTGGGAGGAATTGACCTCCAGGCCAATTGGCTGTGAGAATCAGCTGTGTCTATGGTGGGAGACCTTCTGTTCTGGAGACACCCTTCTGGGGCAAGACTTGCTTCAGTGGGGCTTTGGTGCTCACTGAGTCTGCCCCCTGAGTGTGTCCCTTATGGATCTGAGGAGTTGTAATCTGGATGGTCCCACTCTGACCACTGGGTACACTGGCACTTGGATCTCTAAGGAGGTGATAATTTAGCCTCTGCCTGAAACTACCCAGCAGGAGCTACAGAGAGTTGCAGATTCCTCTTCATTGTTTGGGATTTGGAGGTGCCCAGATGAGGCTCATCTGTGAAGCAATGCAAGCTGCTGTGGGGCCTTGGGCCTTCTTTTGGATGTTCTGGGTCTCTCTGACCCAGCTGCAGTTTGTTAGGTAATTTTAGATTGCAAGGGGCCAGGTCATTCATTTGCAAAAGCCTCTGTGCACAGCTTGGGTGGGGCGGGGTCTCAGAAAATCAACAGGGCAGAGCAAACAGCTATGGCTGATCCTCAGTCCTACCCTAAGAGGTCCCAGGTCTCAGTGTCCTGCGGTAATCACTGCAAGCACCTCTGAGAGAAAGCCACCCTCGAGTTCTGCCTGCTGCCAGACAGTCCAGTTTCTCCCCGTATGAGTCTGGGTCCCCAGAGACTAGCCCAGAACTGGAGCTCAGAGTGGGAGCGTGTGTCTCCCTCCCAATTGAAAAAGATAACCGCATCCTCAGTCGCCAACCCTTTCCACGTGTGCCTCCATACCTCTGCACTTTACTTCCACACCTCCTCTGAGTCTCAGTGTGCTTTTCTCTTTCCTTCTAGTTGTAGAATTTCCACTCAGCCAGCCTTCCTGTGGTTCTGGATGATGTCTGTTTTGTCTTTTAGTTGTATTTTTGAAGTGGTTGTGCAAGGCAGCAATTTCAGGTGTTTACCTATGCCGTTATCTTGGTTTCTCTATTACATATTGTTTTTGTGATTAATCACTATGCTTTAATTATGTTCAATTTGTAACAATGAAAATCATCCTGCATATCAGATATTTACATGATGATTCATAACAGTAGCAAAATTACAGTTATGAAGTAGCAACGAAAATAATTTTATGGTTGGGGGTCACCACAACAAGAGGAACTGTATTAAAGGTTTGCGGCATTAGGAAGGCTGAGAACCACTGCAGTAGAGGCTACTTAGCCACAGTTTATATTACAAAAGTCTGTTTCTAAGTTAATTGTTTCGAGTGCAGAATTCATTTCACCAAGGGAACAATGTTCCAAAACTGGGATAAGCACTATGGCCCTCAAGCCAAATCTAGCCTAACACCTGTTTTTGTATGGCCCACAAACTAAGAATGGTTTTCACATTTTTAAAAGATTGAAAAATTTAAAGTTGACTAATATTCTGCAACACATGAAAATTACATGAGATTCAATTTTCAGTGTCCAGAGATAAAGTTTTATTGAAATACAGCCACACTCATGGCTGCTTTCACATGTAACAGGAGAGTTAAGACAGAGACCATACGGCTCACAAAGCCTAAAACACATGCACTCACAAACTATATGGCCCTCTATAGAAGAAATTTGCCAGTCTTCTTTCTAATTAATTATTGCATTCCTGGGTTGGCTGGCAAAAAGTGGTATCATTTCAAATATGGTTGTACTGAAGTGTTAATAGCATCCCCAAGTCTATGCCTGAAGCTTTTTGAGAACTCCAGTGGCATTCCAGCTGTGGAAGCAGTGAATATCAAAGCTTTCAAAGTCATAATTTTTTTACCTTTGCTTATTCTGTCCAGTCAATTTGGAATACCCTTCCCCCAACAAAACAAAAATAAAAATAGTTAACCTTTATGAGCTAACAAATTGAGCATTTTTAAGTATTTTACATTCATTATTCTATTTAATTCTCACAACAACTAAGTGAAACAGTTTCTATTAATATGCCCATTTACAGGTGGGAAAACTGAGGCCAAGAGAAATGAAAAACTTGTTCCAAATAACACTTCTAGTAGGTGCTAGAGCCAGGACATAAACCCTGGCAATCTAGAACAATCTTAGATATGGTGCTATTATCCACTGACCACAAAGCTATATTTCTTTTTTCAACTTTTGAAAGCCCTTTCAACTTTTAAAGCTTAATTCAAATGCCAGCTTCTTCATGAAGCCTTACTCCAACATTCCCTAAGCCCATAAGTTCAAAATAATTACATTAATTATTTTATAAGTGTTCTGCATGTCTATAAAAGCATTCACTTCATTTTATTCTGTATTCTAATTAATATGCACCCCCTCCGCCTCCATAGGCACATATATGAAGAAAATGTAAACTTTAGGCTTATTGAGGTCAGGAAACATGCAATTCACTATATCGTATATAACAAGTGCATCATAAATGCTTTCTAATTGAGTGGATGAATGCAAAAGCAGATAGCCTCTGATATGAAACAATAAATTCTAATGAAGAAAATTCTTCAACTGGTAAAGATATTAATATATTCTGATTATGAAAAGTGGGGAGCTTGGTTTCATTTGTTATTCAAAGTGAATCATAATTAAGACATTCTTCTCTCACCCACAATCATCTAAAGCAAACTTTAAGTATAGCCATATATGGACCTTAAAAAAGGTCTTTTCTTTATATTCATCTCACTTTGGGATTAAGAAAGTGTTCTTCCAGCCCCAGCCAGTTTGGCTCAGTGGATAGAGCATTGGCCCATAGACTGAAGAGTCCTGGGTTTGATTACAATCAAGGGCACATACCTGGGTTGTTGGTTTCCTGGCCCTGGTTACGGTGTGTGCAGGAGGCAACCAATCAATGTGTCTGTCTCACATTGATGTTTCTCTCTGTCTCTCCCTCTGCCTTCCACTTTCTCTAAAAATCAATGGAGAAAATCCTTGGCTGAGGATTAACAAAAAAGGAAAAAATAAAGTGCTCTTCCAATCTTTTTTATTCACTGAATATTTTATTTAATAAAATCCTACATAGAAGTTCAATTTATAAAACAGATGAAGCTAAAATTCTTGTGATTGAAGCAGTAAAGAGTGGAGAAGTGGGAAAGTGAGGAATCTAGTATCCTATTACCTCCAAATGACTCCTGGAGCATTACCACAGAACATGTAGGACACGGAGCACAATTTGGTTTCAGAAACCATATTGAAATAAATGTTAATGTAGTCATGTATTTTCATCCATTATTATTTTATTACCTCTTAGAGAATTAGCTGTCCCTAGAATAAGACAGGTCCTTGAAGCAATCAACATTTGATATCTGCCTGTTGATATAATGTGAAGATTTTATATATATATAATATAGTTTTATTGATTTTGGAGAGGAAGAGAGAGATAGAAACATCAGTGATGAGAGGGAATCATTGATTGGCTGTCTCCTGCATGTTGGATGGAGCCCGCAACCCAGGCATGTGCCCTTGACAGGAATTGAACCTGGGACCCTTTGGTCAGCAGGCCAATGCTCTATCCACTGAGCCAACCAGACTAGGGCGAATATATTTTGATAGATATGAGGTCAAGAAAGAATCTCGAAGTGGGGTTCCCAGGTAAGCAGCATCAGCATCACCAGGGGACTTGTTAAAAAGCAAATTCTCAGGCTCCACATCAGACCTCCTGAATCTGAAACTCTGGAGATAGGGCTCAGTGGTTTGTTTTAAAGAGCCCTCCAGGTGGTTCTGGTGCACACTGATGTTTGAGAGCCATGAACTACAGCATCTTCTGCACCAGAATTCTGCAATGGTGAGATCTGGAGCCCATGTCAGAGGGCACTACCCTAGGCACCAGGCCTGCATAAATATATGTGTGGTTTCAGAGGAGGAACCAAGATGGCAGCATAGGTAAATGGCTGTACTTGCTGCCTCCCACAACCACATCAAAATTACAACTAAAATACAGAACTATCATCTGGAACTGCAGGAAAGCTGGCTAAGTGGAAGTACTACAACTAGAAGAAGGTAAAGTAGAAAGTGCATTGAGACTGGTAGGAGGTGCGGAGGCACGGAACAGGCTGGTCAACCGCCCGGGTGTGCCACTTTTTTAACCGGAAGGGAGATTGCCTCTTTGGAGGCCACCTGGAGGAGCAAGGAGTCCCAGCCCCACAACAGACCCCCTAGCCCAGGGTTCTAGAGCTAGGGAAAGAAGCCACTACAGGCAGTAAGAAATACAGACTGTAAAAACAAGTACGGATTGGGGCGGAGTGACACACAGGCTGCTAGAGACCCAGCTGCTCCTCTTAAATGGCCAGCACTGCAAACTGAATTTACAAGTTCCCACTTGCTCTGAGCTCCAGTGCCAGGAGAGGCTCTGGGGGACCCAGGCAGATACAGGAAGAAACTGGACTGTCTGGCATCGGGGCAGGAACACAGGGGGCAGCTTTCTTCCAGACAGAGGTGCTCGCAGTGGTCATTGTTCCTGTGCTGGGACCTCCTGGGTACAGGGCTGACTAGCAGACATTTCTGTTTGCTCCTCCCTGGAGATTCCGAGACCTGCCTCACCCAATTTATAACCGCACCCAAGCTGTGTGCAGTGGCTTTTGCATATGAATGGCCTGTTATTTCTCAGCCTAAAACCTGTCAAATAAGCTACAGCTGGGTCAGGTAGCCCTGAAGCTATCAATAAAAGGCCCAAGACCAGGCACCAGCACCAGCCTGCCTTGCTTCACAGGTGGGCCTCATCTGGGCACTTCCAAACCCGATACAAAGAGGAGGAATCTGCAGATCTCTCTGTAGCTCCTGCTGGGTGGCCCCAGGCAGTAGCTGACTTTGCACTTCCCTGGAGATCCAAGAGCCAGTGTACACAGTGGTCAGTGTGAGACCATACCAGATTACAACTCTTCACATCCATAAGTGACACACTCAGGGGGCAGACTCAGTGAGCACCAAAGCCCCACTGAAGCAAGTCCTGCCCCATAAGAGTGTCTCCTGCATAGCAGCTCTCCCACTGTAGTCACAACTGGTCTCCACAGCCAATTGGCCTGGAGGTCAATTCCTCCCAGTGACACCAACAGCAATCAAGGCTCAACTACAACAAAACTGTGCACACAGCCCAGAAAGGGGTGCACCAAGAGTGTCCACCTCAGGTGATTGGGGAGGCTGAGCCATTGAGCCCTATAAGAAACCTACTACACAAGGCCGCTTTATCAACTCAAGGAGACACAGCAGCTACCCAATACATAGAAACAAACATAGGGAAGCAGCCAACATGAGGAGACAAAGAAACATGTAACAAATGAAAGAAATATAAGAAAGAAAACTACTGGATATAGAGTTCAAAACCACAGTTATAAGGTTACTCAAGAATCTTCTAGGAACCTCCGAGGAACTTAGTGAGACCTTTAAGGATCTTAGTGAGAATGCCAAAATAATGGGAAAGGACCAGTCAGAAAGTAAGCATACACTGACTGAAATAAAGAATAATATACAGAGATTCAACAGTAGACTAGAGAGAGGATCCCAAGAATCAAGTCAATTATTTGAAATACGAGGAAACAAAAAACACCCAACCAGAAAAGTAAAAAGAAAAAAGAATCCAAAAATATGAAGATACAAGGAGAACCAAGATGGCGGCATAGGTAAATACCGGAGATTGCTGCCTCACACAACCACTTCAAAAATACAACTAAAAGACGGAACGGACATCACCCAGAACCACAGGAAGGCTGAGTGGAAATTCTACAACTAGAAGGAAAGAGAAAAGCATACCAAGACTCAGAGGAGGCGCAGTGCAGAAGTAAAATATTAAGGTGCGGAGGTGCATGCGGAGCGGGCTGGTGGCTGAGGGCTCGGTTGTCGTTTTCAATTGGGAGGGAGTCTCAGGCTCTGAGCTCCAGTTCCGGGTGAGTCTCTGGGGACCTAGACTCAAACGGGAGAAGCGGGACTGTCTGGCATCGGTCGGAACTCGAGGGCAGCTTTCTCTCCGAGGTACTTGCAGCAATTGCTGGAACACTGAGACGCAGAGCCTCTGAAGGCAGGACTGAGAGCAGCCATAACTGCTCGCTCCTCCTGCCCTGTTGATCTCCTGGGACTCGCCCCCCCAAGTCTTGCACGGAGGCATTTGCTGGATAGCCTCAGGCAGAGGCTAGATTAGCACCTCCCTAGAGATCAGGACAGAAGTTCTCCCACTGCAGACACAGCTGATTCTCACAGCCAATTGGCCTGGAGGTCAAATCCCCCCCAGTGTTACCTACAACAATCAAGGCTTAACTACAACAAGACTGTGCACAAAGACCACAAGGGGGTGCACCAAGAAAGCATAAAAAAATGCGGAGACAAAGAAAGAGGATACAAATAACAGAAATGGAGGAAAGCAAACTTCTGGATATAGAGTTCAAAACCACACTTTTAAGGTGTTTCAAGAACTATCTAGAAGCCGCCGATAAATTTAGTAAGGCACTCGAAAAGACTGGTGAGACTGCCGATAAATGTAGTGAGATCCTCAAGAAATCTAGTGAGACCCTCGATGTTGTGATAAAGGACCAACTAGAAATTAAGCATACACTGACTGAAATAAAGAATATTAAACAGACTCCCAACAGCAGACCAGAGGATTGCAAGAATCAAGTCAAAGATTTGAAATGCGAAGAAGCAAAAAACACCCAACCGGAAAAGCAAAATGAAAAAAGAATCCAAAAATGCGAAGATAGTATAAGGAGCCTCTGGGACAGCTTCAAGCGTACCAACATCCGAATTATAGGGGTGCCAGAAGAAGAGAGAGAGCAAGATATTGAAAACCTATTTGAAGAAATAATGACAGAAAACTTCCCCTACCTGGTGAAAGAAATAGACTTACAAATCCAGGAAACGCAGAGAACCCCAAACAAAAGGAATCCAAAGAGGACCACACCAAGACACATCATAATTAAAATGCCAAGAGCAAAGACAAAGAGAGACTCTTAAAAGCAGCAAGAGAAAGAAAGTCAGTTACCTACAAGGGAGTACCCATACGACTGTCAACTGATTTCTCAACAGAAACTTTGTAGGCAGAGGGAGTGGCAAAAAATATTCAAAGTGATGAATGCCAAGAACCTACAACCAAGATTACTTTATCCAGCAAAGCTATCATTGAGAATTGAAGGTCAGATAAAGAGCTTCACAGATAAGAAAAAGCTGAAGGAGTTCATCACCACCAAACCAGTATTATATGAAATGCTGAAAGGTATCGTTTAAGAAGAGGAAGAAGAAGAAAAAGGTAAAGATACAAATTATGAACAACAAATACACATCTATCAACAAGTGAATCTAAAAATCAAGGGAACACATAATCTGATGAACAGAATGAACTGGAGATTATAATAGAATCAGGGGCATAGACAGGGAGTGGACTGACTATTCTTGGGGGAAAAAGGGGTGTGGGGGATGCGGGAAGAGACTGGACAAAAATCGTGCACCTATGAATGAGGACAGTGGATGGGGAGTAAGGGCGGAGGGTGGGGTGGGAACTGGGTGGAGGGGAATTGTGGGGGGGAAAAAGAGGAACAAAGTTAATAATCTGAACAATAAAGATTTAATAAAAAAAAATATGAAGATAGTGTAAGGAGCCTCTGGGACAACTTCAAGCATACAAACATCCGAATTATGGAGGTACCAGAAGAAGAGACAGAGCAAGACACTGAAAAGCTATTTGAAGAAATCATGACAGAAAACTTCCCCTACCTGATGAAAGAAATAGACTTACAAGTCCAGGAAGTGCAGAGAACCCCAAACAAGAGGAATCCAAATAGGACAACACTAAGACACATCATAATTAAAATGCCAAGGGCAAAAGACACAAAGAGAATCTTAAAAGCAGCAAGAAAAAAACAGTTAGTTACCTACAAGGGAATACCCATACGACTGTCAGCTGATTTCTCAACAGAAACTATGCAGGCCAGAAGGGAGTGGCAAGAAATATTCAAAGTGATGAATACCAAGAACCTACAACCAAAAATACTCTACCAGCAAAGCTATCATTTAGAATTGAAGGTCAGATAAAGAGCTTCACAGACAAGAAAAAGCTAAAGGAGTTCATCACCACCAAACCAGTATTAGATGAAATGCTGAAGGGTATTCTTTAAGAAGAGGAAGAAGAAGAAAAAGGTAAAGATAAAAAATTATGAATGAAGTGACAACAAATACATATCTATCAATAAGTGAATCTAAAAATCAAATGAATACAAAATCTGATGAACAGAATAAACTAGTGAATGGAATAGAATCAGGGGCATGGAAATGGAACAGACAGACAATTCTCAGAGGGAGGGGATGTGGGGGTGCAGGAAGAGATTAGACAACGATCTTCTATAAATGTATGCAGTACCTATGGGGTGGCAAGGGCCTGGTGTAGGGTGGGAACTGGGTGGTGGGGAGCTATGTGGTGAAAAAAGAGGGACACCTGTAATAATCTCAACAATAAAAATTAAAAAATACATTAAAATATATATATATATATATACTTGTGGCCTGGTGCACAAAATTCATGCGGGCGGGGGGGGGGGGGGGGCGGGGGGTGGCTGGTTCCCCTCAGCCCAGCCTGCACCCTCTCCAATCGGAAACCCCTTGGAGGATGTCCGACTGCCAGTTTAGGCCTGATCCAGCAGTCGGACATCCCTCACGCAATCTGGGAACACTAGCTCCTAACCGCTCACCTGCCTGCCTGCCTGATCACCCCTAACTGCCTTGGCCTGCCTGCCTGATTGCCCCTAACCCCTCTGCCTGCCTATTTTATCATCCCTAACCTCTCTGCCTGCCAACTTGATCGCCTCTAATTGCCCTCCCCTGCCACCCTGGTCTCGCCCCTAACTGCTCTCCCCTGCCAGCCTGTTCGTGCCTAACTGCCTCTGCCTGCCTGATCGCCCCTAACTGCCTCTGCCTGCCTGATTTCACCCCCAACTGCCCTCCCCTGCCGGCCTGATCTTGCCCCCAACTGCCCTCCCCTGCCGGCCTGAATGCCCCTAACCCCCTGACAGCCTGATCTCACCTCCAACTGCCCCCCTCCCCCCTCCCCCCCGCAGGCCTAATCACCCCTAACTGCCTCTTCCTAGGCCCCCACCACCATGGCTTTGTCCGGAAGAAAGTCAGATGTCCGGAAGATGGCCGGTCAACCTGGTCTAATGAGCATATTACCCTTTTATTAGTATAGATAGACATTTTAATGATGTTGATTCTATCAATCCATGAACACAGTTTGTTTGTCCATTTGTTTGTCTTACTCAATCTCTTTTTTCAATGACCTGTAGTTTTCCAAGTACAGGTCTTTTAACTCTTTAATTAAGTTTATTCCTAAGTATCTGTTTTTGTTTTTTTTTGTTTTTTTTTTTGATGTGATGGTAAATGGGATTGTTAATTTTGTACCCTGTTACATTGTAGAATTCATTTATTAAGTCTAATAATTTTTTGATGGAGTCTTTAGGGTTTTCTATGTATAGTATCATGTCTTCTGTGAATAATGACAAGTTTCTCTTCAATAAATGGTGTTGGGAAAACTGGACAGATACATGCAAAAAAATGAAACTAGACCACCAACTTACACCATACACAAAAATAAACTCAAAATGAATAAATTACTTAAATGTAAGATGGAAAACCATAAAAATATTAGAGGAATCCACAGGCAGCAAAATATAAGACATATACTGAAGCAATATTTTCACCGATACAGCTCCTAGGGCAATGGAAACTAAGGAGAAAATAAACAAATGCTACTACATCAAAATAAAAAGCTGCTGTACAGCAAAAGAAATCATCAACAAAACAAGAAGACCCACTGCATGGGAGAACATATTTGCCAATGTTATCACTGATAAGGGTTTAACCTCCAACATTTACAGGGAACTCATACAACTTAACAAAAGGAAGATAAACAATCCAATAAAAAAATGGGCAATGGACCTAAAAAGATAATTTTCGAAAGAGGACATAAGGAAGGAAGGCCAAGAGATATATGAAAACATGCTCAAAGTCACTAATCATCTGAGAGATGCAAATCAAAATGACAATGCAGTACCATCTCACACCTGTCAGAATGGCTATCATCAACAAATCAACAAATGACAAGTGCTGGCAAGGATGCAGAGAAAAAGGAACCCTTGTGCACTGCTGGTGGGAATGCAGACTGGTGCAGCCACTGTGGAGAACAGTATGGAGTTTCCTCAAAAAACTAAAAATGGAATTCCTATTTGACCCAGTGATCCAATTTCTAGAAATATATCCCAAGAAACCAGAGACACCAATCAGAAAGGATATATGCGCCCCTATTTTCATAGAAGCACAATTTACAAATAGCTAAGATTTGGAAATAGCCTAAGTGCCCATCAGCAGATGAGTGGATTAAAATTGGTACATCTACACAATGGAATACCACGCTGCTATAAAAAAGAAGAATTCTTACCATTTGTAACAGCATGGATGGAACTGGAGAGCATTATGCTAAGTGAAATCAGCCAGTCAGAGAAAGATAAATATCACATGATCTCACTCATTTATAGAATATAATGAACAACATAAACTGATGAACAAAAACAGATCCAGAGACAGAGAAGCATCCATCAGACCATCAAACCTCAGAGGGAATGTGGGGGAGGGTGGGAGTAAGGGGGAGAAATCAACCAAAGGACTTGTATGCATGCATATAAGCCTAACCAATGGACACAGACACCAGGGGGGTGAGGGCATGAGTAGGGGTGATGGGGGGGGGCAATGGGGGATAAGAACACATATGTAATACCTTAATCAATAAAAGAAAAAAATGTTCATACTACCCAAAGCAATCTATAGATTCAATGCAATCCCCATTAAGATAACAATGGCATATTCACAGACCCAAAAAAACCTCTCCAAAAATTCATACAGAATTAAAAAAAAAGACCCCGAATAGCCACAGCAATCTTGAGAAAGAAGAACAAAGTTGGAGGGATCACAATACACAATACCAGATATCAAGCTATATTACAAAGCCACTGTTCTCAAAACTGTCTGGTACTGGCACAAGAACAGACATATAAACCAATGGAACAGAACAGAGAACTCAGAAATAGACCCAAGCCATTATGCTCAATTAATATTTGACAAAGAAGGCAAGAGCATACAATGGAGTCAAGATAGTCTCTTCAATAAATGGTGTTGAGAAAATTGGACAGATACATGTAAAAAATTAAAATAGACCACCAAATTACACCATACACAAAAATAAACTCAAAATGAATAAAGGACCTAAACGTAAAATGGGAAAACCATAAAAATCTTAGAAGAATCCATAGGCAGCAAAATATCAGTTATATGTCGTAGCAACTTGTCCATTTTACACAACGCTGGTTGGGATTTTGATTGGGGTAGGGCTGAGTATATAGATTATTTTGTGTAGTATTGATAGTTTAACAGTATTGAGTCTTCTGACTCAATAAATATCTCTCCATTTATTTAGGTCTTTCTTAATTTCTCTCAGCAATACATTGTAGTTTTTAGTGTACCTACAGGGAGCTTCCATAAGACTGTCAGCTGATTTCTCAACAGAAACTTTGCCGGCTAAAAGGGAGTGGTAAGAACTACTCAAAGTGATAAAAAGTAAGGAAACACAACCAAGATTATTCAACCCACTAAAGTTATCATTTAGATTTGAAGGGCATATATAAAGCTTCCCAAACAAGAAAAAGCTGAAGAAGTTCATCACCACCAAACCAGTACTACAATAAATATTAAAGGCACTTAAAAAAAAAGAAAAGAAAAAGATCTAAAATATGAATAATAAAATGGTAAGAAATGCATATATATCAATAATTACTTTAAATTCAAACGGATTGAATGCTCCAATCAAAAAACATACAGAGATCGCCCAGGCCAGGTGGCTCAGTTGGTTGGTGTGTCATCCCGTACACCAAAAGTTTACGAGTTCAATCCTCAGTCAGGGCATGTATGGGAGGCAACTGATCAATGTTTCTCTCTCACATTGATGTTTCTCTCTCTCTCTCTCTCTTCCTTCCTCTCCCTCTAAAATAAATAAAAACATATCCTTGGGTGAGGATTAAAACAAAGTTATTTTTATAAAAGATATACTTTGCCTGAACAGATAACAAAACAAGACCTTTACATATGTTGTCTATAAGAGATTCACTGCAGATCAAAAGAAACACAGTAGCCATATTTCCATTTAAAATAATTTCTACTTATAACAGTGCTGTCCCAACACTATTCAGTAGGGAAACTTGTGTTTATAACTATACTCAGGAAAATTAGATCTGATAAAATGCCATGAAGAATGCTAGACAGCCACCACAGTATGTCATGCTGCTAATTTAGGAAAGTGCAGTTTCTCCTGAGTTACTTCCATTATGTTATGATAAAGTTAGGAAAACAAAAACATCATTAAATTCAAAGCCTTTCTATAATTACAAGGCTTCACATTTACTTCTATGAGAATGTATACCATTAATTATGTGATTTTAATACATAAAGACTTCAAGAAGCTATCCCTCTCATAATTTGTTATAAAAAATACAGGTTTGTGATGGACCATGCTACTTAAGCACAGCAAAGAAAGCAGTGCTACTTAAGCACTGCTCAAAGAAAGTGGTATTTCTACTATAACCGACACATTCAGCAGAAACAGAAGGTTAAAATATCATTATACTGGCTAGTCTTTTGACTCTCTCCTGGAAAATATAAAGTGTAGTAGGGAGCTTTTGTTACCACCCAGCAATTTTTTTTGTCTTGTGACGTTCTCTGACCTTCACCTGATAGCCTTTATTATGTAAGAGATTGTGATGGTGGAAAGGTTAAGCGGCATCAACGCAGGAGGACTTTAGCATGTGACCCTGTCAACAAATTTCAGTTTATCATATCACAAAACATTCTGCTGGACAAGAAAAAATTCTATGAGAAATTGCAATTTGCTATCAAACACATATTTTAGCATGTTTTCTAATTAAAAAGTATTCTTTAGAACTTGAAGCAGGTAGTAGAAACTATGAATGCTACTTTCATTATGAGTTTTTTTAAATTTTAAACTTTAAACTTAAAAGTTTGTCACAAATCCAATGGAGAAGATAAATGAGCAGAGAAAGAGAAAAGAGACAGGCAGATTCCTATGTATTACCTAGGAAGACACACAAGCACACCTGTTCTGCAAACTTGATGCTCTCCTAGATGCCTAGGTATAGATGGTTTTTAGAAAAAGAACAGTAGTGTGCGTTTTGAATGCACAAAATTACTTTTACTTTTAAAATAATCAAAAATTAAATCTCTACATCCTTCATATTTAATATATAGAATCACAGACTATCAGAGCCAAGTTGAAAATCTTTAGAGAGTATCCAACCTAAAACCACCCATTTTACATGGAAGGAAAACTAAACTCCAGAGCAGGACAAGGATGTACATTAGTGATTTTAATACACTGAAGTTCAATGAATTGTCTTTAGACATCACTGCCATAAATAACCCATGTCCAAGTTATCTATTGCACACATCTGGAATATTATAGAATGGGGCACAGCTGACTCAGAGCATGACATAAGATTCTTAATTATTAGCTAGCGTTAAAATTTCTAGTCATTTTAAACATTGGAAAACTCTGATTTATTACTGCTGGTAATGTTTTTATTAACTGAGAATGAATATCCACTTTCAGAACAATTTACATTTTCACATAATTGTTGACTTTTTTGGCTGGAAGGATTTTTAAAGTTATAATCTTCTTTCAAGCTAAACTGATTCTATATATTATATTGGACTCTTCTCTATAACATCCATGCCCAGTGGTCACTTAGGTATCTGTTTGGATGCATTCCATCTTTGAGAACTTTTGACTGTTAAAAGGATTTTCTTTAATTTTATCCAAACTTACATTCCTTTGATCTCTCTATCCACTACCCCTACCAAGGATACTACATTTTGACAACACATAAAATGTATCTTATCTCTCTCTTCAGAGCTAAGAGGATGGTGAACATATGGCTTCTCCTCTTCAAGCAAAGCAGCTCTGCTTCCTTTAGACATCGCTCATATTACATGCCTTGGAGAAGGAAATCATAGCGGTAAAGGGCATCATACTCTGAAGGTTCAATCCCATAACTACAACCTGCTGACTGTGTTATATTTGGATATTGACTATCCTCTCTGTATCCCGGTTTCCCCCATTTATAAAAGAAAAATAGTAATTGTATTTATCCCATAGTATTGTTTCAAAGAATAAAATAAATGTTGTGTGAAGCACTGGGGTAGATTGGGTGATTACTATTCCCAACCTTTCATATTCTCCCTGTATTAGAAGTATATGCATTCATGCTTTTTGCCATGTATGCAGAGTCACTATGGGTGGAGCATACTTCCCTATCCCAGAGATGCCGAGTTTAGACAAATGACTTGCTTTAGCCAATGTAATGTTAGCAGAAGTGATATAATCAGAAACTTGAAACATGCTTGCATAGTTTACTTGCTCTCTTATGCTATGATGATCTTCCATAAGAGTATGCCCTCAGGAATTCACCAGTTCAAGGAAAATAAGAAAACACACAAAGAAGACATAAACCCAACCTGCATTCTGAATCGAAGCTTAGCCTATCATAACCAAGTCTGGCAGAGCTACATATGATTCACAAACTTTTGAGGAAAAAAACATTTTCTGTTGCAAGCCACTGAAACTTTAAGATTGTCTGTTATACCACTAGTCAACTATTGTCACAATAATGCTGCATAACTACCCCCAAACTCAGTGTACAACAATAAGCATTTATTTCTAGTTCTCTTGCCAGGTTGACTGGAGTTCAGCTGATTTATACTGGTCTTGGCTGTGATTCACTCCAAAAGCTACATATTGGGTCTGGGTCTGCTCCAAACATGTCCTGTCCTTCCCAGACCAGAAGCTATCCAAGACCTGTTCATTTTATGGTGAAAAGAAAGTGTAAGAGGGCAAAGCTGACTAAAAATCCTAAAATAATAAAAGCAGTGCTTTAGCCTGTCATATCAACTAGCTTACCATTGGTCAAAGAAAATAATGTACCCAACTCCAAAGTCAATAGGAGGGGAAATAAACTCTATGGACCTTGAGTCCAAAGCAATCACACAGCCATGCTCAGCATTAATGGGGTGGTAAGTTTACTCTTCTAATGGATTTGGGGAGAGGGAGGAGTGAATATTTAACTAAATGATAATCTAATCTACTACAGTTATACAGCAAAAACTAATACAAGCTCTTAACAGAATGTTTGGTACATAGCAACTGGTAAACAAATTCTAGCTATCATAATTAAATATCATCGCAATAACTCAGGTTCTTCTCTATTTTTGTTACTCTCCTATAAATTCAGTTTGTTACTATTCTTCTCAAAAATAAGGCATTGATACAGGAAGCAGTACTTCTCGTTCTAGGTATTTTTCTTATTTTAAAACTAGAGACCCAGTGCACGAAATTTGTGCACAGGTAGGGTCACTAGAGGCTGCAGCTTCTTCTGGCTGGGGCTTCCTTTCCCCAGCTGCCGGCTGCCAGCCAGGGCCTTCCTTCATTCCATGACGCCCCCTGGTGGTCAGAGCATGTCATAGCGAGCAATCGCACTCCTGGTCGGTAGAACTCCTGAGGGGACACTTTGTATATTAGGCTTTTTTATATATAGATGACCTACACATTCAAGTTTTTGGTAATCCATCACTCACCTAAAAATCATAGTTCTCTTTCATACAGACTGATGCTTAAACATCGCTTCCCATTAAGTAATAGATCACTTAGCTATATGTATAATTAAGTCCATTTTGTTAATTAAATGTAGTTGCAGCCTATTCAGATATTTGGAGGACCTGATTTTGTCACTTTCATGTCATTTAGGTACTCTCTATCTTTATCCAAGTAATTGATAAAAATGTTTCACTGACAACATAGGATGGAAGGACTCAACTGGACCAGATCTACTCAGAGAAGCTATGGAATTCCTACCCATAAAAACAGCTGACAGCTTCCACAAGAGTAGACCTCCTGAAAACCCTGACAATTCTATGAGTTTATCATTCTTTCTGTGTTCTTCCTGAGCAGGTGTTGCAGCCTGTGCTGAGGCCATGAGTCTTTGGGGAGAGAAGGGTAGAGGGTCAAATCTGGAAGCAAAGAAAGCTTGCTTCTGGGCAGGAATAAATGGGTCCTGCAAGCTGTCCTCAAATAAAGGAGCAACACTATGGGGTAGAGAGAGCAGCCACAGCAGTGGGGTACAAATCCTTTGCTGGAATGGCAGACTTTCCACTGACAGTCAAGACTGACCCTTAGACTGGTAAGGCAACTTAGGAATATCTGAAAAGACAAACTCTAAGAATAGAAAATATTTCTCATAATTTACAAGATAGCGGTTTGTATTCATATTGATTTTGCTTTGCTGGTTTTTAAAAAGTAATACTTGAACATGGGAAAAAATTCGATGATACAAAAGGATATATAGTGGGAAATGTTTCCCTCTTCCATCTGGCCAACCTCTCTAGGCAACAATCATTACTCAGGCTCTGTCATAGTTCTGCAGCATTATTTCCATGTAATTATAAGCATATTTATACATACAGTATTTAATAATCAAAATGAAGCAGAGCATATAGATTCATTTACTTTTGAATATTCATCTTGTTTCTGACAAGAGCAGAACATCTGAGTTACACATATGAAGTTCCCAAGGTTCACAAAGTCTTAAGTCTATTAAGAGGAAAAGCCAGTATCTAATCTGAAAGCAAGACCTGGAGTAAGACCTAAGCATAACAGGTGTGAGTTTACATAAAGGAAAAACAGCCACCATACTATTTTGGGGAGATTTTCCAAATCTGCAAATAGGTGGTAGTCATTTAAAGGAGCAAAAAAGGGTTGTTTGGTTGTGACTGTGACCCAAATCCATGCCCTACAACTTTAGCCACACCACAGATAGCAGCTTAAAAGGGTGACTGATGATTTCTTTTTTTGCACTTTGTGAGTTGGGGATCTGGTATTTCTCAAAACCCTAAAATATTTTAACCTAAAACTGTCCTAAGAAAAAGGAAATGTTTCAATTTGAAATCTTTAATTAAAACCACATTCATAATTCTAAGTATTTAAAAAGAAAGTTAAAGAAGAAATTTACTTTTGCACATCACAGAGATTATAATAAACACAGAACCTTGCCAAAAGACATGCCTCCAGCTGCACTGAGGAAACATCAGAGTAGACCAGCACTGCAGCTTAGCAAGAGAAAGGCTGAAGGCAGTCATGTACGGAAAGGCAAACAACCATAATATAAAACTCATGTTCCCTGCTGAATAGAATTCTGCAGAAATGCGAGAGAGAGAGAGAGAGAGAGAGAGAGAGAAAGAGAGAGAGAGAGAGAGAGAGAGAGAGAGAGAGAGAGAGAAACTAACTACAGTTGTTCCCCAGTAACATTTGTTCCCCAGTATTAATTCAAAAATTATCAACTGTAAGTCTATTTTCTTGAGGTTCACCAAGGCCACAGATGTTTGCTCCATAAAACTATTGCCACTTTGGGGACAAGCTCAATCAATTTGTGCCTGAAAATGATTCACATGGGTCTATACACTGCAGAGCTCATTTCTTCAGGGATTTCCCAGAGCTCCACATTCCTGGCTGCCTAATCCAATAAGTGAATGCATATTTATTTTGCCAGGATATACATTACGATACAAGAAAAATCCTTCAAAATTCCTGTAATTCCTAAGAAATCTATTGGCTCAAATATGGAATGATATACCTGTTAGAGAGAAAAGTGGGTCCTTACCAGTCCCCAGAATAATGCTTCCTGACTTCTCTATCAAAAATGTTTATGGTGCATGCACCATAGTTTACACCAAAAGCTTGGAAGAAACAGAAGTTCTCTAAAGAAATTTAAAGACTAAAAGCATCTCTTATGGAATATAGATGTGTGAAATACCTTAAAATAACTACTAGACATAAAGAGAAGTTAAAAAAAAAAAAGATCATTGGAGAACAGGGCAGGGATACCTTTTACCAACACCCATAGTTTCTATTACCATTTACATGCTGAAGCCTCCCAGATCTGACTGGCACACTCACCTGTGCTCTAGACTGTGTACTCACGACCCTGACAACGTTGCATGGGTATTTCACAGGCATCTCAAATACAATACGTTCCAAGTCAAATTTATCTTGTCCTCCCCCAAATATATTCCTTTTTCAGAACTCTCTCTTCAATAAAGAACAACATTCTCCCATTTGCTGAACACAAAAACGGAGAGGTCATCCCTCACATCTATTTCTTTCTTTCCTCCCTCCCAGACACATACACATGATCTTATCACCTAATCTATCCCACTCATCTACTTCTTCCTGTTCCACTGTCATACTGCAATCCAGTCTCTACAATCACCCACTGGGACATCTGCCTCCTAACTTATCTCCCTGCCTCTTGCCCATTCCAGTTCATTCTTGACCTGGAGTCAGAGTGATCTTTTTATAATACAAAATTTATTCAACGTATTATTTGTTTAAAAAACATCAGAGGTTTCCCACTGTCACTGGGATAAAGCATCATAATCACCCTCTGCCATTTTTTGATCTCTGCATCATTCTGAGGCTTCAACATAGATCTTCACATGCCAAGTCCCTCTATTTTCATTCTAATCAAACTAAATGTTTAATCTATTGTACATACTAGTATCTCTTTCACTTCTAGGTCATTGAACCTTCTCTTTCTTCAGTCTGGAGCATTCCAGGACTTTAACCACCTTGTTCTGCTTATCTCTTATTCATCCACCAGGAAATAAAGTCCGTGAGAGCCATTTGTCTACATTGCCTGTCTTGTTCAGCCTGCCACCTTAGCAACTAGAAAAATGCATGCATATTATAGACTAGGGGCCCGGTGCACGAAATTTGTGCACTGGGTGTGTGTGTGTGTGTGTGTGTGTGTGTGTGTGTGTGTGTGGAGTGTCCCTCAGCCCAGCCTGCCCCCTCTCACATACTGGGAGCCCTCAGGCGTTGACCCCCATCACCCTCCAATCACAGGATCGGCCCCTTGCCCAGGCCTGATGCCTCTGGCCTAGGCGTCCGGCCCGGGCAGCGGGGACCTGCAGTGGCAGCAGGGGAGGGGGGGGGGGGCCACGATCGCGTGGGCTCCGCCCCTGCCTCTGCAGGATGCCTCTGGCTGAGGCGTCCGGCCCCGGTAGTGGGGACCCACAGCTGCAGCGGCCCCGAGATCGTGGGCTTCGCTTTAGGCCCAGGCAAGGGGCCCCTAGCTCCTGGGACTGCCAGCTTCGACCATGCCCAGCTCCCGTCGCTGGCTCCACCCCTACTTCCTGCTATCACTGGCCAGGGCGGAAAAGGTACCTGATTCTCCGATCATGGCTAGGGGGCAGGGCAAAGGCGGCCCCAGGGCCACCTTTGCCCTGCCTCCCAGCTCTTAGCTCCCCCCTGGGTTTCTGATCACTGTCAGTGGCAGGGGGCTTCTTCCTGCTTTCCCTTTCGCCTCCCTGCATTGTGCCTACATATGCAAATTAGCCGCCATCTTGGTTGGCAGTTAACTGCCAATCTCAGTTGGCAGTTAATTTGCATATAGCCCTGATTAGCCAATGAAAAGGGTATCGTCGTACGCCAATTACCATTTTTCTCTTTTATTAGTGTAGATACTCAGTAAACATTTGTTGAATTAATACATGAATAATTTAATAAGAGAAAGGCTGAAGGCAGTCATGTACGGAAAGGCAAACAATCACAACGTAAAACTCATGTCCCCAAAGTGGCAATGATTTTTATTGTTTTGTGGTTTTGTGGGAGGTTTTGCATTTATTATTTTGCATCTTCAATGAATTCCTACCTAATTGCCAGGTTTTTAACTTCTATAGCTGAGATTATTTTCAAAATAGAAATAGTCTCCAATTTTACTAATAAGGCAAAGTGGATTACTGCTCAAAGAGGTATCTATTCTACCAAAGATAGGCAACATTTTACCTCCTTATAGACAGCAGCCAGTTTTCTGAAATCCTTTGCTCGGGCTGTTTTTCTGCTTGGAATCACCTGCCTTACTAAATCTGCATGTCTAAATCCTTCCTTCATTAAAAGCTATTAGTGATTAAAAGCTATAGTATTAGTGAAAGAGGGTATAGAGGGGATAAATAGTGATGGATAACAAAATAAAATAAAATAAAATAAAAAGCTCTTAATGGATCCTTTAGAAAAAAATAAATGCTACAGTATCATGTTTTCTGCATGAATTTAATAAATATTTGTTTAATCAATAAATAAACGATCTTAAATAAGAATACAATTACATAACATTATCTTAACTGAAATATTTGCTATTAAATGTCGTTGAATTATAAATAATATTATATACTATTAAATTATTCCAACATATCTAAGAATCTAAGCTATTTTAGGTAAAAAGTACACAGAGTTTTCCTTTTCTTTTTTGAAGACCAAGACTCAGTGATACTAACACATGTGGTTATGTCTAATCTCACTGTGAGAAGGTAAGGACCTCATTTAGGTGCAGCTCCTAACTGCTTTCCGTAGCAACAATGCCAGGGTGTAGCCAAGAGGGTTATGTTTTACCTGTCCTTAACCACTACTGGGGGTGTATAGATTAGAATTACATTTCCATGAGCCCCAAAGAATAACCCAAGAACATAAAATCCCATTTATTGAGGGTCTATGCTTTGCATATGCTTTATCATGACAACAACAGCACAAAGTAGGTAGAATTATTCTAATCACATGGATATGGAAGCTATAGTTGAAAGAAGTGAGATCATTTTCCCAAAATCACTAAACTATACGTATCAGGGCCAGTATATAAACCTAGATCATATCAGACTCTAAGGCCTGTACTTTCTCCACTACTATCTCCTGTTTCTGAGAGTTTCTCAGGGACACTATGGCTTCAGCCCTGGCTCCTGATTAATAAATATTCTAAGAGCCAGCTCCTATCTTCTATCTCAGCTGCCTTGATTGCCAATTAAATTATACATTTAACTTTGGGTTCTGATCACTGAAAGACAATGTAATAAAAAGAGACAAGTGGCAGGTGTGGCTCAGTGGTTGAGCATCAACCCATGAACGAAGATCATGGTTTGATTCAAGTCAGGGCATGCCCAGGTTGCAGGCTCAATCCCCAGTAAGGGGCATTCATGAGGCAGCTGATCAATGATTTCCTCTCATCGTTGATGTTTCTCTTTCTCCCTCTCCCTTCCTCTCTGAAGTCTATATATATACAATTTTTTTTAAAGACAATACTGGATTCTTGAGTTCTACTTCAGTTTCATTCAAATTCACAGTTAGCCATTTGCCCACTTCCATAAGGTGGCAGATGCACTCCAGCAACTCGGCCTTAAACTCTTCACTGGATAGTTCATTCCTTTATGACAGCCTTTACATGATACAATACCTACTCTTAGTTATATGTTTTAGAGCTGCCTCTCCTAATAAAATGACAGTTGCAAGAACTATTTTTTCCCAAATTTAAAGAGTTTAAATTTATAGCATTAAAAACGAGCAAGAGTATATCTTAAAATCATACTGTTAATACACATTTATCCTCTCTCTTCCTTGTCTTAAACCTCCAACTCAAGTCACCTCAGGTCCTGACTTTCATATGCTATAGATTTTCTACTGTCATCATTGATAGTACCACCTCAATACACTAAAAGAAGGAAACTGAGGCCAAGAGGAAAAGAGAAATGACTTGTCCAAGACCACACAAGTATTTAGAAAATGGTGTATTTATTCCAAATTTGCTACCATTAATTCACCTTGGACTTCTGAGCCTGTGGCACATTACCTATATATACTAGAGGCCCAGTGCATGAATTCATGCACGGGCGTGGTCCCTCAGTGCGGCCTGCAGGGATTGGGCCGAAACTGGCAGCCCAACACTGCCTGTCACTCCTGCCTGCCATCCCGCTCATCCCGGCCCCGCTATGTCTACCGCAGGCTCCTGTCTCCTGCCCATTCAGTCCTGATTGGGAGAGACTCACCCTGCACAGCAGCACTTGACAGCTGTGAGCCCTGTGTCTGGTGCCTGTCCCCAGGGGGGTTGCGGGGGGACTAGGACGAGATCAGCCCTAGGACGAGATCAGCCCTCCAGGCAGGCCGTGAGCCGCCCTTGCCAGCCCAAGATCCAGATCCATCCTGCTGATGTTCATGCCAGCTGTCAGAAGCCACCTGATGGCCACTTTTATATCACTTCTTCTTTGCAGCTCAGCACGTCTAGGGAGGGGAAGCGGCTGCAGTGCCCGAGGCCGACTTTCAGGAGGCCTGCAGCACTGTCGGGATCATGCCTGTGGTGCCAGTCCATTAGTCCCTGGCCCGTTCTCCAGAGATTGGACCTGCAGGACTGCCGAGAGAGTGAGTGGCTGCTGCTGGGCTGGTGGGCTGCTGGGTAGGGTCAGTCAGCTGAGTGGCACTCCTACTGTGGGAGTACACTGACCACCAGGGGGCAGCTCCTGTGTTGAACAGCTGCCCGCTGGTGGTTAGTGCGTGTCATAGCAACCAGTCAACCAGTCGTTTGGTCACTTATGCTTTTGTATAGATACTAGAGGCCCAGTGCACAAAAATTGGTGCACTTGGGGGAGGGTCCCTCAGCCCGGCCTGTGCCCTCTCGCAGTCTGGGACCCCTTGGGGGATGTCCACCTGCTGGCTTAGGCCCACTCCCTGGGGGATTGGGCCTAAGCTGGCAGTCAGACATCCCTCTGGCAGCCCGGGAGCCTTTAGGGGATGTCCACTGGTCAGCAGGGAGCAGGCCTAAGCTGCAGTCAGACATCCTTAGCGCTGCTGAGGAGGTAGGAGAGGCACCCGACAGCGCCGGCCCCGCTTGCACCCACTGCTGGCGCCAGCCCCAATCGCTCCACGCTGTCAGTGGGTGTGAAAGGGGCCTGCGTCGGTGCCGGCCGCTTGTGGGAGTGGTGGCAGCAGGAGCGGGGCTGCCAGCGGACAGGGGATCGGGGGCCACAGCGGGTTGGACCAGGCAGGGACATGGAGGATGGGCCTAGACTTGCCCCTGTGCCTACCCCAGCCTCATGGCCCACAGTTCCTTTCTAGGTGCAACAATTCATTCACTGGGCCCCTAGTTATAGATAAAAGCCTAAGCAACCTAGCCTGTGGGGATTGGGCTGAAACCAACTCTCCAACATCCCCCAAAGGGTCCTGGATTGCAAGAGCGTGCAGGCCAGGCCGAGGGGCCTCTAGCTTTAAATAAATACTCTTATTGGTGATAAATCAAAAGCAATTTGGAGCCTAGTAAAGAAAGTTTGTGACTAAACTACCTAATTACATTTGGAGTAAAAAACAATTCTTAATTACATTAGAGTGAAATTGGTTTTCTTCAGATGAGGTCTTGACATAGCTGCTTGAAAGCTAATTCTTCTGAACAAAAGTGTTTAGCATTATAAAAACATTGCTATAGTATGTGTCTGACCTCTAATAAGAATTGCTTTAAGGAATTAAAACTCATTTTAGACATTAGAGTTCTAATGTATTGGTTTTTAAGAGATTAGCGCATATTTTACTCTGGCATCTAGTAAAATTTACAACCATAAATAATAAACAATAATAATAAATAACAATAAGTAGAGCCAGATACTGCATCTATTAACTGTCTTATTTAATACTCCCAACAGGAATTCCTTCACAACACCTAGTACTTTGGACAAAATTCTTGCAGATTTTTGTGTATCTTTCCTTTTCCAAATTCCAAAATATGTTCCATTTAAGCCACTCTGTTGGAGAGATTAGACATAACAACAATATAGAGAATTGTTTATCCTCTTGGAAACTGATAAGACAGATTCTTTGGGGTAGAGCACAGGACTTAATTGAAATAAATATTTTATATGCTTAGAGTTTGGAGTAAGATCCCTCAAATAATAAAAGAAGATCATGCCTCCTAAGCAACGTAGATCCTATTACTAAGGGTCCTTTGGGTTTGTTGGTTTTTTTTATTGAGCCCTGTGATGGATTTAGATATATAATTTTGCAGGTAGGAACTAGAACTAACCTCAATAAATCTGCATAATAAGGGATGAGAAACTGAAAACTTCTCATAAAAAACCTACAAGAGAAAGGAGCCAAGAAAGCTGATATGTGCATGGAGAAAAAACAAGGAAAGAAAATTGTTGATAGTTGCAAGGCTATGGAGAGACTTTGATGAGTAGAAATATCTGATAAAGGTTTTGGAGGTGTTGTTGTGGAATAAATGATATAAACTCCTCTGTTTTTTCAGGAAATCTGCAACAAAGTACATTGTTTGCTGGTGCTTTAAAGTGAGTGAATTTAGGAGAGGTGATGAGAAGGTTCCAATAGGTGCTAAATTTTATATTCATAACTGTTCAGAGATGCAAATATTAAGCAGCTGATTTGGGGGTGCTCCAGAAAAAGGATAGTACTGGAAATTTTTAAAAAGTAAAGATGTTGGCAGAGCAGGAGTAGACATTTTTGCCATGCTGCCTCAAAGTACATAAAGGAAACACCAGAAGGTAAATCCAGGACTTAGAAATTGTTTTCTTAATTTGTTGGGGAAAAAGAAGCTAAATTATGAGAGTAGAGGCTAAAAAATATACTCTGGTATGAACAGAGCTAAGGCCTACGAGAATTGGGAAATGCTTACTTAGTTCCATAGAGTATATTAAATAAACCTATTTGTATTTTTTGTTTTTGGTTTTGTGTTTCCACTCAAAGTATCAAAATTAATATCTTAATCTCTGGGATCACAGTAAAACCTGAAGACAGAGCATATAACCTGAAAGTTGCTAAAAGTTTAGACAAAAAAACAGCCATAGAAAAATAAATACCCTCTTTTAGTGTCCATATTATCTGTGGGGAAAAAAACAATCAATTTATGAGTATCTTGTTAAAACTTTAGGATAAAAAAAATCTGAAAAGTTTTTTTGAGGTATCAATATTAAGATATACAAAATGAAGAATTTTATAAAGACACTAGGGGCCCGGTACACAAAATTCGTGCACTGGCGGGGGGGGGGGGGGAGAGTGTCCCTCAGCCCAGCCTGCCCCCTCTCACATACTGGGAGCCCTCAGGCGTTGACCCCCATCACCCTCCGATCGCCTGATCAGCCCCTTGCCCAGGCCTGACGCCTCCGCCAGAGGTGTCAGGCTTGGACAGGGGACCCCCATCTCCCCCCGATCACTGGCTCTGGCCCCCGCCCAGGCCTGAGGCTTCTGGCCCAGGAATCATGCCTGGGCAGGGGACCCCCATCTCCCTCTGATCGCTTGCTCCACCCCCCGCCCAAGCCTGACGCCTCTGACCCAGGCTTCAGGCCTGGGCAAGGGGACCATCATATCCCCCCAATCCCCGGCTCCGCCCCCCACCCAGGCCTGATGCCTCAGCCAGAGGAGTTGACCCTCATCACCCTCCGATCACCAATCACCGGATCGGCCCCTTGACCAGGCCTGAGGCCTCCGGCAGAGGTGTCAGGCCTGGGCAGGGGACCCCCAGCTCCCTGCGGTTGCAGGCTCCGCCCCTGCCCAGGCCTAACACCTCTGGCCTAGGCGTCCGGCCCGGGCAGCGGGGACCTGCAGTGGCAGCGGGGGGCGCCGCGATCGTGGGCTTCGCTTTAGGCCCAGGCAAGGGACCCCTAGCTCCTGGGACTGCCAGCTTCGACCATGCCCAGCTCCCATTGCTGGCTCCACCCCTACTTCCTGCTATCACTGGCCAGGGCGGCAAAGGCGCCTGATTCTCTGATCATGGCTGGGGGGCAGGGCAAAGGCGGCCCCAGGGCCGCCTTTGCCCTGCCCCCCAGCTCTTAGCTCCCCCCTGGGTTTCAGATCACTGTCAGTGGCAGGGGGCTTCTTCCTGCTTTCCCTTTCGCCTCCCTGCATTGTGCCTACATATGCAAATTAGCCGCCATCTTGTTGGCAGTTAACTGCCAATCTCAGTTGGCAGTTAATTTGCATATAGCCCTGATTAGCCAATGAAAAGGGTATCGCCGTACGCCAATTACCATTTTTCTCTTTTATTAGTGTAGCTTTATAGACTAGTTTAGTCCTTCTAAGACTATTTTTGCCATGAGCTTTTATATTTCTCTATCATAAATCTGCCACATGGTTTTTCAAAAACAAGATTGAAGAAGAAATATTATAAATATTTGTATAATCTATACATGAATTATATGCACTGATACATCCAAAACTCATAAGGTAAAACCTTATTTGCTTAGACTAAATAAAAGGCTTGACAATCTGATCTAGTAGAATATATTTAATAAAGATTTTTACTTTCACATATGCCCAACTCCATATATATTTATAGAGCATCTATTATGTATAATGCCTTAACACAGAGAAATACATAATTTCTAGCCAGAGGGAGTGAAAGGTCTACCAGGGGTCAGAAGAGATATATGCTAATGACTCAGATACAAAGCCTACTAAGAGAAGAGCACCATAGGAAACTCCTGAAGAGTTAAGAAGATTCAAAGGAGAGAGATAAAAAGATTCATTAGAATGGCTTTTAAGATTCATCCATTCAACAAAGAGTTGAATGAACATGAGATCCTAACATAATCCAGGTTTAGTGCTGGATACTGGAATGGCCCAATGAGCAGATTTACCAGGCATGGAGATTAGGGAGTAAGGAAAGGGTTGAGAGGATTGGAAAAGCACAAGAAAAGATGGATGTATTTAATGAAGAGACAGCCAGGTATGGCTTCTAGTGTATTTCCTTAATTTAGCAGCAAGGAATGGGACTCCAGAATATATATTTTTTAAGCAGCGGAGTGATAGACTGAATCATTAATTTGGAAGATACATTAGTATAACTAGTTGCTTAAAAAAAGTTGCCAAATCTCAATGTGTTTAATTTGAAATTAGTCAGATTCATGTAAAAAACACAATACAGCCAAATCCTTCTCAACCTTCTGTGTTCTGAAGAAGGCAAAGCAGAAACTATGGTTTGGAGTTCTCTGTAAATTTCTAGTAATAGCATAAAGTAATGCCTCAGTGCTGACTATCAAAAAAGTCACAAATCTCAAATGATTACAATGCTAAACAATGAGATTTCCTGTATCACAAAATCTATAAAATTACCTCTGATAATGCTCTATAGAACACAAACATACAGTATAAGTTAATTCTTATAAAGCCAAAGCAGGAATCATAATATCAGCTTTAATATTGCATGAATACCAGGATTGGATCTCAATTTACCTCAATTTCTTCAAGTTATTAGCACCCTCTGTTTCTGCAGTGGGAGAAAAAAATTGATATTATACGCTAGCTATGTTGTGTGAAATAACTAAATAACATGGATAAAGAAGTCTAAGACATGAAAAGTGCTAAATTTAATTATTTATTATTAGCATCTCCTCCCCATGCAGATGTTTCTGATTTAAAAATGTGAACCATGTGGACAACATAGGATCAGTGAGTCTAGCAAATGGGAAGCAAGAATAGACAGAGAGGCATTATGAAAGCCATAGGGTCAGGAATGAAAGCATCTGAGGTGTGGCAAGAGTTCAAAAGTAAATTAGGATTAATCCAAGAAATATTCACAGGGATAAGCTTTCAAGAAAAACAATTTGGCAGACCAGAAATGAACAACAACAACAAAAAATGGAAAAGGAGGAGGGGCAGAAATTATGCAATCTTGAAAAGTTAAAGGGAGAATCTATCAAAGGAGGAGTAAGAGAAGCTGAATGGAAGAGAAATAAAAGACATGCATTTGTCAAACTTGGTGCAAATGTACCCTCTGGAAAACAGGAAATGTAAGCATTGGCAAAAAAAAAAAATATATATATATATGATGTCCAGAAAAATACAATTAAACTTTAATTATTAAGTTATTAAAGCAATTTAAAAAGAAAAGTAGGAACACAAAAAGACCAGTTGCAGAAATTAATAGATAGACAGGTCTTTAAACACATGTACACAAGCACACAAAAAACATAGACATGAAGATAAGTTCCAAAGAAAGCCCAGCAGTACATGGTAATCAGCCCTGCTGAATTTAATAAATAGATCCATCTTTCCATTATCTCTACATTTATTTTCCATTGGAGTCTGTTAGTGGAGGCTGATCACTTACATTCTCATAGTTAAGGAAATTGCTTCAGAATAACTTTTAATCAGAGTCACTATTCAGAAATTACCTTTTCTAAAGACAGAAAAGGCCAAAAAACTTCGTATACTTATTTTAAAACTAGAGGCCCGGTGCACGACATTCATGCACTGGAGGGAGGGATCCCTCAGCCCAGCCTGCACCCTCTTGCAGTCCAGGACCCCTCGGGGGATGTCCACCTGCTGGCTTAGGCCCACGCCTAAGCCGGCAGGCAGACATCCCCCGAGGGGTCCTTAGCGCTGCCATGGAGGCAAGAGAGGCTCCCACCACTGCCACTGCACTCACTAGCCATGAGGCCAGCTTCTGGCTGAGCAATGCTCCCCCTGTGGGAGTGCACTGACCACCAGGGGGCAGCTTCTGCATTGAGCATCTGCCCCCTGGTGGTCAGTGTGCGTCATAGAGACTGGTCATTCAGCCGTTCGGTCGGTTTGCATATTAGCCTTTTATTATATACGACTAGAGGCCCGGCGCACAAAAATTTGTGCACTCAGGAGTAGGGGGTCCCTCAGCCCGGCCTATGCCCTCTTGCAGTCTGGGACCCCTCAGGGGTGACCACTTGCTGGCTTAGGCCTGCTCCCAAGGGGATTTGGCCTAAGATGGCAATCAGACATCCCTCTGGCAGCCTGGCAGCCCTCGGGGGATGCCCACTTGCCAACAGAGAGCAGACCTAAGCTATAATTGGACATCCTTAGCGCTGCTGAGGAGGCAAGAGAGGCTCCCACCACCACCGCTGTACTGGCAGCCATCAGCCTGGCTTGTGACTGAGCAGAGCTCCCCACTGTGAGAGCGACTGACCACCAGAGGGCAGCTCCTGCATTGAGCATCTGCCCCCTGGTGGTCAGTATGTGTCATAGTGACCAGTCATTCCCAGTCTTTCTGCTGTTAGGGTCAGTTTGCATATTACCCTTTTACTATATAGGATAAAGGCCTGGTGCACGGGATGGTGCCAGCTGGTTTGCCCTGAAGGGTGTCCTGGATCGGGGTGGGGGGTCCCGCTTGGGTGCCTGGCCAGCCTGGATGACGGGCTGATGGCTGTTTGCAGCTGGTCACACCCCCTTCAGGGTGGGGGCCCCACTGGGGTACCTGGCCAGCCTGGGTGAGGGCCTGAGGGCCGTTTTCAGGCTGGCGGGGTACTGAAGCTCCCAGCCTCTTTTTTTTTTCTTTTTTTTTTTATTCTGGGATTTATTTACCTTCTATGGCTGTCACTGGAGCTGAGAGCCGGCTTTAGCTCTGAGGCTCGGCTCCAGCTCTGAGCTCGCTGGCAGCTGAAAGCAGGTTTCTGGGTTTGTTTAGCTTTTGTAATTGCAACATTGTTGCATCCGGAGCTCAGAGCTGGGCCGCGGCAGGCGGGGAACCTTGGCTTCCTCTGTCACTGGAGCAAGCAAGCCTCATGTTCCCTTCAGCTGCGTGGCTGCGGGCTGCCATCTTTGTTGGCAGTTAATTTGCATATCTCGCTGATTAGCCAATGGGAAGGGTAGCAAAGTTATGGTTAATTACCATGTTTCTCTATTATTAGATAGGATGGTAATTGACTATTCCATTTTTTTATTAGGAAGTTAAGGAAAAATATGTGAGCTTCAATAACAGAAGAAACCATAGTGGAATCAGATAGATCCCATCTCACCTCTTAATTTATCTGTTATGACCTTGAGTAAGCAGTGAAATTCTCTGAGCTTCAGTTTTCTCACCAGTAAAATGGGAATATTATCCTCTGTTTGAGGATTATGTAAGAGAACGTATGTTAAATACAAATATGGCACATATTAAGTGCTCAATTAACCTCTCCTTTTCTCCTCCAAAAACTCATTAGCATAAACATACTGAAATACATAATTCATTTATATATCTATATTGTTTCTCTACAATCCATAAAGCTTTAGCAAACCTTCTGTTAACTATGAACAAGGCATTTCTTCAACAAAACCAAGGAATTGTGGGAAGTCAATTAAATCTGGTACTTCTTTCAATCTGGAATTGCTTAAAAGATATGTGAAAACTAGTCATTTGGAGCCACATCCTCAGAATTAGCAATCTTGCCAGGGGTACCAGTGTCACTTTCCCTTCTGAACAAGGCTTTTAGTTTTAGATTTTTTTTCTCTTGCCCAATCACCAATACAAATGAACTGAAAATGAGATTGATTCAGTCATATTGCTGAATTTATTTTGATTCTTAAATTTTTATTCTTGGGCTTGCTCTGCAACATTAATAGTTGGTATCTGTGGGCAAGGACCAAGTAAGAAGAAGAAAGAGAACACAGAAGGAAGACACAAACAGCTGAATGACAGCAAAGTAGTCTGCAAAAGGCACTAGCCCAGGAAATCAAGTATCCCAAGTTAATCTTGAACAAATTGCTTCACTCCTCTGAACCTCTGTTTGATAATCAATAAAATAATATTCCAGGAGTTCCCATCAAACTCCAAAATTCTAGACTAGCTATGGGGTATCTTTTGCTTTTATTAAATTAACAAAACTGAGAGGAGAGTGCAGTGTGGGGAGTAGGAGAGGAATGCATAAACTTTCCTAAAGTTCACAGCTTGGGTGGACAGGACAGGGTGGAGAACCATTTACAAATTAATATAACTCTTTAGATGAGTAATTTGATAAAATACATCCAGAATATGAGACTTACATAGTGGCTCAAAGTTGCAGTCTCTAGTTTCAGATTGACAGGGTTTCAATGCCTATCTAATTAGGTTAATGATAAAATAAAAATAATGTAACTCTCTGTGTGGTTATTGTAAAGATTACATTAAATTCAGATAAAGATGTGCTTCACCCTGCTCCACTCATAACCTGGCACATGGGAAGAACTGAAGACATATAAACTATTATTTTAATACTAGGGGCCCAGTGCACGAATTTGTGCACCCTCAGAGAAACTGTGGGCCGCGAGGCTGCGGTAGGCACAGGGGCGGGAATCGGTCCATCCTCCGTGCCTCTGTCCATCCTCTCCCGCTGTGGCCCCCAGTCCCCTGTCTGCCAGCAGCCCCACTCCCACTCCCACACACTGATGATGCTGGCCCGCTTGCACCCACTAACGGCACAGAGCGACTGGGGCTGGCGCCAGCAGCGGGTGCGAACAGGGCCGGTACCATCAGTGGGTGCGAGCAGCAGCTGCTGCCCAATTGCCCCTCAGGAGCAGGGGTAGGTGGAGAAGCCCTCAGGGGCGATCAGGGCCAGCCAGCAACCACCACTCGCACCCGCTGATGGTGCTGAGCAATTGGGACCAGCACTGGGCACCCGCAGCGGGTGTGAGCAGCAGCTCCAGCACCGACTGCTGGTGCAAGCAGGGCCGGTGCTGGCAGTGGGTACGAGTGCCGGGCAGGACCGTGGCATGTGGGAGCAAAGCATTTTCAGTAACCACCAGAGGCTCACCCCAATGACAACAACCAGGGCCCCGCCTTGGTCTGGCCTCCCAGTTCACCTGCTCCACCATCCCACTATGGCTGACGATCGCCATGTTCTGCGCATGCCCACTGGTGGTCAGTGCACATCATAGCGACTGGTTGTTCGGTTGTTCCGGTTGTTCCACCATTTGGTCTACTTGCATATTAGCCTTTTATTATATAGGATAGCTTTGACCCAATAACCTCACTTCTGAGAATTCATCCTTAAGAAATAATTGTGAAAAAGAAGCAAGGTGTTTGAGGAAATAATTTGTAGATACACTGAGTATAATAAAAAAAAAATCTAAATGTTCAACAATGAAAAGTGGTAAAAACAAACAAGCTAAAACCTAATCAATAATTGAGAAGCTATTACCATTATTATAAGGGGTAGATGGTATTTGATATTATGGGAAAATATGTATGACATAATGCTAAGTGAAGAAGCATGACCCAAATTGCTTGTGTACTATGATTTCAACTATACAAAAATGTGCATACATTTATATAAGGGTTAGAAAAGAACAGGGGAAAAATGAAATTAGTTGATCTATTTGGATAAATTGAGTTACTCTGTTTTTTTCTTTTTAAATACTTTTTTAATATTAATATGGTACTGTTATGTAATGCTATTAAAAATTAATTCAGTAGATGAAAACAAACAAATGAAACAAAACAGACAAAACCTTCCAGGTAAAAAATATTTTAAGCAGTGACAGTTCTGGCTCACTTGTGTTGTAAAAGGGCACCAAGCCCAGCCATCTTGATAGCTAGAACATCTTTATGGTGTGTGCATAGTGAGACGATATACTTTTGACATAGCTATTTTACTGATAGGATTACATTTTAAACTTCTTTGGTCAGTCCATCAAAATATTTACTCTAAATATCAATTGAACTCAGAAAGAAACAAATAAAAGAGAACCATATCCAAATCAGCCCCAATAACCAATGGAAACTATTTTAAACAACAGGTCATAAAAATGTCAAAATATCCCCATAAGCAAGGAAAAGAATAAATGGAATAAATAATTCAAACCATAAAAACCACTGCATTTGAAACCCATAAATATAGAACATTTATTTCTAACTGATTCATGGAATGTAAGTAATAAATTTAATAATTGTTACATTCTTAAATTGAGAGTGTGAGAGAATTATTTATACTTCTAGCATTTTGTCACAAATCTTTCAGACATAATACTAGGGATTGGGAACATAAAATAAAGATGAGTATAAAGTTGAAAAACATTCTTCTCAAAATTAAGTAAGAGGAATAGAAAAAAAAGAAAAACTTAAGTAAAATAAATGTTATCAGAAAACAAGAGGCACACTGGGATTAGGTGCACTATATCTCTGTTGTTTTATTCAAATCCTTTACTGTCAAAGGTCATCCCCTAAAATGACAACCAAGATCCCATCATAATCCCAAAGATCCTAACTGAACTTTGGAATAAATTTGGAATAAAATTATTCAATATGTTCTGACACCACCAAATCCATCGTCTGCTTAATTCAGCAAATATTTACTAAGTGCTTATCATGATCAAGGCATGAGAGTAAATATGGGAAATCTATCAGAAATAAACAAATATGAACCTTTCTCTTACTCTCTCAAATTTATGAACTCTCAGATGTTTCCTGAGCAAAAGAACACTCTACTATCTTTTGCAGAACAATATAGGAACAAACAAGATATTTACAACTGAGTTAAGTTCCAGTCCCAACTTCCAAAAACCACAAACTAATTCATCAACCAGTTAACTGACAATGAAAATAAATTGCCTTATGACAAGTCTCTTGTTCCCACTGAATGATTTTAATTATTCCTAAAGCCAAGAACTGTGGCTAACTTCTGTGACAGAAGTGAGAAGTACATTGTTGAAAAGACATTAACACTTTTATTTTGTTGTTAAACCTTTGTAGAGCTGTCCTCTTTCCTGGAGCAGGGAGGAAGTGAGTAGGTAACTTGAGTACTACCAAATGCCCTATACTGGTCTATGTGCCTTATGCACATTATCCTATTTAATTCCTGCAAATAATATTATGAAGTAGGTATCACTATCACCCTCATTTTTATTTTTATTTTTATAGTTTATCGACTTTTTACAGAGAGGAAGGGAGAGGGATAGAGAGTTAGAAACATCAATGAGAGAGAAGCATCGATAAACTGCCTCCTGCACACTCCCTACTGGGGATATGCCTGCAACCAGGGTACATGCCCTTGACTGGAACTGAACCTGGGACCCTTCAATCCACAGGCTAACGCTCTATCCACTGAGCCAAACCGATTAGGGCTCATCCTCATTTTTAGAATCAGGCTTTAAAAAATTAAGTAACTGTCACACAGTCACAACGCTGAACATGAAAGGGTAGGCATTCCATGCAAACATCTGTACTTATAAAGTCAAATTATAAGAAAGTCATGAACTAGAATACCAAATATTAAAAGAATATACCTGGATCACATTTCTAATCATACAGCAAATTAGATAACCTGAACATAACTTCACTTGCATAAAAATTAAATTCTGAATAAAATATAAGAATATCTCGTAAAATTACTGAGCTGGCAAGAAAGTAAAAGAAATCAAAGGTATGAAGTCAAATAAGACCTGGTGCCTGCCCTAAAAAACTTTACAGTCTAGTAAGGGAGGCAGATATGTAAATACATAATTAAAACTAGAGGCCCAATGCACGAAATTTGTGCAAGAGTAGGCCTTCTTTCCCCCGGCTGCCGGCACCAGCTTCCTTCTGGCACCTGTGACCCAGGCTTCCCTCTGGCACCCGGGACCCGGGCTTCCCTCGAAGCCCTGGCTTCATCTGGAAGGTTGTCCAGCCTAATTAGCATATTATGCTTTTTATTATTATAAGTATAAATGAACATGTACCATAATTAAAGTATGTAAAAGTGCTAAGAGAGCACAGACTTTGCCATTAGACTTAGAGTCAGAAAAAATGGATTAAAAGCTTTGTGATCTTAAATAAGTTATTTAATTACCTTGAGTCCCAGTTTTTCAACCATAAAATAAAGTAAATGCCGCCCATGGGTTATTGTAATAATTAAATGTAAGCATGATATGAAACTATTTTGTAAACTATATGCTATAGTACACTGTGACATATTAATATTTTTTACAAACAATTGTTGCTTTATCGACTTTTTTTGTAAATTAGTGAGAATCAAATTAGTAATGTGCTCTAAGATCTGAGAAAAATAATAAATACAATATTTTTTCTTATAACTGAGAGTTATGTTCATTAGATTCCACATATAAATGAGATCGTGTGATACTTGCTACACATTTAAAACACAGTCTGGATTGGTACAGAAAGTTGGGGAGGTTTGAGCACAATCATTTAAGCTTTTTCTCCACACCCAGTATTGTCAGTTCTCCTACCAGTTACACTCATTCACCCTCGTTGGGGTCTCTGTATCCTTACTATGGAGTGCTGTAATAGCCTTCTAACAGGCCTCCTTGCCTCTGGTGTTTTTTCTTTCTCCTACTTCACCTAGGTCAGTCTGTGACCTGCTTTTTCATTGTCCTGAGAGCTAAGAACAGTTTTTACATTTTTAAAGAGTTTGGGGAGAGGGGAGGAGAAGGAGAAGACATGATAGATCCCAGCCAAATATATTCACTTTTTTTTTTTTTTACAGAAAAAAAGTTTGCTGACACTTGATCTAGATCAGTGGTTCTCAACCTTGGCTGCACATTAGAATCTTCTTTTTTATGGGGTGGGGCCACAACATTAGTAACAAAGAAACAGAATTTCCGGAGGATGAGGCCCAGAAATCAGGATTTTAAAAAGATTCCCAGGTGATTCCAATGTGCAGCCAAGGTTGAGAACCACTAATCTAGATTATCTCTGGCAGATCAATCTATGGAAAAGACAATAGAGGTATCCTATATAAAACAAGGGTAATATGCAAATTGACCCTAACGGCGGAACGACCAGTTGCTATGACATACACTGACCACCAGGGGGCAGACGCTCAACGCACGATCTGCCTCCTGGTGGTCAGTGCTCTTCCACAGGGGGAGCTCCACTCAGCCAGAAGCTGGCTCATAGCTCGCCAGTGCAGCAGTGGTGGCAAGAGCCTCTCCCACCTCCGCAGCAGTGCTAAGGATGTCAGACTAAAGGCTTAGTCGGATATCACCCAAGGACTCCCAGGCTGCCAAAGGGATGTCTGACTGCCAGCCTAAGCCTGATCTCCCAGGAAGTGGGTCTAAGTTGGCAGGTGGATATCCCCTGAGGGGTCCCAGACTGTGAGAGGGCGCAGACCAGGCTGAAGGACCCCCTCGAGTGCATGAATTTTCATGCACCAGGCCTCTAGTATGACATAATGGAATGAATACTAGCCCTGGACTATGAAGCCTTGGCTTTTAGTCCCAGACTAACCTTCCTCTATCTCTTTCTGCATTTACAATGGGAAGTGAAATGATAATGATCTTTAAGTTCATCCTGTTTTTACGCTCTAACATTGGTGTGTGTTTTTTAATTTTAAAAATTATATGAATAATTCATAAGTATGAGAAATGTTTAAAGTAATATACAGTTGACCCTTGAACAATGCCAGGATTAGGACACCAATCCCCATGGAGTAAAAAATTCACATATAACTTTTGACTCCCCCAAAACTTAACTATTAATAGCCTACTACTGACTAGAAATCTTACCAATAACATAGTCAATTAACATTATTTTGTATGTTATATGTATTATAATCTTTATTCTTAAAATAAAGTAAGTTAGAGAAAAGAAAATGAGGAAACAATAAAAATAATGAGAAAAATACATTTACAGTATTTATTGGAAAAATCAACGTATAAGTGGGCCCATGCAGTTCAAATTGATTTGCTCAAAAGTCAACTGTAGAATATATATGTATATACATGTTTCTGTGTATGTGTGTATGTATCTTTGAAAGTGTCTAGATGAAAGTTTTTAAGCCTTTTTCATACACAAATATGCATACACATATAAACATATAAATATATGTTTACAATTTTTTCCAACTCACAATACGTTGTAAATATCCTAATTTGTCAGTGCATAAAATATTTTTTTTGTTTTGTTTTGTTTTTTAATGGAAGCACAGTGGTCTCTTAACCCTCCAGGCGTGTGTTATGGCAAATGGAAAATTTGCACTTGTGCCTCGAAATGAAAAACTTTGGGAAGCACTGAGCTGAGCTATTCCCCAGCCTTCATAAAAAGATGTTGTTAAGCTTTTCCATATAGATGAGTTATTCTTCTTTTTGAATGACTTCTCTTCCTCAAATAGCACAGGGGTTGGTCTATAACAGTGGTTCTCAACCTTCCTATGCCATGACCCTTTAATACAGTTCTTCATGTTGTGGTGACCCCCAACCATAAAATATTTTCGTTGCTACTTCATAACTGTGATTTTGCTACTGTTATCGATATGCAGGATGTATTTTCTTTGTTACAAATTGAACATAATTAAAGCATTAATCACAAAACAATATGTAATTATATATTGTGAAATATTTATTTCTAATTACAAATAAATGAAATTTTGACTTGAAGCATGGTGTAACATGGGTAACAGTCTTAATATAACAACAGTAAACTACATTGCTACATTTTGTGACAGTATGCGTAAAAAGCCAACGTCAGTGCGAAGGTTGAGATTGCTTCTTCCTCATCAGATCAGAAATTCTCGGGGCAGTCTTTGCAAGAGCACAACGAAGGTCATCTTCCACAACAAGTCTACTTCTGTATTTAGACTTGCTAATCAACAAGCTGGAAAACCCTGTTTCACAAAGATATGTTGTTGGAAATGGAAGAAGAAGGCACAACACAGTCTCAGACAGAACAGGATATGACTGCAAACACTTGATCCAGAATTTTGTAACTGGCATTGTAGAGAAATCAGTTCTTGCTGCATCGTTGTTAATAAGTTCAATGAACTCCTCTTGTGCTGTCTCAGGAACATCTTCAACTTTGACTGTGAATGGGCTTTTGGTAAGTTCAAATGGAATGTGAGGTAGATTTGGAAAGTATGATGAAATTTCGTCTGCAAGCATGTGCAAGTGTTCTTTCACAGAAATTATCATCATAATCCTTTTGTCTGGTTCAATGTCATGTTCCTCAAAGAAAGCAGATAAGGTAGGCAACATGAAAATTTTATTTTCATCCAATTTATTTTTGCCAAAGCTGAAGTTTCATTTGGAATGATCGGGTCTTTTCAGACAAATCGAGGTATGTTGCATTTTGGTCCTTGCAGTGATAGATTTAACTCATTCAAGATGGCAAAGATGGCAACCAAGTAAGCTATTTTCTGCAGTTCACTTTTATCGCTGAAAAGTGCTTTGAACTGCGGTCTTGCTTTCTGATTAAAAAACGTTTTGAGTTCATCACGAAGCTCAAAAACACATTTTAAAATTTTTCCTCTCGACAACCATCTCACTTCAGTGTGAAATAGCAGAGCATTGTTTGGCGCATCCAACTCGTTGCACAGTTGCAAAAACAGTTGACTGTTTAAAGTGCTCACCTTTACAAAATTGACACAACTTATGACGCTTTTCATTACTTCTTGTAACTCTTGTGGCAGCATCTTCGTTGCTAATATTTTCTGATGAATCATACAGTGAGTTCCGATGACTTTTGGTGACTCATTCAGTACCAAATGCTGAAATCCAGATTGACATCCTAGCATAGCTGGAGCACCATCTGTGCAAACGCCACAAACCTTTTCCCAAGAGATCTTATGCTCTTTCAGAAATGAACCAACTGTGTCAAATACATCACGTGCAGTAGTTGCTGTTTCAAGAGGTTTGCAAAAAAGAAACTCATCTTAAAGTCGCCATCATTAATATACCTCACATAAACCAGTAACTGTGAACAGTTTGCAATGTCTGTAGATTCATCAAGCTGGATACTAAATATTGGAAGTGGAGCAGATTTAATTTCCTGGATTACCTGATCAAGAATATCAACAGGCATGTCATCTATTCTTCTGCGGACAGTGTCGTTAGATAAGGAAATTGCACTCAATTTCGTAACAAATTCGTCTCTGATCATAACTTGAACAATGTCTTTGGCCGCTGGCAACAGTAAATCCTCAGCAATGGTGTGAGGTTTCATAGCTCTGGCGATTCTGAGTGCCACCAAATATGAAGCTTCAACGGCTGCTACGTTTTGTTTGTGGTACTTGCCACCAGTGTCAAGTCTGGCTTTCTTGAGTCCATCAGCTTTGCTTCTAAAATAGTTGGTATCCTTGCCGGCAAAGCTCAGATGCTTGCTATCAAAATGGCGTTTTAGTTTGTTCAGCTCCATAGATTCGTCTGATAGAACTTCACAACAAATAACACATTGCGGTTTCACAATTCCTGCTGTAATTATTGAGGTAAAACCATACTGTAAAAAATCCTCACTATATTTTCTTTTCTTAACGTTCTTCTCTACACGATCCACTGTCATGGGATGGTTTGCTAATGAAAATAATATATAACAATAGCTTTCATAATACAAAAGATGATACATGGCAAAGTTCAGTCAACACAGTTCATTAAAGTTTCCTATAATTTACCATTCTCTGTGTTGTTTTTGTTTTTTGGGTTTTTTTTTATAAATCTGTTACTATCATAAGGGGGCAGTATTCACATCAACCATAGCTGAATATAAAAAGACCAATCAGCATCCAGATTAACTTCCCATGGTACAGATATATATTTTTTTGCAGTAGTTGATGATTTTACAGTACATGATTTTACATTTACCTAGTAATTATAATTCATGAAGTGTCGTTTTACCTCCAATACTGCTGCTTTCAACACAGTAGCTGCTTTTAACAGAGTAGCTGCTTTCAACACAGCAGCTGCTTTCTACACACTAGCTTCTCTCTATACATGTGTGACTGGTCCGCATAAGTACATTATGGTGCCAACCCTGTCACATACACTTGTATTTGTATAGGGTGTATGTGATGGGGTTGGCACAATGATGTCATCACGTCGGTTACTCCTATGTGGGCATATCTGCATGTGGGTGGACCCGCCTGGAAATGGATAGAGGAGCGTTGTCTCAGTTCCTAAGACCATCGAAAACATGTGTTTTTTGATGGTCTTAGGCGGCCCCTGTGAAAGGGGTTGAGAACTGCTGGTCTAGAAAGGTGAGTAGGAGTTCACAAACTAAGAAGAGTCAGGCAGAGTGTGTTCTAGGCAACTGAAATAGCAACAAAAATGTTAACGAGTAGGAAACATTCAGATAATGCCAACAAATCTGAACCATAAATAGCTGAAGCACAGGGAGCCAGGAGGTAGACAAATAGGAAATGGGTAAAAGAGTAGTCAGAGATGAGAGAGGGATCTAGCTAGGATCGAACTGAAACAAGCCTAGAGGTTTAGACTTCATTGTTTAGGCAATTGAGGGCAGTGATGTTTGCATACTTTAATATTAACATAGTTTTGTTGCAAAAAAAGGAAAGAAAGGAGTTAGAAATTAAATGGAGGTGAAGGCAGGAAAATTAGAAGGCTTTCACAAATAGAACAAGCAATGGATGAATTTGTTTTGGGACCAGATGGATATGGGTTTAAAAAGTTACACATTATTTAACCTTGTGAAATGACATAATCTACCCAAACCTCTGTTTCCTTTTCTTTCTTTTTTAAAATATATTTTATTGATTTTTTACCGAGAGGAAGAGAGAGGGAGAGGGATAGAGAGTTAGAAACATCAATGAGATAGAAACATCGATTCAGCTGCCTCTTGCACTCCCCCTACTGGGGATGTGCCCGCAACCCAGGTACATACCCTTGACCGGAATCAAACCTGGGACCCTTCAGTCCACAGGCTGACGCTCTATCCACTGAGTCAAACCTGCTAGGGCTGTTTCCTTTTCTGTAAAATACAGACAATAATACCTACCTTTGTAGAATCATTAATATGATATGTGTCTAAATATGATAATGTAGTATCCAGAACATATCTACACTAATAAAAGAGAAACATGCAAATTAACCATCACTCCACCACTTCGCTATACCCACCAGCCAATCAGAGTGACTATGCAAATTAATCCAACAAAGATGGTGGTTAATTTGCATACGCAGGCTCCGAGCAAAGACTGAAGATGACTGAAGATGGCATCAGCCACGGAGCTGGAGCAAGCAGGAGGCTTGGGTTGCTCCCGGCGATGGAGGAAGCCAAGCTTTCCGCTGGCCTTGGGCTCTGCTCAAGGAGGGGCTGGGAGCCTAGGCTCCACTCAAGGAGTGGCTGGGGGCCTGGGTCGCCGGGGGCAACCCAGGCTTCCAGCCAGCCCTGGGCTCTGCTTGAGGAGCTGGAAAAAAAAAAAAAGGAGGGGCTGGGAGCAGCCAGAGTGGAGAAGCCAAGCCTCACTGCTGCAGCCAGACCAAAGGCCTGGGTCCCGGGTGCCAGAGGAAAACCGGTGCCAGCAGCCAGGGGAAGGAAGGCCTATTGAGCAAATCTTTGTGCAACAGGCCACTAGTTAAATAATAAACGTTTATAACGAATACATTGATAATGCAGTGGCACTGAAGATAGAGATTACCATGAATAAGTCTTGGGGACTGAGTGGATATGGAATTTAAGGAAGATGCAAAAAGAGGGAAAAGTCCTATACTTAGCAACTGACTTTGTTCTCTGTAATAAACATCTCTAATATCAACCCAGTGAATTGTTAACATCTGCCTCAGCTAGACACCATGCTCTGTAGAACATAATTCTCTAGTAATGCCATTTGGTACGAGTTTAAGTTTCTCTTCTTTCTTATATCTCCCTTTTCTTTCTTATATGTTAGCTAAAGAAGCTCTATTCAAAGATTTCAGATATTCAAAAGAAATGTACTGAAGAATTATATTAAATAATTTATAGCCAAAGTAGAGTTATAATCTAACTAAGCAACAACATTGCAAAATGTTAAAAAAAGAACCCCATCTCTTTATACTGAAACCTTGAGTAGCCTAAAGAGGTCCTGTAATCAAATTGAGATGGTTCAAGTCACTGCCCCTAAAGCTTGCATATTGTACACACTGGAAGTTAATTAACAGTTTAAATTATTTATCTCCTTTAATGGTAGAACTGTTGAAATGAGCTGTAGGACAGAAATCATTTGTAATCTATCTTCATGCAATGAAGTATATTTTGTGTAAATCTCCATAACCTCTTATGGTATCTTTAGTTAGTGCAAAGCAGGGCCCAGAAATGCTTTGAAAAATAATTGGCGTCAGAGAAGTCTGAAATTTTATCAGAAAATACCATAAAAAAAGACTTTATTTGTGAGAAAAACTGGTCTAAAATTTTCCCAAATGAGCAGCCCAAATGCCACTGACAGAGCCTGGGGATATGAACCACTGAGTGCCTACCATAGCTTTCAAATGCCTGAATCAGAGCAGATAAAATGAAATTAAAGCTTTCATTGGGAGCCTGTAAGATGGATCTTCAAAAAATTTTAAACCAATCTCTTGAAAGGAAACAATTTAAGGAATTAAAAAGAAGGGGATGCTTCCTTAACAAAAGCGAGCAAAGTACCATGCTGAATGACTGGTGGAACCTCAAATGCACAAATAACTGAGGGGAATCAAGTAAGCAGTTAAATTTTTTTGTTTGTTTGTTTGTTTCTCATAAGATCAGTGAGAGAAGTGAAATTTTAGTAGATAAAAATGGAGTACTAAGCATTATGAGGCCTAGTGCTATTCAACAAAAATAAAAGGCAAAAGAAAACAAAACAGAAAGCACTATAATTTCTCAAACCCACACAATTTAGTGTCAGTTGAAGCCTTAATCTTCCGGGAAGAAACCATAAAATAAAAATTAAGATTGCACCAATATGTTGCCTAAAGACCAAATAGCAAACACTTCTTAATCCAGGCCAGCCACATTTAGTAATTTGCTGTAACATCAGATCTATGTCTGATCTTCTTACATAGAGAATGAATGTTTATTAGTTTATTAAAAAATCAACCTAATGGAAGCTGGGACATCTGAGCTGTGGCAGCACTAAGATACCTGCCCTCTACATTAAGGGCAAAGGGAGAAGAGCTTAGAAGATAGACATCCATCTCCCATCAAACTGAAGCTAATTTTATCACATTTCAGATGCTCTGCTACCTAAACATTTAAAGAAAAAGGGAAGAGCGCTATGTGATAGACCATACCCCAAGGCCAGGCCCCTATAGCAAAGATCAATTTAAGAAAAAAACAACAACAACACACATACACATTATAAAACTTTCCAATATTTAAAAAAAAAAACATTCAAAAGTGTATACACAATATAAGCTCAACAATACAGAAAATTTTATGCACTAAAAAAATTGGAAGGAAATATGATATCATTCATATTTTTATCTTTTGATAGTAAAATTATTTTTTCTCCTACATACTTCTATATACCTCACTAAGCTTTGAAACAATTTTTATATATTTCTTTCTATACCTTTAAATTTTTAATATTTTCTACAATGAGCAAGCATTAGTTTTACACCAAGAAAATAAATGTTAAAATATTTTTTAAAATGAGAAGCAGGGAAAGGTTTAATTGTAAGGGGATAATTCTAGAATCTTCTCTAGAATGTCATAGTTAGAACTAAAATCTGTGATCATGATTTAAAAACATAACCAACAGACTAACACTTCACATGCCCCAGTCTCTGGTCTTATGTTTGCTTTTCCTTCGTGCAAACTCCATAAAATGCTAACAATAATCTCATTCCATGAAGTGTGTACGAGAAGAAAAGAAAGAGAGTAACTTGCACTTGTGAGAGGAAGAGTGTTTGGAAAAGTTAACTACAAGGAATGTCTGAAACTTCCACAGAAATAGTCACAGGTAAAAATGCTTATAAGACTCCAAATGAGATACAACTGAGGCTGGCCTTACCAACAGGGAGGAAAGTATGAAAAGATTACAATGGACAAGAGCGAGCAGAGTACAAAAAGAATAGCAGGAAACATACAAACTTCGTATGGTGTTTTTTTCCACATAGGATTCACAACATTCCTCAGAAAATTCAATTTAGTTGCCCTGTTCTAGCTTACTAACCAGAACCAATTTAATTTTAAATCTACGCACAGAGCCAAGGGGGACAAAATATTTTGCAATTACTTTTAGCTCCCTCTTGGAAGGCAAAATAAGACTTAACCAGTTCTGTTCGGGCTGCAATAAACAGCCAGGTTTGTCAGAGACCTAAATGGTGTCCTTTGCTTAAAGATTAAAGAATAGAAAATTCTGTAACAATTACTTGCTTTGTTTAACAACTTAATGGGAGTGAATTTTGAGAATGTGACAAATTGCTTTTGATTTATCTACACAGGGCATGAAATACTGATGCAAGAGAGCAATTTGTTACATAGACAATATCTACCCCTTGCTATAAATCTGCCCACTGTCACACTCCATTTGACACCCAGTTAGGTGATTTTCGAAGAACTAGTTTATTACTGCATTTAATAAAGAGCAGAAAACTGATATATGCCTTTCTTGCTGCTTCGCAGCTACCAGGAACATGTTTCTCAGATATCAGTCTATGCAAACGCTTCTTGGTTTTATGCTCTATTGTGACAGATAGGTAAACAAGCTGATAAAATCAAGCGCTTTCAAAAAGGAAAAGTTACCATATTCATGTATGCCTTAACTTGTCATGAAAACTTCAAACAGTTTCTGGTTCTGCTTACCATCTGCACAGATTTATTCCAAATAACATAACCAAGTTTGTTTCTTGATTTCTTTCAACATAAATAGAACCATTAACTTTTGGAAGTGTTTATATTCTGGGAGATAATCAGATCATCTATTCTGATTAGCCTTAACACATAGACCTGGCCCCTGCCTTTACACAGGGCTCACCCCTGCTTCCCTCCTCAGTCAACCCTTTCCACATTAGCAGTGCTGTATATCTAGAGCATCTATCTTCACCAGGCCTCCTACTGGGAGGAAATGAGGCTGCTATAGGTCTGACTGGAGTTCCTCTTGGGCTATACTGTGGCCTGTCTTTATTAAAAGCAAAATATAGGTCTCACATGGGGAGTTAGCAACTATGTCAGATTGTACCAGGTTTTTTTATTCTTATTTTTTTGGTGGGGAATGTAGGGAAGGATGAGGCCTTTTTTTCCCTACTACAAAAGTTTGTCAAAAACGTTCAGTATGAAAATGTACATGACCAAATTTTCATATTATAAAACAGGTGTTGTGGTGAGACTTGTGGAAGCAGTTGATTTCTCTGGTAAACACAGCCATTCTTAATAGTCATTCCAAAGCTTCCAATATGATTACATTATTTCCTCCTATTATCACCATTCCAATATTGTTCTGTTGCCCACTAGTTGCCATCTCCACACATTCATCTATCACAAGATTCATAAAAGGATCAAATCCCTATATTAGTCCTTGGACATGTCTGCCACCATTTAATTTCAGTGATAATTTCTTATCCATAGTGTTTTTAACTCAAGGGGGTAAGCTTTGCTAATGATGTCTACTCAGAGAACTCAAAACATGCTTCCAAATGGAATTCCTCCCTCATGCTTGGAGAAATCCATTTATAAATGTATACAAATACAGATCCCAATTTATCATGGTCTGTTTAAATGCAGACACCCTCCCCACCACCCCAATTCACTTTTAGCTAGTTGAATTTGAGAAAGAACCATTAGCAATTTCAATAGAAATAATTCTTATAGGCAAATTAAGAACTAATCTATACAATTCTAACTATATACATTAGATATTCAATAAGTATGACGCTGATTCAGAACTTAATTCTGTATGCCATCTAATATGGAAATTGGTATCATCAGATTCCTGGATTGAGTGGAAAACAACTCAGGAATATAAAATACAGAAGCAATCTTCACGTGACTAGATGGGAATAATTCTGAAATCAATCCTGAAATAGAGCTATTTCAGAGCACTAATTCCTACCTTCAAATCCTAGCTCCACTAGTTAACATCTCTGAACATCCAATTCTTCATGTTTAAAATGAATAGAATAGTTTCTACTACCTCATAGAGCTGTTCTGAGATTATGTCACCTGAATGAGCACTTAATAATTGGCATCTAATCTTTACTTTCTTTCCTTGTGGACTGTTTTTACCTACCACTATAAGCTAAAAGATAAATGAATGAGTGAATGAATAAGTGAAATGATAAATGAAACAAAAATAAATAAATATGTAGCAATACTTGTAAAAGAGGAACTCTGGTAGGCATCTAGCAATAAAGTTTAATTTCTTTTCTGTTTCTCTTTCTAGTGACAATACCCAGTGGGAATTTTAATGCAAATCAGTCATACATCACTAGTGACATTGTTCTGAAGATATAACCCAATATAATTGTCCAGGTACAAGTTATATGAAAATGAAAATGATATGTCAAGGCCATGCTTGCCAGGTAACTCAAACCCTCAAATCTTGCCTATTGCATCATCATATTTATATAAATATATGTGATATACATAATAAGACAAGTAAGGCAACTGCTCTCAAATAATGAAAATCATTAAGATGTAAATAGCATCAACAAGTCCAGTTAATGAATACTGAAATTGAGTTTTCTTAATGTTCCTTAAATACATTTTCATTTCATTCATTTACATCCCATTTCACAAATATTTGTTCAAAGAGACTCTGTGATAGACATTGTGGGCAATACAAGGAATGTAACTCAATTTTGGTTCAGTTCACCATTATTTATTGAGCACCTCTGATGGGCCAACCACTGTGCTAGGGGCAAGGATTATAAATATAAATAAAACACAACCTGGCCCATTATGGAAAGGGTACAAATAATTATAATACAAAACATGGAGCTTCCAATTACAGATGAAGGGTCAGTTCTGAACAGAAATCCACAAAAGCTTCCAAGAGAATATGCTACCTAACCAGATATTTAGTAGCAGTATGTCAAGTGGATACAAAAGAGTACAGTTTAGACAAAGAACGGTGTATATACACAGGCAGGCAATAAGCAGAACTATGATTGGTTCCATAGCACTAAAAGAGCAAGCACATGGAGGAGAATTGAAGGAGAAAAGGTTAGCAAGGTGAGCAGGAGCTTGGGGTTTTCCCCCTCTAAATGCTAATAAGCCATTGAGGTTTTCTAAAAAGGTCACATTTGTGTTTTGTACTGTACAGAAGGTGAATCAAACATCGACAAGACAGAGGCAGAGAGAACAGATGGAAAGCTACTAAAAAATCCAAGGAAGTAGGGATGAGAGAACTGCCCTAATCTAATAGCACAGGGAATAGAGAGAAAGAACACATTTTAAATATATTCAAGAGACAAAATTATCATTTTAGATTATTTAATATTTATGGAAAAGTGAAAGTGAAAAGTAAGTACAAATGTGTTCTTCCTACGCACATAACATAAATTTGAAGCACTTAAAACAATTATTCGATACCAACATGGCAAAGCTATAGCAGATTCCAGAAAAAAATAAAAATAAACAGCCAAAGAGTTGGGTATGGGGTCTAGAAAGAAAGGGATCAAGGAGTCTTATTAGACAATGCGCTTTGATGCCAGGGGATTTATTTTTAGGAAAAAAAATAGTTTACTTCTTGGTTCACTTGACACTAGCAGTAAATTTTAGGAAAATACCCCAGTTTAGCAATGTTGTATGCAACTGCAGTAGACATGGATATGGTCCACTCAGCTCTCGTCCCTTCAAGAGAGCCTGCTGCTTGAAGCATAGCTAGCTGACAGCCTCCAGCTGTTGTACTTTAGATCTACTGCAGTGTTCACTCTGAGGTCATGCTCCGCACCCTGCCCTCCACCCTCTGACCCCCATGCTGCTCCCAGGCAATGACTAAGTACAGAAGGTGAAGAGAGCTAGGCCGTCCCCCCAGCACAAATTTCTTTAATGGGGGATGTTTTCCTAAAGTCTCCCATCAGCCTAGCCAAGACTTTCTCAGAATTGCTTTGTGGACTGAAGCTCTTCCTGCCCAATTTTCTTTCCTTCTGCACCTTTCACAACTGTCAGACCTGCATCACTCTCTGAAGGCTCTCCCTGCCTACTCTTGATTCTTTCCTCTTTACCCTTAATGGTTGTTTCTCCAAATAAAACTCGGAGATGTCTAATTCCTGTCTTGGTGTGTGCTTCTCAGAGGACCTAAACTGACACAGTAGTTTAAGTTAAATTTATGAAGAATAAGAATCACAAGGAAACCTGAGGTCCTCTGCTGAGAACCTCACACCTAAACCATCTCTGGGAGACAGAAATGTAGCTGGTCCTCAGGATTTTCAAGAGATTACACAAAGACCCAGTGTTTAACAGCCCTCACAGTCAGACATTTTATTCTTAATGACTTACCCACCTCCCTTGGGTCACATGTTTCATTCTAAGTTCCAGAACATCTTTTACTAACATTTCATATAATTGAATTAAATTAGATTAAACTCCCCATAAAAAACAGATAACTAAAAATAGTGAAAACTCTATGCATAAGAATTTTGTCTTGAATCAAGTGAATTCTCAACTTAAATAATCACAGTCTTCTCTTTGAGCCCCAAGGGCAGAAGCAATTCAGGCATACAACAGAGTTCTCTGGAGTATAACGTTCATCTGCTTCTCAGGAGAATTTGCCTTTCCTGCTGCAAGCAGCTTCATCCAGCTGCCGGGAGAATATTTGGATGACACTGCCTCAAAGTCAACACAGAAGAATTCTAGTCAAGGGAGGCAGTCTGGCATGATAGTTAAGTGGATAGACTCTGTACTCCTACACACTTGGGTCCACTAGGTGCTCAAACTGGGTAACCTTAGGCACAAATTTTTTTCCTCTCTGATCCTCAATTAACATCACTTGTAAGCTGATTATAACAATAGAGCCCACTCGTGTGCTTATTGTGAGAATTAAATGGGCCAAGGCAGATAGAGCATTTAGTACAGTTCCTGGTATATACTGAGTACTCAGTAACTGAAAAATGCTATTATTTATGTCATTTTCATCAATGTGAACATCTGCTCTGGGAGTGAACAGAGTTGCTCTCCACATTGGAGAAGCCAGTTACCATATAAAGTGATCTGGCCTCTTTTTTCACTAGAAAGCTGAGAAGCTATGTAAGTGGCCACACATTAAGGCTCAGCCTTCACTCACAGCAGTAAAGGGGAAGCTGGCCCCTCTCTGCATAAAGGGCAGACAGCTGGAAAGGGCCAAAAGAGGGATTACCAAAAGATTACAATGGTCAGGGGAAAGCTGAAATAACTATTTTAACAGACAATTTGTGCTCCAATTACCATCTAAATGTTCATGGTAAATAAAGATCCATAAAAACACATGTGTAAAACCCCAACTTTAGTGACTGGGGCTTTGCATGGTTCATTAGCACATGCTCTTTTGCCCAACTGTGACATCACTTATCAGCACAGCCTTGTCTTTTCAAAGTCTATTCTCTAGCAGTTGGATCCAGGAAATGTTCTAAATGTGAGGAAATGTTCTAAAATCAATGCAGTCACAGACCTCCTCCCAAGGGTGCAGGGGAATCTTATTAAGGGAATAATTTCCATGGTTCTGTCACCTATCCTATGCTCCTCTTTCAAGGTAAGGGTTAATACCTATAAATTAGTAGGTGACAATTTGGGGAGAAAGATTTGTGTGCTAGATACAAGTGATCAGCTATAAGGAAAGCCCTAAATCCAGGACCTCTATGGCAGCGGTTCTCAGCCTGTGGGTCGCGACCCCTTTGGGGGTCGAACAACCCTTTCACAGGGGTCGCCTAAGACTACTGGAAAACACATATATAATTACATATTGTTTTTGTGATTAATCACTATGCTTTAATTATGTTTAATTTGTAACAATGAAAATACATCCTGCATATCAGATATTTACATTACGATTCATAACAGTAGCAAAATTAGTTATGAAGTAGCAACGAAAATGATTTTATGGTTGGGGGCCCAGGTTAGGGTGCGCATGCAGGAGGCAACCAATCAATGTCTCTCTCTCACATCAATGTTTCTCTCTCTGTCTCTCCCCTTCACTTCCACTCTCTCTAGAAATCAATGGGGGGAAAAATCCTCAGATGAGGATTAACGAACAACAACAAAAAAGAATAAAATCTTACCATTTGAGATAGCATGGATGGACCTGGAGGGTATTATGCTCAGTGAAATAAGCTAGTCAGAGAAAGACAAACACTGTATGATTTCACTTACATGTAGAACCTAGAGAACAAAATAAATTAACAAAACTGAAACAGACTCATAGATATAGAGAGAGAACTGGTGATTGCCAGAAGGGAGGTTGGATTGGGGCACTGGGTAAAAGTGGTGAAGGCAATAAGAAACACAAATTGGTAGTTAAAAAATAGTCACATGAAATAAGTAAAGCATAGGAAATGTAGACAATAATGTAATGACTATGTACTGGAAATATCAAGGGGAACACTATGTAAAGTATATGATTTTCTAACAACTAAGCTGTACACCATAAACTAATCTACACTAATAAAAGAGGAAAACTAAGATTGGCAGTTAACTGCCAACAAGATGGCGGCTAATTTGCATATGTAGGCACAATGCAGGGAGGCGAAAGGGAAAGCAGGAAGAAGCCCCCTGCCACTGACAGTGATCAGAAACCCAGGGGGGAGCTAAAAGCTGGGGGGGGGGGCAGGGCAAAGGCGGCCCTGTGGCCGCCTTTGCCCTGCCCCCCCAGCCATGATCGGAGAATCAGGCGCCTTTGCCGCCCTGGCCAGTGATAGCAGGAAGTAGGGGTGGAGCCAGCGATGGGAGCTGGGCATGGTCGAAGCTGGCAGTCCCAGGAGCTAGGGGTCCCTTGCCTGGGCCTAAAGCGAAGCCCACGATCTCGGCGCCCCCCGCTGCCACTGCAGGTCCCTGCTGCCTGGGCTGGACGCCTAGGCCAGAGGCGTTAGGCCTGGGCAGGGGCGGAGCCTGCAACCGCAGGGAGCTGGGGGTCCCCTGCCCAGGCATGACACCTCTGCCGGAGGCCTCAGGCCTGTACAAGGGGCTGATCCGGTGATTGGTGATCGGAGGGTGATGGGGGTCAACTCCTCTGGCCGAGGCATCAGGCCTGGGTGGGGGGCGGAGCCGGGGATTGGGGGGATATGATGGTCCCCTTGCCCAGGCCTGAAGCCTGGGTCAGAGGCATCAGGCTTGGGCGGGGGGTGGAGCAAGTGATCAGAGGGAGATGGGAGTCCCCTGCCCAGGCATGATTCCTGGGCCAGAGGCCTCAGGCCTGGGCGGGGGCCAGAGCCAGTGATCGGGGGGAGATGGGAGTCCCCTGTCCAAGCCTGACACTTCTGGCGGAGGCGTCAGGCCTGGGCAAGGGGCCGATCAGGCGATCGGAGGGTGATGGGGGTCAACGCCTGAGGGCTCCCAGTATGTGAGAGGGGGTAGGCTGGGCTGAGGGACACTCTCCCCCCAACACACACCCAGTGCACGAATTTCGTGCACCGGGCCCCTAGTCCTATATAATAAAAGGCTAATGTGCAAATTGACCAAACAGCAGAATGACCGGTCGCTATGACGCACACTGACCACCAGGGGGCATATGCTCAACACAGGAGCTGCCCCCTGGTGGCCAGTACACTCCCACAGGGGGAGCGCCGCTTAGCCAGAAGTCAGGCTCACGGCTGGCGAGCACAGAGGCGGTGGCAGGAGCCTCTCCTGCCTCCAAGGCAGCACTAAGGATGTCCGACTGCCAGCTTAGGCCCTCACCCCAGGAGGAGCAGACCTAAGCCATCAGTTGGACATTCCCCGAGGGCTTCCTGACTGCAAGAGGGCGCAAGCCAGGCTGAAGCAACCCCTCCTCCCCCACAAGTGCATGAATTTCGTGCACTGGGCCTCTAGTACGTAATAAATTTTAAAAACTAAGATAGCATCGATTGATTGTCTTTTTTCATTCAAGATCTGGCTCTTGGTAGGAAACTGGACATGCCCATATTTTGTTATGAGACTCTGAGTCTTCTTTAAACATTCCCTTTTAACTGGCTTTTTTTTTTTTTTTTTTTTTTTTTTTTACTATTCTTGTTGAGGATGTGAAGGCCCTGCTTTAGTACTGACAGGTGGAAATAAAAGTCCACGTTACCCATTCAACCTCCACTGACACCTAAGGGCAGCTTCTTGTCATTGCTTGGTGGAAGTTTCAGCTCCCTGTAGTCTCCACTAACATCACAGTAAAGGAGGAAAGGAGCACCTCATTGGCAGTCAGTAGGGATGCAAGTCCAGGTTCTCTACTGTATTTATCTGACATCACTCTGATGAGGGTATTGGGGAACAACACTAGAGCTTTATAGTAGAGTATAGCCTGGCCACTTATCCTTTGGTAGCATGATGGAGTGGGTACACAATTTTTTGTGGTGTTTTGGTAGAATAGAGCAGTTGTGTAAAAGTTTTCTGTGTTGCTAGGTTGCTCCTTTACTGGTCCTTTGGCTATAGAGAACTGGCTGTTTTTGGTCTGCTTTATTGGCATTTATAGGTTGCTGGCCTTTACATCTCTAAGTCTGTGATATGTGAAACAAAAAGAAAACTCAGGGAACTCACTACCATGTCATTCCTTGAGTCCTGGCCTGCCTTCTTATCACTACCTTTCAGAGTCTTTATACACATAATATCCACGGATTTTAGTTGCACTTAGCAAGAAGAATAGGGAAAAGTACATCTACCCTATCTGCCTGGAAGTGGAGTTAAGCTACATGACCTTTATTTATTCATCCTGCCACTTTACTATTCCATGGTGCACTGAACATGCCCTTGCAAGCACAAATGGCAGACAAAAGTTCCAGAAACATACACCACTGTAATCAAGCCAGGCAAAGGAACAAGGAAATTGGGAGCTTCACTGACAGTGGACACTGGGGTTCCTATACTCATCGATTTTCCCATTCTTTATGAACAAAATCAAACTAAGGCTTTCCTTGACTAGGGCTACAGTACCAGTTCTACTTTTGATAAAAGTTAAAAAAAGCTCTATACTTCAGATTACTTGTTTATAAATTGGAAAAAAGAGTAAGGAGGTGGGCAAGATAATATCCAAGGTCTCCTCTGGCTCTACTGATTCAGGATACTACACACTAAAGTTTCCTCATTCTGAACAAGGGAAAGAGAAGCCAGCTTTGTAAAGAAGTATGAATGTTGAATAGCTACTGAAGATCTAGGGTGGTTGCAAGAAGAATTCCCAACTGAAAACTGAGATACTACAAATGAGAAGCTTGCTCTAGAGGGAATTACCCAGAAATATTTCATACCCTTAATGGAGAAAAAAATAAGATGTATTTGTTTACATTTGCATAAAGAAAGTCTAGATCAGAGGTTGGCAAACTACTGTCAGTGGGCAAGATCAGCCTGCTTTAATATAACCCACAAGCTAAGGATTTTTTTGTTTTGCTTTTTTAACAGCTGAAAAAAATCAATATAAGAATATTTCATGACAGAAAATGTTAAAAAATTCAAATTTCTGTGTCCATAAGTAAAGTTTTATTGACAATGGCCATGTCCTCTTGTTTACTAATGTCTATGGGTGCTTTCCTGCTACAACAACAGAGTTAAGTAGTTGTAACAGGGACTGTATGGCCCATAAAGTATAAAACATTTACTATCTGACCTTTTATTTAAAAAAAGTTTCCAAACTGTTCTAAATTACCATATAAGAAACTTTTAAATGTTACTATAAGAAGGGGGAAGGATGAGGGCAAGAATAAGAGACTTGTATTGAATATTAAGGTCATGTGCCCCTTAACGACAGGAATACATTCTGAGAGATCTATTAGTAGGCGATTTTGTCCTGTGATCATAGACTGCATTTACACAAACCTAAATGGTATAGCCCAGTGGTCGGAAAACTGCAGCTCGCGAGCCACATGTGGCTCTTTGGCCCCTTGAGTGTGGCCACAAAGTTTCAATCACACTGTATGTGCGCGCCCGCACGTGGTATTTTGTGGAAGAGCCACAAACAAGGGGCCGCAGTTTGCCAACCACTGGTATAGCCTATTACTGTAATTGTACGCACAATACTTTTATATGATTGGCAGCACAGTAGGTTTGTTTGCACCAGCATCACCACATATGAATAATAGTAGTTAAACCTTGACAGTAGGTTTCTTTTTGTAACACAAGTGCCTGTCTTAAGCTTTGATTGCTCAGGTATTCACTTCAAAGAGGCACCCCTCAAGTAAAGCTATAGGGAATAAACACGTGGCCAGCCACCAGACTAGGTAAAGATCCAGGCCACCTCCCCCCAGTGAGGTTCCTTGTTTTAGAGATCTTGGTTGATTTCAATAACTGACCATTTGGGCCAGTTTTGTTTTCTCTTTCTGCATTTTAAATTCTCCCTTATGTTTTAAATTCACCAATAAAGAGTGAGCCTACAAAACACTAGGCCTCCATCCTGAACCCACCCAAATAAAAGCAGAACCCTAGGCCTAGTCTCACATGACCCCCACCCCACCCATACCTTGTATACCCTAGGACCTATAAGTAATCTCTTTTTTGTTTCGAAGGTTCTAAAGGTTATTGCTGAAGAGTAGTGGCTTGCAATTATAATAAGAACCACAAGAATAGATCCACTTGTAATACTGGTTAGGAAAGGGAGATATCTAAGCGATGCTCATCAGGGGCTAGGTGAGTGCTCCCAGGCATTTCTAGCAGATAGCAATAGCATTACTAGAAGAAGACCAGCACAAAACAGTTATATATGGTGCTATGCTTTTAGGACAGCTACAACACTAGGCAATAGAAATTTTTCAGCTCTATTATAATCTTACTAGAGGCCTGGTACACAGATTCGTGCACTGGTGGGGTCCCTTGGCCTGGCCTGCGGGGGTCAGTGGAACTCTATGCCACTGCAGTCCAGCCTTACTGGCCAGCTCCGGGGGCTCCAGACGCCTGTCCATATCAATCCCGCACAGTAGTGTGGGAAGCAGCAGGTGGCCGGGGAGAAGCCTAAGCCCAGGCTGGGCGCTGCGCCACTCCCGCTCATCCTGACCCCACTGATCCTGCCGCTGCTGCCACTGCTGGGGTGTGCAGTAGGAGTGTCTGTGGGAGAGGCTGGCACCACTGCAGCTGCGCTCGCCAGCTATGAGTCTGGTATCTGGCACCCGTCTGCCAGCTGAGCAGCACTCCCACTGTGGGAGCGCACTGACCACCTGGGGGCAGCTCCTGCATTAAGCATCTGCCCCCAGGTGGTCAGTGTGCATCATAGCTACCGGCCAGTCGGCCGGTCACTGAGGCTTTTATATATATAGATGGGACCACTGTCATATATGCAGTCCAACATTGACCAACATATGATTATGCAGTGCATGATTGTATTTTTTTTTGGACTGCATGAATGTAGACCCCATGAAAACAATTTTAAAATAAATTTTGTTTCTGTACCTCTTCACTAAAAAGCGCTCCTGTATCCTTATGGTAGCCAGCATACAAGATGGACCCCAGTGATCCCCACCTCCTGGGATTCACACTCTTGTGTAATCCCCTCTCTCACTATACCAGGAAGGTCTGTGTGACAAATAACATGTGGCAAATGATATGTCACTTAAAAAATTGGGTTATAAAAGACAATGGTGTTTTTTTTTCCTCTCCATTTCTCTCTTTCTCTCTCTCTTATCTCTTCACTCACTAGCTTTGAATGAAACCAGCTCCCATGTTGTGAGACACTCAGGCAACCTATGGAAAGATCCGTGTGATGAAGAACTGAAGCCTCTGACCAATAGCCAGTGATGAACGGAGGCCTGTCAACACCATGTGAATGAGTTTGTAAATGGACCCTCCCCATGCCGAGCCTTCAGATGAACCTGCAGTCCCAGCCACTTTCTTGACAGAGACCTCGTGAGGGAACCTTGAACCAGGACTACCCATCTAAACAGTTCCCAGATTCCTTCCCCAGAGGAACTCAGATGATAAATGTTTGTAGCTTTAGGAACTTAGGTTTGAGGTAGACTGTTACATATCAGTAGATAACTAATAAAACCATTACTTTTGGCTAAGAGCAAATTAAAAAATGGGATAGTGTTAAAGATCAAAATTTAAGACTGGGAGCAGATAGGAGTTGCATGCAAGGCCTCTCAGCTGACCTCTACTGAGAAGCCAAATAGGTACAAGAACAAAAAATGCAAATCAGTTCAAAAGGCAAAGGGTAGACATAGAGAATGAGTTCAGGAGTGATTGACTTAAGTCCATTTACATCAAATACTCAGGTGGAAATATACTGAACAAAATTAACTGGTGAATAAAATAGGTCCACAGGCATGGATGCATGGGACAGACTGACAGGTCTGGGGGTAAGGTGAGGGAGGGGAGAAGAGTTTTACCAAAGACCTTATATGCATAGCCACAGACAATATTGTGTTGAAGGCTTGGGGTAGGGCAGGAACTGGGTAGAGAAGGGGAAGGAGGTGGGGGATGAGGGACATCTGTAATATTGTCAACAATAGGAAAAAAAAGGACTTTTTTTTTTTTAAGCAGCTGAGGCAGAGAACAGCAGAACAGGAAGGTGGCAGGAAAAGCTTTTCTGGACTAGGGTCCAAGAGGCTAGCATTTCATAAATCTACTGTGCTTCTAATTAGCTATGGGATCCTGGACTAGCTTCTTGAACTCTCTGAGGATTCAGTTTCCTTATCTAAAAAGGAGTTGGATAAGATGTTTATAAACTCTGCCATTGAAGTATTCTCTTTGCACAATGCTAGAGGCAGTAGCACTGCCTTGGGCAAATTATAATTTATACTGTTTCAGTGGTCTTGGGGGACAGAAGTATTGGCAGGGCATCTTCTTAGATTGGAAGCTTTTCACATGTATCATTTACTCAATAATTGTTTACTGAGGATTTCCTCTGTTCCAGGCATAATGTACTGGGTTTTAGGAGTGAAAATGGATTTAAAAGGTCAATGAGACATAATACCATTCCTCAGGAAACCAATGACACTCATTCTACCTGATCTGGCACTAACCCAACATCTGTTTTTTGGCTTAAGTAGAAAGGTTCCTCTTTCTTTTATCTATTTCTGAGATCCTTAGCTTCCAATTTCTTCATCTCTGGGACTTTTAAGCTCTAACATCTATTCTTTTATCTTCTCCACAGTACTGGCTTTGGAAGAAAGGGCATCTGGTAAGCCAAGGACTTTTCTGAGTTCTATTCATTTTAATAACTTTGGAGAACATTATTCCCCTTTTAATGAACATTACACATCTTTTAATGGAACTTTAAGATTGCTTAATTGCTGTCACACCACAATGGTTGTTCAATCAACTGCAAATTTACTTAGATACACATTCATCATTTTAGCTACAAGATTGTATGACATTGAAACCTTTGTAAATTGATTTTCTGAAATCAATACACACTCTGTATAAGGAATTCTCCAATACATCAAGCCACTAACCACACCCCAAAAAGAAGCAAATTTACTTTGGTAGTGTTTCTTAGTGAACATAATTGGTTCGTACTGACCACCACTTTGTCTCCTAAATGTACATAAAGCACAACCTTTATAATTATCTACATTGTTTTTACATTATTAAAACATATAAATGATGTTGTTTCCAAATTCACTCCTTTTCCCTTAAAAAAAAAAATAACCTTTTGTTCACCTTTGATCCTGATAGCTTTCTCTAGTTATCACATTTGTAGATGACAGAAAGATCCTCTCATTGACCTCTTGCTTTATCTCTTAGACATAAAACCGTCAATAAAACAAGAAAAGAATTCAGATTTTAGAAGGATCCAACATGGTGGCCGACAGGACGGCAGTGAGGAAGAGAGTGTGAGTGAGAGAGAGAAAGGGGAATGCGTGGATGTGTGCGGGGAGTGAGTATGTGTGAGTGAGGGACAGTTATATTCCACAGGACTGTCCGGGACTGGCAAATCAGGCTCCCCTAGCCAGGCAGCCTCTACTACCGCTGAAATCTCTCCCAGGATGGCCGACTCTGCTGCACAGACCACACCATCTTGAAGGGGAGAGCAGATGTGACTTGGAGCCCAGCCTCACCTCCACCAGGAGAGACCTCAAACACCACCCGGGACCCCACAGCCACACCGGCCAGGGACCAGCTACCTCAGCTGCAAACCCACCAACACTGATACTCCAGCCTCCCCAGCTGCAGGCTCCTAAAAAGTATGTCCAGGGGGAGACAAAATGGTGGCCGAATAGGCAGACGGGTCCTGCACCTTCTCAGAGCCGATTGAAGAAACAGGTGAATCAAATAACATCCATCTGGAATTGGCGAATTAAACACAGCTGGCAAGACATTCCATAGATAGAAAGGTCAGAGGTCACCTGGAGAGAGGTGGGTTTGGGGATCTGGGCTGGAGGGAGAAACACAGGCAGCTGGGACTAGAGTCTCAGAGGGGGACTGCGTTTCATTAAATCCGAGTCCCTTGTGGAAAGTACAGCGCTCCACTGTGGAAGGGGGTTCACAGGGCTGCTGGCAGCGGGGACTCTAGATCTAAGCCCACATCCTGAGAGGCTGTGCCCAGAAAGGCAGCCTGAAGTTCTTCATGGGCCTAGCAGTGTGTGTGTGTGGGGGGGGGGGGGGAGGTGGAGGGGGGGGGCAGGGACTGGGGGTGGGAGGGGGCACGAATCGGCACAGTTGCTCTGTCTTCATAATTTCCTTACTTTTATTCGCTAAACCCAGTGCATAGGATCTTTCAATTACAAACACTCACCGAGGCTGCGATGCAGGGGAAGGTGGTTTTGTGGAAGCTGGGAAGCAAAATAGGGAGAGATGATCAGGAAGCCAGCTCTGGGACAGTCCAATCCCTCCAATCCTGAAGATACATTTTTCTCCTGAAGATCAGACACCTCCTAACAGCGCAGCCACACCCAGCCTTGAGCTCAGCAGGGAAACAAAGATTCTAAATACCCCCAAGGAGCCCTTGGGGACTGGGTTGAGGGGCCATTGGATCCCGAAACTAATACAGAAACACCACCACCTAGAGGCCATGTCAGAAATAGATGCTTGTGTAAATAAGACTGAAAGCAGGCAGAAAAAACAAAGTGGGCAGATTGATCCCGCCTGCCTGAAACTAAGGTTGTGGCGTCTGACACAGAGGAGCGGTGGATCACTGGGAGCTTCAAAATGGTGCTGACTACCTAACAGGAAACAGAGACATGGCAGGCAGAACACAAAGAGGGGTCGGGTCTTAAGCCAGCCCCCATGGGACATTAAAACCATGCTGAAGTGAACAAACTTCACTACTTCACTTTTTTATTTTTTACTTAAGAAACTAAAATTTTTTTATGTTTTTCTCTTTTCTTCGTTTTATTTTATTATTTTTATTTATTTTTTTAACCTTTCATTTTTTTTGCAATGGATTATTTTGTTTTAATGTTAAATAATAAGAATATAGGAAAAATTCTATTGAATAATACAATTGAGCCACAGAGTGAACTAGTAAGACTTTAACAAAGAAGGTCTAGAGAAAAAAAATCCTTTTGGATGAGAATAATAATTAATATTTATGGACTGAAAACATCCTTGACAATAGTCATCATATAGGTTTGAGGTAAAGGTGGTGGCATAATCCTCCAAAAGAATATTTCTAAATATTTCTGACATAAAAAGGAACAGAATGTGGAAAAGGATGTTCCAACTATCTCCTCCATTCACGCCCCAAGTTTGCACAGACTGCTCTGCTATTCCTGCCTTTCCTGTTTTAATTTCTTCTCAGTGGACCATTGAGAAAACAGAAATGGTGATACTGAACCGGATATAAACAATTTCCAAAGAAGACCTTAATAAATAGGTTCAAAACAAGCATTTTTAGGCTCTAGCCATTATCTATTGGTAAATATGCATTTGTTGGCTTCTTTTTCCTTGGACAGTCATGTCTTGAAAGTTTCAGATGTTGTCCTCCAGAACTTCAGAGTATTTTGTTTATTAAAGAATGGATTTCACTTAGCTGCTTCATATTCTGGTGGCTACTCTACAATATAAATTTAGTCTTCATAGATTTACAAATATATTTTCATAGCAGTAAGTCTGTATCCATTATTGTGAAGTTTGCTTTCAAGGGAATTTGATGTTCCATCATGAGTTAAATTATTTGTTCCCAAAGTAACTTCATTTGAAAGATGTCATAAAGTTCCTAGATCTCTATTAAAATTCAAGCCATTCTGTCATGTAAATACAGTTAGATGGTGAAATCTCATCACCTTCCTGGCAGTTGTCAAAAACCGGGCAGAGTCCACATGGGGCCCGGACCAAGCCCATATGTGGGATGATTGGATTGACTGCTCTGTACAGTTTCATGTGTCCGTCTATACTACCAACTGTGCCTTCCTTTGCTGCGATGATAGTCATCTCCACTTTCCCATCATATGAGTATATTCAAAATGGTTTCGGTTCCTCCATGGACAACTCTACCTTACTGATCCCCAATTCACAGATATATATTTCCACACTTCGTGTGATGAAGCAAATGAACTATTTTTTGTATCATTGGATTCTGTTTGCTTTCTTGGGCTGTTTCTGCCTTGGACTATAGGAACTTAAAACACTGTTGGTTAAGTACCTCTACAAATTCAGATTCAAAATCCTGGTCACTGTACCAGGCTTCACCAGTCACAGACTGGTCAGGCTGCAGGTTGTGAAGCATATGCTGCAGTTGTGAAGCATACACACCTTTTTTTTTTTTTTTTTTTTTTTTGAGGCTGATACAGACTTAACAGCTTTGATAAGCTTTATAACTTTCCAAATTCTTAAAAATTTTGTTAATGGCAAATTACTTTTATACCAGATATCTCTGCTCCGTATTTCTTTATTTCCTGCATCCTCTATGATCTGATATACTAGTTTTTCTTGGTTATCTGGTCCCTTCATTTTACCAGCATTCTGAGAATCCTTTATTCTATACAGAAGGCCTGTATTGCTCCTTAAGATATCCAACTGACCCATAGACAATAGTCTACTGATTGCCACTGCCCGCTGCTGAGCTTCTATACGAGGCATTTCATTTTGAATTACTTGGTCTGTGATTCCATGAGGGAACTGGTGACATAATTTTATAATCCTGTTTTTTTTTCTACTGGATCCACGTCGTGTGGCTGCAGCTTCACTTTCACCTCAGCCATGAGAACGAGGTTCCTATCCCCAACCTTTCAAATTTTTTTATCTTTTTTTTTGGATTAGAGTATTAGATTCTTCTTTTATTCTTTTTAATCATTATTTTACTCTATCTCATATTTTCCTTTATGCCAACGCTTTCTTCCTCACTTCTTGCTTTTTCATCCTGTTTCTCTTCACCTGTCCCTGCTTTAGTTTTACACTCTCCTTTCTTTTTACTCCTTGTTAAAAATTGATATTCTTTATCTGCCTTATTGATGCATTACTAGTATAATAGTCTCTGTTGGCTTACTCATATATCTAATTTCCTCTCACCTGCTTCAAGTCCATGAACCCTTTTCTTTTCTCTTTCTTTGCTAATTTTTTTCCTTGTTGTTGTTGTTTGTTTGATTGTTAGTTCTTGTTTATTTTTATTTTTTTTATTTTATGCTTTTGTTTTTCCTCTCCTCACCTGTTCTCTTCTTCTACTAATAATAGCTTAATTAGTTTCACTCACCAAAATCAGGCCTATCTGCTCTCTAGTCTCCTTTTCCAAAAATAGATGAATATATAGATAAAGGAGAAAAATTATATATATATAAATTTTATTTTGTATATATTTTTATTATTTTTAAAATTACTTTTTTGAGTATTTTGTTTTTTTACTTTTCTTCTTATACACTCACTACAGGCCTGGTGCATGAATTCATGCACGGGTGCGGTCCAGCTGGCCCACCTCAATCGGGGCCGATCACGCTGGGCCAGCCGGGGTGAGGGGACGCAGGAGATTGTCCAACTGGCCCTGGCCCCTGGTCAAACTCCCAGTCGAACTCCCAGTCAAGGGGACAATTTGCATATTATACTTTTATTATATAGGATTTTCTTTCTACCTCCTCTATACTGAATCATGGCCATTCCCCCAATCATTCAATGCCTTTACCTTACCTTCTAGAAATAAGCTCTGCCTCTTCAGATTCAGGTCCCCTCCTTTTTTTCTAGGTGGTGGTTGTTTGTATTTTTTTGGGTTAGCTGTTGATTTTGTGGAGTTTTCTCCCCATATATGTATATTTCTTTCCCTTCTTTTTTCTTCTTTTTCTGTTCTCTCTTACCTTTCCCCTTTTCTCAATATCATTTTTGCACACTTTTCTCTCCCCTATGTCTCTTTTCTCTGGTGATCACTTTTATTTGGGGTTATTGGTATCAAGAATACATGTGTTTTTTGTTCCATGTCGTGTCTTATCGAGTTGCATTTTGTGCCTTTTGGTCAATGCAGTAGAGAGGAGTGAAAATGAGGAGAAAAATAAACAGCCCTCATAAGAAAGAAAAGGAGGAATCACTGGAAAAGTAAGTGAAGGAAATGGAGGCAAGCAATTTGTCAGAGAAAGAATTCAGAGCAATGGTCATAAGGACACTGAAAAGGAGGAAGGCAAATTCAACATGTGTAAGAACCAAGAGGAAATGAAGAAGCACCAAGAAGAAATAAAGAATGACATAGTTGCAATAAAGAATAAAACAGAAAGCATCAACAACAGACTAGAAGAAGCTGAGGACCACATCAGTGAGCTAGAAGACAAGGTCAGAAAAAACACCCAAGCAGAGCAGCAAATGGGAAAAAAAACCTTAAAAAACAGGAGGAGAGCCCAAGGGAGCTTTGGGACAACAAAAAACAAAACAACATGCACATAATAGGGGGGTCAGAAGGAGAGGAAACTGAACAAAGAATAGAAAACCTGTTTGAAGAAATAATGACAGAAAACGTCCCTGATATTGGGAAGAAAAAACCCACACAAGTCCAAGAAATACACAGAGACCAAAACAAGATGAAACCAAAAAGACTGACACCAAGACACATCATAATTAAATTGCCAGACACCAACGACAAAGTAAGAATCTGAAAGGCTGCCAGAGAGAGCCAGAAAGTTACCTACAAGGGATCTCTCATCAGACTATCAACTGATTTCTCAACAGAAACACATCAGGCCAGAAGGAAATGGAATGAAATATACAAAGTGATGCAAAGCAAGGGACTGAATCCAAGAATACTATACCCAGCAAGTCTATCATTCAAACTAAAGGTGAAATCAGAAGCTTCACAGACAAAAAAAAGGGCTAAGGGAGTTTATTACCACCAAACCAGCAATGCAAGAAATGCTAAAGGGACTGCTGTAAAAAGAAGAAATAGGAAGGGTAGAAGGAACACAAGCATAAAGAATAAAAATGGTGACAAACAAGTACCTATCCTATCTAATAAAAGAGAAACATGGTAATTAGCGTACAACCGCTACCCTTCCCATTGGCTAATCAGGGAGATATGCAAATTAACTGCCAGCCAAGATGGCGGCTGGCAGCCAGGCAGCTGGCTGCTAACATGAGGCTTGCTTACTTCAGTGATGGAGGACTCCAACGTTCCCCGCCTGCCTTGCCGGCCTCTGAGCTTGCAGTTTCAAACATTGTAACAAATATAGAAGCTAAACAAAACCCCAGAAACCTGCTTTCAGCCTGCCAGGATCTCAGAGCTGCAGTTATACATTGTTTCGATTATAGAACCCAAACAAACCAGATACCTGCTTTCAGCAGCAGAGGCCTCAGAGCTGGAGCCAGAGCTAAAGCTGGCCCAGAATAAAAAGAAAAAAAGGAGCAGTTGGGAACTTCAGTCACCCATCAGCCTGAAAACAGCCCTCAGCCCCTCACCCAGACTGGCCAGGCACCCCAGTGGGGACCCCCACCCTGAAGAGTGTGTGACCAGCTGCAAACAGCCATCATCCCCTCATTCAGGCTGGCCAGGCACCCCAGTGGGGACGCCCACCCTGATCCAGGACACCCTTCAGGACAAACCAGCCAGCCCCACCCATGCACCAGGCCTCTATTCTATATAGTAAAAGGGTAATATGCCTCCCAGCACCGGGATCAGCAGAGCCGAGAGGCCTCCCGGCACCGGGATCAGCGTGACAGGGGGGAGCGCCCAAACCCCCTGATCGCCCTGTGGCTCTGTGTGTGACAGGGGGCGGGGCCACAACCTCCCTATCCGCCCTGCTCTGTTCGTGACAGGGGAAGGCGCCCCAACCTCCTGATCAGCACTGCTCTGTGCCTAATATGGGGGAGCTCCCCAACCCCCTAATCGCCCTGCGGCTCTGTGTGTGACAGGCTGCAGCGCCCCAACCCCCTGATCGGCCCTGCTCTGTGTGTGACAGGGTAGAGCCATAACCTCCCCATTGGCCCTGCCCTGAGTGTGAGAGTGGCGGTACCCCAACCCCCTGATCGGCCCTGCTCTGTGTGTGACAGGGAGCGGTGCCCCAACTCCCCTATCGGCCCTACTCTGTGAGTGACAGGGCGGAGCTCCTCAACCCCCTGATGGGCCCTGCTCTGTGCGTGACAGGGGGGAGCTCCCAACCCCCTGATCGACCCTGCTCTGTGAGTGACAGGGTACGGAGCCCCAACCCCCCTGATGGGCCCTGCTCTGTGCGTGACAGGGGGCAGTGCCCCAACTCCCCAATTGGCCCTGCTCTGTGCGTGACAGGGAGTGGTGCCACAACCTCCCTATCAACCCTGCCTTCAGTGTGACAGGGGGCGGTGCCCCAACCCCCCAATCGGCCCTACACTGAGCATGACTGAGGGTGGCATCACAACCTCCCAATCTGCCCTGCTCTGTGCATGACAGGGGGTGGCGCCCCAACTCCCCAATAGGCCCTGCTCTGAGCTCGACCAGGGGCTGCACCTAGGGATTGGGCCTGCTCTCTGCCACCTGGAAGCAGGCCTAAGCCAGCAGGGCGTTATCTCCCGAGGGGTCCCAGACTGCGAGAGGGCACAGGCCGGGCTGAGGGACCCCCTCTTCCCCCCCGAGTGCACAAATTTTTGTGCACCGGGCCTCTAGTCAATAATAACCTTAAATGTAAATGGATTAAATGCTCCAAACAAAAGACATAGGTAGCTGAATGAATAAGAAAACATGGCCCATATGTCTGCTGTCTACAAGAGACCCACCTCAGAACAAAGGACTCAAACAGACTGATAATGAAGGAATAGGGAAAAAAGTTTCAGGCCAATGGAAATGAAAAAAAAGGGTGGGATAGCAATACTTATATCTGACAAATCAGGCCTCAAAGTGAAGGCCATAATAAGAGATAAGGAAGGCCACTTCATAATACTAAAGGGAGCAATTCAACAAGAGGATATAACTCTGGTAAACATATATGCACCCAATACAGGAGCACCCAAATATATTAAAAAAAACTTCTGGAAGATATCAAGGGAGAGATCGACAGCAATACAGTGAGAGTAGGGGACTTTACTACCCCATTTACACCATTGGATAAATCCTCTAAACAAAAAAATCTGCAAAGAAACATCAATCCTAACTGCCTAACTAGATCAGACGGAATTAATTGACATCTTCAGAACATTTCACAGCAAAGGTATAGAATGTACATTCTTCTCAAGTGCACATAGGGCATTTTCAAAGATAGACCACATATTGGGACACAGGCAAAGTCTATTCAAATTCAAGAAGATAGAAATCATACAAGCATCTTCTCAGATCACAATGGCATAAAATTAGAAATCAACTACAATAAAAACAATGAAAAAAAATCAAACACTTGGAGGCTAAATAGCATGCTATTAAACAATGATTGGGTTATCAAAGAGATCAAAGAAGAAATAAAAAGCATCCTGGGTAACAAACACAACGAAAACACAACAATCCAAAATCTATGGGACACAGTGAAAGCAGTCTTGAGAGGGAAGTTCATAGCTCAACAGGCCTACCTCAAAAAACAAGAAAAAATGGTAATAAATTATCTAACCCTACAACTCAAAGAATTAGAAAGAGAGCAACAGGAAAAGCCCAGAGTAAACAGAAGGAAGGAAATAATAAAGATTAGAGCAGAAATAAATGACATAGAGACCAAAAAAGCAATACAAAACATCAATAAAACCAACAGCAGGTTCTTTGAAAGGATAAACAAGATTGATGAACTTCTAGCCAGGCTCACCAAGAAGCAAAGAGAGAGGACTCAAATAAACAAAATCAGAAATGAAAGAGATGGAGTAACAACTGACCCCACAGAAAAACAAAGGATTATGAAAAAATACTATGAACAACTCTATTCCAACAAACTGGACAGCCTAAATGAAGTGGACATATTCTTAGAAAAATACAAGCTTCCAAAACTCAATCAGGAAGAATCAAAGAACCTGAACAGGCCGATAACTACTGAAGAAATTGAAGCAGTAATCAAAAATCTTCCAGCAAACAAAAGCCCAGGACCAGATGGCTTTACAGGCGAGTTCTACCAAGCATTCAAAGAAGAACTAAAATCTATCCTCCTCAGACTGTTCCAAAAAATTCAAGATCAAGGCACACTTCCAAGCTCTTTCTATGAAGCCAGCATTACCCTAATTCCAAAACCAGATAAAGACACCACAAAGAAAGAGAATACAGGCCAATATCCTTGATGAACATAGATGCCAAAATCCTCAACAAAATTCTAGCAAATCGGATCCAGCATTACATTAGAAACATCATACACCATGGCCAAGTGGGATTTATTCCAGGGATGCAAGGATGGTACAATATCCACAAATTAATAAATGTGATACATCACATAAACAAATTCAGAGACAAAAATCACATAATCATATCAATCGACACAGAAGAAGCATTTGACAAAATCCAACACCCTTCCTTGATAAAAACTCTCTGCAAAGTGGGAATAGAGGGATCATACCTCAACATACTAAAAGCCTTATATGACAAACCTACAGGCAACATCATACTTAATGGGCAAAAACTAAATTCATTTCCCCTAAGAATAGGAACAAGACAGGGATGCCCACTTTCACCACTCCTGATCAATATAGTACTGGAAGTGCTAGATATATCTATCAGACAAAAAGAAGAAATATAAGGCATCCAAATTGGAAAAGAAGTAAAACTGTCCTTCTTCATAAATGACATGATACTGTACATAGAAAACCCCCAAAGACTCCATCAAAAAATACTAGATTTAATAAATGAGTTTGGTAATGTGGCAGAATACAAAATTAACATCCAGAAATCTATGGCTTTTTTTACGCACCAATAATGAACTCATAGAAAGAGACTAAAAATACAATCCCATTTACCATTGCACCAAAATAACAATAATAATAATAATAGCAATAATAATAATAATAAAAAACCTAGAAATAAACTTATCTAAGGCGGTAAAAGACCTGTACTTGGAAAACTACAGGACATTGGAAAAAGAGATAGAGGAAGACATAAACAAGTGGAAGAACCTACCGTGTTCATGGATTGGTAGAATCAACATCATTAAAACGTCTATACTACCCAAAGCGATCTATAGGTTCAATGCAATACCCATTAAGATACCAACGGCATATTTCACAGTCGAAAACAATCTCTCCAAAAATTCACATGGAATAAAAAAGACCCTGAATAGCCGCAGCAAACCTGTGAAAGAAGAACAAATTTGGAGAGATCACAATACCAGATATCAAGCTATATTACAAAGCCATGATCGTGGTCTCCTTTTTCTTTCTCCTTTCTTTCTCCTTTCTCCTTTCTTTCTCCTTTCTCCTTCCTTTCTCCTTTATCCTCTCTTTCTCCTTTCTCCTTCTCCTCCTTCTTCTTCCTTCTTCTTCTTCCTTCTCCTCTTCCTCCTCCTCCTTCTCCTCCTTCTTCTTCCTCCTCCTTCTTCCTCCTCTTCTTCCTCTTCCTCCTCCTCTTCTTCCTCTTTCTTTTCTTCTTCCTTCTCCCTCCTTCTCCTCCTCCTCTTCTTCTTCTTCCTCCTCCTCCTCCTCCTCCTCCCTCTCCTCCTCCTCCCTTCTTCTTCTTCTTCCTCCTCCTCCTCCTTCTTCTCCTTCTCCTCCCCCCTCTTCCTCTTCTCCTTCTCCTTCTCCTTCTCCTTCTCCTTCTCCTTCTTTTTTTCTTTAAAGCCACAGTTATCAAACTGCCTGGTACTGGCACAAGAACAGACATACAGACCAATGAAACAGAACAGAGAAGCCAGAAATAGACCTAAGCCATTTTGCTCAATTAATATTTGACAAAGGAGGCAAGAGCATACAATGGAGTCAAGACAGTCTCTTCAATAAATGGTACTGGGAAATTTGGTAAGATACATGCAAAAAATGAAACTAGATCACCAACTTACACCATACACAAAAACAAACTCAAAATGGTCAAAGGACTTAAATGTAAGATGGGAAACCATAAAAATCTTAGACTCCATAGGCAACAAAATATCGGACATATGTCATAGCAATATCTTTCCAATACAGCTCCAAGGGCAATGGAAACTAAGGAGAAAATAAACAAATGCGACTACATCAAAATAAAAAGCTTCTGCACAGCAAAAGAAATCATCAACAAAACAACAAGAAAGCCCACTGCATGGGAGAACATATTTGCCAATGCTATTTCAGATAAGGGTTTAATCTCCAAAATTTACAGAGAACTCATACAACTTAACAAAAGGAAGATAAACAATCCAACCAAAAAATGGGCAAAGGACCTAAATAGACACTGACCGAGAGACATATGAAAACATGCTCAAAGTCACTAATCATCCAAGAGATGCAAATCAAAACAATGAGGTACCATCCCACACCTGTCAGAATGGCTATCATCAACAAATCAACAAATGACAAGTGTTGGTGAGGATGCGGAGAAAAAGGAACCCTCGTGCACTGCTGGTGAGAATACAGACTGGTGCAGCCACTGTGTAAAACAGTATGGAGCTTCCTCAAAAAGTTAAAAATGGAACTCCCATTTGACCCAATAATCCCACTTCTAGGAATATACTCCAAGAAACCAGAAACACCAATCAAAAAGGATATATGCACCCTTATGTTCATAGCAGAACAATTTACAATAGCTAAGATTTAGAAACAGCCTAAGTGCCCATCAGCAGATGAGTGGATTAAAAAACAGTGGTACATCTACACAATGGAATGCTACACTGCTATGAAAAAAAAAAAAGGAACTTTTATCCTTTGCCACAGCATGGATGGAACTGGAGAGCATTATGTTAAGCAAAATAAGCCAGTTGAAGGAAGATAAATATCACATGATCTCACTCATATGTGGGATATAATGATGAACATAAACTGGTGAAGAAAAATAGATCCAGAGACAAGGGGCAGGGGAGGGGGCTTTAAAGATCAACCAAAGGACTTGTATGTATGATATTAGCATAACCAACTGACACAGACCCTGGGGCAGTGGGGCCTGCCCTCGGGGGTGGCAGTGTATGTGTGGGGCCAATTGGGGAAAAAGGAGACATATGTAATACTTTAAACAATAAAAAGAAAACGTAAGATGCACTGTCTTTCGCAGACACTAGCTTCTAGTAGCCATCAAAATAGTTGTCACAATTACTATAATTTGCTTTGTTCAGCTTTGTAATATGTATTAGAAAGCATTTTTCACATCCTTTTTCTGGTCAGACTACTAATATCTGTACACAGTCAATGTTAGACAATTAAATAATATTTTTATTTGAAAGGAATTAGAAATCCTCTAGAAACGGAGGCTCTGGAGAGTAAAGGGGTTTGTCCAAGGTCATAGTCCTGGGCAGATAAAGAGGTCAAAGTTCTTGATACTGAAAGCGTCTCACATTGCAATACAACATCTCGCCCTCATCACAATTTTAAGTGCAATTGAAACTTCCCTTCTCCTTTTACCCTCAGCCAACTGCTCCTTCCATGTTAAAAAGTATTTATTGAACACTAGTAATTTATTGAGTCTAGTAATTGCTTATTTGTGAACAATTTTTTGCTAGTACAACCTATCTTTAATCCAGTACACTACTAAGAATCTACAATACAACATCAATAACAGCCAAAAATAAATTATTTTATATTAAACTGTAAAATCGAACCAATAAAGGGGGAAGTACAATATAAATTATGATATATCAACATAATGGAATAATACATAGCCATTATGCTATTCTGATTGTTACCTAGAAAGATAGGAAATGTTTATTACATAAATATTGAAAGCAGGATACAAAGTACAGGTAAATACAATGATTAATTCTGTAGATGTTTTGGGCTTGGCAGGAAATATGCAAAAATACACTCAGTAAATGAGATTGTGGAAAATTGGTTTTCCTCCTCAAAATTTTTCTTTAATCTTATATTGATTGTTGTCAATGTCCAAACCCTTTTTAGATAAAATTTAATGGTACCTTAAGAGAGACAATTAGATAATACTAACCTCTTATTTTACATTTACCATTCATGTTTACCAAACGTTGTAACATTTCACACTCATAGAAAAAATAGCAATATAAACCAAGTACGTTAGAAGAATTTTATTACTAACTCTCATAATAATCCTTCAAAAAAGGTGTGATGCCTCCCACAAACCCACACACATTATAACCAAGTAGTTTTGTTGAGTATTGCCAAAAGTAGGCCTCTGCCTTGTCCCACAACCAATGAAACCCAATCAGACTCTCCTTGGCATTTATTAAATTAGACCTTGGGAAAGAAATTCAGTCCCTCTTTGGTGGCTAAACTGTGTCTGAGATGGAAGAAAAAGGAGAGTCTGGTAACCAAGTTTGTAACCGTGTGAAAGAACCCATACTGAGAAAATAAAGCTGACCAGAAAGTAGTAGCTCAGAGTTGGAAAGGGACAGACAGTTCTTATGACATTGGTGTCAGTGATCCCTGAGTCTCAATTGCACCCCTTTCTGGAGTGATCTCACACAAAAATTTTCTACTTTTCATGTTTGCCTAAATTATTCTTAGATGGGTTTCTGTCATTTGAAATAAAAAGGTCATGCCTAATATAGCAGATATTATTATTCCTGTTTTACACACAGGAAATCTAAAATTCAGAAAAATTAAGTAAGATTACAAAGTTAGTAAGCTTTGGCTTTGAAGCACCACTTTTTCTATAAAGGCAAGTTGCATTCGTGGAAGAAAAAAAGGCAGCTAAAGGAAAAAGTTACAAAAAGGGAAAACATAAAATAGAAAGGCAGAAGTACGTCAAATGGAGAAAAATAAAAGTTTCAAAAAAACTATATACATACGTTAGCACACACACAGAATTTATGCCCAGTTGAAACAGAAAAGACCAAGTATTTCTAATATTAAGTTAGGAAAACTGAACAATTGAAAAATTATAGTAACAGCTGATTCCATCTTAGTTTTTTCTTTTTACTTTTTATCTATATTGTATCCAGAAGCAGCTTAACTGAGCCTTTTGCCTTAGGGTCTCCTACATAAGTCTCTCCATAGAGCATAAAATATATAATAAGAAAGCAAAGAACAGAGCCAGAGAGAATCTTAGCAAGAGTAAATTCATGATCTTTTGTAACCTAGACATAAAGTGACTTTTCATATCCTATTCTTCAGAAGCAAGTCACTAGGCCCGGCCCACACTTAATAATCATCCAAGGGCATGAATATTAGGAGTGGGGGATCACTGGGAATCATCTCAGAAGCTACCTGCCACTCGAGTGGTAGCTGAAATGATGATGCATCTTATAAAGGACAAAGTCTTAGATTCACTGAAATACAGTAGGAAGAACTCAGTAAATATTTCTTGAATGGTTAAAATGAATGAAAAAGATAAAATAACACTGTCCTTTTTCACATAATCAATGACAATTTTCTTGCTGTGTTATCAATATTTCCAAGTGTTTCTGACTGTCACTGTGACTATACCAACTTCCTTCAAATTGATTTTCTAAAAACACAATCACAGAAATAATATAATTGTTTTACATCTGCTGGCAGAATGTACCAGCACCTTTTTTTAGTGCAATATTAACATGTGCTAACCCAATAAACAAATCAACATTCCCATCTCAAATAACTCATTCAAGAGGATAAGCAATTCAAATGATTAGTCATGAGCTAACAATATGCTCCCTCTTCACAAAGACCACTGTGATTCTCAGCCCACTGAGAAGTGGTAAGACTTTTTTCCCCTTTACTTGTTCTACTATTGACATCACTGTTTACACATGCACTGACCTCTGTCTAGCTTTCTGCACCATCTTATATAAGGGCTGTAATAAAGGAAAGTTCATGTGAAGGCTATCTAAGCCAGGCAGGCCTGTATACACAAGTGACGAAGTGGTAGTTAGCCCCTTTTGCGTTCTACTAATTAAACTAGAGAAGGAAGATGGGTTCAAAATGAAGAAGGTGAGAGAGCCATTTTACAAGCATTAGGAGACAAACACTAACTCCTTTTCTTTTTCAAACCAAAGCATACTGCAATAACCTTGTCTGAACAACAATAGTTTGACTACAGAAATACCATAGTCCTGGCTCTATTGAAGAAGAAAAGCAAAGTATTTTCATCTTAATTGGTAACATTAAGATATGCTGATCATTCTTATAGAGTTATTTTGTTTGTTTGTTTTTCAAGAAAACGTACTGTCTTTGTGAAGAAATGACAAAGTCAGCATACGTGGAGCCTTTGGACTAGATGTTCTTCCAAGAAAGTCTCCCTCCTTTGTATGCAAGAAAAGGGTCTGCTTTGGAGAAGCACCAGGGAAGTGACAAAAAAAAATAATACATGAGGTATAATATTTGGCCACATTGTGCACAGGGCTAGGAGGAAAGATTCAAAAAAGCCAAATGTAGCTGACTTCAAACAGCGTAAGAAGACAGATAAACTGAGTGTGCAGAAAACCTGACAGTAGGTTTACTGGAAAACAGGAATTTTGAAGATGTTTTAAAAGACTTGGTGTCTATGTGGGTCTCTTAATCTCATAGGAATTCTGCATGCTGTTTTTCATACTTGTAAGATCCCCAAGGGCAGGCACAGAGCATTATTTCTCTGTGTATTTCCAAATATAGTGTCCTTTACAGGAGGTGCCTAGTAAATTATATTTATTGCCTACTTACTAATATATAAACAGATTCTCTGCTACAAGCTTAACATAGATTATCTAACTAAATCTCTACATCTCTTTGAATAATTATCATCATAAACCCCACCTTACAAATGAGACAATGAAGGCTTAGAGATCATATAGCTATAATCTGTAGAGCCAAGATTTAAGCCTAGGTAGCTGATTCCAAAGCCTTAGCCACTCTTAACCCTACACCAAATGACTGCTGACTTCAATTGCTGCTCTTAGTTCCAAAGAGGGATCTTCCTGATTCGGTTTTACAGAATTCTATTTTTCACAAGTCTTGCACAGAAAATAATAATCTATTGTCACAGGTGAGCTCCCTTTCACAAGTGAGGTACTAAGAAGGTCACTTCTTTTTCTCATACCCCAACAACGCCTCATATATGAAAAGAGGGAGCTCAAGAAAGCCAAGGGCCATTGAGGAAGGATTCCTTGCTCGTGTGTGTGTGTGTGTGTGTGTGTGTGTGTGTGTGTGTGTGTGTGTGTGTGTGTAGTTGGGGGAAATGGGCCAGGATGGGGTGGAGAAGAGTGGTAGATGGGCTGTAACAAATGTCACTGGAAAATCCCTATGCCCTCGGGGTTAACTAGTCACTCATTCACAACTCCATGTGAATTACTTTGATCAGTTTGCCTTCCTTTTAGGGACTGAAAGAATTCCTGCCACTTTTGCCAAAGAAAATGACCAGCCACTGAGGGCAAAGGCTCTGATAATCAAGTAGTTGTATTCATCAGCTCAGAATAACAAAACACCAAAGACTAGTGGCTTATACATAGAAACTTATTTTCTCACAGTTCTGGAGGCTGGAAGTCCAAGATCAGAGTGCCATGGTCAGATTCTTGTGAGAACTCTCATCCTGGCTTGCAGATAGCCTCCTTCTCTTTGTGTCCTCACACAGCTTTTACTCAGTATGTGTGCATAGAGAGAAAGAGAGACATTTCTTCTTATCAGGCCACCAATTCTATAGGATTAGGATCCCACCCTTATGATTTCATTTAACCCTAATTACCTCTTAAAAGCCCTATTAAATACAGTTACTTTGGAATTTAGAGCTTCAACATATGACTTTGCAGGGAACACAATTCAATCCATAACAATAGTGGTAGTAAGCTCTGACAAAGAATAATGACACCTAACCCACCCTTTCTGCCCCCTACCCACTCTGCCAGAGCCCCAAATAAGTCCAAGTCACTGGTATAGCTGCAAAAAGGTGCCAAAGGCTCCTGGTGGACAAGGGTAATATTTCTTAAACAGGAGAGCTGGGCTTCCTCCTGGTAGTGGGGTTGACCTGGCAGCTCTGAGATGCTCAATAAAAGACTTCCACTGGAAGATCACAGTGGGAATTAGAATTCATTTGGTGCTCCCCTTGAGTCTTTCCACATGACTGGAACCTTGCTGTCTTGGCCGTATCCCACATGGACATGTCTAATCCAATTCTGCTGCTGTGACTGTGATCTTTTGGCCTTATCAATGCCTGCTTACCTCTCCATGCTTCTGTCTAACACAGGAGGGACCTGGGCAGACTCACATTTCACTGCACCAAACTGTGTTCACACTACCTGGGTCTGGCCTCTTCTACCCCAAACCCACGTCTGTGCACTGTGATATCTTGTATTATCTACCTAGCCCTGCTTGATGCTGGTGGGCCCACATGCTTAAGAGCAAAAGGACACAGCCTCCACACTGACGTAGTGGTAAGGATAGCCTATTTTGGAGCTTGAGGAATTGGGGCAGATGGTTAGACAGCTGACTCATACTAATCTGGAGCATAACTAGGGAGTATAATAACAGGCATCAAAGAGGAAGTATAACATGCCATATGATAGAATGACTGGTTAAGAAAACAGGATTTGGAGTCCTATATACCAGGGTCCTCATCTCAGATCTGCCAATTGGTCACAATGCAACATTAAAAACCTTAATTTCTCTAAGCTTCAACTTTTTCACCTCTAAACTGGGAATAGAATTCCTAAATTCACATGGTTTTTCCAGGATTAAAAAGATAATATAAGCAAAGTGCTGAGTATGGTATCAAATCTATACTAAGCATTCAATAAATAGTAGTTATTATTAATAAGAAAGAACATAGAGTTGGAGGAAAAGGGCAGTAAGCGTTTGCAAAGGGCCATGGGAAGTAAAGCAGGAAGGCCTACAATTTTCATTCCCTTTTCCATTCTATTGAGAGCCCTGGTGACACCATATATGTTACTAAAAATCATCTTGACTAAACACCAGTAATAGCTAGATACCAAGGTTTCCTAAAAATATGACAATTCAAGCAGTATTGGGGAGAATACAATGACTTTTAAGCTTTACCATCACCAATCCATTGAAATTGCTTTCTGACATTTCTAAAGGTTCTTTATTTACTAAGTTTTCACTTTTTATTACAGAAAATAAAAAGGAAATCTTCAGATTGATTTTAATATATTTTTCTATAGCTTTTGCAACTTTGGTTTAAGAAGTTTACTGATTCATATGAAAGAACATAATAAAAGAAACTGCTTCCTTCATTTTGAAACATAAGATGAGGTGAGTGTTGACGGTGCCCACACAGAAGAGACAGGCTCCACTTTTTCTACCCAATTCATCATTTACTGAGTACCCCTAAATGCAAGCCCTGTGTGAATGCTGAGGAATTCACAAGCCCTGTGTGAAAGCTGTGCTCTCCAGCTCTGTACTTGGAGTAATATCTTCTTACATTCTCCCTACATTTCCTTCTACTCTCGTAATCCTACTTGCCACCCCTTTCTCTGCAACAAAGCCATGAAACCTCTTTATCTTTCAAAATCTACCTTCACCTTAATGGGTACAGAGGTCTCATTCTCACCTCTATGAGCACAGAGCATCATATGTTATCACCTCTTCTCAGAGGTTCCCTATATATACTAAAGCCATTTCATCCTGGGTATTCATTTTTCTCCCTTAAAACGTTAGAAATATTTCAAAGTTAACAAGTGTCCCTTGGTTTCCAGCTACTTGCAAAATATTCTGAACATTTTTTCATACCACCAGTGGTTGGTTTTTATTCACTTTTAGGGAGATTTAATGTGGGGTTTTTATGCATGAAGTCAAAAGAGACAGCAAGCTGAATACCAGTCAGCAACATGTAGCTGCTGGAAACCTGGGAACATAACTCTACAAAGTACCAACCTTATTTCATAAATGAAATAAAAAACCTTTTGTTCTATTTGAGGCAACAGTTATGAGGTGAGTACAACATAAACCTAGTATTTTCCACCTTCTTTAGGATGAATGTATAATTTACATTGTAGGGAAGCTAATAACTCAAATTTGATCTTTTTAAGTACCTACAGATGACAACAGATGCCCCCTTCCCAAAGCATAACTAGAAATGAAGGTTAAATTAAGCAGTAAATACTTGATGGATCAAAGCTAGAAAGACCTATTTAAAGACATTACTATATCTACAGAAAGAAGGTGTGGTTCACAAGAAGACTGGTCACCCACAGAAATAGAATCACAGAGAAAAATGCTGATATGAGTAGGAGGAATTTTAGCCTACAGATTTCATTAACTCAACAAATTGTTTACTGAGTACCTACATTGTTTTAGCTCTGAGGATACCACACTGAACAAAGAAGATAAGGTCCCTCTCCCACCAATGTTACATTCTACATGGGAGAGACAAACAATAAAAAAGAAAGAAATGAGAATTTCCAATTGCTAAAAGTGCCATGAAGACAAACCAGAGAATAACGGTATCATAAAGTATGGTATATGCTGGCAAGAGAAGAATACTTTAATTTGGCATAGGGTGGCTGAATATACAAAAAAAAAAAAAAGAAATAAAAGTGGCTTAAATGAAATAAAGTTTATTTCTCTCTCATTTAAAAGAAGCCAGGAAGTAGACAATCCAGGACTGCTTTAGAGAGTCACAAATTCATCAGGGACTCAGGCTTTCCAGATCTCTGCTCCATCATACCTAGTGAATGCCCCTTTCCCATTATTCAAGTTAGCTGCTAGGACACAGTAACCATTTGGTATTTCAGGGAACAGGGCAGAACAGGGGAGAAAAAAAGAACCATTTCCTTCCTCTTAGGAATTGTCTCAAAGCACCACATTACTTTTTGGTTTACATTTCATTGACCAGAACTTAGTTACAGGACAACATGCATCTGCAAGGGAGCTTGGGTAATATAGTTGCTTGGCTGTGTGCCAATGTGCCTAACAAGGAATAAAAGGGAGAAGGGATATTGGGAAACAAACATCATTTTTTTTGCCAAAGGTGGTCAGGGGAGCCCTCTCTGGATAGCTAACCTTTGACCTGAAGTCTCAATGAGGAGGAGGCAACCATGAAAAGATTTGGAGATAGAACATTTCAATCAGAGGAAAGGACAAGTGAAAATTCGCTAAAATGGTAATGAACTCTGTGTGTCTTTGAAATAAAAAGAATGCTAGGGCACTGGCAAAAAGTGAATGAGAAAAAGTGTAACAGCATGAGGTTGTATTAGCATGTTAGACCTTGTAACTGGCCACAGTAGTAAGTTCAGATTAGAGCATTTTCAGTCGTCTTGAAAGGACCATCCTCATTGTGATAATGATGAACAGGTCAACCTTTCCTGAGACCATCAAACATTTGATTTATCAGCGTTCTCTTGTCATGAATATGGTTTTCTAATTCTATATGCTCCATCAATAATATGACTTCTGATTCTTGCATCTCACTCCTTTCCCCCCACTTCCTTAGCAGCTTTTCACAATTGTTGCATGGGAGTGCTTGAGCTTTAAGAAGATCATGTAGGCATGTCATGAACAGATATAATTCAAGATAGTTAAATCTTAAATTGCCTCAAAATAAACATATTGGTCAAGTAATATAAGATTTCATTCTTGGCTTCCAAGAAAAATATTCAGAAAAGACTCTCTTAACCTTTGTTTGCAATAAAATAAACAGCTCAACAGTTTCCCTTCTGCTTCTCCCAAATTTCATAAAGAGGTTTGTGGGAAGTGTTCACATCTGCAGAAAGAAGAAAGGGAGCAGCTGGAAGAGCTGCCTCTTCTTCCAGCATGTGCTCTTGGTAAGCTTTGACAATCTGAGCCACAGATCTTCCAGAAAGTTTAGCTGTTTAAAGACTGATCTGGATTCCTAAGAGGAGATCAGTAAGGTTGCTAACAAAACATTGCCCTATAAGGCTAGTGTCTCAGAGGTCTTTCATTGTCTCTATATATGTCACCCACTCATATACTCAACACAAACGTATTCATATATACTTAGATACATATACAATAGCTAAACCAGACCAAGAAATTTGCATATGACATATTTTTAACACATTTGTAGAACCTGGCTGGGTATTATACAGAACAACTTAAAGTCAAGGATTAGTCAAATGGATAATGGAGTTGTAAAAAGTATGGAAGGAAGAAGAGGTCACACAGAGAACTATGAAGCAAAAGAGGAGCTAATGCAATAAGAAAAGTCAAACTTCGATTTTAAAAAAATGAGTAATGTTAATGTTTATTAATCATGCTATCCGTTATTGAACATTTATTACATGCTAGGAAATGTGCAAATTACCTTATACCATTTAATAATAAAAACCTCAAGAAACAGGCACTATTATTATGCCTGATTTATAGTTAAAGAAACTGAGTACTAGAGAGATTAAATCTCTTTCCAAATCTGAGAATTAGTAAGTGATGGAGCTGGACTCAACCCAGATCTGTCTCACTCTAAACCCTGTGTTCTAACAGCTTCTTAAGCTTACGTGGTGCTCATATGCCACAGGGGTTAAGAAGGAGGAGAGAGGAAAATGCAAACTTAAACTTCATTAATATTAAAAGTTTATAATATTTCTACTAGATTATATTCCTATCACACCTCACCTGGAGTATCATGTCAAATTTAGAATCTAATTTAAAGACACAGACTTGCCAAGTTAGGAAATACCAGTTCCTACCACTTCCAGCTATATGACCTTGATTAGTTCCCTAAGAACCTCAATTTATCCATCTGAAAGTGGGAAAAATATCTACTTTACAAAGTTGATGTGAAGATTAGAGATAATATGTGTGAAGTGAAAAAAAGAGTGTCTGAAATATGGTAAACAGAAAAGGCACTAAAAGCAAGGCATCCAATATATTTATTTTTCTAAGAGGAGGGTGACTAGGATATTGATCATGTTATTAACATTAGCATGAGATGTGAGTTTATACTTTCTAAGGGAGTGGTTTCATTATTACTTTGCATTCCGCAACAAATGATAATTCTCAGCAAGGTTAAAGTTGGGCTCTTCTGAGGCAAATAAGATAGATATTGTAAATTTTGTATTTTCACATTCCCCAGAGAACTGAGAGGGATTCTCTCCAGATTCTTGTCAAAATTATCTCTAAAAAAAAAAAATGGTCAGTGGGAAAGAAGTCGCAGTGGCTGCTGATGTGCTGCCAAGTCCAACACCCATATCTCTTCAAAGGCCTAACCCAAAAAGAAATAATCACTTTCTGTCTTGACTGACAGCATTTATCTTGGATTTCAAAGCATCAAAGAACTGTTGGAGCCTAAGATGTTTTGTGAAATGATACTAATGTGTTCAATTATCTATATTTGAGAGATTATATTTCTGAAGCTGATAAACTCCAGCAAACCTCACTAGCAAAGTCCATTTTCAGTATATAAACGTCATCTACATTCGAAAAGGCACCCATTATTCTCATCTGCAGAGGCATTTATAGTCTAAAGCAGACTCACAGATGATTGGGGTGGAGGCCTTCATCTAAGATAGAGACAACTATAAAGAAGGCATTAGATATACAAGAAACCTAGTATTAGGCTCATCCTTATGTCTAAACACAAAATCAGTATGCTTCTATAAACAGCTTTTCAATGGGAATATCCTTGCTTCAGATTCTGCCAAGTACAAGTCTCATACACCACTTCTTCTATGAAATCCGCCTCTTTTCTGCTGAGGTCATGTCCATCAAACCTAAAATCTGTACTACTGATTCTCCAAAGTACTTCCTTAAAAGTGAGACTGGTACCAGGAGTAGTAACAGAAGTTATCATATAGCACGGAATCACATAGTGAGAAAGTCATTCCATTTTCAATTCTGTTCCTGAATTTCTAATTTGTTAAAAAGTAAGTCTCAGTGTCATGCTAATATGTCATTAGCATCTCTCCAACACTTGCTAAGCTTTCTTTTTACAAGGATTCAGTCTCAGAGCCAAGGAACAGGCAACACTACCTAGATAGAATTTAATAACACTATTTTGTTTATACCGTCTTTATTTTTAGTTACTGTCTTTTTATGGTAAGTGAACTGGTTTTCCATTTATAGTACTAAGATAAAGTTTACTTTCTTAATTCATTTATTTGAATTATTAAAGTTAAAAAGATGGATCAACTGTAAAATGGTATACAAATAAGGGGGAAATTATGAAGGTGGGCTGAAGTGAGTAAATTTGGAAGATTCTAGTTATTCTACAATCTGAAAAGAGAGTATTTGAAATGTGCCCATCATCTACTATCCAAAGGAAGAGCTACTCTCTTCCTCATTTGTAGCCCCACAGCTCTGTTTGTATCTCTAATACAGAGGAATTCGTCCTCTTTAAATTGCATTTAGCTATGTGCATTTCTTATTTTCCTAAATGGAGTGTTAGCTTCTGGAAGTCTTGCTCATTTTTGTAGATTCCCTTTTTGTTATACAAAGGAAATTCTCTGTGAATGTTGAACTAGGAAACTGATTCACTTCCATCACACTTGTAGAAGAATACTGGTAGTCACTTTAAGAATTCTCAGGACCCACACAACATAATTTCTCTACAGCACACAATTTTAGTGAAAGTGTAATTATATTGAGCTATTTGGCATTCCTTTCATTTTGTCCCTTTTTCTAGCTAATAACTTGATTATCTATACTAATAAAGGGGTAATATGCTAATTAGACCAGACAACTTCTGGATGTCCTTCCAGACAAAGCCACAGTGGTGGGGGCCAAGGCAGAGGTGGTTAGGGGCGATAAGGCTGGCAGGGGAACACAGTTAGGGGCGATCAGGCTGGCAGGGGAGGGCAGTTAGGGGGCAATCAGGCTGGCAGGGGAGGGCAGATAGGGGGCGATCAGGCTGGCAGGGGAGCAGTTAGGGGATGATCAGACCAGCAGGGGAGCAGTTAGGGGGTGATCAGGCCGGCAGGCAGAGGCAGTTAGGGGCAATCTGGCAGGCAGGCAGAGGGGGTTAGGGGCGATCACGCAGGCAGGCAGGTGAGTGGTTAGGAGCCAGCCCTCCTGGATTGCGAGAGAGATGTACCGGATTGGAGAGGGTGCATGCCGGGCTGAGGGGACTCCCCAACCTGTGCATAAATTTCGTGCACTGGGCCTCTAGTTGTTTGAATAATAACTTAGAAACCATATCACCTGCAAGTTGTTAACATGTAAAAAAAAAAAAAAGGAAAGAAAAAACAACATTCAAACCTGTAAAGACTTCTTGTACGCTTATTTGAGCCAAACTGTTGACAACTGCCAGGAAGCAGAATCTCAATATATTGGGATAATGCTCCAGAGAATGGCAGTTTTTACCTTGTTTTATACATTATACTTGAAAGAGGAGATGTAAGTGGGTTACATGGACACCACTGGTGATAGATTAGGGAGGCGGGAGAAGGCAAAGCGGGGAAACTTCTGGGGTTGGATAAAAAGTAAAATGATAGACACATACTTCTTTTACTGAGGTGGGTGCAGGATAGTTAACAGTCAACAATTAACTCAATAACAATGAGGGGATTTGTGGTCTCAGCAGAGTGGTGTCTGTTCTTTGAGGGGTCTGGAAAAAGGAAAATTACTTTGACATTCCAATGATATGTTATTATAGATACAAAAAGACAATAGGCTCAGTTAAGGTAAAGATTGACCTTTGTCAGGGAAGATACTGGCCAAGGACTTGACTACCCACCATAACTGCTTTTAGTTAAAGTTTTAATTTCAGATCATCCTTTGTGGTTAGTTTAGGTCTCTGAGCTTGCAAAACCGCCATGCAGACCTTCCCTGAGCTTGTCAGGTTAGCATATATAGACCCTTTTTCATCCACAAAGTATCAAACATCTGAAACTGTCACAATGTTAATTACACTTAATTTCTTAAAGTACCTTCCTTCCTTTCCATACTATTCCTCTAGTCCAGTGGTCAGCAAACTCATTAGCCAACAGAGCCAAATATCAACAGTATGATGATTGAAATTTCTTTTGAGAGCCAAATTTTTTAAACTTAAACTATATAGGTAGGTACATTGTTATTAACTTAATTAAGGTTAATAAGGCTTAGGAAGAGCCACACTCAAGGGGCCAAAGAGCCGCATGTGGCTCGCAAGCCACAGTTTGCTGACCACGGCTCTAGTAGGTTTCTCCTACGCTCTAACACACTATCTGTACTTAACCTCTATGAATCTGTTTCCTTTTCTAGAATACAAAGATAAATAATAATGTTTTCATATAGTGTGGTAAATATATATTGATTTTTAAAATATTGACATACTTGACACTTGATAGGCATTCCATGGAAGTCATTTGAATCTGAATATAAGGTCTCTTCCACCTCTAAATTTCAATGATTCTCTTTCTCAACCAGTCTATCCACTCCAATCTAATTCCCATATTCATTTCTTCCAAACAAAAATATTCTTTTATTTTCTTGTGCCCTCCTTTACTTCTACACAAATATTATCCATCCTCCAAGTTCTCTCCAAAACCTACTCTATTCTGTGAGGTTTACAAGAGAAATCTCAGCTAAAAATGATTGCTGCCTCTTCTAAACACTCAAGTCTCTTAATTGTTTTTCCATTATGAAATTTTCATGTATTCAGAATGCATCATTCCAGCAGTATTACACGCTCCTTCAGGGCAACTACTCTGCATTTGTTCCTCTTTGTCTCCCTCCTTCATTCAATGATGCATGGGGCGTTCTCTCTGATGGGGACTGAATTAACACAGAGTTCTAAAGGATCGGCAGGAGTTGGCTGGGCAAAATGAGGGAGGAAGCGCTTCCTGGCAGAAGGGACAGCTGTGTGAAGGTCCTGAAACCAGAAACAGATTGGCAAATTAAAGTAACTGAAAAAGGAGATGAGGTTGAGAAAACCGAAATGCATCAGGGTGAAGCATAGCAAAGTGGAAGAGAAAGGGGACTAGTTCCCTCCCCTGAGCATATTCTATCATAGGGCCGCATTTTGAATAGATGCCAGTAATATACTGAATTACAGCTGTTAATGCTATAATGAAAAGACTTCAGAAGTAGCAATAAGAAAGCTGCCAGGGTAATAAAAAGAGAAGAGAGTTAGAAAGTGGTGAGTTTCTTTTAAATTTTGGTTTTTCTACCAGCCTCTCTTGGTCCACTCCCTCTTTGGCCATCCCTCTTCAACTCCTCAGATACTTAGATCCTTCTAGGGTGAGGTTCCGATCATGCAGGGCTCATCAGGCCATGGAGGAAAAGTAGGGGTTTTAGGCAAGGGAGTGTATGATCTGGTTTGCATGCTAACAAGATCATCCTCTGCCTTGAAAACCATGCTTTAAAGGAGAGAGCAGTTAGGAGACGGTGGCAGACTCCAACATGTTTTCTTCTGAGCTTTTAGCTAGCAATTTCCATAAAGGCTTAAGTTCAAAAAGATGATATGAATATTGAAGCTGGTCTAAACTCAGAAGCAATAGTATATCCCAGAAATAGTTTAGCACATACTACTATATTAGCCCCATCCCAGACATGACCCAAATGTGATTCTGTATTGGAGTTTATGATATATAGAGTGCTGTAACACAGACATTAAGAAGCCATATTTTATTCTCTCCCCTTAAACCAGTGGATGTCTTCCTTCCCCTTATCTAACTTTTCAACTATTGCAATATGAACTGTTTCCAAACCATCTGAGGTTGCAACTTCCCTGTGCTTTGTCTCAACACAAATACAGACTCTTTCTGGGAAAGTCTGAGGAAAGCTCATGAAATATTTGTATGTTTTATTTAGTTTTTCAAGTGGAAAAAACAATAGACATTTCCCTGTTCAAAAAGAAAAAACAAATCTGTTGACTCTAAATTACAAATAACTAAAACCAGCTGACCTTTAAAATGTCAAACTTCACATGTGGTCAAGCCTCAGACAGACCCTAAGCTAAGTTTGGAAAAAAAAAATAATTTAAATAATGAACTGGTAAAGCAACTAAAGTAAAATATTTGGATGATGATTCAGTTGAGTAACCACCAGTGACCCCAAACTGCCACTTGTTTCGGATAGATGCCACGTAAGATTTTAACTTGGGAGAGTTCAGAAACAACCAATTATGCTGGTGTTTTTCCAAATTGACCAGGGGCTAGAGGCAATAGGAGAGGGAGTGTCTGATATATTCAAGATTGAAATTCTGAGACTTTAGAAAATACTGGAAACAAATCTATCACACACATGACTCACTCGTGGCTTGAATAATGATATTTTTTCAGATTAAAGACTAAGACCTTTATACGACTGAAAAATTAGGGACTTCCCCCTCCCCACACATCTCCCATTATATAATTCAAAATAAAAGTAATACTGAAAAAAAGTGTAAAAAAGCCCAATAAATTTGATTTTCTCCACAATGGCCACTTTTATGCTTTTTTTTTTTAAAAAGTTGTAATTCATTTAGAAAAATCTGGTGCATCTTATTTTGCTAGCACTCTAAGCATATGTTTGGTTTGCCTGTATGGATCCCCTATACAGCTATATTATTTGGGTTTCTTATAATTAACACTAGACCAGCCGTGGGCAAACTACGGCCCGCAGGCCGGATCCGGCCCGTTTGAAATGAATAAAACAAAAAAAAAAAAAAAAAAAGACCATACCCTTTTATGTAATGATGTTTACTTTGAATTTATATTAGTTCACACAAACATTCCATCCATGCTTTTGTTCCAGCCCTCTGGTCCAGTTTAAGAACCCATTGTGGCCCTCAAGTCAAAAAGTTTGCCCACCCTGCACTAGAGGCTCAGTGCACGAATTCGTGCATGGGTGGGGTCCGGCTGGCCCAGCCCCAATTGGGGAGGATCGGGGCTGGGTCTGTCAGGAGGAGGGGATGGCGGGAGGTTGGCCGGCCAGCCTGCCCTGATTGGGGCCCAATCAGGGCTGGGCTGGCTGGGGAAAGGGGCCGAGGGCGATTGGCCAGTGGGCTTCACCCCCTGATTAGGGTGGGGGGGCCAATTGGGAGTGGGGCCAGTGGTGGGGAGGGGCTGTGGGAAGTGGGCTGGCCAGCCCTGCCCCTGATCGGGGTTGGGGGCGGGGGTGATCTGGGGGGGGCGCTGGGTGAGGGGAGGGACTGCAAGAGGTTGGCCTGCCAGCTCCTCCCCCCAATTGAGGGGCGGGCAATCAGGGGTAGGACCAACCAGGGGGAGGGGCTACAGGAGGTTGGCTGGCTGGCCCCACCCCCCCAATCCAGCCAGTTCACTGGCCGCAGTGGGCATCATAGCAACCAGTCGTTCTGGTCATTATAGCGTTCTGGTCACTGGCTTTTCATATATATAGATTTCCTGACTTCTATAAAGTTACTATTGTGGAAAGTCTTATCTAAGTAGTTTTCTTTCTTTCTTTATTTTTTTCTTTTTTTTAACCTAAATCAAAGTCCCTTCACATTACTAGATAATTAAATGACTTTCTTAATAAATGAACAAGGAAAAGATAACATGATTACACAATGACACTCACGTAACACACTACTCAAGCTGAGCATAAATTCTTATGCACCATGAACAATGTATCTTGGCTTGTGGAAAACTATGTAAAGTTTATGTAAGTCAAGTGTTAGCAACCCAAGTTTACTATACAAATCCTTCCTTTTTCCATTGCTCTTCAGTATCAGAAAGGAAATGTTCAATGTTGATTTTTAGTTCAGGTAGTTAATACTTGCATTGGTCTGAAGCCCAATACCAATGATTTTTGCTCAGACTTCCCCTATCCTACGGGAAAAAGAAAATCCCACAAGCCTGAAAAGTGGAAATGAACAAGTCTGTACTTTAACTTTCTCTTCTTTATGTTTCTGATTTTATCTTTCATGTTGGGTCCTTATTTGAGGTAAACTAAGATGCAACATGAGGTGGTGTTCTAGAAACACCCTCAACTGAAGACAAAATGTGTTGTAGCTTTAAGGCAGTCATTTCTCCCTACTACCTTCAGCTCCTAACCACTGACCTGAGTGTTTGCACTAGAGTAATGTTAAAGGCTCCTTGCAACCCTGACATTTTATAATTACTGAACTTTTGCTGGTTCAGTGAAGGCAAAGATAGGGTTGAATTAGTGGAAAATGAATGATTTAGCAATGCTGCTCAAAGTTAGCTAATACTAAAAAGCATATTAACTTAAGAAATGTACCCTTTTCCGTTATCATTGCAGCCCTTGATTCCAGGACAGTGTTTCACATAAATAACCAGCCTAAAACAGACTTTTTGATTGTCCCAACTATATGAAACCACTTTGTAAATTTCTGGGCAAAAGTGACTTATTCTAGGATCAGAATGCATAGAGGCAAACAGTCATCAAACAACATGTCACACTTGTGAAATGAAAGAAGATCCTTATAACAGAGTTCAGGGTGCTTAAAGAAAGAAATAAGCAAAAAGGTGTAGTCAGAAGCCAAGTTATGTGCATGTTATGTTTCTGAAGTAACTTTATCCAATAAAGTTTAAATGAAGCCAATAAAGCATTTGATCATGGAAGTCATCAAATTTGTATTTTATAAAGATGCCACTGATTTAATTAAAACAGTTTGTAATATGGTGCACAGAGCCACCAACACGATGAAGCTATATTTATTTCCCTGATTCAGAGCTGTTTAAAACCTGGAGATAACAACAGTAAGGAAACAGGATTTTTAAAAAATAATTAGTTGTATTCATTCATCCATTTCTTTTACTCATTTACTTAACAAAAAATTGCTTAACACTGACTACTCTGTGCCAGACACCAGAGTTATAAAGACTAACAACAACAACAACAAAATTAATTCTTTCAAACAATATAGAATTTGTAGAGGAATGTAGACATAACCAATATATTCTCTCCTTCTGTTATCTGTCTTTAATTTTTGGCCCTAAAGGCTTCATTGTACAAAAATCCTTAATTTTAATTTATCAGTGTTTGCCTATGGTTGTGCTTTAAAATTTTGTTGAGAAATCATATTGAGCCCTTATAGTCCACACACATATTCACTTACATTTTCTTCTATTAATTTTATGGACTTATATTTCACTTATAGATTTGACTTGTGATATCAAATTACAATATGTAAGTAACACACATACATGGATATTTCTTTGGGATCTCTATTCACCATGGGGTTGTTTATCTGACATTATTATTCATTATTTATGCAATAAATAAAACAACTTTGCTGCTGTCTTTCCTTCTTTCTCTCTTCTGTTATCTAGCTTAAACCATCCCATCAAACCCCATCCTCAAAAGCTTAAGATTCAACAGAAGAAAGACAACCATCCTAGTCCAATTTTCCTTACATCAAGTCCTACCCCAGATCAGCAATGCAGACAACATTTAGTTCCTATAAATACAGTCTCATTTGGTGCAGTTACCTCTCAATGTATTTATAAGATTTGTATTTTGGGAGATAATTCCATGTGGGCATGTTCCTTGTTTAGAGATCAAAACACTTTTGATACAGGTGATCTTTTTTTGAAGATGATAAATTGTATATATTGATTCCCTTTACATGTCACGTAATAAATAGTAACACCATTATGTTGAACTATGTATATTATTCTAGATTTCACTACACAACCAAAAAATAAAATCCCTGAGTTTTTTTTCTTATAAGTACTATAGTGGCTTCTACTATACAATATAACTTTGCAATGATTTGTATAAAACAAGTGGAAATGATAATAAACTACACTAATAAACTGTAATATTAAGGCTTAGGTACCTTCTTCCATCAATCAGAGGCTACAGTAATCCTCGCCAAGAAAATCCTCAGCAAAGTAGTAACACAAAATTGACAGTGTTTGCAAATTTCTGTTTTAATTATATAACCATGATTACAAGTATGTCAAATTACCTGAATAAATAAGCAATCTTCTGCCTAAAAGTCACAACTTTGACACAAAGAAAGAAACTGTTCAGAAAAGAGCTGTTACCCAAGTAAAATCAGCAAGTTGACTCATTAATTTCAGAATACATATCTACACTGTATCACAATCTGAGAACGTTCAGAGAATTTCCTAACCACAAACACTTTTGTTTCTGAATGTAAATTCTCATGTAAGTATTAGAGGCTCCGTGAAGAATTTGTGCACAGGTGGGGTCCGGCTGGCCCGCCCTGATCAGGCTTATTGGGGTGGGCTGGCTGGGAGGAGGGTCTATGGGTGGTTGACTAGCTGGCCCCACCCCTAATCAGGGTAGTGGTGCTGATTGGGGGTGGGGCCAGCCAGGGGGAGGGGCCACAGGCAGTTGGCTGGCCGGCCCTGCCCCCTGGTTGAACTCCTGGTTGAGGGGACAATTTGTACATTAGCCTTTTATTATATAGGATATGAAAATGCTATCTGCAAAATAAAACACACAGACCTACAAAACTTAAAACAGCATCTGCTATGTAAACAGTAATTCTGAACTAGATGGCCTTGATGATCACATCTTAGTTATAACAAAAGGTAAATTTCAAATCCGTTTTACCAAATGTGAACAACTTCTAACAAGAAAACAGCTTTTTTTTTTCACTTGGTAAAAACATGTTCATGTTTTTCATTTGAATTTTCCAGAAGTATATTTAGGTAATGTTTTTAACCTTCCTTTTTACTTGTCTATATTGTGAAAATTTTCTATGAGCAAAATAGGCAAAAATGAACTAATTTCTCTTTTTAAAAACTATATTAATCCTCATCTTACCCCATATCCCTACTACTACCACCACTACACACATACACAGTGACAAAGAGAGATTCAAAGTAGAGGGGAGCTTGAGTGAGCAAAAAAAATGATTTGTAATGCCAAATAAAATATATTTAATGTGGGGTTTTAAATGACTGTAGCAATTTTATTGAGATGATAATTACCTGCTGATCACAGAATGAGATTGTGAAAAGTTGAGTTATATGTTAGGCATGGTAATTCAACTTTAGGCACTAATATATTCAATATAAAGTAACTACAAAGCTTATTGCCTTGTTACCTTTTACTGTTAATAAATATCGCTCCAGCTATAACCACTAAGTGAAGATTGACTACAGATGTACTATTTTTGGAAGCAGAAAATTGATACTTAATAAAGATAACATCAAACCTTTATTAGTGTGAAAACTTAATGCTATTAGTTTTCTTATTCTGGTATTCAGTGTAGTAGTGTTGTTATTCTGGTGTTCAAAATAGCAGATAAAATGTTAGATTTAAAAATACATTTTTACTTATTTCAGAGAGGAAGGGAGAGAGAGAGAGAGAAAGAGAGAGAGAGAGATCGATCAATGATGAGAGAGAAAATCTCCTACATGCTACATGCTACCCATTGGGGATTCAGCCCATAATCCGGGCATGTGCCCTGACGGGAATTGAACCATGACCTCCTGGTTTATAGGTCGTCGATGCTCAACCACTGAACCACACTGGCTGGGCAGATTTACCTTCTTTAAATTAATAACAACTATATGAAGGCTGAACTATAAAACTAAAGTAAGAATGTTCTTCTAATTTGGCTTTAATTTTATCTTCAACTTAATGTCCTAAGTGAATTTCTTTTTCACTTTTGTTTGGTAACTGCTTTTCATTAAACTTTATTAGGTTTAACAGAGAAACTGTAACAGTTGTTGAAATTATAATGTTAATATATCTGGCAGAATCAGTGTATACTCTGCTGCATACTTACAAAGAACTACTGTGAGATCACACTAACTGTTCAAAGAAAAGAAACACCAGCCACCTCTTTTTCAAGACTTTTGCTCTTCTTTCTTCTAAACTATTTTTCTGCATTTCCATCAGAGGAATGGAGTGAAAAAACAATAAGTAGTTAAAGAAAAACATAAGTATATATAATTTATTCACAAATTCCTCTCTCATATAGAGATATCTGAGACCCAGCTCATGTGTTTCAAGAACTATAAAAGTGAGTGTAAGGGTCCATAATTCAACAGAGAATAATTAAGACAACAGTAGAGGTTGGAACTAGGTTAGTTAGGCTTCTGGCATTCAGTTATCCTGAACAAATTGCTGGACCTAGGGGGATTTCTTCAAAAAAATCAGAAGAGTTAATATTAATAAAACTTAAGCTCTGGAAGGAATCTTATTAATTCATCTTAGAGAAAAAGTCTAACTAATGCTGGTTTTAGAAATTGAATGGAAATAAGGAAAAGACTGTTTCCCTCCCATAACAAGGTAGAATAAAGTTGCCAAGTATTGGTCCACTTTTCTTTAAAATTATCCACTTATCCAACCTTTCTACTCTATTCTACAGCTCCATTCCAAGCCCCCTTATCTCATATGAGATTTTCCATAACAATCTCTTAGTCAGACTACTTGACTTTGATTTCTCAATCAGAACTCAGCTATGTAAGTCCTGTATTTGCCACAAGATTTTCCCTCAATACATTTTTTGTATTTCCCTTAAGGAAAGGAACCATTTATTTTATTTCTCTTGTGTCCCCAACAAAGCCACATATAATAGCTAACAATAATTCATATGCACTAACTAATTAAAATGTTTACTATATGCCAGGCACTGTTCTAAATATTTGACATATATTAACTCATTTAATTCTTACAACAACCTAATGAGATAAGTACTATTATAATTTCCACTTTGCAGGCAAGACTTACAAAGACCAATGAGGGTATGGTGAGGGATTTATAGCCAAGCAATCTGGTTCCAGAGCCTGTACTACACTATCTTCTCAGGGAAAAGGGGACTTCATATTAAATTTCTCAGTAAGAACTTAGCATGAGTGGCTGGGAAAATATTCAGAACTTAATACACTTTAAAAAGAAAATCCTTAAGCATGGCTGAGCTGTTTTATACATACTGCCATCTCACTGTTTATAGTTGTCAATATAATAATTTCTCACGCCTGAAGTAAGAAACTATTTGTACCCTCATAAAAACAGACTTGACTTGACAGTGGTTGCTATATGTGGTAGAGGTTGGAACTAGGCCACTCAAAATACCCATGCCAAAACTCCAGAGCCTGCACCTGGCCAGGTGACTGACTTGGTTGGAGGTTTGATTCCTAGTCAGGGAACACACCTAGGTTGTGGATTTGATGCCCTGTTGGGGTGGGAGGCAACCAATTCTGAGATTGATGTTTCTCTATCACATATCGCCATGTTTCTCTCCCCCAGACCTCTCTTATTCTCCCTCCCTCCTTTCCTTCTTCTCTCACTAAAAATCAATTTTAAAAAAAATGTCCTGAGGTAGGATTAAAAAAACACACAAAAACTCTGGAGCCTGTGAAAAAAGGGTCTTTGCAGATATAATTAAGTTAAGGATTCGAAATAAGGCCATCTTGAAGTATCTGGGTAGGCCCTAAATCCAATGACAAGTGTCCTCAGAAAAGATAAACAAGGAACAGAAGAGAAAAAGGCAATGTGGCCACAGAGGCAGAGATTGGAGCAATGCAGTCTGCAAGCCAAGAAATGCCTGGAGCCACCAGAAGCTGAAAGTTGCAAGGAACAGACCTCTCTGAGAGCTTTCAAATAAAGCCGGCCCTGCAACCTAGATTCTGGACTTCTCCTAGAACTGTGAGGGAATACATTTCTATTGTTTTATGCCACCATGTTTGTGGAAGTTTGTTACTGGAGCCACAAGAAACTGCTACTCTATCATCTGCTATCTCTAATAGACTGTACACTCCTTGAACAGGAACTACCTTTGTAGTGTTCCCTCTTTCTATCTAGTGTAGTACCTAAGAAGCATGGGTATAATGCCAATAATATTGAGAAATAAGAGTGAAAATGGAAAACAAGAGGGCTGACTTACTACACAAAACTTATGACCTTGGCATTTAATATATTCATTCAGTAAGCATACACTGAGGACCTATTTTTTTTTTAAATATATTTTATTGATTTTTTACAGAGAGGAAGGGAGAGAGATAGTTAGAAACATCGATCAGCTGCCTCCTGCACACTCCCTACTGGGGAAGTGCCCGCAACCCAGGTACATGCCCTTGACCGGAATCGAACCTGGGACCTTTCAGTCCGCAAGCCGACGCTCTATCCACTGAGCCAAACCGGTTTCGGCAACACTGAGGACCTATTATGTGCCAGTCAATGAGCTGGGCAACCAGGAAGTCAACCATGAAGAAAACAAAAATGGACCTTGCCCACATGTCATTTCAAGTGACTTATTACATTATCTTTTTAAAAATGTTTTATTGTTTAAAACATTACATATAGTATTACATATGTCTCCTTTTTCCTCCATGGATCTCTCCCCAACCACTATCACTCCCAAGCACATGCCCTCACCTCCCTAGTGTCTGTGTCAATTGGTTATACTTATATGTGTGCATACAAGTCCTTTGGTTGATCTCTTACCTCCACCCGCCACCCCCCACCCCCCCGGCCTTGCCTTCGAAGTTTGACAGTATGTTTGATGCTTCTCTGTCTATGGATCTATTTTTTTTTCATCAATTTATGTTGTTCATTATATTCCACAAATGAGTGAGATCATGTGATATTTATCTTTCTCCGACTGGCTTATTTTGCTTAGCGTAATGCTCTCTATGTCCATTCATGCTGTTGCAAATGGTAAGAGTTCCTTCTTTTTTACAGCAGCATAGTATTCCATTGTGTAGATATACCACTGGTTTTTTTTGTTTTTTTAAATATATTTTTTATTGATTAAGATATTACATGTGTCCTTATCCCCACGTTACCCCCTACCCTCCCCACCCCCCCCCCGCTCATGCCCTCACCCCCCCCTCCCCCCGTTGTCCGTGTCCATTGGTTAGGCCTATATGCTTGCATATAAGTCCTTTGGTTGATCTTTCCCCCTTACCTCCACCCTCCCCTACGTTCCCTCCAAGGCCTGACAGTCCAATCAATGCCTCTCCGTCTCTGGATCAGTCCTTGTTCATCAGTTTATGTTGTTCATTATATTCCACAAATGAGTGAGATCATGTGATATTTATCCTTCTCTTACTGGCTTATTTCACTTAGCATAATGCTCTCCAGTTCCATCCATGCTGTGCAAATGGTAAGAGTTCCTTTTTCTTCTTCCTCTTGTTAAAGAATACCTTTCAGCATTTTATATAATGCTGGTTTGGTGGTGATGAACTCCTTTAGTTTTTTCTTATCTGTGAAGCTCTTTATCTGACCTTCAATTCTGAATGATAGCTTTGCTGGATAAAGTAATCTTGGTTGTAGGTTCTTGCTATTCATCACTTTGAATATTTCTTGCCACTCTCTTCTGGCCTGCATGGTTTCTGTTGAGAAATCAGCTGACAGTCATATGGGTACTCCCTTGTAGGTAACTGACTTTTTTTCTCTTGCTGCTTTTAAGATTCTCTCTTTGTCTTTTGCTCTTGGCATTTTAATTATGATGTGTCTTGGTGTGGTCCTCTTTGGATTCCTTTTGTTTGGGGTTCTCTGCGCTTCCTGGACTTGTAAGTCTATTTCTTTCACCAGGTGGGGGAAGTTTTCTGTCATTATTTCTTCAAATTGGTTTTCAATATCTTGCCCTCTCTCTTCTTCTGGCACCCCTATAATTCTGATGTTGGTACGCTTTAAGTTGTCCCAGAGGCTCCTCACACTATCTTCATATTTTTGGATTCTTTTTTCTTTTTGCTTCTTCGGTTGGGTATTTTTTGTTTCTTCATATTTCAAATCTTTGACTTGATTATTGGGATCCTCTTGTCTGCTGATGAATCTCTGTATATTATTCTTTATTTCAGTCAGTGTATGCTTAATTTCTAGTTGGTCTTTTTTCATATCCTCCAGGATCTCACTAAATTTATCGGGGGTTTCCATAAAATTCTTGAAAAACCTTATAAACGTGGTTTTGAACTCTATATCCAGTCATTTGCTTTCCTCCATTTCTGTCATTTGTGACCTGTTTCTTTGTCTCTGCATTTTTTTATGCTTCCCTGTGTTGATAGAGTCGTTTTGTGTGCTAGGTGTCCTATAGGGCCCAGTGGCTCAGCCTCCCCAGTTACCTGAGGTGGACACTCTTGGTGCACCCCCTTTGTGCACAGTGTTGTTGTAGTTATGCCTTGATTGTTGTAGGTATCACTGGGAGGAATTGACCTCCAGGCCAATTGGCAGTGAGAAATGTATTTACCTACACCGCCATCTTGGTCCCTCTCCAAGTACAAATCTTTTACATCTTTGATTAAATTTATTTCTAGGTATTTTACCTTACTTTATTTTTGATGCAATTGTAAATTAGTTTGCTTTCTTAGTTTCCCTTTTGAACAGTTCATTATTGGTGTATAAAATCAAAACTGTTTCTGGATATTAATTTTATATCCAGCTGTGTCTGCAGTGGGAGAACTTCTGTGCTGAAGACACCCTTCTGGGGCAAGACTTGCTTCAGTGGGGCTTTGGTGCTCACTGAGTCTGCGCCCTGAGTGTGTCCCTTATGGATCTGAGGAGTTGTAATCTGGATGGTCCCACTCTGACCACTGGGTACACTGGCTCTTGGATCTCTAAGGAGGTGCTAATTTAGCCTCTGCCTGAGGTTACCCAGCAGGAGCTATGAAAAGATCTGCAGATTCTCCTTCCTTTTTTGGAGTTTGGAGGTGCCCAGATGAGGCCCAGCTGTGAAGCAATGCAAGCTGCTGTGGGGCCTTGGGCCTTCTCTTGGAAGTTCTGGGTCTGTCTGGCCCAGCTGTAATTTGTTAGGTAATTTTCAGGTTGCAAAGGGCCAGGGCATTCATATGCAAAAGCCTCTGCCGCAGCCTGGGTGGGGCGGGGTCTCAAGGAATCAACAGGGTGGAGCAAGCAGCTATGGCAGATCCTCAGCCCTGCCCTAAGGGGCCGCATGTCTCAGTGTCCCAGTAATTTAATTGCTGCAAGCACCTCTGAGGGAAAGCCATGCTCGAGTTCCGAGTTCTGCCCGCTGCCAGACAGTCCAGTTTCTCCCCGTATGAATCCTGGGTCCCCAGAGACTTCCCGGAACTGGAGTCCAGAGCAGTCGGGAGCTTGTGACTCCCTCCCGATTCAAAAAGACAGCCCCGTCCTCAGGTACCAGCCCCTTTCCGCACGCGCTCGAGCCTCCGTACCTTTGCACTTTACTTCCGCAGCTCCTGACTCTCAGTGTGCTTTTCTCTTTCCTTCTAGTTGTAGAATTTCCACTCAGCCAGCCTTCCTGTAGTTCTGGATGATGTCCGTTTTGTCTTTTTGTTGTATTTTTGAAGTTGTTGTAGGAGGCAGCAATTTCGGTGTTTACCTATGCCGCCATCTTGGCTTCTCTATACCACTGTTTTTTAATCCACTCATCTGCTGATGGGCACTTAGGCTGTTTCTAAATCTTAGCTGTTGTAAATTGTGCTGCTATGAACATAGGGGTGCATACGTCCTTTCTGACTGGTGTTTCTGATTTCTTGGGATATATTCCTAGAAGTGGTATTATTGGGTCAAATGGGAGTTCCATTTTTAATTTTTTGAGGAAACTCCATACTGTTCTCCACAGTGGCTGCACCAGTCAGCATTCCCACCAGTAGTGTGCGAGGGTTCTTTTTCTCCACATCATCACCATGTGCTGGTCCTTTTAGAGGAACTCTGTGGGTCTCCAGCTGCCTCCATGTCACTCAGCCATAATCCCCATTGCTTTTACAGCCTGATGTTATGTGGACTTACCTGCTCAGCACTGGAACCCTGGGCTGAGTGGCCTGTTGTGGAACAGGGACCTCTTGCTCCTCGTGGGAGGCCTCTTCAGCCAAGATATCCCTCCCAATTCAAAACATTCCATGTGGATGTTGGACTAACCCTTTCTGCACCGCCACCCCTCCTACCAGTCTTAATGTGCTTTCTTCTTTAATTCTCTAGTTGTAGGACTTCCATTCAGCCAAATTTCAGGCAGTTCTGAATGATGGTTGTTCTGTATTTCAGTAGTAATTTTGATGTGGTTGTGGGAGGCGGTATTTACCTACACCGCCATCTTGGTCCCTCTCCAAGTACAAATCTTTTACATCTTTGATTAAATTTATTTCTAGGTATTTTACCTTACTTTATTTTTGATGCAATTGTAAATTAGTTTGCTTTCTTAGTTTCCCTTTTGAACAGTTCATTATTGGTGTATAAAATCAAAACTGTTTCTGGATATTAATTTTATATCCAGCTACTTTGGAAAATGCATTTATTAGATCTAGTAGTTTTTGGTGAAGTCTTTAGGGTTTTCCATGTGCAATTTCATAAAATTCAGCATCCATTTATGATAAAAACTCTCAGCAAAGTGGGAATAGAGGGATCATACTTCAGCATAATAAAAACTATATATGATCATTCTAAATGGACATAAATTAAAAGTGTTTCCCTTAAGATCAGGAATAAGACAGAGTTGTCCACTTTCACCACTCATATTAAATGTAGTACTGGAAGTCCTAACCACAGCAATCAGACAAGAAGAAGTAAAAGGCATCCAAAGAGAGAGAGAGAAAAAAAGAAAAACTGTCATTATTTTCAGATGACATTATCTTATAATTAACACTTCAATTGTAAGAACAGGATTCATTGTAAATTCCCAGGAGGGACAGACTTAAAGGTAGTGGAGTCTGGCAAGAAAATCACTTAACTTCTCTGAGACTTCATTATAAAATACAATAAATAATATAAGTGATATAAACACTGCTTGCCTTAGAGAATTGTGTTCTCATTTAAAACAGGTTCTTTGTAATGATAATACATACTTCTTATAAAATACTTATATGTACCTAGGTTGTGCTATGCATTTTATACAACTTACTAGTGGCCTGGTGCACAAAATTCATACACATTAAAAGGGGATTAGCAGAAATATTTTAATATTACTATTTTCCCTTTCACTATAGAAGTGTCAGAGATGAAAGAAAATAAAATATATATGAAAATCTTCCTCCTGTCAGAGTCTGGGGTGTGCTACGGGACCCAGAGTCAAGTTCCCGCCCACCCATGGCACCTCAAAATCGCACGAGACCCAGATGCAGCTGGCCCAACCACCACTGGGTGAGATCCAGACCTGGCCAGCCCCAGCCTTGTCAAGCCCCACCAGGTGGCGGGGTGCAGCCTCAAGTCCCCTGGCCTGGTGCCGGGCGCAGCCTCAGGGCCCCCGTCAAGTCCTGCCTGGTGGGGGGAGGGGGAAGCCTCAGGTCACTTGTCAAGCCCCACTGGGCAGGGGGTGCAGCCTCAGGTCCCCCAACCTAGCACCGGGGCAGGGGGTGCATGTGAGGTCCCCCGTCAAGCCCCACCAGGCGGGGGATGCAGCCTCAGGTCCCCTGGCCAGGAGCCAGGGCAGGAGGCATGGCCTCAGATCCCCTGGCCCGGTGCCAGGATGGGGGTGTGGCCTGGAGTTACCCATCAAACACTGCCAAGTGGAGGGCATGGCCTGAGGTCCCCCGTCAAGCCCTGCACAGCGGGGGGCATGGCCTGAGGTCCCCTGACCTGGTGCTGGGGTGGGGGCCTTGGCCTAAGGTTCCTCGTCAAGCCACACTGGGGGTGGGGGGGGGTGCAGCCTCAGGTACTCTACCCCAGCCCAGTGCCACACAGCCTCAGGTCCTTGCTGATTGCTCATTAAGGCTCATTATGTGAACTCAGCCTCCACTGTGGGCGCTGCCATCTTTGTGACAGCGTGTAGTCAATTTGCATATTCCCTCTTTATTAGATAGGATATTATTTACACAACAAATAATTATTTACATATGAATTACATATGAATTATATACAGTACATTTGAACATAGATGTCATAAATTTTTATTTATGTGACTATTTCATACATTTATATCATCCTAATAAAAGAATAATATGCAAATTGACCATCACTCCAACACACAAGATGGCCACCCCCATGTGGACACAAGATGGCCGGCAGGGGAGGGCAGTTGTGGGTGATCAGGCCAGCAGGGGAGGGCAGTTGGGAGAGGCTAGGCCTGAAAGGGATGGCAGTTGTGGGTGATCAGGCCTGCAGGGGAGGGCAGTTGGGGGGGGGGGCAACCAGGTCTGCAGGGGAGGGCAGTTAGGGGTGACCGGGCCAGCAGGGGAGGGCAGTTGGGGGCAACCAGGCTGGTAGAGGAGGGCAGTTAAGGGCAACCAGGCTGGCAAGGGAGGGCAGTTAGGGGTGACCAGGCCAGTAGGGGTGGGCAGTTAGGGGTGACCAGGCCAGCAGGGGAGGGTACTTAGGGACAATCGGGCTAGCAGAGGAGCAGTTAGGCATCAATCAGGCTGGCAGGGGAGTGGTTACGTGCAATCAGGCAGGCAGCAGGCAAACGGTTGGGAGCCAGCAGTCCTGGATTGTAAGAGGGATCCCAGATTGGAGAAGGTGCAGGTTGGGCTGAGGGACACACACACACACATATACACCCATGCATGAATTTCATGCACCGGGCCTCTAGTCTTCCTATCTAATAAAAGAGAAACATGGTAATTAGCCGTACGGCCGCTACCCTTCCCATTGGCTAATCAGTGAGATATGCAAAGTAACTGCCAACCAAGATGGCGGCCGGCAGCCAGGCAGCTGACGCGAACAGGGAGGCTTGCTTGCTTCAGTGACGGAGGAAGCCAAGCTTCCCCAACTGCCTTGCCGGCCTCTCAGCTGCACTCTAAGCAACATTGTAACAAATATAGAAGCTAAACAAAACCCCAGGCTTCAGCCAGCAGGACCGCAACATTGTTTCAAATACAGAAGGTAAACAAAGGCCAGAAACCTGCTTTCAGCAGCGGAGGTCTCATAGCTGGAGCCGAGCCTCAAAGCTAAAGCTGGCCCAGAATAAAAAAAAAAAAAAAAGGAGCGGTTGGGAGCTTCAGTCACCCGCCACTCTGAAAACGGCCCTCAGCCCCTCACCCAGGCTGGCCAAGCACCCCAGTGGGGACCCCCACCCTGAAGGGGGTGTGACCAGATGCAAACAGCCATCATCCACTCACCCAGGCTGGCCAGGCACCCAAGCGGGACCCCCACCCTGATTCAGGACACCCTTCAGGGCAAACCAGCTGGCCCCCACCCGTGCACCAGGCTTCCATCCTATATAGTAAAAGGGTAATATGCCTCCCAGCACCGGGATCAGCGGAGCAGCGAGGCCTCCCGGCACCGGGATCAGCGTGACAGGGGGCAGCGCCCAAATCCCCTGATTGCCCTGCAGCTCTGTGTGTGACAGGGGACGAGGCCACAACCTCCCTATCTGCCCTGCTCTGTTCCTGACAGGGGGGAGCGCCTCAACCCCCCGATCGGCCCTGCTCTGTGCCTGATAGGGGGGAGCTCCCCAACCCTCTGATCGCCCTGCGGCCCTGTGTGTGACAGGGTGCGGCACCCCAACCCCCACCCCCCAGTTGGCCCTGCCCTGAGTGTGACAGTGGCGGTGCCCCAACCCCCTGATCCGTCCTGCTCTGTGTGTGACAGGGGGCGGTGCCCCAACTCCCCTATCGGCCCTGCTCTGTGAGTGACAAGGGGGAGATCCTCAACCCCCTGATTGGCCCTGCTCTGTGCGTGACGGGGGAGCTCCCCAACCCCCTGATGGGCCCTGCTCTGTGTGTGACAGGGTACGGAGCCCCAACCCCCTTGATGGGCCCTGCTCTGTGTGTGACAGGGGGCGGTGCCCCAACCCCCCAATCGGCCCTACCCTGAGCGTGACTGAGGGTGGCATCGCAACCTCCCAATCCACCCTGCTCTGTGCATGACAGGGGGCGGCACCCCAACTCCCCAATCAGCCCTGCTCTGAGCCCGACCAGGGGCTGCACCTAGGAATTGGGCCTGCCCTCTGCCACCCGGGAGCAGGCCTAAGCCAGCAGGTCGTTATCTCCCGAGGGGTCCCAGACTGCGAGAGGGCACAGGCCGGGCTGAGAGACCCCGCCCCCCCCCCCCCCCCCCAGCGCACAAATTTTTGTGCACCGGGCCTCTAGTATACAAAATAATACACTATTATTTCAGTCTTACAGAGAAACAGATTTAGGGACAATAAACATCATGCCCAAATCTACATAACTAATAAAAGGTAGAGCCAGCATTTGAACTAGGCTTATTCTACAACCTGCAGTTTTAACCACTACATCATACTTGTTATGCAAATGTTAAAAATTAAAAAAAAAAAAGAGAAGGTGTAGGGTAGTACCAACAGAAGTGGCAAAAATAACCTGCCAATCTGGTCCTTTTTTTGTCACAGTTGCATTTTGACTAACCAGTGGCTTATTCCATGATTTGAAAATAATCACTCTATTTACTTCAACTTGTTTGTCTAATAGTAACCTCATAATAAAATCAAAATTTTCCTTTTGGGGCTACTCTGAGAAATATACAGTAATAATGTGGTAACTTTTAAGATGTTACCTTGTTCTTCTAAATTCAAAGTGTCATGAAAGTCTTGAAAATTGTCATGCATAATCTGAAGAGTACAATAGATCTTGTGTTACGTCGATCCATTCCTAGGGCACTACATAACGTAACGCGATTTTCCCCGTAAGTCAGAACCCACCTACATAAGTACCTAGGTCACTCACATGAAGCACATACACAGAAGTAATGAAGTGAAACCATAAAAAAAATTTAAAAGATAACAATTCCTGACCTTTACCTGTGGTAAATAAATAATAAAAAACATAAAGCACATATGTACATATGTCGAAATGACAGAACTTTTTTTTTTTATAAATAAATGGGAGATGGCGATGTAACTACAAAACGCCGTACGTCAAGTCCAACGTAACCCGAGGACTGCCTGTATTATGCTAAGCAAAATAAGCCAGTCAAAGAAAGACAAATATCACATGATCTCACTTATATGTGGAATCTAATGAACAAAATAAACTGACAAACAATATATATCCAGAGACATGGAAGCATGCAACAGACTGATAATTCTCAGAGGGAGCGGGGGCGGAGGTAGGAAGAGATTAACTAAAGAATTTATATGCATGTATGCATAACCCATGAACACAGACAACTGTGTGGTGAAGGCCTGGGAAGGGGGCAAGAGTGAGGAGAAGAGGACCAATGGCGGGTGGGGGGAAGGACATATGTAATCATTTCAAAAATAAAGAAATAAATAACCATTTAAATAAATAAAATTAAAGAAATTATTATGCAGAAAAACTGTGGTTTGTAATAAATCCAATTACAATTGATCCTTTCACTAATTCTGTTTGCAAATTTGTCCACTTGCTAAAATGTATTTGTAACCCCCAAAATCAATTATTTGTGGTGCTCTCATAGTCACTCGCAGAAAATTTGACATCCAACTCAGATGCTCCCAACTGAGGTCAAAATAGGTGACTTCTTGTTTCAGCTTTCAAACTGAAAACAAGTGTGCTTTTCCCTTCCCTATTTCATGCCACATTTATGCATTTTGGTGCTTTTTGTTGATGATTTTTCTATTTAAAGTGGCCACAAACATTGTGCTGAAGTGCTCTGTAGTGATCCTAAGTGTAAGAATCATGAGATGTGCCTTACAAAGCAAATACAGCTCTAGTGGATTAACCAACACCTCCTTACTGGCATTTTGCCCTCAAATTGCCCACTTGTTGGCCTTGAGTTAAATGATAATGAAACAATATACAGTTCCTCCAGGAAAAGGAGGCCACTCATAATAGCACTAAAACATCTATAGTATGTGCTGAAGTTATGGAAAAAAAATGAGAAAGAGCTTAATTTCTGGATTCTTGAGATAATGACCTTTTTTTAAAAAAAAAAAAAAAGCAGAGAAAAAACGTTGTGAGTCAGGAAACTGTTACACCCTTCTCAGGTTGTGTTTTATTATAAAGAAACACAGCATACAATTAATTATTTGTATGAAGTACATATAGGGTGGGGCAAAAATAGGTTTACACTTTTGAATATGTGAAATACAGTTTATTCTTGTATTTATTAATTATTGTATTATTTTTCATATGAACTATAAACCTACTTTTGCCCCACCCTATATTAAATAAAGTATCCTTAAACAGAAATATGTGTAAAACAAAGCTATGTATTGATTCGCTGATGAAAGCGTGGCCAGAAGCTCACAGGAACCTAATCTTGATTTCCTCCAAGAATATGACTCAGTATTCCCTAATTCAGTGTTTTTGGGCAACTTTATGAAACATAACTATTAAAAAAGAAACAATGAATAGAAAGAAAGAAATCCTTTGTTATTGATAGGCTTTTTCAAACATTCTCTCCATTTTCCAAAAAGATATTTAAGCAAAAAAAGCAGAAATGTCTAGAGAAGGCAAATGAAAAAAAAAAAAAAAAAGGAAAGCCACTTTGGTTGGGCTCAGAATAAAGATATTCTAAACTTGAAGCCACATTAAGAAGGCACCTGCAGCTACAGAGGAAAGATATCCATTTTTGTATGGCTTAATTAAAATGTAAATAAAACATTCCATGTGAGATGAATACCACAGACAGCTATTATTACTACAAGTGTCTTCATTTTTCTAGATCTCCATAAGGAATCAACCTAGCACACTGAAAGGCAAGGCATTTACTGTAAGAGATACCTCAAATATGACCTCTGCTACCTTCCAACCTATCTGCCCATGGACAACTCGTAACCTTTCTTAGCCTCATCTCTAAGAGGAGGAAATAGTATCTATCACATGCCGGGGTCCTGCCCCAGCAGGTCCAGGGGTCCCCAAAGGTGTGGACGGAGTCGGCGAAGAGGGAAAGACTCGGAGACAGCGTTCAGTTGATCAGCAGCCTACCCAGGATCTCTAGCCAGGATCTCCAGCCAAGTTCTGGTCTGGATCTCCAGCGAAGTTCTGGTTAGGATCTCCAGCCAGGTTCTGTAGCCATGTTCCCTCGCTAGGTTCTCCAGCCAGGTTCTGTCCAGGTTCTCCAGCCAGGTTCAGTCACCAGGTTCTAGTCAGGTTCTCTTGCCAATTTCTGTAGTCAGGTTCAGTCCAGGATCTTTTGCCATGTTCTCTCGCTAGGTTCTGTCTCTAGGTTCTGAGGCCAGTTTCTGTCCAGGATCTTTTGCCATGTTCTCTCCAGCGAAGTTCTTCTGTCTCTAGAGAACGTTCTGTGTAGGTTCTGTGCCAATTTCTGTCTCTCTCTGTCTCTTGCTGTCTTGTTACATCTGTATTTATACCAGTTGATTCAATCCTATCAATCTCTATTACAAAGGTTAGGGCGTTTCTTATCTCCATTCCAGGGAGTAAAGATTATGTAGCTTAAGCATGATTGTTCATAGTTAAAGTGATTAATTACCCGCCTGGCACTTAGTTGAGAGGTTTTATTCCCTCCCTAACTTCAGGGGAAAATCCCTACCTGGGGAAACAACCTTTCTCAGAGAGGAGACCTTGGTTAAAACACATAGTGCCAAGAAGGTGAGCAAACATATTAAGAACAGTATGCCATATATGCCAGGTCCCTTGAAACAGCAAGCATGGACCGGCACCCGGCAATCACATGGTTTGCTCTGAAAATTAAATAAGATAATAATGGTAAGCATTTAGCACATCATAAAGATTTAGTAATGTCAATAAATTATTGCTCTTATTATTTTGTTATTCTTATTGTTAAAAAATGGTAGAATACTGACAATTTCACATGGCTGAACCTAATATTATGGCACAGCCCAATGTTTAATGTTAAATAAACAGTTAAAACAATATTTCTGTCTAGTAGCTATATATTCTGGCTGACAAGTGAAAATGTTTTTCCTCTAAAGCTCAATGTCTGTTGTGGTTTGGCTGCTAACATGGAGTATGATGGGATATTATAATTAGAACCTTTCCAAATTCTGACAATTTCAGTAGCTATCCCTCATGAAATCTTTAGCCAAAGTTGGGAATATGTTTATGTTTGGTGGCAACACTCCAATGCATTCAGTATATAAAATATTGAGAGAAAAGTCACCAGACAATTGAAAAAAGATCTCAAATAGAATCAACCCTACATTGATATAACCTGGTTTTGGATAAAATACAATCAGATTCTCACGCTGCCTAAGCTACTCTCTTGTTTCATTCTTAGACAGCTATTTCATCTGTAAAACTGCCCTCTCATTCCCTAATTATTTATGTATTTCTTAACCCCTACCCCCAGAGTTTCCTTCCTGTTTTTCCCTTCCTGGGTGGAAGAATCAGTGTGATATAAATAGGAAGACATGGACTTTAGAAACAAAATACTAGTTTAACACTGGTTCTGAATGATCTGAATAGTGTCATCTAAAGCTTTCTAGGTTATACCAACAAAAATGCTTTCTTGTGAGGAATCTGCAGAAGTGAGAAGAGATGGATGTAAAGTTGCCAAGTTATAAGATGTTTATGTTCATAACAAAACAACAATAAAAACAAATGAAAGGGTTGGGGGCAAAAGGGTACCCCTATGGAGAAAGCTTCTCTATGAACTCAATAATTCCCTAACACTTAACAAGACTCTCACATAGACAAATGAATTCCTGGCTCAGTTTTTAGGTAAAGTCAGTAAACATATAATATCTGAAAGCAAAGGAAAAAAAATGGTTTCTTCTTGATAAGAAAGAATAAACACAATCAAGAATCAGGAGAAAAGAGCTATCAAGCAACTAAAACAGATGTGGCTTTCTAATGTCAGAGTTGCCAATAACCAACCAACCAGAGGCCAAGATAACATTATGGGAAAGAAAATTCACTATGCATTCTAAATAAGATCATAATCCTAATAAAACAATCGACTAGGGTTAGTTCTACCTATAGTTCTTGTCCATTGCATTTTAGTCCAAAGTATATTTCATTTCATTATTTACTTATAATAAAAATGTTATATTTTAATAGTCATCTAAGGAGGAAAAAAATCTAAGTCTAGAGTCTGGATTGTGTAGTTAATCTCTTGAATTACTTGCTGTAAAGGAACCACAAAGAACAGTTACCAAAACTCTAGAGTTGGGAACCATTCTGCTGAATGACTTTAAGGTAAGTCACTCAAATTCTTTGGGACTTGTTTCCATTCAACAAATATTCTTCATTAAATCAATATTTACTGACTCCCAAATGCCAATGTGTTAAACAATGGTTCTTGCCATGAAAGCACAACATCATGGTAGTAGTTTAAACAATATGTCAAATGTGTCTTCCAGGTCAAAAATGAAAACTAATTAAAATATGTTCATATATTCCAAAATAAGGCAAGCTTCTGGAGCTTTAGCAACAGAGACACTGGAGAGATTATAAGCTTCCCTGGGATGTGCCTCATGAATTCTGTCCTGGTAAAGGGAAATACACACGCCATTCTTCTAAAATCTGCAATCACTTCTCATTATTTATAATATACAAATAAAATATCTTAGCTTGTTCTTCGGAATTTTTCGCAATATACTCCAAAATAACTTTACAAATTTTGTCCTATCATTTTTCAACTCAAACCCAATGTCCCAGTCATATTAGTCAACTCACTATCTCTAAAATTGATCATATTCCCACCTCTCCTTGTTTCCTTAAACTATTTTCCTAACATGGAATGACTTTTCTAGCCTTCATCTCTGAAATGTTTACCCATTTTTCAAATGTCTACTTCATTCATTCATTCAAAACTTACTGAGTGTCTACAACATGTAGGCTCTGAGAATATAACTCAGAACAAAACAAAGTTCCTTACATTCAATTGAGAAGTGACAAACACTAAACAGATAAATAAATATATAATTCAAAGAGAAATAAGAAAGAATAAGGGTGCTAGAGAGTCTGCCTGAGGTCAGACTGGGGATTAACATTCTATATAGGTGGTTAGGAAAAGCCTCCTTGTCATTTGAACAGGAACCTGAAGGAAGTCAGAGACAAGCCACACAAGCATCTTAGGGAAATTTCCAAGCAGAATAGCTAATGCAAAAGCCCTTACATAAGAGTACACTCGATATTTTCTAGGAAGACCAAGGAAGCCAGTGAAGGTAACAAATGGGAGAGTAATAGGAGAAAGATCAGAGAGTAGGCAGTCAGTTGGAGTGGGATAGAGGGTAAATGACAGACCACAGGGCCTTCTAGGCCACTGTAAGAACAGTGGCTTTAATCTGAGAGACATGATATGCCAATGGAAGGTTTAGAGCAGAAGAGTCTTGTGGTCTGATGTAAATTTAAAAGGACCCATGTTTGTATGCCAATGAAAGTAAAGGATACGAGGTGGGGGGGGGGGGGTGTGGGGGGGGCGGGGATTGTAAATTTTGAGGAGAGAAGATAAAATGAAAAAAATAGGTGAGTCAATGGACAAGAAAAACAGTAAGATCGCTGAGCATCACCATGGCCTATTCCAGGTTATTGAAATTCATGAAATTGAAGTGAGACTACTTTGTTTTTTTCCAGCCACATAAAACTACTTGGAAGCAATTCAAAGCAGGCTGCACCCTGTTAACTCCACTGTCTCCCTAACCTTAACTCTAAGCATTCCAGGTTTCAATCACCTCTTCTATCTCATCAGTTCCACAAATATTTCTCTAAAACCATAAGGCACTGACTCCTTTCCACTAATGTAGAAAAATAAATCAAATGCATCTTTATCAATTGCATCTTTCGACTTTATCTTGTTTCCCAACTAGATTTTAATTTCCTTAAATGCAGAGATAATTTATTACTGCATATTCCTAATACAGGGTAAGCTCATTATGTAAGCAAGGTTACCTTTTACAAATAAATGTTCAACATGACAAAAAATATATTTTTTACTGTAGAAAATACTTTATGGTTCCCTTGGGCTTTAGGAAACTAGAATAGCCCCTTTGCCCTTTAGCTTTCTGACTTCTTTAGGCCTGATGCTATAATTTAAGTAGTTGTTTTTTCATAGTAACTGGGTGTTTTTTAATAGAATGTTTTTAGTAATAACTCTCTAAAAAGATAAAAATAAGACATTTTAAAATAGAAAATGTTAATATATTCCAGAACACAGACATGAGATTATGTTGCTGCCAATCATTTACTGGAAGATCTATAAGAAAGTTGAGGCGATGATGGTTTAACTCCCAAGCCACAGCCCAGCTTCTATATTGAATCACTGGAGCACAGTAAGATATAATTCAATTCAATAAATTTTCATTGAGCACCTACTATGTACAAGACCCTGTGCTAGATCTATGGTGGAAATAATAAAGTATAAGGGAAGCCTTGTAATCGATAAGCTTGTTACACAAGGCCTGTAAGGAGACCAAACATGCTTAACGAAAGGAGTAACATCTCTCTTCTCTATAGGCATTCTCAGTGGTAGCCAGGTATGGAGTAAACTAAAATGTGATACAAGGAGTCAAAAAGTCTTCATATTATACTGGTTTAAAGCACAGCATTTGAAGTTAGACAGCAATGGGTTCCAATCCTGGTTATACTTTCTTGCAGCTGTGTGACCTGGGACAAATGATTCAATGCCTTTGAGCCTTAGTTCACAATGGGGATAATGGTTATGGTGGGAATAAGTACAGTTAACCAGTATCCAGTTTTCAAGTTCTGGGCACATAGGAAAATTATACATTCTTGTTCCCTTTTTTATCTCTTTGACCTCAAGATTTGCCATCCAATCATTCGCCAGTGAAAATTTAGATTGTAAGACTGCCTAAACACTGTAATTGGTGCTAAAATAAAAGAAATTACAAGGAGAACAGAGCAGGGAGTAACTAACTGCCTAGAAAAATCTTGGATAAGGCTGCACAGAAGAGGTGCCTTTTAAGGTGAGTCTTAAAGGATGAAGAGGGCTGGGGCATATGAGCCAGAGAGAGCTGCATATATGATAACATAGGAATACAATGTCATATTCTGGAAAAGGCAAGTTGTTCAGACATATAAAATGTCCTAAAGTTTTGCAATGCAATTTGTTAAAATTGAACATAGTTGTCTTCTCGGACAACAAATTCAGACCTCAGGAGTATCCCTGTTCCCTAGCTGCCATTTATTAAACGTTTTAAGCTTTCCTCTGAATATATTTCTACCCTTTTTACCCTTCCCTATTTCTCTTTAGTTAATAAGTTCCATAAGTTATATAAAAGAATTCTTCCTTTTATTTTACTTAAGCTTCTATAAACTAAAGAAACTTCAATGACGGTCCTCTTATGCTGCAGCTCCAATCGGTATAATTCGTTCCTGAACACCTCCATCACCACTACTCCTCCTTTTCTTTCTTTAATATTTTAGTTGACCTTCTGATTCCATCATTTTGAAATATGGTGACAAAAAAAAAATTACACATAATACTCTAAGTACAAGGGCACTGTTTTATCCAAAGATAAAATAATTTTCCAGAAAGTTATCAATAACTTTTGCCACAAAAATGACATCAGAAACAGTGTTTCATAGTTCTTGGTTTCCATGTCCCTAGTCACACACACTGAAGTTCACTGATTTTTTTTCTGTTAGAATATTGCAGAAATTAAGCCTGCAGATTCTGGAGTCAGACTGCCTGGATTCAAACTCTGAAGTCACCATTTTACAGCTGTAACTTGAACAAATTTTTTAACTGCTATAAGACTTGTTTTCTTACCTTTAAATGTGGATAATAATAATCCTACCTCATAGGATTGCTGTGAGAATAAAATGAAATGATGTTTATAAAGGAATAAGCAAATGGGTTTGCTATATACCAAGCACCCAACAAGTATAAGCAATTACTATTGCTACTATTATTATTAGGCCCATTCCTGATATATTCACCTTTAGGTTTATATTTCAGAGTCCAAACTTAGTTCAACCTACCTCTCTGAAGAAGTCCTAATATATTCTTCTCTTCAGATTAATTTCAAAATATTAAATATGAGTCCTCCTTATTATCAACTGGAACTCTAGCATTAATTATACTTCACACACACACACACACACACACACACACACACACACACACACTCTGAGTGGCCAGATTATTATGACCAGCCAGATTATTATGACCACCCCATCAGTAACTCATTGGGCCACCTTTTGCCTTCAATACTGCGGCGATTCTTCTTGGCATTGACTCCACGAGATGTTGAAAGGTGATGCGAGGAATCTGACACCATGCCTGAATAGCACTGTCCAGTTCTGTGAGATTTGATGGTTGTGGAACCAGCTGCCTGATGGCTCTTTTAACTTTGTCCCACAAATGTTCAATTGGATTGAGATCTGGTGATTGTGGGGGCCACCTAAACAAGGTAAAGTCTCCCTCATGTTCTTGGAACCACTCTTGCACAATACGAGCACCGTGGCATCCCATCTCCATTGGGATACGCCATCAACATGATAGGATGAACTTGATCAGCAACAATACTTAGGTATGTTGTGCTATTCAGACATTTATAATGATCTGGCCCTCTAGCAACTTCAGTGCGAAATTATAGCTAATTTGCCTACAAACATCAGGTGGTCATAATAATCTGGCCACTCAATGCAGAGTGTGTGTGTGTGTGTGTATGTGTATCCATATCCAGAATGGATCCATGTCCAGAATAAATAAGGAGTTCTCAAAATTTTGTGACAAAAGGCAAATAAAGACCCCCCCCCACAAAAAAAAAATAAAAAGTTGGCAAGACACTTGGACACTTTACAAAAAAAAAAATCTATAAATGGCCAATGAACACATGAAAAATTATCATTAGTCACCAGAGAAGTGCAAATTAAAACCATGAGATTAACTACAATGTGGTATCCTGGATTTGGTCCTAGAACAACAACAACAAAAAAGGGTACTAGTGGAAAAATTTGAGGAAATCCAAATAAAAGCAGATTAGTTAACAGCATTATAACAATGTTAATGTCTTAGTTTTGACAATGTACCATGATGATGTAAGATGTTAACATTAAGGGAAGCTAGGAGAAGGGTTTATAGGAACTTCTGAATCCAAATTTATAAAACTTCTATACAGGCAAAATTTAAAATAAAAACTTAGGAATAATGAGGTACCATTCCACATCCACTAGAAATGGTAAAATGAAAAAGAATTAATGTTGGAGAGTATGTGGGATAACCAGAACTCTCACACCTTGTTGGTGGAAGTATAAAATAACAGAGCTACTGGAAAATAGATTGGCAGTTTCTTAAAACATTAAACATATATCTCTCTACCTTATGATTCAGGTATTTATATGAGAAAAATGAAAATCTATGTCTAAATAAATGCTTGCATAAGAACTTCTAGAAACTTTATTCATAATAACCAAAAACTGGAAATAATCCAGATATCCATTAACAGGATAATGGATAAACAAACTGTGATATTTATATAAGATATTAGTACTCAGCAACAAAAAAGGGGCAAATTACTGATACAAAGAAAAACATGGGTGAATCTCAAAAATGTTATGCTGAATGAAAGCAGCCAGATATAAAACAAGTACATGCCACATAATTCTATTTACTAGTATATGAAGTTCTAGAATAGCTTAACTCAATCTATGATGACAGAACTCAGACCAGTGGTTGTTTAAGGGTGGGAGAGGGTGAGCATTGACTGGGAACGAGTATAAGGAAGCTTTCAGAGGGTGATGAAAATGTGCTGAGTGTTGATAGTACTGGGGTAACACAAGAGTATGCATTTGTGAAAACTGATCAAACTGTTCACTTACGATCTTTTAACTTCACTCCATGTAAATTATACCTTAATAAAGCAACTTTTAAAATAACATAAGTATGCATTATTCCTCCTTTTGTTTCCTATTCCTAAAGTCCTTACTTTAGTCAAAATAAGACTGTTCTCACTCCAAAATCAATGCAATGACTACATTTTAAAGACCTTTGATTAGAAGCCTTAGTATAGATTTTTGAAAATCTAATTGGATTATATCCACATGTTCCCCTCAAAATAGCTGGCAACTTATCTTCACAATCAGGAGACAGGGGCACTATAATATTTACATCCTTTGCATTGTATACTTTGGCACATTTTTCACACACAATTTAAGAATATACAAATAGCCCTCTTATTTGAAGGAATCCTAAGTGTTTTACAAACCTTCAAAACAGATTTTTAAACTATCTAATATTTTATAGGAGGAACATTTCATGCACACTAATGTGCAGCGACATCTGGCCTGCAACATGGCAGCTGTTTAACAGCCATGACACCTCACAAAAGTTTAGGACAGGAAGTGAAGAATTCTACAGCCAACCAAGGCGAAGAGGAGAAAGGCTGCAGAAGCAGAAGGCTGCAATGGCTTGGGCTGGAACACAGCCAGCACGATGTGGTTAACACCTCTGTTGTAATGAAAAGCACACGTGTCATTAGTGGTCAGAGCCTCATCTCACAGAAGGCATATCCCACAGCACAGTGACCTTTTCCTGCCATCAGGAACACTGGTTTATTTCTAATACAACGGGAAAAACGCTCCCACTAGTCATGCCCAAACCATTCTTCTCTCAGGTCTCCTTTTCAGGTATTACACTGCACACAAACTTAACTGTGCTGAAAGTTGACAAGGTCTTTATCCTGATGTCAGAAGGTCAAGCCCATCCTTATTTTGATATATTTCATCAGAGGCAAATAGAACAGAGAAAGCTGTCATATGGGGTGAGGGAGTACAGGCAAGCACATTACCATTCAAAGACAGTGCTTTTAGGTATTTTAGGATAACTTCTGTTCTATTTGTTTAGTTTTGCCAAATTAAATGAGAAATTTTTGAGTGCTTTTTTTCCCTTTGTGATAGCCTTCAAGGATCTCCCTGATGGAAAGCTCACCTAGTTTCTGTTGTGCCTAGAGATGAATTCTAGAGATAGAAGAGATAAAGGAGACCACAGATTTCTTCACATGCTTCTGGCCAGTACTACCTGCCTAGGAAAGCTTCTTGTAAGAAGGGTATGAACAGGCCTGTAAACAATCAGCACACCTTGGCCTCAGCTCCCTGGAAACACAGATTATCCTTTGTTTAGCTCCAAACTGTTTTGGATGCTAGATCTCAAATCATTTGTTCCATACACAATTGAACCAGATCACTCAGCGTTCCAGCAACTCCCAATCACTTCTCAGGATTTGTGCCTTGAATTTCAATGCTTCCCCCTTGATAGTCATGCAATTTAAAAGGCCAGGTGAAGAAAACTCAGTATCCAGTGTTGCATACTACAGTAAGAGGTACACTTAAGCAAAAGGTGTGGTCTACCTTTTCACAATGCATTTAAGGTTGTAGTGACATCTCCTGGATACCAGAGGATACTAAAGAGACTCCAACCTTGTAATCTCACCCATCATTATTAAAAGGAAAGTTCTTATTCCTCTTCCATTCTTCCCAAAGAGCAAGGCAGGTCAGAGACTTCTAATTGAGACTGGAACTAGATTAATCTATTTTTGCTTGGATCCAAGTAAATGTGTAGATATGTATGGGGTGGTATTTGGGGATGGTATTTGGGGATGACTATGGTTGACGGAAAAGGAAAGAGATGGTTACACTTAAATCCTAGGCCATCAGGTGAAATAATACATGTCAGTATTCACTGGCCCCATGTGGATGGGAGGGGAGGAGAGGGGAAGGGAGAGGAGAGGGGAGGGGAGGGGAGGGGAGGGGAGGGGAGGGGAGGGGAGGAGAGAAGAGAGGAGAGGAGAGGGGAGGAGAGGAGAGGAGGGGAGGAGAGGAGGGGAGGGGAGGGGAGGAGAGGAGGGGAGAGGGAGGGGAGGGGAGGGAGATTACAAAAGAGATAACATTATCGTAGTAAGGCAGTAAACATATAGAGGGGAAGACGAGCTGTGTAAGAAATCCTACCATAATTTAGGTTTGGAGATTCATGATGCCAGATACTATGCCTGGAAAGTTTACATATGTCTATTTATTTAATCTGCCCAACATCCTTGTAAAGGTAATGGTATATTCTGACTTTTACAGTTAGGAAATGAAAATTAGACAGACAAAATGATTTGTTCAAAACCACCCAAATGGTGAAGCCCTCTCAGCTCCAATCTCTTGTTTCTCCTTCTATCCACCATGCTACCTTTTCATGCTGCCATTCTACTCACATTACACATGAGCTGTCAGCTGAGACTTAAATGATGTACAGATTTCACTGTGGAATGAAATAGGGAAGGCATCTTAGGTAAGCAGACTATTACTACCTGGATTTTTTAAAAATATTTTTATTGATTTCAGAGAGAAAGAGAGAGGGAGTAAGAGAGATATAAACATCAATGATGAGAGAGAATCAATCGGCTGCCTCCTGCACGCCCCGTATTGGGGATCGGACCCGAATCCGGGCATGTGCCCTGACTGGGAATCGACCCAAGACCTCCTGGTTCATAGGTCAATGCTTAGCCACTAAGCAACACCAGCCAGGCTATTACTACCATGATTTTTAAAAGGAAAAGTCCAAATAAAAGGTGAGTTCAGTGAATTATGAAGAAACTTGCTTTGGAGGAAAGAGGGTTATATAGAAAAGAAGGAACTTACACTCCAAAGATAAGCATGGGCCAAGTTGTGGAAGGATTTTATCATTAAGCATAGAAGTTTTACCTTATTCTCTGTATAGAGGAGAACCACTCTAGTTCTTTGAATGACATTATAAAATTCATTTTAAGAACTGTCATCTGGTCCCTGGCTGGTGTGGCTCAGTTGGTTGGAGCGTCATCCTGACACATTAAGGTTGTGGGTTCCATCCCCAGTCAGGGCACATATACTAGGTAAGAATCAACCAATGAATGCATACATAAGTGGAACAACAAATCAATTTTTCTCTGCCTTCCTCTCTCTCTAAAATGAATCAATAATTTTTTCTTAAAGAACTGTCATCTGGATAGATGGATTAGGGGAGAAAGAAAAAAAACAGAGAAGCCAATCTGAGGTGGTCATTATAATAGTTAAGATATATAGTGGTAAATTAGAATAAAATGGACAGGAAGAGTAAAATGAAAACCCCTGGCACATGGTGAACAATACTCAGTAAATATTTACCAAAAACAAAAAAAACAAAGCAGGAGGGAAAAGGCAGTGCAAAGGAGAAAGTCATTAGAACTTGTTGACTCGGTGGCTATGTAGAACAAGAGAACAGGTATATCAAATGTCACTTTAATGTCAGGCCCAGGCAACCCTGAGAATGGTGAGATTATTAATAGAAATATAAGAAAGGAACCAAATTTAAGAAAGAAAAATGACAGGTTTAAATACACTGCATTTAACATGACCCAAGACACCACATGAAAACGTTTCCTGGAGATAATTACCCAGGAGAGAGATCAGACTGTAGATTTAGATTTGACCATCAGCTATATAGAGTTGGAACCAAAGTAGGGAACAAAATCACCAAGAAAAACTGCATAGAATGACAAAAGCTAAGAGCTAAAAACTAGATTTAAAACACACACAACACATGCACAAAGGTGCAAAATAGTATTAAATGTTGCAAGCAAATCAAGGAAATTAAGGCTGGGAAAAGACAATTGGATTTAGCAATTAGGAGGTCATGGTGACCTTCAAGAGTTCTGATACAAGCAAGTAATCAGAGGAAAAGGCAGATTTCAGAGAACTAATGAGAGTGTGGATTCAAAGTGGAGGCTGTGGGATGACTACATATTTGAAAAGATTGGCAGTGAAAGAAGAGAGAAACAAGCCTTTATTTTATGTGCTTTAATGTACCTAGGAGAACTTTAACTTTCTCAGTCTGTTATTTTAACAGTAAAATTCTAAAATAGAGTACCACCATGCTATAATCTGGCCATACTATGGATCAAATCTTGTCCCCTGTGTGCATAGTGTTATATAGGACTAGAGGCCCGTGAACGAATTCGTGGGGTCCTGAAAGGAGTGGGAGGGGGGCCAGACACAATCGGCCCTCTGGGCAGGTGGCGGGATGCCCTTGCAGGTTTGGGTTCCAGAACCATCCCACTGACATTCGCACGGGTTGTCGGGAGCCACCTGGTGGCCACTTTTATATTGTTTCTTTCTTGAGAAGTGTCTAGGGAGGTGGAGCAGCTGCAGTGCCTGAGGCCAATTTCCAGGAGCCCGCTGGATCATGCTGCCGGTGCTGGTCTGTTGGTGCCTGTCCAGTTCTCTGGAGATTGGACCTGCAGGACTACTGAGGGAGTGAGTGGCTGCCGGTGGGCTGGTGGGCCGCCAGGACAGGTCTCAGCTGAGCGATGCTCCTGCTGTGGGAGCACACTGACCACCATGGAGCAGCTCCTGCGTTTAGCATATGCCCACTGGTGGTCAGTGCATGTCATAGCAACCAGTCATTCAGTCACTTAGGCTTTTATATATATAGACTGGAGGCCCAGTGCACAAAATTCATGCATGGGGGAGGGGATGTCTCTCAGCCCAGCCTACACCCTCTCCAATCTGGGACTTCTCTGGAGATGTCCGACTGCCGGTTTAGGCCCGATCCCCAGTCAGACATTCCTCTCATAATCTGGGTCCACTGACTGGCTCCTAACTGCTTGCCTGCCTGATTGCCCCTAATTGCTTCTGCCTGCCAGCCTGATCGCCCCTTAACCGCTCTCCTACTAGCCTGATTGACGTCTAACTGCTCCCCTGCCAGCCTGATCACTCACAACTGCCCTCCCCTGCCAGCCTGATCACTCACAACTGCACTCCCCGCCTCCTCCGCCAGGACCTGCCTCCTCCGCATGAGGCGGTGGAGATGCCAGGACAGGCCTCCTCTGCACCATGTGGAGCCAGCCACAGGACTCCCAGGTCTCGCCACATGGAGCAGCCACTGGGCCCCGCCTCCGCTGTGCGTGTGGCCATCTTGTGGCGGCCATCTTATGGCAGCTATCTTGTGACGATGTTGCGCACGAGGGCGCAAGGACCACCTAGGCTTTTATTAGTATAGATATCAGTCTCAACACACCATAGAAAGCATATGAGTATTATCCTTGTCCATTCTACTCCTATCTATGTTATTATGAGTTGAACTGTAATTTGAATTTATAATACTAATGTTGCTTCACTGGAACTTTAATAAATACACTTATTTAAAATAAATCACCCCATTTCTCTACTCGCCTTCTATTGACAACTTTACTATTTGGTGAGATGATGATATTGGAGTGTGAAAACCATACTAAAATAAAATTTATGTCTAAATCCAGATGTTTAGACATATTAAACCACCATGGAGCCTGATGATTTATTTTCTCTCAGTACTGGTCAGAACACATGGCTTAGAGAACACTTAAGAGAAGTGGTCTAATGCACTCCTATTCACTATTAGAACCTTTGGTTCTAATTTGAGTAAATTCACTAATGAAGTAGGCTTGATGGACTTGCACAAAACTCTAGTCAGCATTCTTTACTTCACATCAAATTCTCCACCTATCTGCTTCCATGGGGCAGATTTAGTGCTATCAACAAGAAATTTTTCAAGTACAAGCCATTAAACAACTCTGACCTTGGTTATATAAATTCTGTGGGTTTTTTGTTTTGTTTTGTTAATCCTCACCTGGGGATATTTTTCCATTGATTTTTTAAGAGAGGGAAAGGGAGAGGGCGAGATAGAGAGAAACATCGATGTGAGAGAAACACATTGATTACTTGCTTCCTGCATGCACCCCGACCAGGGCCAGGAAATCTGCAACCAAGGTACATGCCCTAGGCTAGAATCGAACCCAGGACCATTCAGTCTGTTGGCCAACACTCTATCCATTGAGCCGAACCAGCTAGGGCTATTATAAATTCTTTTAGTCCAAGCTCATAAAATTTTTTCTGAAAACTTAGTAAAAAGTTACTGAATTTTTCCTTCCATAAAACGCACACACGCACACACACACACACACACAAACACACAAAAACTACTAACAGAAAAGGTATTTTATAACTAATCAAATACTTGGGCAAGGAAGCAGTCATAGCCAAAAAACATAGCCACCCAAACCCACAAGTGTTAAACAAAGGCTTGCTGATGGCACCACTGGTGATTAAACTTCAGGGTCAAGACCATATTCTGAGAGAGGGAAAAATGTAATAAAGTGAAATCTGAAAATCCTAGAAATTATACTCTATCAAGTTACAGTTACTAGAAAACCTAAGAGAATGGGGCCCTGGCTGGGTAGCTCAGTTGGTTACAGTGTCGTCCCAATGGTTTCAAGTTTGATCCTTGGTCAGGACACATACAAGAGGTAACCAATGAATGCATAAGTAAGTGGAACAACAAACTGATGTTTCTCTTTCTCTCCCCTTTCCTCTCTCTCTCTAAGATAAATACATTTTTTAAAAACATATAGAATGGTCTAAATCAAGAGTCAGCAAACTTTTTTTCTGTAAAGTATCAGAGAGTAATATTTTAGGCTTTGCAAGTCCATATGGTCTCTGTTAGAGGGACTTAGCTCTGCCTTTGTAGGACAAAAGCCACCATAGAGAATATGTAAAAGAATGGGTGTAGCTGTATTACAATAAGACTTTATTAAAAAACAAAACAAAAAAACAGGTGGCAAAAGGAAGCACTCAAAAACAACAAAAACCCAGTGATGAAGTGTGTCAAAGGGACATGGGAGCCAACTGAAAGAACTCCCAATGGCCAAAGCTGGAACAATTTGAACAATGAAATAAAGTTATACTGGGTTATAACCAAAAGAATAAAATAAATATCTATGAGTCTATACTGATATGAATGAATGAATGAACGAATGAATGAATAAATAGGGAAGAAGAGATAAATCCCTCATGCAGAAGAAGACAAATAATTTATGTAGACACCCCATCCTCAAGGATGTGAATCTTCCCACTCCTTAAGTGTGGGCTATGCACAGGGACTTTCTTCCCAAAAGTAAAATATGGAAAGTGGAAGAAAAGGATTAAATTTATAGTGGAGAAATCTGACAAATACTACCTCAGCCAGGTTGACATCAGCAGTTATAAGTCATGTTGACAATACATACCCTTGATATGATGCAATGAGAATGGCACTTCATCTCTGTGGCAGAGTTATTACAGGTTTTTCTTCCCCAAACCTGTAGGCCCAGTCTAACCATGAGAAAAACATTAGCCAAACTCCAAGAGAGAGACATTCTATAAAATATCTGACCAATACTCCTCAAAACTATCAAAGTCATCAAAAACAGAGGAAGTTTGAGAAACTGTCAGAATCAACTGAAGCCTAACAAATGTGTGACAACCAAGTGTAGTATAGTATCCTGGATGATGATCCTGAACAGAAAAAATAACTTATGTAAAAACTAAGGAAATCTGAGTAAAGTGTGGGCTTTTTTAGTTAATTTAAAAAATAAGAATAATAGATGGCAGAACAGATTTAGCCCAGGCCAGTTTGGGTTAATTGTTATATTCACTATAGGCCATGGTGGTCTCCCATAGCACTAAACAAAACACAGATATATATGACAGAATGAGAGCAAGGTCTTTAGAGACTATCCATTCTAGCCCCTTATTTTACAGCTGAGCAAACAGGAGCAGAGAGGTTGTCTTACCCAAGGCCAACCAGTCTATATCTGATAAATTTAAAGCTGGAATTTGGGGGGTCTAACTTTCTGGCTAATTCTCTGTATGCTACACTATGCTGCTGTCTTTTCCCTTTCTCCTATGTACATAATTCCAAGTCAGTATAGGAAGGAAAAAAAAAAAAAGCACTTTGGCAATTTGTCTAACATGCCCTCCAAAAAATAAAAATCCTACTAAGTCCTACTATTCTTTCCAGATAAAGCATTTCCCCTAAGTTCCTACAACTGAAAGCTAGAACCCACGAAGCACCAGAGGCCAGAAAGACTGACTCCTCACTGCTTTCCATTCCCTGATCTTGTTTACATGTGTTTGTCTGCAAAAATTTTAATGGAATAAGAGAAAACGAGTGCTTTAATTTCCCAATAAAATCTGTGCTCCAGTATGAGTCATTGTTTTCTTTTTTACACTAGCCAGGGTAAAGCCTTCTGGTTTTAATAACTAATACTGCTGAGTTCAATAAAAAGCACTTAATTTAATTTAATCCAAAACTTGATCAATGCCAGCTTCCCCTGGAATTTTATCTTTGTTTTAATTTGAGTTTCCATGCTCAGAAAAATGAGAGGCCAAGAGGAAAGGAACAGAAGTCAATTAGCTTATAGGCTTGTTTCTAGACAAAGGACATGAAAATACAAGATTGACAGGTAAGCTCCAAGACTCTAATATTTCTGCCCTGCTAGACCAACTTTTCCTGGCAGAATTAATATTATTTTTAGTCCTGAATAAAGAAACTGAACAATTCACAGCCCCATTTTGAAAAATGTTTTTTAAATTAAATATCCCAAAGCCAATTAGTATCAAATTTCTAAGTTAGAAGTATATTGCCTTAATGTGTTAATAATCAAGAGATATGCTACTGTAAAATTAGACACAGAAAGCCTCTTGAGTCAGTCTGCTTTAATACTAACACAGTCAGACTCAGTGCTTGAGGGTGGAATGGATATGGGGACTGAAATGGAAATAGAATGAAGCAACATCAAGAGCAGTTTGACAGGATGGTGATTATCAGAGGGAAGGGGCAGTGTGGGGTGGTTGAAGAGGGTAATGTGGGGATAAATGGTGATGGAAGAAGACTTGACTTGGGGTGATGAGCACATAATATGCAGATGATGTATGGTAGGACTGTATAACTTAAACCTCTATAATTTTTTAACCAATGCCACCCCAATAAATTCAATTTAAAAAGAATAGTTGGTAAGCTTTTTTATATAGACCCTTTATTCTTGGAATAGAATTAAATCCTATATCTGAAAATGTGCATCATTTTAGAAGAACTGCCATTTACTATTAATGACACCACTTCCTTAACTTATACCTGAAAGTTCCTATTGCCCTGTCAAATGTGAACCAAAAACTTTTTGAGAGTTGGAGGTAATTATGAAAATCTCCATTTTGGTCAAGTATGCAGTTACTCAGTGCAAAAGATTTTAGAGCTCTTCTGAAGGATCTTGAAAGAAGACCCAGCACAAGCTCCAACTTTCATTCTCCCCTCAGGGCAGGGTTACTGGCAGCCACATGACTTTACCACCATTCTGAAGTGCTGATTCAGCAGTGGACCCCAAGGACAAGGCAGCCAGTCTCATGCAGAATTCCAACTTCAGTTACTGTATCATCTGGATTTTCCATAGGGGTTTTGTGTCCATACCTAATCCAACTACATTTGAGAGAGTATAGAATGTTAACTCTGGCAGGAGATTTAGAGAGCATCTAAGCCAGTAATTCACATACTTATAGATTTCATAGACCAGCAACATTTCCAAAAAAATAAATATTGAGAGTACCAAACTAGGGTTGCTCATTTTCTCAAAGTCATTTGCTTTAGCAAAATAAAGACATTTAAAAAGGAACTATCATCAATTATCAGCACCATTTCATAATGTTATAAAAATTTTAATAACAAAAATGTGGAAAGATTAACTTGGAACTTAAACATTAGATAAATTTAGCATCATTAAAATCTCACCACATTGTTCTTATTTTTTAATTTCATCCTTAGTTGTTAAAAATTTCATCATAGACTGGCATTCATCTATAGACCATTGTTTGGGAAATAATCAGCTAGTCTAACCCTTTTACTTTACTGATGAGAACACTGACTTCCTGAGAGATGAAGAAACTTGTTCAAAGAAATCAAATTTACTAATGGCAGAGATACACAGGAACCCAGATCTCTAAGTTATGAGTATGTTGCTTTTCCTTTGATAGCAGATTATTTCATTTGCTCAACAAACATTTCCTGATTCTTTACTACTCACTAATGGAAAAGTTAGAGAGAAAGAGAGAGTGCTCTTATTAAGAATTTGTGGCTATGGCTAGGTGGCTCAGTTGGTTGGAACATCATTCTGTGCACCAACAAGTTGTGGGTTTGGTCCCAGTCAGAGTGTGTATGTGTGTGGGCGGGGGGGAGAGAGGGAGGCGCAACTGATTTCTCTCTCTCTCTCTCTCTCTCTCTCTCTCTCTCTCTCTCTTTCTCTTTTTTTCTCTCTCTCAAAAATCAATAAACATATCATTGGATGAGAATTTTAAAAAAGAATTTATGGTCAAGATGGAATAAGGAGGTAGATAGAAGTTTGGAGAAAAGATAAGTAACAATTCTAATTTAGAAAAGAATGTATCATGCAGAGAGCTGTATATTGCTATGACAGTTTTAGAAAAAGAAGCAGCCACTTACAGGTGATGACTTCCTGATGTCTTTATAGAAGAGGCCACATTTGAACTGGATCTTAAAGAAAAAAGGCAGTAAGGACATTCGTAGTGGAGTGAATAGTGTGAGCAGATTTAGTAGAAAATTATGATAGAATATCAAATATTTAAATTTGGACACAGCTTAATAGTAAAGGAAAGAGAAAGAAATGTTGTTAGAGCATTTCAGTAGATGTTGAATGTAAGTCTATGACGTTTACACCCATGCATCTCAAACTTTCATGTGCATGAGAATTCCCTGAAAAGTTATTAGAACACAGATTTTTGGGACCAGAGATTCTGATTCAATAGGTTTGAGTGGGGCTTAGGAATTCATTTCCAATAAGTTCCTATGTTATATTGATGCAGCCCATTTGTGGGTCACACTGTGAGTAGCACTAACATTAGACAACATTTAGAGCAGAGGAGTGATGTGCTCTATTATTATCTATACTAGAGGCCCGGTGCACAAAAATTTGTGCACTCGGGGGGGGAGGGGGGAGTCCCTCAGTCTGGCCTGTGCACTCTCGCAGTCTGGGACCCCTCGGGAGATAATGACCTGCTGGCTTAGGCCTGCTCCTAGGTGGCAGAGGGCAGGCCTAATCCCTAGGTACAGCCCCTGGTCCGGCTCAGAGTAGGGCTGATTGGGGAATTGGGGCACCGCCCCCCGTCATGCACAGAGCAGGGCGGATTGGGAGGTTGCGATGCCACCCTCAGTCACGCTCAGAGTAGGGCTGATTGGGGGGTTGGGGCACCACCCCCTGTCACACTCAAGGCAGGGTCGATGTGGAGGTTGCGGCGCCACCCCCTGTCACGCCAATCAGGGGGTTGGGGCGCTGCCACCTGTCACGCACAGAGCAGGGCCCATCAGGGGGTTGGGGAGCTCCCCCGTGTCACGCACAGAGCAGGGCCCATCAGGGGGTTGGGGCGCTGCCCTCTATCACCCACAGAGCAGGGCCGATCAGGGGTGGGGTGCCGCCACTGTCACACTCAGGGCAGGGCCGATGGGGAGGTTATGGCTCTACCCCATCACACACAGAGCAGGGCCCGTGGGGTGGGGGGGTTGGGGCACCGCCCTCTATCACCCACAGAGCAGGGCCGATCAGGGGGTTGGGGCGCCGCAACTCTCACATTCAGGGCAGGGCCGATGGGGAGGTTATGGCTCTGCCCCGTCACACACACAGCAGGGCCCGTGGGGTGGGGGGGTTGGGGCGCCGCACCCTGTCACACACAGAGCCGCAGGGCGATCAGGAGGTTGGGGAGCTCCCCCGTATCAGGCACAGAGCAGGGCCGATCAGGGGGTTGGGGCACCTTCCCCTGTCACGAACAGAGCAGGGCAGATAGAGAGGTTGTGGCCCCGCCCCCTGTCACACACAGAGCCACAGGGCGATCAGGGGGTTTGGGCGCTGCCCTCTGTCATGCTGATCCTGGTGCCAGGAGACCTCGTGGCTCCGCTGATCCCGGTGCTGGGAAGCATATTACTCTTTTACTATATAGAATAGAGGCCTGGTGCATGGGTGGGGGCTGGCTGGTTTGCCCTGAAGGGTGTTGGATCAGGGTGGGAGTCCCCACTGGGGTGCCTGGCCAGCCTGGATGAGGGGATGATGGCTGTTTGCAGCTGGTCACACAGCCTTCAGGGTGGGGGTCCCCACTGGGGTGCCTGGCCAGTCTGGGTGAGGGGCTGAGGACTGTTTTCAGGCTGGGACTGAAGCTCCCAACTGCTCCTTTTTTTCTTTTTTCTTTTTTTTTATTCTTAGCCAGCTTTAGCTCTGAGGCTCCAGCTCTTAGGCCTCCACTCCTGAAAGCAGGTATCTGGTTTGTTTAGGTTCTACAATCGAAACTCTGTATCAACTCCAGGTCTGAGATCCCGGCTAGCTGAAAGCTGGTTTCTGGGGTTTTGTTTAGCTTCTATTTTTGTAACTATGTTTCAAACTGCCAGCTCAGAGGCCTGCAGCGGCAGGCGGGGAACATTGGAGTCCTCTGTCACTGAAGCAAGCAAGCCTCATGTTAGTTTCAAGCTGCCTGGCTGCCCGCCGCCATCTTGGCTGGCAGTTAATTTGCATATTGCCCTGATTAGCCAATGGGAAGGATAGCGGTCGTATGCCAATTACCATGTTTCTCTTTTATTAGATAGGATATTCACTTATCTTAGACTTAAAAATGGAATTACCCTAAGACCAATTATTAATGGCAGACCTTTACAATCCTCTCTTGTGAACACAGCTGTTCTCCCATAAAGATATAATCCAAAACTCAGTGAGATTTTTGGAGGAATGGGATTCTTTACTCTGCTTAAGGAGACATCAAATGGAATGTGTCTACAATTGAAAGTAACAAAAACTTAAAACCACCATCATTTTAGAAATCTAAAAGACTAGAAAGGAAACTAAATGTCTTTATTAACTACTGATTTGAAAATCTTTAAGCAAAAAATATTACAAAAGGTAAATAAGGCTTACTTGGGAAGAACAATTATTATGGAATCAGCCGATTTAGGAATCGCATCTTCCCTTAGAAGCAGGAATAATGTTCACAATATAACCTCCAAGCTTGGGGGAAAAAACAGACTCATGAATTGCAGTGTTTTGGAAGAAGAATTAAACTTGACTCCTATGATTACAAAGATCAGAACTACCACCAATAAGTAGAAATTTTGACGGATGTTAGTTATTGCTAAAAATAAGAACTTATTTTTATTTTTTAAAATATATTTTATTGATTTTTTTACAAAGAGGAAGGAAAAGGGATTGAGTTAGAAACATCGATGAGAGAGAAACATCAATCAGTTGCCGCCGCACACCTCCTACTGGGGATGTGCCCGCAACCAAGGTACATGCCCTTGATCGGAATTGAACCTGGGACCTTTCAGTCCACAGACCAATGCTCTATCCACTCAGCCAAACCAGTTAGGGCATAAGAATTTATTTTTAAAGGCATAACTTTCTAAGTCTGTTCACCTCATGGTAAGAGGAGCTGCCCTACCATACAACTGTTTTAGGCAAAACCTGTTTAATAATTTGGCAGGTTTATTGCAAAGGGAAATCAAGCAAGGCTTAGATAGTATTATTGGCCTAGATTCGTGATCCGCAAACTGCAGCTCACGAGCCACATGCAGCTCTTTGGCCCCTTGAGTATGGCTCTTCCTAAGCCTTAGGAGTACCCTAATTAAGTTAATAACAATGTACCTACCTATATAGTTTAAGTTTAAAAAATTTGGCTCTCAAAAGAAATTTCAATCGTTGCACTGTTGATATTTGGCTCTGTTGACTAATGAGTTTGCCGACCACTGACCTCCAAGAAGCCATCAAACTCTAAAAATCTAGAAGTCCTTTCTCATCTCAACCCCTACCAAACAAGAATCAGCAAAAGTTTAGCCAAATACTTCAGAAGAGACAAAAAAACTCTCATGAGGATAAATGTTAATTGCACAATTTCAGAATATCAACCACTTAGCAGTCATCTGTTGAGCTACTATTAGTGCTGAATTCTTAAGAAAGATGCTCTTCCCTCTATAGAATGTTACTTTTCATTATATCAGAATCTTTAAATACATTTTGATATATGCTTTTAATACACATTTTTAAGCACTTACTTCATGTCATGCACTATACCTAGGTGTTGTCCTAAAATAAACACACTCAGATATTACATAGAATAAAGCCTCTTTCATTTTAAAGAGTTTTACTCCCTAGCAGAGGGGTTAGTAGTAATAAGGAGGGGGGCGGGGGAAAGGAATAGGAATCCAGTTGAAGAGTTTCTTTATTCTGGAATAGTTTTCTACCACCTGAAAGTTCATAAAACTCCATCAATAGGAATCCTTTCCCTTGGTTCTTAAAGATTTTGTGTTTGAAGACTTCTCTTATATCTCCCAATGACAACATCTTGCAAAACTACAGTATGATATCACAACCATGACATTGATACTGATACCATCAAGACAGAACATTTCCATCAACACCAGTATTCCCTCAGATGTAGAGTACAGCATAGGGAATATAGTCCATAATACTGTAATAACTATGTATGGTGCCAGATGGGTACTAAACTTACTGGGGTGATCACTTTGTAAGCTATATAAATATCTGATTACTATGTTGTACACCTGAAACTAACATAATATATTTGTCAACAGCAAGTGAAAAGTAAAAATTTAAAAAGAAAAAAGGCAAATGCCCCCTGGAAAGACAAATAACTTAAAACTCATTTCCCATCTTTTGACTTCAGTTTCTTACTTGTAAAATAAGTAGTTTTGACCAAATGATCTCTGTGAGAATGTGAGGAGCTCATGACTGTGCTTTCAAGGCTGCCTAGAAATGGAGGTTGGAATCATAAGCAGTCCAAAGTACTTATAATGATCAAACCCTCTCCTAACCCTGATGTTATAAGGAAATATTTAAACATGCCTCCAAGCCTCATGGGCAATTCACTCCCTCTGAGCTGTTAGACAGCCTTTGGCTAATAAAGTTTAAACAAATAAATATAAAAAATGGTTCTATCCAGCATCCTGAGAGGCCAATTTGCTGCTAATGGTGGTGTTTAGGCCCTAAAAGGGTATTAACTTACAGAGTAGTTAAGTCTCCAAACACAGACCAGAGCTTTAAAAGATGTACAGGTGCCAAAATTAAGGGCCAAATTACCAATCTGTTTTAAATGATGATCTGGGAATGCTCAGTATGACAAGGAAAATGTATGACAAATAATATCTTCAATACAAAGAAAAAGTTGCTTGAATTTATTAGAGGAAATGTACTGCCTCTTGGGACTTCTATTTGCCCACTCCTCAAAGAGGTGATTTTTCAAAATCGACTTGAAGTCACAGTTAATGCAAAATGACCCTTTAAACACAAAATAAGCTCATTTTTAACTAAAACAGTTTCCATGTCAGCATTTGCCAAAACCTTTGAGAACTTCGAAATCCTTTCCTTAATGCACATTCCATTAGTATCAAATCTAGGTGCTTCCATGGAATGCTAAATGCCTGCATTACTCAACATGTGCAAAAGCTTTAGACCAGAGTAAAGCAGGCTGCCTCTCTATTCACCAACAAGTTTAAAGAATTGCATTGCCAGCCCTGCTGGATGACAGCAGAATGACTTCCTGTTAAGTAACCTCCATTCTCCAAGGTGACAGGAAATGGGTTTAAACACTGGTAATATCACTAATCAATTTGAAGGAGCACATGTTCCCAGCCTGCAATTGTGAAGTTTGGTTGCAATGTGTTAGCTGCTTGCTGGGCCATGTGATTCAGCAAAATGACAGATGAAAGGAAAGGTCAGATTTACTAAGTGTTGAAGAGGTGTCATCAAGAGTTGCATATTACTTCAAGATGCCCTCTGCATCAGAGGCATCTCACATATAGGAGGTGATTTCTCCTACATAATTCTTCAGTTTCCCCATAACTTCTGTGGGAGCTCTCAAATTTATTTCAACACATGAAGAATCGGATTTTCTCTTTCTTATTCCTGATTGAGACCAAATAGTCCAAGGTAATGGTCTTACTTTTATATGATCCTACCTTAACCTTTAAGATAAGTACATGCATACATATACTGTCAAGCTTTTCCAAATACCCTCTGGTCAAATTAAAATAGCCATATTTTCCTCAGAAGTTCTTTCTAGTGCCCCCATTATCTTGATGCTTCAGAGATCGAGATGATTTCCCTCCTCAAATACATGGCATTTGTATTTCCTCCCAAAGAAGCACTACTTACTCAGTTTTACACTAAAGAGGACATAAGGATATTTTCCCTTAACTTACAGAAAAAGAAAGGACTTCTCCCAGAGCTTATTCATATTATAGATTCATTTCTTCAGTCATAATTATATTTGAGCACTATTCTAAGTCAGGAATTGTGCTAACAGTTACAGTAACCAGTAGAGCCAGACATAGTTCCTGATCTCTTAGAGATAATTAATAAAACATAACTAATTATTCAAATGAATGCATAAATCATAAATTAAATGTTCATAGTTACTAAATAAATTAAATAATTGTTCAATGAATGTATAATAATTAACTGGGGATGAGTAAATAGACATTGAAACGTAAAGTGACTTTCAAAGGCCCCATAGTAAGTCTGTAACAGAATACCATACCGATCTCCTGGCTCCTAGCCCAGTTCTCTTTCACTCTGTATCTCAATACATTTCAGTGTGCTTCCCATGGACTGAAAGATGATCTGACATTCTATTTCTGAGGCAATCTCACAGCAGCTTCTCTAGAACAGAGCTTTCCAAGCTTTTTACCTCCTACTGCAACTATAAAATGCTTTGTTCTTTGCTGAGGCATACTTGGGGGAAGAGCAGGGTAGGTGTATGTTAATGTTTTATGGGGAAGGCAGGACACCTAGAAGTAACACTGTGATGGACATACTAAGGTTTAATGAAGAACACACAAGACTACCCTATTGAAAGTATAAGACAGCAGTGCCTTCATGGCTGTTCTTTAAAGGGCATGGATAACCTGCTTCTAAAGTAAAAGAGATATACCTGAGAGAGGTAAGGAGAAGCATTCTAAGTAATGTTCTAGAATAATCACCAGCATCTGTCTTAAATACTGGCTGGAAATGGTGACTCAGCTTGGTTTAAAAGGTCAGAAACACAGAGGCCATGGACATGACTTGGTCAAATAAAACAACTGGCTATGGTACCGGAGGATACTTCTTTGCCAGGAGAGTGAAACCAGGGCCCTATGAAGCATTTTCTTAAAATTCAGGGTAGCAGAATTGGGTAGTCCATTTCTCAAAATTATAACTCCTCTTACAGTTTAGATTCCTGTCTCAAGAGGAGAGAAGAAAGCTGTTCTCCACACTTAGCCTACAAACTATGTGCCTAATCAATATTTGTTGAATGTGCAAATGGTGTGGGCAGTGGTATTAATCTGAATTTGCAGACATTAATAAACTAGAGGCCTGGTGCATGACATTTGTGCACTGAAGTGTCCCTCAGCTCAGCCTGGGCCCTCTCGCAGTTTGGGACCCCTCGGGGGATGTCCAACTACCAGCAACATGAGCCCAGCTTCTGGCTGAGCGGCACTCCCCCTGTGGGAGCACACTGACCACCAGGGGGCAGCTCCTGCATTGAGCATCTGCCACCTGGTGGTCAGTGTGCATCATAGCAACTGGTCGTTCCACCATTCAGTAGACTTGCATATTAGCCTTTTATTATATAGGATAAGAAGAATTTATTGAGCACTAGTTGTGACAGGTTCTGTGTAAAGGCTATAAATGCATTATCTTACTAAATCCTAATAATCCTGTAAAATAGCTAATATCTCCCATTTCACAGATGAGAAAAACAAAGGAAGTTTAGGTAGGTTAAATAACTTCTCCAAGATTAATAAACTAATAAAATATAAGAGCTAGGATTAAATATAAGTCTGGTACACTTCCAAGTCTATGCTCCTGATCACCTTATTTATTGCCTCTTTGAGGGTGAAGGCAGGGCAAGATGTAGATCTCTCTCACTACAGGACCCTACTTTCAATTAATTAGGGTACTTTTAGCAGCAAAGAAGAAGAAAAAAGTAATTTAACAGTACATAAATGTATCTCACATAAAAAGACTAGACTTAAGGTGTTTTTAGGGCTGATTAATTCAGTAGCTCAGTGATACCTTTAATGATGTAATTAAACCCTTTCCAATTTCTGCTCTGCTGTTCTCAGAGCACTGGCTTTGTCCTCAAGCATGTCCCTTAATAGTAGCAAGATGGCTGCAGCAGCTACAGGCCTTACCTCCTCACACAATTGTTTTTCTCAGCACATTTCTTTTAAAGTGAGGAAATCTTTCCTAGTAGCTTCCCAGTAGACTTCCATTTTTATTTTATTGGCAATTCTTTTTTTTAAATATATGTGTGTGTGTGTGTGTGTGTGTGTGTGTGTATATATATATATATATATATATATATATATATATATATATATTCAGTTTTTACAGAGAGGAAGGGAGAGGGATAGAGAGTTAGAAACATCGATGAGAGAGAAACATCGACAAGCTGCTTCCTGCACACCCACACCCCTCACTGAGGATGTGCCCGCAACCAAGGTACATGCCCTTGACCGGAATCAAACCTGGGACCCTTCAGTCCACAGGCCAATGCTCTATCCACTGAGCCAAACCGGTTAGGGCTTTTATTGGCAATTCTTAAACTAATAATGAAAGGAGACTAGAACTACCATGCCTGACTTAAAGAAATGGCGATCCACCAATCTAAGGTTGGGAAGAAATCAGTTTCCCCTGAAGCATACAGCTGCCTGTTTCTGAACAAAAGTGAGACTCTTTTAGAAATGAAGAAGGGCAGGAGTGGCTGTCTGATAAGAAATTAATAGTAACTGCCACATACCCAAACCAAATCATAAGTGAAACTAGAAGCTCTATCACCTGAGGAATTTTCTAACCACTTCCAAATATTAGTTGACAAATGCTTTCAAATCCAGTTATGTTAAAAGGCAAAGTAGCAACCAATTCCAATATTCTATGCTTTGAGAATGAGAGGAAGATGTAGAAGCAACCAAAAGAATCAGCTTTCCACCCATCTGATGCCAAAGAAAGAAATCTGTGGTTTCTCACTGAGTTTATAGTCAGACTCTGGAAAAAGAGAAGGAAATATGTAGAAGCCATTCTTCTGATCTCCCTGCCCTGGAATGGAAGGCAAAGTACTACTTTTTGTATCAAAGACCCACAATGGCTCCTGAGCATTTACCACTGCTGCAGAACTTCTTCTACATTAAATTAGGGGGAAATGATTCCTGTCTATTTATACCTTGGGATTGTTAACTGGGGATTGCTATTTCATGTCTCTCACCATTAATTTAGGGATGATAATCTGTTTATGTTAAAAAAAAAACACAAAAAAAACACATTACAGCCGAAACCGGTTTGGCTCAGTGGATAGAGTGTCGGCCTGCAGACTGAAGGGTCCCAGGTTCAATTCCGGTCAAGGGCATGTACCTGGGTTGCGGGCACATCCCCGGGGGGTGTGCAGGAGGCAGCTGATCGATGTTTCTCTCTCATCGATGTTTCTGACTCTCTGTCTCTCTCCCTTCCTCTCTGTGGGAAATCAATAAAATATATTTAAAAAAAGAATTACAGAAATAACACGTAAAAGTTCTTTGTGACATTTAATTTTCTGTGCAAATAGAATGGCGTATTCAAAGTTAGCCAGGAGCATGACTTACATGGTGGAAATTAAACTATTTGGCTTTTTGAAGAGCCTTTGCCAGTGGCTCACTCTCCTACATTTCCCAGCAGTCTTTTTCTCTCTGAGTTTCTATACCTCACATAATACACTTCATGATGGTCACGCCATGGCCTGTCCAATAACCTCCATGAGTCAAGTATACTTCTCGACACCTTGACCCTAGGTTTGATTGGCCACATGGCTTTCTGTGGCCAACAGAATGAGGCTGAAATGACAGTGGCCTGTTTCTGAGCCTAGGCCTTAAGAAACCTTACATGTTTCCATCTGCTCTCATGCATTCTATCATCACCCTAAAAGCATGCCCAGGTTAGTAAGCTCACTGGTTCAAAGAGCAGAAATGCCTAAACTAAACCCAGTCTAGATGACCTAATTCCCAGTCAGTTGACCCTCAGACTATGAACAATAATATATATTTGTTGCTTAAAGCCATTGAATTTTAGGGTCAACTCTTAAATAACAATAGCAAGCCAATACAGTGCTCAAGTGTAACCATATTCAGCAAGGAAAACATATGAATTAAGCAAATTGAACAGTCTCCCAAAACAAGTCCCCAAGCATTTTGTCCCAATTACTTTCTACTACCAACACACTCAAGAGTGATCTCAGTTCTTTTTCTTCTTTATAGCATGTTTCCAGGAGAAGGTATTCTTTCTCCATTAATTCTCTCAGTACCCTCTCAAACTGGCCATCTGCATTGCATACTCATTTGCTCATTTAAGTAAGCTCCTGAAGAACATGGGTTTTGTCTTATACTAAACATATCAAGATTAACGAAGTTACATAAGACATTGCATTACATGTAAGAAGTGCTCAATAAAGTATGTTTAATTAAAATTTTATTCCATTTAATTACAGTTTCTGATAATCTAGACCCATGGTTGGCAAACTGCGGCTCACGAGCCACATGCGGCTCTTTGGCCCTTTGAGTGTGGCTCTTCCTAAGCCTTAGGAGTACCCTAATTAAGTTAATAACAATGTACCTACCTATATAGTTTAAGTTTAAAAAATTTGGCTCTCAAAAGAAATTTCAATCGTTGTACTGTTGGTATTTGGCTCTGTTGACTAATGAGTTTGCCGACCACTGATCTAGACTAAATGATTTTCATTAGGACCACTACTGCTGGTCATCCATGGAAATTTCACTGGATGAGTCTGTCTTTCCCCAAGTCCTTTCTGTCTATCTAAAGGTGTTCTCTGTGACTGTCTCCCCCAGGTCCAATTATTTTCTAACATATTTGCTGCTACTAGAGTATATAGACTTTGTCTTCATCCATGACAATTTATTAATATTAATATATTAAGAACCAGCCGAAACCGGTTTGGCTCAGTGGATAGAGCGTCGGCTTGCGGACTGAAAGGTCCCAGGTTCAATTCCGGTCAAGGGCATGTACCTGGGTTGTGGGCACATCCCCAGTGGGAGATGTGCAGGAGGCAGCTGATCGGTGTTTCTCTCTCATCGATGTTTCTAACTTTCTATCTCTCTCCCTTCCTCTCTGTAAAAAATCAATAAAAAAATATATTTAAAAAAAAGTATTAAAAAATATATATTAAGAACTAATATATATTAATTGCTTAGTCCCCATCAGGTATAATATTAGCTGATTTATATGCACAATCTTCTTTCATACTTAAGAGACGCCCTTTGAGGCAGATTATCATCTTTATTTTATAGATGGGAAAACATCCACTTAGAATAGCATATCCAAGGCTTACACAGAGAATGAAGATTACTATTAAGTCATCCATATCAACAAGTTCACATTTCTCAGCAGCCTTTTTCTCTCTAAGTCTCTATATCTGACATAATACACTTCATGATGGACATGCCATGGCCTGTCCAATAACTCCACATATCCTATCCTGAAAAGCTCACTCCCTGAGCCCCAAAGTGTCTGATTCATTATTGTTTTTCTTCCTGCGATATTGGTCTTCAAACCAATATTTATTTTCCAATTGCTTTTTCATCCCAGAAGCATTTTGGGAGTAGGAACAATTGCTTGCCTTGAATTGCAAAGGCTCCCAGAGACTTGGAAGAGACTTTACCCTCCAAAGAGGAATGGAGAAAATTCAGAAAGAAAAGAATCATCTCTCATTGATGTGGGAGTGTTAAGTGAACTTTAACCCAGAAAAAAAAATTTGTTTTACTGAGATTTTATAAGAATTTCACACATGTTATTTAGTTATTAATATTCTATGAGATAACCTTAGTTATTATAACTAGTTACTCTCTCAATTAATAATAACCTTCCTAAGTGAAAACTGTTTCCTTTCTATGACTCTTCTGGAGTCCTAACACTTGACTGGGCTCTCTGTTTTACATTATCCCCAAATTTACAATGTCATGAAGACTTATTTACAAAGCCCTTCCATAGTCATTTAATGAACATAAATATGAGTACACATGATATCAATCCAAACAATCCAGAGATCACTACTGAGAGATATCACATCACACATGCAGACCATAAATATACAATTCACCAGCATTGTATAAGGATCCTAATTCCTCCATATCCTTGCAAACACATTTTCCATTTAAAAAGTATTATTATGGCCATCCTAGTGAGTGTGAAATAATATTTCACTGGGATTTTTATTTCCATGTCCTAATGAATAATGATATTGAACTTGTTCTTTGTTTTCTGGGGTGTTTTTTCTTTATTATTTTCCTTCCACTAGACCAAGTTTGTCAATAACTGTTAGTTTTATGACTTCAAGATTCAAGATATTAAAAGAAACAATTTTTTAAAAATCTGTCCTTCCCATACCCTCTCCCTTTAGATTAAGTTCTATTTTTCTCAGCTAAAATGGTAAGCTAAAGACATTCCAAAACTTCCCTCACTCCTTTGACTTTCCTTGATGTATGAACAAAAAGGCTACTCAAAAAAGGTAAACAGCATATTTGGTGGAAAAAAGTAGGAATAGAGAGAAATATGGAGCCTATGAAGTAAGACAATTATGGGAGATTAGATGTGTTCCAGTCTATCTCTTTTAACTTTCTGTATACCTTTATTGAGGCATAACTAATATACATTAAACAAAATATATTTAAAGTATACAACTTAATACATTTAAAAGTGTGTGTATATACATAAGAAACCATCACTACAATCAAGATAGTGTACATAGGAAAAACTTAAGAGTACATCAGGAAACCAAGATGGCGACATAGGTAAACACCTGAAATTGCTGCCTCGCACAACCATTTCAAAAATACAACTAAAAGACAAAACGGACATCATCCAGAACCACAGGAAGGCTGGCTGAGTGGAAATTCTACAACTAGAAGGAAAGAGAAAAGCACACTGAGACTCAGAGGAGGTGCGGAAGTAAAGTGCAGAGGTACGGAGGCAGACGTGGAAAGGGCTAGCAACTGAGGACACAGCGCATGTGGAAAGGGCTGGCAGCTGAGAACGCAGCGCACGTGGAAAGGGCTGTCAGCTGAGGACACGGTTGTCTTTTTCAATCAGGAGGGAGTCTCAAGCTCCCGACTGCTCTGAACTCCAGTTCTGGGCGAGTCTCTGGGGACCCAGACTCATACAGGGAGTAACTGGACTGTCTGGCATCAGTCGGAACTCGAGGGCGGCTTTCTCTCAGAGGTACTTGCAGCGATTACGAGGACACTGAGAAGCAGAGCCTCTTAGGGTAGGACTGAGGAGCAGCCACAGCTGCTTGCTCCACCCTGTTGATCCCCAGAGACCCCACCTCAACCAAGCTGTGTGCAGAGGCTTTTGCATATGAAAGGCCTGGCCCTTTGCAAACTGAAAATTACCTAACAAACTGCAGCTGGGTCAGAGAGACCGAGAACTTCCAAAAGAAGGCCCAAGGCCCCACAGCAGCTTGCATTGCTTCACAGCTGGGCCTCAGCTGGGCCTCATCTGGGCACCTCCAAACCCCAAACAAAGAAGAGGAATCTGCAGATCTCTCGATAGCTCCTGCTGGGTAGCCTCAGGGAGAGGCTAAATTAGTACCTCCTTAGAGATCCAAGAGCCAGTGTACCCAGTGGTCAGAGTGGGACCATCCAGATTAAAACTCCTCAGATCCATAAGGGACACACTCAGGGGGCAGACTCAGTGAGCACCAAAGCCCCACTGAAGCAAGTCTTGCCCCAGAAGGGTGTCTCCAGCACAGAAGGTCTCCCACTGCAGACACAGCTGATTCTCACAGCCAATTGGCCTGGAGGTCAATTCCTCCCAGTGATACTTACAACAATCAAGGCTTAACTACAACAGGACTGTGCACAAAGCCCACAAAGGGGTGCACCAAGAATGTCTACGTCAGGTAATTGGGGAGGCTGAGCCACTTGGCCCTATAGGACACCTAGCACAGAAAGCCACTCTATCAACACAGGGAAGCATAAAAAATGCAGAGACAAAGAAACAGGTCACAAATGACAGAAATGGAGGAAAGCAAACTAATGAATATAGAGTTCAAAACCACACTTTTAAGGTTTTTCAAGAATTTTCTAGAAACTGCCAATAAACTTAGTGAGACCCTCAATAAATCTAGTGAGACCCTCGAGGTTATGAAAGAGGACCAACTAGAAATTAAGCACACACTGACTGAAATAAAGAATATTATACAGAGTTCCAACAGCAGACTAGAGGATCGCAAGAATCAAGTCAACGATTTGAAATACAAAGAAGCAAAAAATACCCAACTGGAAAAACAAAAAGGAAAAAGAATCCAAAAATATGAAGATAATGTAAGGAGCCTCTGGGACAACTTCAAGCGTACTAACATCCGAATTATGGGGGTGCCAGAAGAAGAGAGAGACCAAGACATTGAAAACCTATTTGAAGAAATAATGACAGAAAACTTCCCCTACCTGGTGAAAGAAATAGACTTATAAGTCCAGGAAGCACAGAGATCCCCAAACAAAAGGAATCCAAAGAGGACCACACCAAGATACATCATAATTAAAATGCCAAAGGCAAAAGACAAAGAGAGAATCTTAAAAGCAGCAAGAGAAAGAAACTCAGTTACCTACAAGGGAGTACCCATACATCTGTCAGCTGATTTCTCAACAGAAACTATGCAGGCCAGAAAGGAGTGGCAAGAAATATTCTAAGTGATGAATACCAAAAACCTACAACCAAGTTTACTTTACCCAGCAAAGTTATCATTCAGAATTGAAAGTCAGATAAAGAGCTTCACAGATAAGATAAAGCTAAAGGAGTTCATCACCACCAAACCAGCATTATATGAAATGCTGAAAGGTATCCTTTAAGAAGAGGAAGAAGAAGAAAAAGGTAAAGATACAAATTATGAACAATAAATACACATTATCAACAAGTGAATCTAAAAATCAAGTGAATAAATAATCTGATGAACAGAATAAACTGGTGAATATAATAGAGTCAGGGGCATAGAAAGGGAGTGGACTGACTATTCTGGGGGGGGGGAAAGAGTGTGGGGGGTGCGGGAAGAGACTAGACAAAAATCGTACACCTATGGATGAGGACAGTGGCGGGGGGGCGGGGGGGTAAAGGCAGAGGATGGGGGGTAAGGCTCTACAGTGACTTTATTTTAGTTATTATATTTTCAGTTCTAAAATTCCATTTGCTTCTGCTTTATATTTTCAACTTATTTACTGAGACAGTCTTTCCATTTGTTTTTAAGAGTGTACGCATTTACTTGTTGGTGCTTACTAAGATAGCTTAGAGTCTTTCTCAGATAATTCCAACATTTGTGTCATACTGTCATTTGCATGTTTATTAATTTTTTCAATGCAAGCTGAAATTTCCTGGGTTTTGTATGACATGTAATATTATATATATCCTAACAATTTTGAATAGTAAGACTCTGGGTCTTATTCAAATTCAAACTAGTCCTCCTTGGGTTATGATTTCAATGAGAGTCCTGCTTTCAAAGACATTACAGTGCTATTTTAATATACAGTGGAACCTTGGTTCTTGAACTTAATTCATTCTGGAATGCTGCCTGAGACGCAATTTGTTCAAAACCTGAATAATTTTTTCCCATTAGAAATAATGTAAATTGAATTAAGTCATTCCAGACCCCGAAATGATTCCATGTTTTAACCTTTCTTATATACAGTATATGTCTGATGTGCTATTTAATCTGTAAACAAAACTTATTTTCTTAAGTTTATTGAACCATCCCCTGCCAGCCTTAAATGAATCACTTTCAGTACTCATTCCAGGGGTGTTAGAAGACAAAGTTAAAAATATCACTCAATCAGAGAACCAAAAGAAAAAAACAATTAAAAAATAGGAGGACTGCTTAAGGAAGCTGTGGGGCAAAGTGAAACGTAACAATATTAGAATAGCAGGTGTGCCAGAAGAGGCAGAAAGGGAGAAAGGCATAGAGAAGGTGTTTGAAGAAATAATGGCAGAAAACGTCCCTAACTGGTAAAGGAAAAAGTCCCACAAGTTCAGGAGGCACAGAGAACCCCAACCAAGAAGAACCCCAAGCAAGAAGAACCCCAACAGGCCCATGCCCACACAGATCATAATTAATTTAAAATGCCAAAAATTAAAGACAAAGAGACAATCTTAAAGGCAATTAAAGAAAAGAAAACTGTTCCTTACAAAGGAGTTCCCATAAGGCTGACATGTGATTTCTCAACGGAGAGTCTACAGGACAGAAGCGTATGGCATGAAGTATTGAAGGTAATGGAAAGCAAAGGTCTGAGACCAAGATTACTATATCCAGCAAGGCTATCATTCAAAACAGACGGTCAAATAAATAGTTTCCGAGACCAAAAAAAAAAAAAGGCTAAAAGAAGTACATCACTACCAAGCCAGCATTATAAGAAATGCTAAAGGGACTAGTGTAATGAGAAAAAGAAACAGAGAGAGATGCCTACCCATACAGAATTAAAATGACAATAAATAAGTACCTATCAATAATAACCCTAAATGTAAATGGATTAAATGTTCCAATCAAAAGGAATAGGGTAGCTGAATAGATACAAAAATGTGACCCAACTATATGCTGTCTAAAAGAGACCCACCTCAAAACAAAAGACACACAGAGGATGAGAGTGAAGTGATGGAAAAAAATTTCCATACAAAAGGAAAAGAAAAAAAGCTGGAGTAGCAATACTCATTTCTGACAAAAGACTTTAAAATGAAGGCCATCATAAGAGACAACAGAGGTCATTACATAATACTAAAGGGATCAATCCAACAAGAGGATATAACCCTGGTAAACATATATGCACCCAATATAGGAGCACCTAAATATATAAAAAAATTCTAGAGGACTTTAATGGAGAGATCGACAACAATACAGTCATAGTAGGGGACTTTAACACTCCTCTGACTTCACTGGATAGATCTTCCAGACAAAAACTTAACAAGGAAACAGAGACTCTAAAGGACACACTGGATCAGATGGATTTGACATTTATAGAACATATCACCCCAACACAGCAGAATATACATTCTTCTCAAGAGCACCTGGATCATTCACAAAGATAGACCACATGTTAGGACACAAAACAAGTCTCTACAAGTTCAAAAAGATTGAAATTACATCAAGCATCTTCTCAGATCACAGTGGAATGAAATTAGAAATCAACTACAGTAAAAACACCCCAAAACATTTAACCACATGGAGGATAAATAGCATGTTATTAAACAATGAATGGGTTACCAATGAGATCAAGAAAGAAATCAAAAACTTCCTGAAAACAAATGAAAATGAACACACAACAATGGAAACTCTCTGGGACACAGCAAAAGCAGTCCTGAGAGGGAAATTCATAGCACTATAGGCATACCTCAAAAAAAAAAAAAAAAACAAGAAAAATCAGCAATAAACTATTTAATCCTACAACTTAAAGGACTAGAAAGAGTACGATAAGAAAAGGCCAGAGTAAGTAGAAGGAAGGAAATAATAAAGATTAGAGCAGAAATAAATAACATAGAGACAAAAAAATACATATATAAAAAAATCAATGAAACCAAGAGCTGGTTTTTGAAAGGGTAAACAAAATTGATAAACTATTAGCCATACTAACCAAGAAACAAAAGAGAGAGGACACAAATAAATAAAATCAGAAACAAAAGTGGAGAAGTAACCACTGACACCACAGAAATACAAAGGATTGTAAGAAAATACCATAAACAACTATATACCAACAAGCTGGACAATGTGGATGAAATACACAAATTCCTAGAAAAACATAATCTCCCAAACTGAATCAGGAGGAATCAGAAAACCTGAATAGGCCAATAACAACTGATGAAATAGAAGCAGTAATCAAAAAAATCCCACCAAACAAAAGCCCAGGACTGACGGCTTCACAGGGGAGTTTTACCAAACATTCAAAGAAGAACTATACTCCTCAAACTATTTCAGAAAATCCAAGAGGAAGGAACACTACCAAACTCTTTTTATGAGGCCAGCATTATCCTAATGCCAAAACCATATAAAGACACTACAAAGAAAGAGAATTATAGGCCAATATCCCTGATGAAAATAGATGCTAAAATCCTTAAAAATATATTAGCAAATCTCAGCCACCAATATATTAAATAGATCATACATGATGATCAAGTGGTTATTATTCCAGGGATACAAGGCTGGTACAATATTCACAAATCAATAAACATGATATATCACATAAACAAACTGAAAGACAAAACTCACATGATCATATCAATAGACGCAGAGAAAGCATTCGACAAAATCCAACACCCCTTTTTTGATAAAAACTCTCAGCAAATTGGGAATAGAGGGAGCATATCTCAACATGATAAAGGCCATATTTGACAAACCTACATCCAACATCATACTCAATGGACAAAAACTAAAACCAACTCCCCTAAGAAGAGGAACAAGACAGGGATGCCCACTTTCACACACCTGTTCAATATAGTACTGGAAGTGCTAGCCATAGCTATCAGACAAGAAGAAGAAATAAAAGGCATCCAAATTGTAAAAGAAGGAGTAAAACTGTCATTATTCACAGCTGACATGAAACTGTACATAAAAAATCCCTAAAGACTCCATCAAAAAACTACTGGATTTAATAAATGAATTTGGCAATGTAGCAGTATACAAAATTAAAACCCAGAATTATATGGCTTTTTATACACTAATAATGAACTCACAGAAAGAGAAACTCAAAGAACAATCCCATTTACCATTGCAACAAAAAATTAAGATACCTAGGAATAAACTTAACTAAGGAGTTAAAAGACCTGTACTTGGAAAACTACAGGACACTGAAAAAAGAGATAGAGGAAGACATAAACAAATGGAAGAATATACCATGTTCATGGATTGGTAGAATCAACATCATTAAAATGTCCATACTACCCAAAGCAACCTATAGAATCAATGCAATACCCATTAAGATACCAACGGCATATTTCACAGATCTAAAACAAACTTCCCCAAAATTCATTGGGAATAAAAAAAGACCCCAATAGCCACAGCAAACCTGTGAAAGAAGAATAAAGTTGGAGGGATCACAATACCAGATATCGAGCTATATTACAAAACCACTATTCTCAAAACTGCCTGGTACTGGCACAACAGACACATAGACTAATGGAACCGAACAGATAACCCAGAAATCAACCCCAACCTTTATGCTCAATTAATATTTGACAAAGGAGGAAAGAGCATACAATGGAGTCATGAGTCTCTTCAGTAAATGGTGCTGGGAAATTTGGTAGGATACATGCAAAAAATGAAACAAAACCTCCAACTTACACCATACACAAAAATAAACTCAAAATGGACAAAGGACTTAAACATAAGATGGGAAACCATAAAAATCTTAGAAGAAGTCATAGGCAGCAAAATATCAGACATATGTCATAGCAATATCTTTACCAATACAGCTCCTAGAACAACGGAAACTAAGGAGAAAATAAACAAATAGGACTACATCAAAATAAAAAGCTTCTGCACAGCAAAAGAAACCATCAACAAAACAACAAGAAAACCCACTGCATGGGAGAACATACTTGCCAATGCTATCTCATATAATGGTTTAATCTACAAAATTTAAAGGGAACTTAACAAAAGGAAGATAAACAATCCAATCAAAAAATAGGCAAAGGACCTAAATAATCACTTTTAGAAAGAGGACATAGAGAAGGCCAAGAGACATATGAAAACATGCTCAAAGTCACTAATCATCCAAGAGATGCAAATCAAAACAACAATGAGGTACTATCTCACACCTGTCAGAATGGCTATCATCAACAAATCAACAAACGACAAGTGCTGGTGAGGATGTGGAGAAAAAGGAACCCTTGTGCACTGCTGGTGGGAATGCAGACTGGTGCAGCCACTGTGGAAAACAGTATGGAGTTGCCGCAAAAAGTTAAAAATGGAACTCCCATTTGATCCAGTAATCCCCCTTCTGGGACTATATCCCAAGAAATTAAAAACACCAATCAGAAAGGATATATGCACTCCTAAGTTCATAGTAGCACACTTTACAATAGCTAAGATTTGGAAACAGCCTAAGTGCCCACCTGCAGAGAAGTAGGATAAACACAAAGCTATCCAAAACTAGATACATGATGGTCAACCTTTAAAAGACAAAGACAAAGAGAAATGTTTGAAAATATCAAAAGAAAAACTATCAATCACATATAGAATAATAATACCATTAAAAGCTGACTTCTAATTAGAAACAGTAGAGGACAGAAGGCAGTGAAATGACATATTCAAAGTGCTGGGGCAGGGGTTAGAGAAACAAACTTATCAACCAAAGAGTCTATATCCAGCAAAACTATACTGTAAACTTGTGAAGATGAAATAAAGATAAACAACCTTAAAATAAAAATAGTTGGTTATAATGATTTCATCAGATAAAAAGTTTTGTTCTTCAAAAGAGACCTTTAAGAGAAAATTCTTCAAAAACTATAGACTAGGTCAGTGATGGTGAACCTTTTGAGCTCGGCATGTCAGCATTTTGAAAAACCCTAACTTAACTCTGGTGCCATGTCATATATAGAAATTTTTTGATATTTGCAACCATAGTAAAACAAAGATTTATATTTTTGATATTTATTTTATATATTTAAATGCCATTTAACAAAGAAAAATCAACCAAAAAAATGAGTTGCGTGTCACCTCTGACACACATGTCATAGGTTCGCCATCACTGGACTAGGAGAAGGTATTCTTTACAAAGTATTTAGCTGATAAAGGACTTGTACCTAGAATATATGAAGAACACTCACAACTCAATAAAATGAAAATCCAGTTAAAAATGGGCTGAGGATCACCATATAATAATAAACACATTAAAAAATACACAACATCATTAGTCATTAGGGAAATGTAAATTACCACAATGAGATATCACCTCACGCCCACTAGAAAACAGACTCACTGGAAATAATCAGATAGCATACTTACTTTTGGCTCCCACTACCCCTTTAAAATATATTTTGTGGGGGAAGCATTTCCTATGACTCTAGAGCAGCGATTCTCAACCTGTGGGTCACAACCCCTTGGAGGTCGAACGACCCTTTCACAGGGGTCGTCTAAGACCATCGGAAAACACATATATAATTACATATTGTTTTTGTGATTAATCATATGCTTTAATTATGTTCAATTTGTAACAATGAAAATACATCCTGCATATCAGATATTTACATTATGATTCATAACAGTAGCAAAATTATAGTTATGAAGTAGCAACGAAAATCGTTTTATGGTTGGGGGTCACCACAACATGAGAAACTGTATTAAAGGGTCGTGGCATTAGGAAGGTTGAGAACCACTGCTCTAGAGGGAAATTTAGGTTTTTCCATGGCTTTTAATTCTCACTATCGGGTAGTAAATGTTTTATGGTCACCTTAAGACTCAACCATAGTCTCAATCTTCACAAAATCTCTAATCCCAGGTTATAATCAAACCTTTATACTTAATTCAAAACTACATCTACTTCCTGCTCAAGGGTTCACACAAGGTAAGGGAAATGTGAGAAAAGTAAGAACCCGCTTATAATTAAATATTAAGTATTGTATGTTTTAAAAATTCTTGTGATACTACAGTGTTCTACAGTACACTGGATAAAAATCACTGACTTAGAGGAATTTACTCTGTTCTGGCAGTAATTTATTCCTTCCAAAGGCTAGGGACACAGTAGTCCATCTATGCTGAGGCCTATCTGCCTTTCAATGAACTTCTATTTAAGTGGATCTAAGAAGTTCCCCATAATGGCCCTTGTTCGTATGACCCCACATCTGCCCTACTAAAAACATTAATGGATTCTTTCCCCAAAACATATTGTGAGAACCGCAGGCCTATTCCAATGCAGTAGCAAATCTCCTTTGTCCCATCACAAAAGTAACTAGGCCGTCTTTTATTCTCTAGATTTCCTGGAAAGGAGTCTGTTCATGGCAGTCTCCCACACCAGTGGCAGAAAATATATATCAAGTGCCTTACATTGCCCTTCTCTCTTGACCTTAGGTGAAGAGGGAAGCACTTTTCCCTTATTCCTGGTAGAGAGGTGTGGAGAAAAAGATGCACAGTACCACTTTCTCGAAATAAAGCTTCCTTTAAAAACCCTCCTCGAATATCTAACAATCCATACTTTAACACCCTCATATGGGTGAAGAGTTTTTAAGATTATGTGAGCAGTTTCTAGGTATATCCTTCTGCATCTTGGACTGGCACTTTGTATGTAACATCTATTGGATACTTATACCTTAGTAGGAACTTCCAATTTAACATGCTGCTATTGAAATGTATTTAAGGTATAATTTAATTTCCATATAATGCCAAGAGTCCACTGGCCTGGACCTCTACTCAACCACCATAATTATAAGAGGATAGAAACTAGTTCTTGGGCTATTTGGCTCTTCCTTTAAATATTTCCACTAATCCCCAAAAGGCTAGTTGACCAGAATTCACTTAGTAATTGACCTAGTTATAAGTGAGGCAGAATTCTAGTGTTGGTATTTGTAACTACTATGCCCCATGCCTTTGTTGGTAGCATTCGATACTCTCCTTACCATTTCTGATGAGGGTCTACTAAAACACAAACTCTTTGAGAACTCTTTGCCCTGGCCCCACTTTATTATCACAGAAAATATTCCACTGTGCTTAATCCCTGATAATCCAATACAAAAATATTGAAATTATATAACCTTCTATCATTGTTCATCAACCAAGATTTAGTAGTAACAAATTTCTTCAAATTCTTGAAACAACTGATATGAAAACGCTTAGCATTTGTTTATAAAATTTGGAATTTCATGGAAATGGTTCTCCTAAAAATGCTAATTGTTTATTTTTAAATGGTAACTTCATATATTTCTTATTTGATGACACTCACATTTCTGGGAGGAATTAAGCTAATACATGCCACAGCATGCTAAATGAAAACTGGGGAATGGCTGCTTCCAAACACATGCAGCCAATTATCATGATGTAGACTCTTCATTTAAAAATGAACAAATAAAACTTTTATTTTTTCACAAATTTCAAGACCTTACAAACTTTCCAGAGCTCTCTAGAAAGGGTTTTCTCATGTTCTGAACCTGCTAAGAGCATAGCTCTTTTGTAGCTATATGCAGTTGTGGCTCCACTTATAAATTTTCAAGTAAAATATATCATTTTAAAGACAGAAAGAGAGCAAGGCCTAGGCTTCTCAAATGTCTTTACATGTTAAATATTTGGAAAGGTCAGGATACCAACCAACGTTGGGATATGGGAAAACTATTTAACTTTCTTGTATAAAATAAGCTTTCTCAGCTTGATGATTATTTCAGTTTTGTCTAATAATATGGTTATTGCCAAACACTTCAGAATCACCCAAAAAGTGCATTTTTAAAACTAGAATTAGTAGCATTTTTTTTTCAAAAATCATGCTTTAACGATTCATAAAAAGGACTAGCAAAGTCTGATGTGAGAAATGAATTTCAAATTTACCCTTAACACAATCTGTACAGTAGGATTTAAAGTAAGATGGAAAACAGAGAGTAATTAGAACTTTTTATTCCACTGAGTGGTTGGCAAGCCATTTCCCACAGAGAGGCCTCTGAGTCTTACTCAGGAATAACAACATTAAAGGCTTTTATTATATATCTTCCTAGAATCACTGAAATTTTTATGGTGAATAGGCAAATTAAGTTATTTATTGTTCTGGTATTTGTTTAAAAGTTGCTTCTAAGGGCGCAACTTTCATGTTACTCATTTTTCGGATATCAGATTTCTTTAGGTTAGATTTTTAGTGTATTCCATATTAGATGACCCATAAGAAATAAGGGCAGCAGTTTGCCTTGGGTCTTCACTTCTCTAGTGGGATCTAAAAAGAGTTGTTATTTTTTACTTTGTTCATCTTTTTATTTCTTGTTAGGATAGAATGGAGATGTCCAAGCTCTTTGCATGCTAGACCATAAACAAGAAGTCATAATGTTCATTTTCAATTCTTATTGTTTGCCAAATTCCTCTCTATAAAGTAAGGAAGACTAATTACCACACACACACACACACACACACACACACACACACACACACACACAGGTTTTTATGATGTGATGCCAGGTAACATAACGCAAGCCCATAGCATAGGGCTACTTTATAAAGGCACTTAATTATTTGGTTGCCAGTTTGATTCCTGCTTGGGACACATACCCGCCTGGGTTCAATCTCTGGTATGGGGCATGCAGGAGGCAGCTGATCGTCGTTTCCGGCTCACATCAATGTTTCTCTCTCTCTCTCTCTCTCTCTCTCTCTCTCTCTCTCTCTCTCTCTCTCTCTCTTCCCCTTTCACTCTCTTTAAAAATCAATAATCTTAAAAAATTTACAAGATGGGCTTAAGAGTAAACAATAGAAGAAAGAGCAGTGAGCTTGAATACAGATTAATAAAGTAATTCAATTTGAAGAAAAAGAAAAAAAAAACAATGAAAAAATTTAATAGACTCTCATGGATCTTTGGGACAATATGATATGACCTAACATACGTATAGCTAAGTCCTGAAGGAGACTGGGACAGATAAAATATCTGAAGAAATAATGGCCAAAACTGGTGATGAGAAACACCAAATGTACAATTAAAAACTTACACAGTGTGTTCTCTGACAAGAAATTAAGAAAAAAATGAGATATCTAGGAAATCTCCTAATATTTGTAAATTAAATAAATAAACACATTTCTATATAATCCATTGGCCAAGGAAGAAATTACAGAGAAATTAGAAAATACTTCAAACTGAATTATAACAATACTAGTATATCAAAATTTACGAAATGCAGCCAAAACAGCACTTTAGAGGAATCTATAGTATTAAATTCTTATATTAGAGAAAAGAGAAATATTTAAAATAAATTAAGTTTTCACCTTACAAAGCCAGAAGGGAAAAAAGCAAATTAAATCCAAATTAAGTAGTGGGAAAGGAATGATAAAGATCAAATTAGAAATCAGCACAAAATAGAGAAAATTAACAATGTTGAAAGTATTTTTTTCTTTTTTTAAAATATACTTTTATTTATTTCAGAGAGGAAGGGAGAGAGAGAGAGATAGAAACATCAATGATGAGATAGAATCATCATTGCCCTCTACTGGGGATCAAGTCCCAAACCCAGGCACGTGCCCTGACCAAAAATCGAACCATGACCTCCTGTTTCATAGGTTGATGTTCAAGCACTGAACCACACCCCTGGGAAGGTTTCTTTTTTCTCTTAAGTAATTAATAAAAGTAATAAGCACCTACCAAGAATAATTAGGAGAAAAACACAAATTAACAATACCATGAATAAAAAAGAAGCATCACTGCAAATCCTACAGGTCTTAAAAGGAAAATAAAGTAATACAATGAACAATTTTATATCCATATATTTGAAAACTTAAATAAAATGGGCAAATTCCTTAAAACACACACACACACACACACACACAAAACGTAAGGCTCTGGCTGGGTAGCTCAATTGGTTAGAGCCGTGGTCGGCAAACTGCAGCTCGTGAGCCACATGCGGCTCTTTGGCCCCTTGAATGTGGCTCTTCCTAAGCCTTAGGAGTACCCTAATTAAGTTAATAACAATGTACCTACCTATATAGTTTAATTTTAAAAAATTTGGCTCTCAAACAAAATTTCAATCATTGTACTGTTGATATTTGGCTCTGTTGACTAATGAGTTTGCCGATCACTGGGTTAGAGCATTATCCTGATAAGCTAAGGTTGCAATTCAAAAATCCCTAGTCAGGCCACATACAAGAATCAACCAATGAATGAGTGAATAACTGGAACAACAAATCAATGTTTCTCTCTCTCTTCTTTTTCTTTTTCTTTTTTCTTCCTTTCTCTCTCTCTTCACTAAAAAAACAAACAAAAACACTACTTAAAAATAACTCAAGAAGAAAGAGAACATCTGAATAGCCCGATATATATTAAAGAAACTAAATACGTAATAAAAATTTCACACAAAGAAAACTCGACACCAGACTGAGTTCTCTGGTATATTCTGTCAACCTTTAAGGAAGACAATATCAATATTACACATACTCTTTCAGAAGAATAGAAAAGAATGCGTTTATCTTATTTTATGAGCCTTCTTAACCCTGATACCAAAATCAGACAAGGACATTACAAAAAAAGTTACAGTTCAATAGACCAAATCCTCAACTGTATAATTATATGGGGGGAAGGATAGCATTTTTAACAAATGCTGCTGGAAAAACATATGAAAAAATGATCATTAATCTCTCCCTGAAAAAATCAGGGAGATTTTAGAAAATGGATCACAGACCTCAGTGTAAAACCTAAAGCTAAAAAAATGTCTAGAAGAAAACATGAAAAAAACTTGTGGCCTTGGGAGCAGACAGGGATTTCATATATGGGACAAAGAGAACATTACATATATTTTAATTTTATAAACTGGACTTATCATAAGTAAAACTTTCTGCTCTACAAGTTAGAAGTTCATTAGTAGGAGAAAGCATACCAATTGTGGGATACTCATACACTGGAAAACAACTCAAGAAATTTTTTAAATGAATCACAGAAATACAACATGGATGAGTATTAGAAACATTATGTTAATTTTAAAAAGTCAGACAGCCATAAAAAATAATGAAATCTTGCCATTTGTGACAACACTGATGTACCTAAAGAGTACAATGTTGAATAAAATAAGATGGAAAGAGAAAAACAAATAATGCATGATTTCACTTACATGTGGAATCTAAAAACAAATGAACAAACAAGATGAACAGAAACAAACTCATAGATTCAGAGAACAAACTAATGGTTGCCAGAAAGAAGGAAGATGTGAAGATGAATGGAAAAGGGGAAGGGGATTAAAAAGTACAAACTTTTAGCTATATAATAAGTCATAGGGATGTAATGTACAACATAGGAAATATAGTCAATAATATAGTTATAATAATGTACAGTGACAGATGATGAGTAGACTTATTATGGTGATCCTATATGGGACAAAGAAGTGATTGCTTCTGAGTTGGGCCTCACTTTGTGAGGTATATATTAAGTTACTAATATAATATTGTATGTCAACTATAATTTTTAAAAAAAATTTAAAAAGGACCAGACACCAAAGAATACATATGAAGTTTAAGAACAGGCAAAATATTCTATGGTGATAGAAGTCAGAACAGTGATAGCCTTTGGGAGATTGGGGATTGGGACTTACTATCAAGGGACAGCAAAAGACTTTCTGGATGACAGAAATTTCTAGATCTTATCTGAGGTGGTAGTTACATAGGTGTATACTTTTAGTAAAACTAATCAAGTTGTGCTCTTCAGATCTTTACATTTTATGATATATAAATTTTACTTCAACTTTTTAATGTGACAACATGGAAAAAGAAATTTCAGTTTCTGCCAACTTATGTAATTTTTCATCTAGATTTCAGAAGATACCAAGTACCAAGTAAAATAAAACTCAAGTGACACATGCACCTTACTTGAACTCTATTATGGACTATAACATACCTAAAATGAAAGGTTACAAAATGCATCCATTTAATATTCTACAAATTAGGAAAGGTATAGTCATTATAGAAAGATACAACAAGGGCAGTAGGTAACCAACAGCATGGGGCTTACTTTTCCATCTGCTTCTCCCCTTTACCTCCCAGTGTGTTCAACTTCCAAGGACAGCCCATCTGAACTCTCTGGAAACCAAAAGATGTCCATGAACTTTCAGGCCTTGCCACCATATGCTATATAAAAGTTATCATCAAGACAATAGCCAAGCACAATTCAGAAGCAATCACTTCTTTGGTAACCCATCAAAGTCACTCAAGTCAGTGAGACTGACCTTAACCAACATTAACTCAGGATTCCAAGCAAGTTGAGGTGGAGATGAACTTTTTTGTCTAGCTGGCTACAAAAACACATGTATGAATTCCTTCTTGCTCACCTTCATGCTCGACTTTACCTCTTCCTGTTTCTTTTTCACACATGCACAAACAGTCATGTTGTCATATGGGACAAGTGAACACTGAATCTTATGGGTAAAAAAAACAGATGTTTTGCAATTTTCCTTTACAAAACCGTATTTTATATTGGGTTATTCTATGGATTTACAGCCAATGAAGAGATGTTACTACATTAACTCATGAAGGGGGATGAGAAAAACTGGAAAGGAAGACACAGACAAGGCAAAGAGAAGCTATCCAGAAGGCTGCAATTGGAGAAGCATGACAAATGGGCAGCACAGTTTTAGAGGGTTCCGGCAGAAAGGCAGATTGCCTGACTGGGAGAGATTCTCCACAGCTGGAGCATCGCACACACCATCTGGAATTTTTTAAATCTGCTTTCCCCAGGTGATCTGATTCTCAGAGTGTCAGTGGAGATGAGAAAGGAGTAACTGTATAGCTCAGAATAGCTCCAAATGCTCCCCAAATTAGTTAATAAAATCTCATTTGAATCAGTTTCATCTTATCCAAATTGAGACCCTACTTTTGTGTTGTTGTTTTTCCACAAAGAATGGAATGGTAGGAGTTTAACCCCTAAAGGTTTTTCTGTACAGTGGAACAAAACAGGATTCCCAGCGTGGTGGTCAAAAAATGATGTTCAAAACTGTTGGATCTGGTCCAAATTTCCCAATACAGGCCAACAAAGCTTCATTTTCAGTCTTACTCCTCTTGACTAGTCTTAGCACTACTTTTAGTTGTTGCCAAATGGAGAGTCTACATACTGAGGTCCCTAGTTTTCTTTCCCATAGGGCCCAAGCTCCAGATTTAAAACAATAAAGAAAAATACAATTATTTTTTTAAAGCACGACTACAAACTTTCATAAAAATGAAAGACTGGTTTTCTTTCTTTCATAACATATATGTGTCTGTAAATACAGAACTAGGGTACAGCGAAGGGTGGGAGTGTGAAAGAGAAGAAAGAAAGAGCTTACTGGGAAGAAATAAAAAGTGGCAGGAAAGGGATTCTGCCTTTATCTTATGTCCTCATTTCTGCTCCAACCCACTTTTTCTTAGGGAGTCTCCCATCCTATCTTACATTATACCAGAAGTATAAAAACAAACTTTTTCTGTAACAGGTCAGATAGCAACTATTGTAGGTGTTGTGTGCCATGTGGGTTCTGTTCCAACTACTGAATTCTGCCATTGTAACTAAAACCAACCATAGAAAATATATACATGAATGAATAGGGCTTTGTTCCAATTTATAGAAACTGACATTTGGATTTCATATACTTTTCATATGTCATGAAATATTCTTTTGGTATTTTTCAACCATTTAAAAATTTGAAAACCCTTCTTAGCTTGCAAACCATACAAAAGCAGTCAACAGGCCAGATTTGGCTCATAGGTCATAGTTTGCCAATTCCTGTTTAATACCAATAAAGACCATTATTCATCCTGATAAAGATCACTACTCAAGATTCAGTTCCAGAGCTGTGCAATGTTATAGCAAAAATCTCACATGATTCCTTACTCAGAGTAGGTTTTTAAATAATTGAAGTGTTCCATCCTACTGAGAAAAATTCTGGTAAACATTTCATTCTCAGATCAACAGATGACAAAGGTCTAAATAAACGTGCATATAAACATCGATTTTCACATTGCTTACTCTGGTTTCTTTTGGACAGCATTTACTTTCTCATTTATTGTCAGACATCATCTTTACCTGAAAGGGACAGATTAAATGGCTATAATTTTTTTAATCTTTTAAGAAACATACCACTAATACTACTTTTCATTTAGAAAAAAAGGTGTGCAGTTTTGGAACACTTATTATTTTTTAGACTATATATGGAACTTACTCTTAATTTTGATTCTTAGATACTATGTTTCAAGATTATTTGATCTTTAATGTTCAAATGATGTGTATCACCAATAAATTTATATCTGCATCCTTTAAAAATTAATTAAATAAATGTGTATCTAGTATAAATTCCTTCTTCACTTTTAAAATTTCAAAAATTTTCTACTTTGCCTATATTTTACTGAATTTATTTGCATGACATTGATTCACAAAACCATACAGTCTTCAAGTGTACAGCTCAATAAAAATCTGCACACTGCACCTTATGTCCATTGCCCCAAGCAAAGTCTCTTTCTATCTCCATTTCACTCCCTCTTTGTCCACCTCCACCTACCCCTACCCCACTTTCCCTCTTGCTATTATCACACTGTTGTCTGTGTCTATATGTTATGTATATACTTTTTAGATTAATCCCTTTACCTTCTTTCATTTTTAAATGTATCTTATTTCATTTTTGTTGGCATCAAGAAAGGGTAGTCGCTTAATGATCACAAACATTTTCAAGTATTTACTCAAGCTTTACTTTGGTGATTATAAAGTTTAATATAGATACCAACACATTTCTTTTTCTCTTCTCTTTTCTCCTCCTCCTTCTCTTCTCTTCTCTTCTCTTCTCTTCTCTTCTCTTCTCTTCTCTCCTCCTCCTCCTCCTCTCTTCTCCTTCTTCTCCTTCTTCTCCTTCTTCTCCTTCTTCTTCTCCTTCTCCTTCTCCTTCTCCTTCTCCTTCTCCTTCTCCTTCTCCTTCTCCTTCTCCTTCTCCTTCTCCTTCTCCTTCTCCTTCTCCTTCTCCTTCTCCTTCTCCTTCTCCTTCTCCTTCTCCTTCTCCTTCTCCTTCTCTCTCTCTCTCTCTCTCTCTCTCTCTCTCTCTCTCTCTCTCTCTCTCTCTCTTCATTCATGCACTTTCTCTCTCTCTCTACGAAAACACTAACATGTCCACCTAAATAAGCATCTCTACTATGGAGGCTTCTTTGCTAGGAAGAGGAAAAAACAATAGGAAAGAATCAAGATGGAGGCAGAGTAAATGGAAGTTACACCCACCTCCTCCCAGGACCAAAATGAAATTACAACTGAAGACTAGTTGAATACAAGCTTTATAAACAAGGATTTACAGAAGAAGCCATATCAAGATTGGTGGGAAGGGTGGAGATGTGAAAAGGGCTGACCTTGCTTTGCTTCCATGAGTGGCTGAGGTTCTGGAGGGCTATCTCAGCTGCCCCAGGGAGGGCAGGGGGATATTACCCCTGAGAAGCATGGTGTCCAAATCTCAAGATAAGCTCCCTTCCCCCGGATTCCTGCCCAGACCACCAGAACCAGGAAGAGGTGCCCAAATATCTGTCTGCAAAAAGGAGCAGGGTTTCTGTCCACCAGGGAGAGACAGCTAGAGACACAGTCAACCTCTTAAAGGGCCAATGCACAAAATTTTAAACTTCATTCGCAGCCACTCACCTTGGTCTCTGGCAAAGGGAGTGCCAAGCAGACTGGAGTTGCATGAGGAGATTCTGGGGTTTGTGGCTCTGAGGAGGAAGCTGAAGGGACAGACACCAGGATCCCTGTGCTAAGTCATTCTCTGAGACTGCAGTTGCCACCTTTCTTGGGTGAAGCACTCCCTTCTATGAATCATCAGCCTGGGGGATAGCAATAATCCCACCCTCTAGATTCCCTCTCAGGCCACCCTGTGGAGCTATGCCCTGCTGAGGAGTATAACCAAAGGCTCTTTCAGTGATTAAGCCTAACAAGCAGCTGGCTGGCTCAGGAGACAAACCTCATCAAGGTGCCTTGGGACTTTTGATGACCTGTCACCGGGCCCAGTGCTGGTAAGAGTTAACCTTGGTGTACAGCTTGGTCTTTCCCATGCATACCCACGCCCAGCAGAGGAAGCGATAAATTTTGGATCACTGGTAGCTCCAAATCAGCTGCCCTGGGCCAGTCACAGACAGTATCAGACACTGAACTACACCAGAGTCCTTCCCAAGAGGCCCAGAACCAACAGACCCAGTGGCCAGCTTCAAACAACAACAGAGCAAGTTCCAATAAGCTTCACAAGCAGCATACCCAAAGGAAGATCTTGGCAGGCACCAAACCCTGCTGAGGGGAATTCTGCTTTGTGGAGTCAGCACATGTACAGCAGCTCACACACCATGGTTGAGGTTGAGCCTCACAGTCAGCCAGTCTGACAGCCAATCCCACCCACAAACAGGCTAACAGCAATAAAGACACAATTACAACAGGAGGGCTCACAAACCCACACAGGGACATTCCGGAGCACCCAGCTCAGTTGACCAAGGAGACTGCACCACTGGACCCTACAGGATACCTACTACATAAGGCCACTGCACAAAGACTGGGAGTCAAAGATCTATCTAATACATAGAAACAAACAAAAGAGGCAGCCAAAATAGGAAGAAAAAAAAAACAGGCCCCAAATGAAACAACAGGAAAAACCTTAGAGAAGAGCTAAATGAAATGAAGGCAAGAAAGTTATCAAATATGGAATTCAAAGTAATAGATATAAGGATGCTCAACAGCATGAAAAAAAACACATAAAAACCATAAGAAAAACCAGCCAGAAATGAATAATACGGCATCTGAAATGAAGAATACACTGGAAGGACTAAACAGTAGTTTGGATAAGCAGAGGATTGAATCAGTGATTTGGAAGACAAAATAGAAAAAATAACACCCAATCAGAGCAGCAAAAAGGAAAAAAAGAATTTTTAAAAATGAGGACAGTGTAAGCATAACAACATCCAAATCATAAGGGTACCAGAAGGAGATGAGAAAGAGCAAGGGATCAAGAACCTATTTGAAGAAATAATGACCAAAAACTTCCCTAACCTAGTGGAGAAAAAAGACACATAAATCCAGGAAGCGAAACATCCCAAATAATCCAGGAACTCAGAGAAGGCTGAGGACTGAGGTAGTGGTTTCCAGAAGAATGTAGTCCTACACAGAGACCCTGCAGAAAAGCCCAAAATAAAACAAAACAAAAAAACACCAAAAACCCAGATGTTGAGAGGGAAGGAGTGAGAGAAAAGATGTTGAGAGATGGGGTGATGATGAGAAAGAATTAGAGCATGAAGGAAATCTTTCTGCCCATGGCAAAGAGAGCTTATTAATTAGAAAACAATCCAAAAAAGATCCAGACAGCATAATGTCCAACAGTCTAACATTTATTTATTTATTTATTTATTTATTTATTTATAATCTATCTGCGGCAATAATCAATGAACATTAGAATCAGAAATTTCTCTTGAGATTATCTAATCCTATACATTAATTTTATAGACAGATCTTCTATCAATATAGGTAAACTAACTTACACAAAGTCACATAATGAGTTGGTGGCAGGGTCTAGGACTCCAACTCTAATAACCCTATCTCCCAGATGGTCAAGTATGCTGTCCATTGCACCACACTGCCTTTACACTAAGTCCTCTCAAGTGATGTTTATCCTTTCATATTACTCTCTCAGAAATTTCCAAAAACTGCCTTTCAGTATCAGAACTTATAATTTTAAGTTTGTAAGTTCAATACTTAGAAGACTAAATGTAGCTGGGTTTTGTTGTTTATCAGTATAGAAAAAAGTTATTATCATTGGCCCTGGCATCAGATAGCTCTACACTTAAATTCTAGCATTGCCATTACTGATTGCATAGCCTTAAGTAAGTTATTTTACCTCTCTAACCTCAGTTTTTACATCTATAAAATAGAGATAATAAGGTGTCTCCCACAAATGACTATCACGAGGATTAAATAACATTTTACATGTAAAGTATGTGGTACATGTCCTGAAATATAATAAACACTTCATAAATGTTAACTATAATGAATGCTAGCTATTGTTAAAGAAAACATTCACCCTTTTTCATATTTTTGCCCATGAGGGGCAGCATAGTATAACATAGTATAAAATGGTAGAGTATAGTCTCTGGAAGCCCTCCTCTACCACCTGCTAGCTGTGTGAGCTGGGGCAAATTACTAAAGCCCTCTGTATCTCACATCCCTCTCTGTAAATAGGGTTGTTATAAAGATTAAATGAGATATTTCTATTTTAAAAAATAGAAATGCTCCAAAATAGAACTATTTGGTAATAAAAAATTGACATATAAAAATTTCAATCTGCTGAGAAGTATTAGAGAAAATTTTGGCTTTCCCCCTATACTTAAAGTAAATTTATAGAGTCGGAGGTGGTGGGGGAATGGGTAGAAACTGCTCCAATACTTCTACCAATTTACCACCAAAATCCTTATCAAGAGGTTTTCTGCATCAATTAGAGCCAGAATTAGATGATACTGATTATGAGTTAGAATCCTAACCAATATTCTATGGTAGTGCTTTATTTTATAACTAGAGGCCCAGTGAACAAATTTGTGCATGGGTGGAGTCTGGCTGGCCCACCCCAATGGTGGGGGGAGGGGCCACAGGAGGTTGGCTGGCCCGCCCTGCCCCTGATAGGGGTGGAGGGGTGATCGGGGCAGGGTTGGAGTGGGGGTGGGGGGACGATTGGGGCCTGGATCAGGCTGGTTGGCTGCCACAGTGTGTGTCATAGCCACTGATCAATCTGGTCATTCTGGCTGTTCCGCCAGCTGGTCCCTGGGTTTTTATATATATAGATAATAGGATTACAGTATGCACAATGTTCTGTACTTTGCTTTTTTATTTGACAATAATTTACTCTACTTTATAGATTTCAGATCAGCTAGTAGGTGAATGCCAGTTACTTCCAGTCTCCCTGCTCCTTTCAAACCACAGGTGACAGAGTGATTAAGAGAATTTATATGACTTCAATCCATGCTGACAAAGTAAACTGCCCATAACTAATTCTTTCCAGTCAGAAAGAAGAGTCAAATGTACCACTCTTCCAACCCACCCTTATTTTCTCACAAATATTTGGTATCCAGTAGCTGAATTTTCTCAATAAACATTTTGAGAATATTTTTAAATAAAATTTGTGTTGCATTTTCTCCAACTCTCCATCCCTCTGTCATTCACCAATACAAGGGCCTAAAAGCCCAGTATCAGCACCATGGCCTTCAAACAGGGCCAAAATCACAGATCCAGGGAACCCACTGAAATTGCAGCCAATAATCTGTCCATAGGCACAGCCAATGGTTGGAGCCAGAAGTCACGAAGTAAACAAAGTTAATATCTAAGATCTGAGCCAAGAGCCATAAAAGAAAATTGGCCAGGAGCAGTGAGGAAGGAAAATGGGTGTCAAATCTAAGCCAAAGGAGTTACAAACACCTCATATCACCAGAACCACCAAGAGGCCATTGCAAAACTATTACTGCTGCTTTAGGTACAGCCTCCTTAAAGACTGTTGACCAATGGCTGGGCACTGAGGAATAGTCAATTTGGAAGGGAACATGCTTTGTTCTGTGGCTCTTTAGCCAGCTCACTTATTTTTCTAGTTTCCCTTGTCATGGTGTGCATTTCTAGCAAGGTAGGCTTAGATGAGAGTCCCTTCCTCCTTGGGCTTATGAGGTTCATAAGCTTTATGAACCTCAGCTAGCTCATCTGTACAATGATGATAGTATTTCCTACATTAATGGATTTAAGGATTGTCTGAGAATACGTGTAAAATATTAAAGATTTGATGAAATAAAAATATTTTGTATGACACTCTAAAAAATTAAAATATAACTGTTAAACTCAGAGAAAATATAACAAATACTTAACAAAAATGTTAATGTCCCTAATAATTCAAAAACTTCTACAAATAAATATAAAAATACAAATAACACACACATAAAAAATGGCAAGGCATGCACAGGCAATTCACAGAAGAAATACAAGATGTACAACCTCACTAGAGATCAGGAAACTGCAAACTAAACAGGGAGATACTGCTTTTCAGCTTGGCAAGAATTAAAGAGGTTGATAATACCCATGTTGGCAAGAGTGTGGGAAAAAGAATACTCACATATATAGTTGGATGGAGTATAAAACTGTTAGGTAGGCAATCTGCCTATAACATTTAAAATGTGAATAACCTTTATTCCATCAATTCTACTGCTCATAAACAATCAATCAGAAATACTATTATAATTCATAAAAATACATGTGTAGGATGTACAGTAAAATAAATAAATTATAAATGTATCCATATATAAATATTATACTTATACCTTTGCTATATATATTATATATACACCCAAAAATATGTTTATATGTAAATATAAAGAGATCTGGAAGTTTACATAACTATTAATGGTATCAATTCCTATAAGTAGGATTGAAGACCATATATTAAATATATAGATATATACAGTATATCCTATAATTTTTTCTAACCAAATAAATTTCTTTCATAATTTTAATTTTATTTTTAAATTTATTTTTCAATTATAATTGATATACAATATTAGTTTCAGATGTATAACATGGTTATTAGACATTTATATGCCCTACTAAGTGATCATCTGATGGAATAACTAGTCTTTTATAATTTTTAAAGAAAAAATGCTTTGCAGATTATAAAGCAAAATACAGATGTTATTGTTCTTGTTATCCCCCCCCCAAAAAAAAATTAAGGTGATATGCAAATGTAAAGGGTAATTATTTTCCACCAAAATTTATTACTTAAAATTATTTTTGAGTCAAGAAAAAAAAAGTTGTGTTAAGCATTCCATATGCATTAAAATAAGGTAATTCTAGGTTTAAAGTGTAGAATGATAGCTCTCTTTAGAAAGATTATGATCAAAGAAAATTTCCTTGTAAATTTTAGAAATTCTTACCTTCTTTACTATTATTCTCATGCTTAAAGCATATTAAGACATTAATATTATTCCTAGAAAATGACTATCTCTGACCTACTTTTCTAAAGCAATTACACCAAATTTAAATGTCCTTTTTATATCATCCCCTTTTCTCAGTTTGTCAGATCATTTTAAATTTGAACATATTCCTCTCAGGTACAAGATCACCAGCTGTTTTGTGAGATAATCAAATTAAACATTCATTCTTTCCATTTCATCACTGAAGGTAATATAAAAATGATACAAGTTTATCAAAAAAACAAAAATTCCAATAAATCATGTTAAACTTAGAGGTAAATCGAGACTTTACTGTGCCCTTTGCCCCTTTCTGTGTCCAGGTCTCCTTTGGTGCTGCCTCCCAATGTACCTCAAGCGCCCTCCCAACAAAGCCTGCTTTCAGGAAAGGATCTAAATATCAAATTTACATTGTTGAGTAAAAAGCATACAAAGGAATAAAGCTGTAAATGCTAAATTTCAAAAATCCATTTATTAAATTCCACATGAGTATCCATTATTGCCAGTGACTGTATATTATGTGAACCAAAATCCTGGGCCCTGTCCTCAGAGAACATGGAGAACAGAGAAATAAACAAGCAGTTACACTAAAGTGTGGTAATTGCTAAGATAGTGTTAAGACACTGACTGGTGTGATCAGAGAAGAGGTTAAAGCAAGTGAAAAGGAACAGAGAATTTTAGAAGAATGAATATCAAAGTCAAGGATTAAAGAGTGAGTGGACATCAACTAGACAAAGATAGGTAGGAAGAAGGAATAAAGACAAGAAAAATGCCTTCCTGACATCTCTAAAATCACATTACCCCAATCACCCAAAATATGTCTGACCCTGAAAAGCAGTGAAGCTGGGAACAAAATTCAGGCTTTCTAACTTCCAGTTCTTTTCATCAATTAGGAACACTATTTACCTCACTTCCTCCCTTCTCTTAAGCTTCAAGTGAATATGGACAACAACTGAAATAATAAAATAAGAAGTCATCAAAATCACAAATGCAAGGCAGAAAGTGCATAGGTATAGGCAGACAGCTGGGGAAATGGTTCTGTAAGACTTTCTCTGGAGAACAAATGTTTGGAATAAAACACAATTCCCAGCAACACTGTAGATGCCCCTAAAGATTGTAGCTTTAGCAGGGCAGTAAATATTCAGCCCCAATGTCCAAAAAGAACAAATATCTGGATAGTCTCTGCCAAACCAAGATTAAAAACCACTACTATATCTTCTGAAGTAAAAAATAGCCAGCAATAAATTTATCCACTTTCAGCTAAGCAATACTTAGAGGGGAATTTATAACTTTAAATGACTGTGCTAGAAAAAAAAGATCTCAAATCAATAATCTAAGCTTTCACCTTAGAAACCTAGAAAATGAAGAGTGGACTCAAACTCAAAGTAGAGAAGACAGAAAATAAAAAAGATTAGATTGCAAATAAAATGAAATAAAAAATTAAAAAGCAATAGAGAAAATAAATAAAAACAAAAAAAATGCTTCTCAGAAAAGGTAAAAAACAACAAAAACAAAACACAATGTCAAACTTTTAGCAAGACTCACTAAGAAAAACACTGTGAAGACAGATCACCAAAATCAGGAATGAAAAAGAACACATCACCACTTATCCCACAGAAATTAAAAGAATTATAGGGTGTATTATGAACAATTTTATGTCAGCAAATTAGACATATGTATCAAATTAGACATATGGATTAAAATGAATGAATATCAAAGTTAAGGTTATTCAGATGAAATGAATAAATTCCTAGAAAGACACAAAGACCAAAATTGACTCAAGAATAAATAGAACCCTAGCCGGTTTGGGTCAGTGGATAGAGCATTGGCCTGCGGACTCAAAGGTCCCAGGTTCGATTCCAGTCAAGGGCATGTACCTTGGTTGTGGGCACATCCCCAGTGGGAGGTGTGCAGGAGGCAGCTGATCGATGTTTCTCTCTCATCGATGTTTCTAACTATCTATCCCTCTCCCTTCCTCTCTGTAAAAAATCAATAAAATATATATTTCAAAAAAGAATAAATAGAAAATTTGAATAGACCTATAATAAGTAAAAAACTGAATTAGTAATTTTAAAAAATCTTTACTCAAAGAAAAGACCATAACTAGATGGCTTTATTTGTGAATTCTATGAAACATTTAGGAAGAAATAATACCAATCCTTCATAAACTCTTTTAGAAAATAGAGAAGGAGGGAATACTTCCCAACCATTCTGAGGCCAGTGTTCCCCTGGGAATACTCTCTCTCTTTTTATTTTCTTTATTGATTAAGGTATTACATATGTGTCCATATCCCCCCATTGCTCCTCACCCCTCCCCCACTTATGCCCTCACCCCCCTGGTGTCTGTGTCCATTGGTTAGGCTTATATGTAAGCGTATAAGTCCTTTGGTTGATCTCTCCCCCTTACCTCCACCCTCCCCTACCTTCTTAAACTTGGATCACATAACTCAGTCTGATACCTCTGGGTTCCAGATGATTACTTAGGGACAGGTAGGAAGCTAGAAATGTTGTCCAAGTACAGATTAAGAAAGTTCTAGAACCAACCTGGATCTCAAAAGTTCTTTAAATATTTAAGGTTATCTCATAGGAAAATTGAGAATAGCTACCTAAAAAGCTCATTAGGGAACTTTTCATTTTCCTATCTCTGCCTAGAAAAGTCAGTAACAACTATTTTGGTTTGTAGGGCAATACTGGGATCAGGTCATTAGAGCTAGGCCTCTCAGTTCTCAAATCTATAGATTTTAGACATCCTTAATGGTTTTGGTAATATCTATATCTGTGGAAAACAAGTGATTTTTTCCAGTTAAATAAAACTTATATTTAAAAGTATTTCCACTAGGAGGTCATGGTTCCATTCCCAGCCAGGGCATATATACCTGGGTTTGGGGCTCAATGCCCAGTGGGGATAGCCAGAAGGAAAAGGGATGTAGAGGTGGACAAATTGAGGGGAAATGGGAACATCTGTAATAGTATCAACAATAAAAATAAAGTTTTAAAAAAAGAATCTACATAATCTACATATCTAGGTACTGAGCAGATTCAGGGAAAGTATAGAGCAAATTCTTTCAGAGCAATTTAGAGAGAGATGTCTAGAGAATTTTTTTTTTTTTTTTAGTTTTTCAGTGCATTAAAAAAGGACTTGTATGCATGCATATAAGCCTAACCAATGGACACAGACACCAGGGGGGTGAGAGCATGAGTGAGGGGGTGGGGAGGGCAATGGTGGGATAAGGACACATATGTAATACCTTAATAAAGAGAGAAAAAATGTAATACCACCAAAAGCATAACCCATAAAAGAAAAAAAAAAGATGAATTAGTCGAAAGTAAGAATTTCTGTTCTTTAAAAGACACTGTCAGAGAATAAAAAGACAAACCACAGACCAGGAAAAAATATTTGGAAATAACATATCTGGTAAAGGACTTTTATCTAAAATATATGAGGAACTCTCAAAATTCAATAATAAACAACCCTTTTTTAAAATCGGCAAAATATTTTAATATACATTTCTCCAAACATGATATAATGATGACAAATAAGCTCATGAAATAATGTTCAACCCATTTTCCATTTGGAAAATGTAAATTAAAATCACAATTCAATACCACTATCTACTAGGACAGCTAAAATTACAAAGACTGATAATACCAAGTGTTAGCAAGAGTGTAAAGCAACTAGAACTTCCATACAGTACTAGTGGAAAGTAAAATAATTACAACCAGAGAAATAAAATATATCCATACAAAGACGTATACAAGAATATTCATAGCAGTTTTATTTGTGAGTTCCAAAAACAAAACCAGAAGAAAAAAAAACAGCTATCTATCAACAGGTAAATGGATAACCAAATCATGGTAAACTGATATAACAGATTTTTACTCAGCAATAAAAGGAATGAACTGTTAATATGTTCAATAACGGATAAATCTCAAAATAAATATACTGAGTGAAAGAAACCAACAACAACAAAAAACCAACAGTACAATGTGCCCCTATGTTCATAGCAGCACAATATACAAAAGCTAAGATTTGGAAACAGCCTAAGTGCCCATCAACAGATGAGTAGATTAGAAAACTGTGGTACAGCTACACAATGGAATACTACTGTAAAAAAGAAGAAATTCTTACCATTTGCAACAGCATGGATGGAACTGGAGAGCATTATGCTAAGAGAAATAAGCCAGTCAGAGAAAGATAACATCCCATGATCTCACTTATTTGTGCAATATAATGAACAACATAACTGAGGAACAAAAATAGAACCAGAGTCATGGAAGCATTGAACAGACTGTCCAACCTATGAGGGAAGGCAGGTCGAGGGGAGGGTAAGAGATCAACCAAAGGACTTGTATGCATGCATATGAGCATAACCAATGGACACAGATGCGGGGAGGGCATATGCTGGGAGGGAGTGCCCAGGAAGTGGTCAAGGGGAAAAGGGAGACTTATGTAATACTTTAAACAATAAAGAATTTACATTTAAAAACAAACAAAAAAACAGTACATACTATATTACCCATTTATATAATTTTTTAAGTGCAATCTGAAGTATAATGTCAGAAAACAGATCAGTGGTTGCCTGCAGATGGGTGAGCCAGGGCGGGGTGGAAAAAAGGTACTACAAAGGGGCATGAGGAAACTTTTCAGGAACATAGATGTGTTCATTATCTTGATTGTGGTGAAGATTTCATGGGTATATATAAATATTAAAGTTTATTAAATGCTATGCCTTAAGTATGTGCAGTTTATTATATATCAACTAGAGGCCCGGTGCACAAAAATTTGTGTACTCAGGGGGGAGAGGGGGGTCCTTCAGCCCGGCCTGTGCCCTCTCGCAGTCTGGAACCCCTCGGGAGATAACGACCTGCTGGCTTAGGCCTGCTCCTGGGGGGCAGAGGGCAGGCCCAATCCCTAAGTGCAACCTCTGGTCGGGCTCAGAGCAGGGCTGATTGGGGAGTTGGGGTGCCGCCCCCTGTCATGCACAGAGCAGGGAGGATCAGGAGGCTGCAATGTCACCCTCAGTCATGCTCAGGGTAGGGCCGATTGGGGGGTTGGGGCACCGCCCCCTGTCACACTCAAGGCAGGGTCGACGGGGAGGTTGCGGCGCCACCCCGTGTCACGCACAGAGCAGGGCCAATCAGGGGGGTTGGGGCTCCGTACCCTGTCACGCACAGAGCAGGGTCGATCAGGGGGTGGGAAGCTCCCCCGTCACGCACAGAGCAGGGCCCGGCCCATCAGGGGGTTGGGGAGCTCCCCCCTGTCACTCACAGAGTAGGGCCGATAGGGGAGTTGGGGCACCACCCCCTGTCACACACAGAGCAGGGCGGATCAGGGGGTTGGGGCACCGCCCTCTATCACCCACAGAGCAGGGCCAATCAGGGGGTTGGGGCACTGCCACTCTCACACTCAGGGCAGGGCCGATGGGGAGGTTATGGCTCTACCCCGTCACACACACAGCAGGGCCCGTGGGGGGAGGGTTGGGGCGCCGCACCCTGTCACACACAGAGCAGGGCCGGTCAGGGGTTTGGGGCGCCGCCCCCTTTCACACACAGAGCTGCAGGGAGATCAGGGGGTTGGGGAGCTCCCCCCTATCAGGCACAGAGCAGGGCTGATCAGGGGGTTGGGGCGCCTTCCCCTGTCACGAACAGAGCAGAGCCGATAGGGAGGTTGTGGCCCCGTCCCCTGTCACACACAGAGCCACAGGGCATACAGGGGGTTTGGGCGCTACCCCCTGTCACGCTGATCCCGGTGCCGGGAGGCCTCTCGGCTCCGCTGATCCCGGTGCTGAGAGGCATATTACCCTTTTACTATATAGGATAGAGGCCTGGTGCATGGGTGGGGCTGGCTGGTTTGCCCTGAAGGGTGTCCTGGATCAGGGTGGGGGTCCCCACTGGGGTGCCTGGCCAGCCTGGATGAGGGGTGATGGCTGTTTGCAGCTGGTCACACACCCTTCAGGGTGGTGGTCTCCACTGGGGTGCCTGGCCAGTCTGGGTGAGGGGCTGAGGGCTGTTTTCAGGCTGATGGGTGACTGAAGCTCCCAACTGCTCCTTTTTTTCTTTTTCTTTTTATTCTGGGCCAGCTTTAGCTCTGGCTCCAGCTCTGAGGCCTCTGCTGCTGAAAGCAGGTATCTGATTTGTTTGGGTTCTATAATCGAAACACTGTATCAACTCCAGCTCTGAGATCCTGGTGGGCTGAAAGCAGGTTTCTGGGGTTTTGTTTAGCTTCTATATTTGTAACAATGTTTCAAACTGTAAGCTCAGAGGCCGGCAAGGCAGGCGGGGAACGTTGGAGTCCTCCATCACTGAAGCAAGCAAGCCTCATGTTAGCTTCAAGCTGCCTGGCTGCTGGCTGCCATCTTGGCTGGCAGTTAATTTGCATATCACCCTGATTAGCCAATGGGAAGGGTAGCGGATGTACGGCTAATTACCATGTTTCTCTTTTATTAGATAGGATTATACATCAGTAAAGCTGTTAAATTTTTTAGTTTGTATTTTAAAGACTAAATATCATAATTCTCTGTTATATTTTTCTGCTAAATTGCTGTTTCTTTGAATAAGATACTATACAAAGATTAGTCATGTGCAACCCAAGTTATATTTGGATGTCAACTGTCATCCTCATTTTACAGATAAACAAACTGAAGATGAAAGTGGATAAAAAACTTTACCAAACCATTGACACTGTAGATGATAGAGCCAAGATTTGAAACCAGATCTGTCTGGCTCCAAAGCCCATGTTCTTCACATTGTTATAATCTGTGGGAAAAATGAAAAACAAAATGGTATGGACACATTTTAATTATCGAAAAAGGGCAAAAATGAAAATACTTTTTTAGGCTGTCAAGATACAAGATAATTTCTTATTGTAAAAAGACTTTATTTGTGTTTTAAGTCATTAGCCTAATGTTCCTTGTATGATATTATTTTAATATACCTAGTTTAAACTATCTTGGCCAAAAATCCAATAATCTATATATATAAAAGCCTAAGCAACCAAACAACTGAACGACCAGAACAACAAGAACGACCAGAATGACTGGTCACTATGACATGCACTGACCACCAGGGGGCAGATGCTAAACGCAGGAGCTTCCCCCTGGTGTTTAGTGCGCTCCCACAGCAGGAGCACAACTCAGCTGACCTGTCCCTTCTGATGGTCCACCAGCCAGGTGGCAGCCACTCACTCCCTCAGTAGTCCTGCAGGTCCAATCTCCAGAAAACGGGCCAGGCACCAATAGACCAGCACCACTGGCAGGATCCCGACAGTGCCACCAGCCTCCTGGAAGTCAGCCTCAGGTACTGCAGCTGCTTCCCCTCCCTAGATGCTCCGAAAGGAAGAAACAATATAAAAGTGGCCACCAGGTTGCTCCTGACAACGGGTGCAAATGTCAGCAGGACGGATCCGGATCCCCGGCTGTGGGGCGTGGTTATGGTGTTTTGGCCAGGTTCAAGCCTCGGACCTATGAAAGGACAGGGTCCTCTCATTGCCACGTGCAAGTCCCAGCTGGAGGGCAGGGCCCACCCAGCACAATCATAGCCAACGGCTGTGGTTGTGAGCTTGAACCTATGGTCCAAACACGTGGCCCCACGTGCCTTGTGCTAGAGCAGCCGTGGGCAAACTACGGCCCGTGGGCCTGATCCGGCCCGCTTGAAATGAATAAAACTAAAAAACAAAAAGACCGTACCCTTTTATGTAATGATGTTTACTTTGAATTTATATGAGTTCACACAAACACTCCATCCATGCTTTTGTTCCGGCCCTCCGGTCCAGTTTAAGAAGCCATTCTGGCCCTCGAGTCAAAAAGTTTGCCCACCCCTGTGCTAGAGTTCAGGTGCATGTAGTTGAGTAGGGTTGGAACTCACAAGAATGCTGTAAACAACGTGATCACGCCCCTACTTTGCCTTGTGACATCTGCTATAAAATAAAGACACGGCTTGTGGGCGCTGTCGTTGTTTCCTCATCAGGGAGGCAGCGTCCCACCAAGACCCAGCTATTATTCTCTTGTCTGTGTTTCCTTAATCCTTTCACCCTCCCCCCCACCCCCCCCCACCCCACTCGGGATCACCCTTGGTCGTGCTGGCATGGCACACCGGGCCTACAAGGGTATCCCACCGCCCGCCCAGGGGACCTATCACATCCCGGCCTGTCCCCAACTGTCTTGGGATTTCACCCATGCACGAATTCATCCACTGGGCCTCTAGTACCAATATAAAAGGCTTTTGCTGCTTCTTAATTATCTAGTAAACAGTATAAACCAGGACTGTGGCATGTGGGAAATAATTTGAGGACAAACACCATGATACATTTCCTTCTTAAAGACATAAACTCTGATAGGGTGGGAGTATCTTTGGCATTGACTCTAGAGAGTCTGGAACCAAAGTACTCTTAGGTATGTGAGAAAATAATGTTTAGAGTTCATCACATTGTTTTACTTGGCATTATCCTGACACTGCTCCATCATTATATAAATCTGAGTGATGCCAAGTCTACATGTTCTGATTTAGTTCCACTTAGCAAATCAAAGTGCTGCTTTATGAATGCTGTTTGAGATTTAAGGCAATACTCAAATGCTATCCTTTGAAATAAGGAGACTAAGTCAGAAGCCATCACTCAAGTGGCAGATGGGTTAAAGATGCTTTATGCAAACCAGCTCTATCAATTTCCACTGAAGTCCATCCTCTTGCCAAATGCATTCTCTTAGAATATACAATGACATTTTTTTCACATTTATAGGCCAAAATTTCTCTTGCAGCCACATCTTGCTTCAGTTTATTTGGAATAAATTTCTATCTCTTTTATATAAGGCTGATTGTAGAATATTTGAATACATGTTGCTTGAGTTCTAGTAGAGTCAAGAAATGCAGCAGAGTTGACAAGAGCAGAGAACATGAGACCAGGGCTATTTGAAGTACTCATATTCAAAAGCAAATAGATGAGAAATAAATAGAAAGATATGGAAATACGCATAATCACACATCATTTCTTAAAATGAAGATGGAATAAATGGCGATAACCTGTATCAGTGGTCAGCAAACTCATTAGTCAACAGAGCCAAATATCAACAGAACAATGATTGAAATTTCTTTTGAGAGCCAAATTTTTTAAACTATATAGGTAGATACATTGTTATTAACGTAATTAGGGTACTCCCTAAGGCTTAGGAAGAGCCACACTCAAGGGGCCAAAGAGCCACATGTGGCTCGTGAGCCACAGTTTGCCGACCACGGACCTAGATGACTGAAATTTTAAAATATTGCAATAAATTCACACAGCTAAATGGAGAGGTAAGTGCTAATTCCATTTTTTCTCTTCCTGTGACTTACTTTCATGTTTCTCTCCAACTCTAAATTTTTCCCCTGTTCAATAATGAGACAAGTTTGATGCAATGAGAGTTTTTTTAAAAAAGGAAGAGGAGGAGAAGGAAGAGGCAGAGGAGCCTATATGAGAAAGAAAGAACTAGATGGGAAGAAATGGAAATGGAGAGGAGAGAAAAGAAAAAAAATAGTATGAAAACATCTGAACACCTGATAAATTTTAATTACTGAAACAGTTTTAAAATATGCTCCATCGATAAGGGAGCATTTTGTTACTTCCCTTGATTCAAAGAAGTCTTTGCTTCTACTAATAAAGGATGTCAGAAGTGATATTATGTGATATCCAGGATTTGGTCATTAAAGACCAACAGCTTCTACCTAGTTCTTCTGGAATATTTGCCCTCTGAAAGGTCTTTCTAAGGACTCTACTGCTTGGTACCTAACTACCACATTGGGAGAAACCCAATTCATATTGAGAAGCCATATATAAGTGTTTTAGTCAATAGGCCCACGTGAGTTCAACCTTTGAGTCATCCCATTAAAAGTATCAGAAATGTGAACGAAGAAGTCAGGACCAGCTTCATAATCATCCAACCTGTACAGTCACACTGGGGTTCACACTCAGAAAGACCTTATACTTGGTTTAATCTATAATTGACATTTAAAATTCTTAATACTTTTATCTTTGAACTTACAATTTGTAAGTGAAATTCAATGGGACAGTGGACATGAGTGTGAACAGAGGGAATGCACACAATATTCATGTCCTCCACAGTATCTTGCTGTTCCGTTAACATGGAGCTTTTGTGATGCTCACTACACAGCTTCCATATCATACCTTATGCTCAAAGCCCTGTGCTCGTAAGGGTTTTGTAAGTTAAGTCCATTGGGGCAATTCAGCATGGGCACGAGTAGAGTCTATATGCAAAATATGTATATACTCCCCACCTCCACAACTGTGCTATCTCGGTTGCCACCTCTTTCCTATATAGCCTTTATGCTGCTACATTCTTAGGCCATATAAACTTCCAGTGAAAAAGTTGGAGGGGAGAGAAATTCCTGACTAGAATGTTGTTTTCAGGAGGACAGAGATTTTGCCATCTTTGTTTACTGCTAAATGGCTAGTGGTTGGCACATACTAGATACATGTTATTTGTTGAATAAGTGAAAAAATGAATTCACAGGGAGTATAAACACCATTAATTACGCCATTACTTTCACCCTATTAACAAGGAACCTCAAAGTTCCTATTTTCCCAGAATCTAAATTAAGGCCTTCTCATGTAAAATAGAAAAATATTTGAAGATCAAAAACTACATTATGCCAGTTGATTGCTATATGTAGAAATACATATAAAAGAAGAGAAAAACAAAGAGACAAATTAATCTTGCAGCACTGAGCATGCCTTTAATTAGAGAGCTCTACTTTGAAGCTCTACAACTAAAACAAGATTTGGGGAATTGAGAAGATGTTTGAACAATAAAGTTGTTAAAAATAGTCACTATATAGAAAATATAAAGGAATCAGACATATTTCACCCAGAGAAACTGAGCTTTCAAGAATTTAAAAATATATCACATTAATAATAGTGAACAGCTGTCCTGTTTCCATTATAATGGAACAAGAGTAACAGCCTTTAATTGTAGCAGGAGATCCTTAGATTAAAAATCAGAATTCACATTGCTAGGATATGAAACAGTGGAAAGGACTGCCAAAAAAGATGGATTCTCCTCTCTAGACTTTGAGAGAAGAATATTCATCTTTCTAAGATTATTTAAGTGGATTTCTGTCCAAAAGAAAGTGTGAGCTAGATAACTTCAAGGTCACTATTCTAAAATTTTTTTAATCAAAAGCAACTGTTGCCCTACTGGGTTGCTCAATGGTTAGAGCGTCAGCCCTTGGATTGAAGAGTCCTGGGTTTGATTCCAGTCAGGGGCACATACCTCGGTTACAGGCTTCCTGGCCCTGGTCAGGGCACATGCAGGAGGCAACCAATTGATGTGTCTCCTTCACACTACTGTTTCTCTGTCTCTCCCTCTCCCTTTCACTCTCTCTAAAAAAAAAAAAAAAAAAAAAAAAATCAATGAAAAAAATATACTCAAGTGAGGATTAACAAAAAGTCAAATAAAATAATAATAAAAATCTTCAAAAGCAACTGTTAAAAATAGGACATTTCCAAGTACCTAAAGAAATCACATAATATCTAGGAGCTTTTTTAAACCCCACCTTTCATTTTTATAACATCTTATATTTAAATGGAGTTTCAAAATTTATAGTGAGCTTTCATACGTTTCACCTCTTTATTTTTATGATATGGTACCCCAGTTTTCCTACCTAAATTTGAAGGATAAAGGAGGCAAAAGAACAGATCAGAAGTCTTGCTTTTAAATACAGACAGACTCAGATACTCACAAAGGCCTCAGACATGATAACAGTGTGGTTTCACACAGTAGAAGAATAATAAAGGGAGAAGACTGCAAAGATAGATAGGCCCAAGGCACAGAGAACACTAACCAGAAGTAAAGGTCTTTTCTTCCTTTTTCTAGACCAGTGATGGCGAACCTTTTGAGCTCATGTGTCAGCATTTTGAAAAACCCTAACTTAACTCTGGTGCCGTGTCACATATAGAAATTTTTTTATATTTGCAACCATAGTAAAAAAAAGATTTATATTTTTGATATTTATTTTATATATTTAAATGCAATTTAACAAAGAAAAATCAACCAAAAAAATGAGTTCGCGTGTCACCTCTGACACGCATGTCATAGGTTCGCCATCACAGTTCTAGACAGACTGTTCCTGGGTGCACTGTAGACAATCCAGAGATCAGTGAAAAGTCCTCCATCCTTCTCAACTATCTTGTCATTCAATTTTCTTAGAAAGATGAGTTTGTTGAAAGAAACCCTGAGTTTCTTTTCCTCCAACAAATATGTTTTTGGGGTCAATAACAGAAAAGAAAATGTCTTGAAGAAAATGACAAATGTCAGAGAATACAATGAGAATTTTGCAAAAGGCTGAAAAATCCTGAGCCAGAAGGCACTGTCCATCTGAAAATCTGAGCTAAAGGCCTACAAAGCTACTTAAGAATCTGGGAAAAGGCCTTTTATTAAGTGACTGCTCAAGGTTCTTTCCCAAGAGAAAACTGTTACCCCATTTTCAATTTGAAACAAAAGTTATGGCTATTGGAAAAAGGTCAGAGCCAGGTCAGAAGTCTGAGATTTGTTTGGCTTGTGCCCTTTTCAGAGAAAACCATAAAACTCAGTTCCTCCCCAGCTTGAAATAAATGCTAGGCAGAGTAATGTTTCCATAATGTCAACAGAATGCCACAGAGAAACATTTGCTTTTCTTGGTAACCAGTATATTTAAGGGCACTGAAGTCCATATTTTCAATTCCAGAGAACTAAGGACAATGACAATAACTTCAAGCTTTTTTCCCTCTAAGGAAAATGCTGGAGGAAATTAAGATGTAAAGTGGCCATTTTTCTTTGCAAATATGTACTGGTTCCTTTTCCTAACAAACCACTTGATGCATATTAGTTCACAGGTAGGTCAAAGGTCCTCACAGAAGAAGGATACAAATATTCTCAGAGAATGCATTTTCCCTTACACTCAGGGGGTTATTTTTAAAAGTTAGACATTTCTGCAAACAAACTAGCACTGAGCCTCCCTGGAGAACTACTTTTGATGGGCAGGTTGGCTCCACTAGTTAGAAATTGATTTGAATGATGCCAATGATTTTTATTTTATCCTTCAATGGAAATAATTCTAAAAAGTAGAAACAAAAACAAAATAACCTGGTAAGACTAGGGATAGCACTTCTTGTACATGCATGCCTCTGGTTGCCAGCAGAGTGATTAAATCTGAAGAAGTTTTAACAAAGAAGAACCTGCAAAAACAAGCCAATGGACCAATGGGCCCATCAATACCACCTGACACACATATAAAAGTAACACATTCAGAAGTGACAAAGATCAGCTTCACCTATTTTGTAGTTTTGCCTCTCTTGCTCCATATCCTTCACACTTCGCACTCAAAATATGCCCTGACGCTAACTTTCCTCTCTACTTCTAGCACCTCTTATTACCACCTCCTCCACTACCCTTTATTGGGGCTGTAGGTTTAAGGCAAGGTGAGGGAGCAGAGCAAGACAGATGCAGGAATCTGTGAGTACATACAGAGTGAGATACTAGATGCCTCAGTACTGGCCAGCAGCAACAAAGAAAATCCAAGATGCTGTCTCTCTTGCTAGGTGCAGCTGTGACTGCTCAATATTGAATCATGGAAGAGGAAGGGAGCTTGGAACTTATTTAGCCCAACTCCTAATTTTCAAAATAAGCAATGTGAAGTCCAGAGAAGTAGAGCAATTTGTCCAAGTCTGTGTCCTAGGACGAACAAAGAGGCAGAAGATTATTTCCCAGTACCACAGTTTGCCAGGACGGGACTAGCTGCATACCTGTGCTAATAACATTCATCATCTACACTGAGTGGCCAGATTATTATGACCACCTGATGTTTGTAGGCAGATTAGCCGTACATTGCATCATATGGGATATGGAAGCCGAAGGCCTGTTTGCTGTCTGCAGTTACCAAGAGAAAACATCTCCAATTCACACAGGAACACAAGGATTGGACAGTCAAGCATTGGAAAAAAGTCATGTGACCTGTTGAATCACGTTTCCAGTTGCATCATGCAGATGGTAGAGTGATAATTTGGCGGAAACAGCATAAAAGCATGCACCCCACATGCATGGGCATGACCCTTCAAGCTGGTGGGGGCAGTGTTATGGTTTGGGGCATGTTTACCTGGCATGATTTGGGCCCTTTAATTCGTGTGTAACAACGTCTGAATAGCACAACATACCTAAGTATCGTTGCTGATCAAGTTCATCCTATCATGTTGATGGCGTATCCCAATGGAGATGGCTTTTTTCAACAAGACAATGCGCCATGCCATGGTGCTCATATTGAGCAGGAGTGGTTTCAAGAGCATGAGGGAGACTTTACCTTGCTTAGGTGGCCCCCACAATCACCAGATCTCGATCCAATTGAGCATTTGTGGGACAAAGTTAAAAGAGCCATCAGGCAGCTGGTTCCACAACCATCAAATCTCATAGAACTGGACAGTACTATTCATCAGGCATGGTGTCAGATTCCTCACATCACCTTTCAAGATCTCGTGGAGTCAATGACAAGAAGAATCACCACAGCATTGAAGGCAAAAGGTGGCCTAACGAAGTACTGATGGGGTGGTCATAATAATCTAGCCCAATGGTTCTCAACCTTCTGGCCCTTTAAATACAGTTCCTCATGTTGTGACCCAACCATAAAATTACTTTTGTTGCTACTTCATAACGGTAATGTTGCTACTGTTATGAATCGTAATGTAAATATCTGATATGCAGGATGGTCTTAGGTGATCCCTGTGAAAGGGTCGTTCGAGCACCAAAGGCCACTCACGTTCAAAGGCTGTTAAATCGCGCTGTTTACCCATATCTTCAGGAAAAAATCACTTCTACTGTCATGATAAACAACCTGCTTCCCTATTTATAATGGTCTGGCCCTCTAGCAACTTCAGAGAGAGATTATAGCTAATTTGCCTACAAACGTCAGGTGGTCATAATAATCTGGCCACTCTGTATAAGCAAGAGAAAACTACAAGAGCTGAAAGCTTTATGTGTCTTTTTCTCACCCAGAGATTTCACACTACCCTTTTTCTCCTTGAATACTTTTTATGATAACCCATCATATTGGTCCATAAACCTGTTTATGCAACATTAAAACTTTCCTGAATGGGTAGAGAATCATATTCATTGAAAATAGTAAAAAAATAAAAACTACATGTGAGCATAAGAGGTTTAGAGATAATATCTGTGAAATTGCTTTTATTAAGAGAAATGACTGTAATTTTATCTTGATATGGACTGAGATTGGACAAAAACACTAAAAAATGTTAAGTGCATTTAAAGCAAAATCCAAATTCCTCAGCCTGGCATTCTAGGGCCAAAGGTTGGTCTTAACTATTTTATCTCCACTATTACTACTCAACATACCCTATATTCTAACTGCACCAGACATCTCACTGCTTCCCAATATCCATATCAATCACTCATTTCATTCTTTTTTTTTTCAGGCTTATCACTCCACCTGGAATACTGTTCTCATTATCCTACCTATACCTCTGTCACCAGTCAAAACCACACTCATTTTCAAAGTGCATCATGGTAGATCAGGGCTGTTTGGAACCTTTCCAGAATAGCATGCAAATTTAAACATTTTTTCTTCCACTTTATTCTCTCTCAGAATTTTTTTTATATGTCTATTTATAATTTATCACATCCTGTCTCCTGTGCATATTGATGTATACTCCCATCAATAAAGTTTTCAGCCCAGAGTGCCAGCCCTGAGACTGTCCTAAAGAGGTTACACAGTAAATGTTTTTCAATTGAATTAAAGTTTGGGGAAAAGGAAGTCTTATTATTATAATCAGCATTAAACAACCTAAATACACAAGAGTACTCCCATCTGAGAGTTTAAATGACCTCTCTATATATTTGAATTGGATTTCTTATAGAACAAATTTTCCTAATCTCATCTTTCATTCAAAGGACACAAGTGTTTTCGTGACTGTGTCACCAAATGAAGGCTCCCTTGTATTACTAGTATGCATTTTTAAAAAATCCTCTCCTTCTGAGGACTTACAGCGCTTGACCTCCATCCAACCACCAAGCCAGAAGATCATGCAGAGGGTCATTTTCTCATTTGTTAAATTCAAAAGATTCCTAGAAATTCTCAAACTCTAGACACCTTCATTGTGGAAAATGCATCCACCAATGGATGAAATGTAACTACTTTGGAGAACGTTTGATTTTCATTGTATTATTCCAAGTCCAAAATTATAGAATGAAAGTTATTTTGGAATGCTAGGGTTTAGAATTTTAATTCCACTGCATTTAAAAGTATACAACAGGCAAAGTATTAAAACTTCACTAGAGTCATCTCCTGCTTGTTTGAAAAAATCATGTGTACTCTTGAAAACACATTTGCAGATCATAGATGTTTGTAAACTTAAACAGTAATGGGAAGAACCATTTTGCATCCCTGGGACATCTTAATCCATCAGTATTGACATTACCACAGAAAATCTTCCCTTTCATGGTTAGTAGCTTGTCCCTCTCAGCAGATCTGTGATACTTTCTGGCATTCCACACAGGGAATTATTTAATTTAATTTCCAAGGGCCAGATTCTGCCCCTAGATATGTGTAAGCAATAAGTATTGACGTCAATGGAAATTCTGGAGGTGCATCTGAGGGCAGACTGTGGTCCTCTGCATATTCCTAATGCAACTGCTGAAATTCTCTTTGTTAAGACTGATTTAATTTGGCTCCCTTTCTCTTAAATGTGCACACAATTCCAGAAGTGATAAATGAAGGCCTTGATCAAATGAAGAGCTTCACAGCTGGGTGGGATCCTGTAAAGCTTTTTGACCTAAAGAAAGAGCTAGATTTTAAATCCTTTATGTTCCCTGGTCTGTTATTGTCCTGTTGACCAGCCCAGAGCAAGATTTTTCATTTCCAGATACATCTCCTAGTTAAAGAGAAAATAAAACTGAGATTTCAATTAATGCCTATAATTTAAGAAACAGCTGTTAAGATTAAAAAAATAAATAAAGCTGCATGCAATTCCAAAACAACTTGACTGTCTTTAGCCACTAAATTGTTGTATTTTTTGTTTTTATTTGTTGTTTTTCACTGAATTGAACTATAAACTCTAATAATTCTAAACACTTATGATCTTGTATATAAGTATAGACAAATTGATAAAGTAGCAATCTAAAACTACCTGGAAACACAGGACTCATCCTACACTCACTTATTATTCTGCACCTGATCTCTGCCCAACCTTGCCATGAGCACACAAACACATAGATACATTCAGTCACCAAGACCTCTCAATTCTGACTCCTTAATAACTCTTGAGTCTCTCCCTTCTTCAACTCAATTATATTTAGCCCTGCTCATTTTCCCCCCAGACAATTGCAATAGTCTCATTGTTCTGGTCTCCTGTCCAGAATACTATCCATTTTCCACAAAGGTAGCAAAGTGATTCTTTAAACTCCAAATCTAAAAATGATACTCTCATTAATATAATCCAATGGCTTTCCATTGGCTTAAGACAATACAAACAGCCTATTATCTAAACCAGGGGTCCTCAAACTTTTTAAACAGGGGGCCAGTTCACTGTCCCTCAGACCGTTGGAGGGCTGGACTATAGTTTACAAAAAAAACTATGAACAAATTCCTATGCACACTGCACATATCTTATTTTGAAGTAAAAAAACAAAACGGGAACAAATACAATATTTGTATTTGCATGTGGCCCACGGGCCGTAGTTTGAGGATCCCTGATTTAAACTGTCCCCAAACTGCTAATTCAGATAAGTTACCTAGATCCCTGTAGCAACCCATCCATCAAGTTCAATAAGATTTAGAAACTCAGACTTAAGCTCTCATTTCTTTATAATTCTTAAGACCCAAACACACACACACACACACACACACACACACACAAACACACACAAATCCTGACTGATAATAAACATGTCATTTGGTAGAATAGGTGCAATGCATAATTTTTAAAAATTAAAATACACACAATTTATTTCAGTTTAAAATATAGCTAAGGGAAAGACATATCTTATATCCAAAAGGGATGTTTTCGTGATTGTGTAGACACTGAATTCATCTGAGGACCAGTTCACATGAAGAACTGATTATCATAACTTGATTGAACTTTGGCATTATCAAAATAGAACTGTAAATAATTTCTTCTAAAAATTCTGAATGTGGAGGTCTCAATCCCAGGACCATTTTTGACCATTCATTTCAATATTTAGTAAATGTTTACTTGGCAGGCACCAGATTTTCAATTAAGAATAATACATTTGGTTGATCTCTATTATTGTTCATAAGTTTATAATGGTCTTTATTATCCATGCGTGAGTGAGATCATGTGGTATTTTTCCTTCATTGACTGGCTTATTTCACTTAGCATAATGCTCTCCAGTTCCATTCATGCCGTTGCAAATGGTAAGAGTTCCTTCTTTTTTACAGCAGCATAGTATTCCATCATGTAGATGTACCACAGTTTTCTAATCCATTCATCTACTGATGGGCACTTAGGCTGTTTCCAGATCTTAGCTATGGTGAATTGTGCTGCTATGAACATAAGGGTGCACATATCCTTTCTGATTGGTGTTTCTGGTTTCTTGGGATATATTCCTAGAAGTGGGATCACAGGGTCAAATGGGAGTTCCATTTTTAGTTTTTTGAGGAAACTCCATACTGTCTTCCATAGTGGCTGCACCAGTCTGCATTCCCACCAGCAGTGCACAAGTGTTCCTTTTTCTCCACATCCTCTCCAGCACTTGTCGTTTGTTGATTTGTTCATGATAGCCATTCTGACAGGTGTGAGATGGTACCTCATTGTTTTGGCTTTGCATCTCTCGGATGATTAGTGACTTTGAGCATGTTTTCATATGTCTCTTGGCTTTCTGAATGTCCTCTTTTGAAAGGTATCTATTTAGATCCTTTCCCCATTTTTTTATTGGATTGTTTATCTTCTTTTTGTTAAGTTGTATGAGTTCCCTATATATTTTGGAGATTAGGCCCTTATCAGATATGACGTTGGCAAGTATGTTTTCCCACGCAGTGGGCTTTCTTGTTTTGTTGATGTTTTCTTTTGCTGTGCAGAAGCTTTTTATTTTGATGTAGTCCCATTTGTTCATTTTCTCTTTAGTTTCAAGTGCCCTAGGAGCCGTATCAGTGAAGAAATTGCTTCGGCATATGTCTGAGATTTTGTTGCCTTTGGATTCTTCTAGAATTTTTATGGTTTCCCGTCTTACATTTAAGCCCTTTATCCATTTTGAGTTTATTCTTGTGTATGGTGTAAGTTGGTGGTCTAGTTTCATTTTCTTGCATATATCTGTCCAATTTTCCCAACACCATTTATTGAAGAGACTATCTTGGCTCCATTTTATGTTCTTGCCTTCTTTGTCAAATATTAATTGAGCATATTGGTTCAGGCCGATTTCTGGGCTCTCTATTCTATTCCATTGATCTATATGTCTGTTCTTGTGCCAGTACCAGGCAGTTTTGAGAACAGTGGCTTTGTAATACAGCTTGATATCTGGTATTGAGATCCCACCTACTTTGTTCTTTCTCAGAATCACTGCAGCTATTCGGGGTCTTTTTTTATTCCAGATGAATTTTTGGAGAGTTCGTTCTAGATCAGTGAAGTATGCCGTTGGTATTTTAATGGGAAGTGCGTTGAATTTATAGATTGCTTTGGGTAGTATGGACATTTTAATGATGTTGATTCTACCAATCCATGAACACGGTATGCTCTTAACCAATGGACATAAGACACTGGGGGGTAGGGGAGGCCAGGGGATTGTCAAGGGCGGGGGGGAAAAAAAGAACACATATGTAATACCCTTTGTAATACTTTAAGCAATAAAACAATAAAAAAAGAATAATACATTTTCTTGCTCTCAAAAATTATATTATCTATGTGGTAATTCTTAACCAGATTACTGAAACCCAACTCAAAATGCTGTGATACTTTCTGGTTATTTTAGGAGCATTATTCTAACTTGAAAAATTCCGAAGACCATAAATCATCTGTATCCTACCATAACATACTTTCCAAACCTCTCTTCTCATAAGTTCTCTGAACACATCTCCCTATTACACTCCTCTTGCTCACAACTCTCCAGCCACACGGGGCTTTGGCTGTCTCAGGAACAGCAGACATGCTCATGGCTCTGGGTCTTTGCCCATGATACTCCATAGAACACTCTTCCCCTATTACCTGTATAACTTGCTCCTCAACTACTTTAGGTCTTCCTCAAATGTTGTTTCCCAGTGAGTTCTTCCCTCAACATCCTACTTAAAAGGAATACCTATCCCAGCAATCCTACCTCCCTTTTCTGCTTTTTGTCTTCTCCATAGCACTTTTCACCATCTAGCAAAGTATGCATTTTACTCATATATTTTCTAAAATGACCATTGTTATATTCTACAGCAATTAAAGCAGTGCCTGGCACATACTGAATCTCCAATAAATATGTTCTGAATGAATGAGGGAACTTGCTCCAGAAGAACCTGGAACATTGGGAGTTCTACAGCAACAAGACCCCCAAAGCAGTAAGTCATTACGGTATTAGAATACTCTCCTTTGTATTCTCCATAATGCCTAGAGGATACAGAAGATGCTCAACAAATGTTCAATAAAAAGAAAAAGGTCTCAAAAAGAAATATTCTCCTTTCACAAGTATAAATTTAAATATCTATAAATGCTAAATAAAATTTAAGTATACATGCTTACATGAGAAATACATAAACCAATAAATAGTTGAGTAGGATAAGACATTTTTCAAAGAATTTAACAGATCAAATGTGTAAAAGTGTTAATAAATTTTCTAAGTCATTCTTTTATCTGTATGTTATTAATATATCTTATTCCAATACTACTATTATAGTTTTATATAGGTTGCAGTTCAATTTTTTTTCAAATTGTGATCAAAGATTTATCTGCATCAAAAACTTCCGAGTTGCTGATTGGTAAAAATTGATTTTTCTGTCTCCACTCAAGAGCTATGGAGTTGTGACCTATAAATCTGCATTTTTTTCTAACAAGTTCCCCAGAAAATTTTTATGCTTACTTAAGTTTGAGAACTATTGCTTTAGTCCATCAGTTCTCAAAACCCACTCCAGCCATATCTGTCTAAGCCTACCTTCCACATTACCAAGGATTATCTCCCTGAGTCCAGATAATCTTTTAATTTAATCACTTGGATTTTACCTTAATTAGAGATTTTTTTAAACTTACATTCTCTTTTTTTGGTGGTAATAAGTCATTAGAGATATGATTTACAGACCATCATTTCTATCAGTGACAAAAGTATTCCTTCCAAACTATTAGTCCTTAGCAGTTTCTTGTAATAGCATCCACAAAATTAGAAAATGAAATAGAAGTTCTAAAATACACTAACCTTCGTTTATGTACTCAAAGAGTCAGAGCTACAACTAAGTTTATTAAGCTCCAACTATGTAGTACATTCGCTACCTCATTGTAACCTGAATCATATAAAATAGGGTAAAAAATATTTTGTTATTTGTCCAGAGCCACTTAGCTGGTACCTGCAGAACAAAAACTGAACCCAGGACTTCAGACTCTAAGTCCATGATTATTTCTAGAATACGCACAGTTTTATCAATTGATAAATAAGAGTTCTTTGAAGTCATGGCTACTACCTTCTGTGATTTTGGCCCAATTCTGTTTCCTTAAATAGTGGAATTGCTCTGATTTAAAAAAGAAAAAGGGCACAAATTCTCCTACACGTTCCATTTGATATTCTGTGCTCCATCCCTATTGTGGTGTTTCTTGATAGCTCTGCCAGCATATTCTTCTGCCCCAGCTGCTATTAATTTACCTTTTTATGGGGCATGAATGTCATTACTATGTCCCCTAATTCAAATGTTCTTGATGTTGCAGTTCAGCTATATCTTTTTCTTTTTTTTTTTTTTGGCCCTTTCACCATATTCTCTTTTAATAAAGCACATGTCACTTTGTTCATTAACTTAAAATAAAACTCACTATGGGTTTTTAATTCTCTATGAGCTTTCCTTTCAAATGTCCTTTGAATTAACTAAAAAAAAATTATTCTTATTTTGTTACATGCCTGAACTGAAATGCTAAAAATCCTGAGGTTTCCAAACAAATCCTTTTTAAAAGATGGTGTTTTCAGAAGTATTTCTTCAGATCATCTCAGTCTCAAGACAAGCAGAGGAAGCAGGGAAGTAGAGAGGAAAGAGTTTCTGGTCAATAAAGTTAAGGAAATACACATTCTATATCCCCCTCATTGAAATTCATAAGTATATCAGGATATTAAAGGCTGTGATAAATTTTTCAGTGAAAAAAAAGGTTTTAAGTATTTCCCAAACCTGCTTAACCATGCAACCTTCCCCTCTCCCTACTCCACACCTAATAACATCCCATAGAATTTGGTACATGGTAAGCAAAATATCCAATAAATGTATAATGCCTACTAAATAATAAGTGCTCAATAAATATAGCTATTTTTATTTTTACCATTAATGAGCAGGTCAGTATATATCATGACTCATCTAATCCATTACTCTAAAGATGGCAAGCTATGATTCTAATGTGCTCACTATACAGCACCTCCACTGACCCTTGGAAATAATTCAGTTTACTATTGCCAATGGAAAACTCAGAGGAAAATATTTAGTTTATCTCTTCTGAGTTGATTAATCAAACTTTTGCATTTGGGGACAATCCATACTGTGGGACACAAATATTTTCTGGGAATTTTGTTTTCTCTAAATTGTAGAAACTGAAATAAACCATTTTTATTTCCCACGGGGGGGTGGGGGTGGTGAGAGGGGGCATTCTTATTTTCATTAAAACATTTTTATATCTCCTCAATCTCTACAAAGCTAATAAGTAAAGCCTCTTTTACAACTCTAAGAGGCATTTGGTTATTCTGGTAATATTAGAAAATTCCATGCCTTACATGTTTTTAAGTTTCCCTTAAAAATCTGGAAAATAACTGATCCATTCCAATTAATTCTATAGCTTTCTTTTTGCAGTAAACTCTAGCATTTACTTCTCATAATCTAATTATCTCTATTAAAATCAAAAAGAGGTCAAAAAATTTTATTTTGCTTCAAGTTTATAAACTTTTTATAGTGATAAGTACTTTGCAATAATAAACCTTGTAAACAATTTCCTTAAGCACAATATAGTTAACACCTAGGAACATCCCTATACAGGCAGTCCTTGGGTTACGTCGGCCTCAACATACATCGTTTTGTGGTTACGTCACCATCTCCCATCTACACTAATAAAAGGGTAATGTGCTAATTAGACCAGGAGACCTTCTGGGAGACCGGACATCCTTCCAGACAAAGCCATGGTGGCAGGGCCGAGGCAGAGGCTGTTAGGAGTTAGCAGGCCAGTGGGGCGGGGGCGCAAACAGGCCAGCTTGGGGGGGGGGGGCAGTTGGGGGTGATCAGGCCAGCAGGGGGGGCAGTTGGGGGCAATCAGGCCAGCGGGGGGGGGAGGCAGTTGGGGGCGATCAGGCCAGCAGGCAGAGTGGTTAGGGGTGATCAGGCAGGCAGGCAGGTGAGCGGTTAGGAGCCAGCAGTCCCAGATTGTGAGACGGATGTCTGACTGCCAGTTTAGGCCCAATCCCACAGGGATCGGGCTAAACCTGCAGTCTGACATCCCCCGAGGGGTCCCAGATTGGAGAGGGTGCAGGCCGGGTTGAGGGACACCCACCCCCCCAGGCACGAATTTCATGCACCGGGCCACTAGTCCTATATAATAAAGCCCTAATATGCAAATCAACCTAAGGGCGAATGACCAGTCACTATCATGTGCACTGACCACCAGGGGGCAGACGCTCAATGCAAGAGCTGACCCCTGGGGGAGCACCACTCAGCCAGAAGCCGGGTTCATGGCTGGTGAGCGCAGCAGTGGTGGCGGGAGCCTCTCCTGCCTCCGCTACATGCAGGCGGTAAGGAGCAAAGGGTCCTGGACTGCAAGAGGGATGTCTGACTGCAGGTGGATATCCCGAGGGGTCCCAGACTGCGAGAGGGTGCAGGCCGGGCTGAGGGGATGACCCCCCCCCCCACCCGCATCCTACCCCCAGTGCATGAATGCCGTGCACTGGGCCTCTAGTTTATTTATAAAAAAAAGTTCCATCATTTCGACGTATGTACATATGTGCGTTATGCTTTTTATTATTTATTTACAAGTAAAGGTCAGGCATTTTATATTTTTTTTACTGTTTCACTTCATTACTGCTGTGTATGTGCTCCATGTGGGTGACGTTAGGTGGTTATGTAGGTGGGTTCCAACCTACAGCGAAAATTGCATTACGTCGCACCATAGGAATGGATCTCCGACGTAACCCAAGGACATACTGTATTATAATCCTGCCTCATATATGGTTTTGGTTTTATAATTTGCAAAGTACTTCTATGTACATTTAATCTTGAAAACAATGTTATGAGATAGATAGATATCATTATCCTCATTTTTACAGATAAGAAAATGGGTTCACAGGAATTAAGTGACATGTCCAAAATAAAAATCCTAGTAAGTGGAAGAACTAGGACTGAACTCCAGGCTTCTGCTTTTCAAAAATGAAGACAGGAAAAGTAACTGTCTTCTCAGGAAGTTCTCAAGGCTCTGAAACAGCCAGGGGTAGGGGTTGGAGTGGAGTCTTCTATGGTTATAACTTATTGTTGGAGGTCCTATTCCTCCCACTGAGGCTGTCTTTCTTGGAGGTCCATATTTTCCATTTCCAAATTTAATCCAATCTTAACCCTTTGTCATTAAATTATATCACAAAATACAAGCGAGTCAAAAACATACACCTCCCTATGTTCATAGCAGCACAATTTACCATAGCCAAGATCTGGAAACAGCCTAAGTGCCCATCAGCAGATGAATGGTTTAGAAAACTGTGGTACATCTACACGATGGAATACTATGTTGCTGTAAAAAAGAAGGAATTCTTACCATTTGCAACAGCATGGATGGAACTAAAGAGCATTATGCTAAGTGAAATAAGCCAGTCAATGAAAGAAAAATACCACATGATCTCACTCACTTATGGATAATTAAGACCATTATAAACTGATGAACAAAAATAAATACAGAGGCAGAGCAACATCGAACAGATTGTCAAACTACAGCGGGAAGGCTGGGGAGGGTTGGGGGGGGGCGTTAAGAGATCAACTGAAGGACTTGTATGCATGCATATAAGCCTAACCAATGGACACAAGACACTAGGGCGTACGGGAGGCTAGGGAAAGGTCAAGGGGAGAAAAAAAAGGAGACATATATAATTCTCTTTGTAATACTTTAAGCAATAAAACTATTAAAAAAAATACACCTCATTTTAAGAAGGCCTATATATTTTGCAAATATGCTGAAATTGAATTTCAATTTTTTATCCTTCCTTTCACAAAACTTGAATCTGTTATAATGATTTTTTTAATATGATATACTAAATACCTGATGAGTGCTTCTTATGTACCTCTTTTATTCTTAATTCCACCTTATTACCCTTTTTCATTAAAGAATGCAAAATAAACTGGTGTACTGGTATATAGCTTGGTAGAAGACCTTAGTTCTTAACAAGTTCTTAAAATAGCCAACCACTCCAATTATAACATTTAGAAAATCTATTCTGAAATCTCTATAAAAAAATCTTAGAATTAGCTCCACTTACAATAACCATATTAGTGATGTAGATTTTAATAGTGTTTGGGGGTAATTTACATACAGGGTAATGGTATTACATTAATAATATTTCACTAACCATTTTTTTAAAACCTATACTAGCTGACTAAAATACTAGTAGTACTAGGGTTTTCATGAACCAGTATAAGATAAGCTATTCTGATTTTTATATAAGAGAAAACAAGTTAAATTTTTTAAATAATTTCATTATATTTTAAATCCCTACTATTTTTCCAAATGTTGGTTATATAATATTTATAATTTTTGTCACTTACTCGAAGCTTACTATAAACTGGGCACTGAACTAAGCCCTAAACATACATAGTATTTAATCCTCACATCAACATTAATAAATAGATACTATTATAAACCACATTTATAGCTCAGGAAACTGAGGCTTAAACAAATTGTTTTCCAAAGTCAACTCTTGAAGTTGAAATCAGAATACTAGTCCTGCTGGCCTTTGTGACTCCTCTAAGTTTTAAGAATTTTACTACTCTTAATTTTTCTAGAACATATTTCATGTCATTTTCTCTGACATTAGTCTGACCATAGTTGAGACATCTTTTGAAACACAATCTTACCTAATAATAAACAAACATGCAAATTGACCGTACTTTTGCTATGCCTTAAGCCACGCCCACCAGCCAATCAGAGTGACTATATGCAAATTAACCCAACCAAGATGGCAGCCGGCAGCCTAGGAGTGGGGCGAGCAGGAGGCTTGCTTGCTCCAGTGATGGAGGAAGCCAGCCTGCCGCGGGCTTTGAGCTCCACTCAAAAGCAACAAAGTTTCAATTATAGAAGGTAAATAAACCCCAGATGCCTGCTTTCAGCCGGCTGTGGCCACGGAGCTGGAGCGAGCAGGAGGCTTGCTTGCTCCAGTGATGGAAGAAGCCAAGCTTCCTGGCGGCTGCTGCCTCCTCTCAAGGCAACAAAGTTTCAATTATAGAAGGTGAATAAACCCCAGATACCTGCTTCCAGTCAGCATGGCCACAGAGCTGGAGTGAATAAAAAAAAAGGGCTGGGAGCTTCAGTCGCCAGGGGTCTTGGGCAGCCTGCAAAAAGCCATCAGCCCCTCACCCAGGCTGGCCAGGCACCCCAGTGGGTCCCCCCAGCCTGATCCAGGACACCCTTCAGGGCAAACCAGTTGGCCCCCACCCGTGCACCAGGCCTCTATTCTACATAATAAAAGGGTAATATGCAAATTGACCCTAACAGCAGAACGACTGGGAATGACTGGTCACTATGACACACACTGACCACCAGGGGGCAGACATTCAATGCAGGAGCTGCCCCCTGGTGGTCAGTGCACTCCCACAGGGGGAGCTCTGCTCAGCCACAAGCCAGACTGACGGCTGCCAGTACAGCGGTGGTGGTGGGAGCCTCTCCTGCCTCCTCAGCAGCACTAAGGATGTCTGACTGCAGCTTAGGTCTGCTCCCTGCTGGCAAGTGGACATTCCCTGAGGGCTGCCAGGCTGCCAGAGGGATGTCTGACTGCCAGCTTAGGCCTGATCCCCCAGGGAGCAGGCCTAAGCCAGCAGGTGGACATCCTCCAAGGGATCCCAGACTGCAAGAGGGCATAGGCCGTGCTGAGGGACCCCCCTGAGTGCACAAATTTTTGTGCACCAGGCCTCTAGTATTTAAATAAAGGTTAGTTCTGCAAGGTTAACTATACCTTTATATGTTTATATGTCAGTTTCTAGGCTGACACTATGATTTTTTTTTTAAATTGTCATTGGTTTCTAGCCCTTTATCATTTCTCAGCTAATTTAGAAGATGAACTAATTTCCCAAGAGCCATGCCTTCCTCTACTTCCACCAATACTATGAATAAATTGTAACAATTTCATTTCATATTGGCTGCTAACTTTATAATTTTAAATGAGACTTTTATATTAACATTTATTTTTAGATCAGTATTTAAGACTTTGTTTTAGCACTGGAAATAAGAACATAGATTCAACTTCTTTTTCTCCATGGCTCCTGGCATTGTGCCTTATATATAATTATTTTCACTTAATAAGTGATTAATTGATAAAAGACTACTCAAAATCCCAACAATATATTAGGAACTGCTGGATGAACGCTCAACGTGTATCACCCAGAGACTTGCACACTGAGCAGATTTGATTTTCTTGGAATAAAAAGGGGAACAAAATGAAGTATCTCCATAGACTTGTCATTTTTTTTTAATCCTCACCCAAGAATATTTTTTCCATTTTAGAGAGAGTGAAAGGGAGAGGGAGAGACAGAGAAGCACTAATGTGAGAGAGATACATCGATTGCTTGCCTCCCACATACCCCCTTCCTGTTCCCCCCCCCGCCCCCCCGCCCCCCCCCCCCCCGCCCCATCAGGGCTGGGAGTCTGCAACCGAGGTATGTGCCCTTGACCAAAATGGAACCCAGGACCTTTCAGTCTGCAGGCAAACACTCTTATCCACTGAGCCAAACTAGCTAGGGCTGGACTCATCTTTTTAGGATGGCATCCCATTCATCTTCTGCAAGTATTAATATTCCACTGAGAAGCAAGATAGGACTGTCAGAAGACCTCATTAGCAGATTAATTGTTTTGCTTTGTCAAACCAGACATAAAAATATAGATGATCTAACTCTTATAAAATAAAACAGGCTATATTCCTCTCTAAATTAAGAAATTATAAGTAGCTGAGGCTGACAATGGCATTTCATGTCTCCTCATTAAGAGACAGTTCAGAGCTATTGGAGAGTTAAAAGAAGATACTGTTATTTTGAGCTACAAAATAGAAACAACCTTTAACAAAGAAATACAGAGACACAAAACTAGGCAACTGGAAAACAGACTTGTGCTGAGAGGATTTGAGAGTCTGTTAAAAGTTTATTGTGTTCAGAAAATTTAGCAGAAGAGTACTGACCAGGTATTTCATAACTTCAGACGAATAGGCATAAATTGAAAAGAGAAGACATACTGAAAGTAATCTATGGCAACCTACAAGAGAAAAAGAAGAAACTGTTTAGAAAAAAATCATAGTTTACTTTAGTAACAGTTTTCCCCTCATATTTAGAAACCTGTTTCTTCACATTTCTCTAAAGATAATATTTCATGGCTAATTATGGGTAGCCAATTAGAATTCTATTAAAAATATAAGTATATAACAAAGGGATGTCCCTTTTCTCCATTACCTATACCTAAAATCTAATCATTACCCTAAACAGAGACCATATTAGCAACTACCACTCAGCCACCAAAAATAAAGATAAAAGACCTAAAGAAAATTACAAAGTCCCTATGGCCTTAATCTTCTTGGATTGAAGTAGTTTCTTAAATTGGATGCTCTTCTAAGTGACTCCTTTACCACAAGGACTTGGAAGTCTCTGCAGGCCATAACAGGGTCAAGTGATATGTTCCATTTTCAACAAAATTAAACTGCTTCACCTCACACATTTTATAATTCATATTCTTCCTTCAAGACTCAGGTAACATGTGCACTCCATTATTCCCACAGTGGAGATACTCTGGTCCCCATGTTTGAGAGTAGAGCACTTACCCTCCTTATGGTGGTGCCTTTGTCTGTCAATCACACCAACAGACGGTAGGCTCATCTGGTGCTATAACACTGACATATCACCTCCATATTACAAGTGCCTACCTCTGCATGAGACAAGGTAACCCATTAATAGAACTTTGGGAGTATATATATGAATTTTTAAATTGTATAATTATTTTTCAGTTGAACAGAAGTTATTTCATTTCCAGGAGGGAAAACATTTTACAGTGTAGTAGGAAGAACAGTGAGCTCAAGAATCCAAAGCCTGGATTTTAGTCCCACCTAGCCAACTGTGTGACCTTGAACAAGCACCCTATAGCGTAGTGGGGTTGTATTTGCTTCCTAGTAACACCCCTAGCTATAAATTTATATTTAATATGGAAAAGTGTTTTATTTGGTTAGTCATTTTCACTTTCATAAAACAAATTTCTTGTTTTTCCTTTTTATTGAATTTCCTAGAGGCCTGATGCACAAGGATTCGTGCAAGAATGGGCCTTCCTTCCCCTGGCTGCTGGCACCACCTTCACTCCTGCCAGAGCCACCTTTCTGCCTTCCCACACTGCCCAGAGGCCCAGAGCGGATGGAGCGGTGCGGAACGCCTGCGACATCGCCATGGCGACAATGCAAGTGTCCCGCCCCATCCCCAGCCGCTCAGCGCCTGCATATGCAAATTAACCCTCCATCTTTGTTGAGTTAATTTACATACTCACTCCTGATTGGCTGGATGGGTGTCATGAAGGTATGGTCAATTTGCATCTTTCTCTTTTATTAGTGTAGACTGACATGACACTGGTTAATATTATACAGGTTTCAGGTGCACAATTCCACAACACATCATATTTACATTCTATTGTGTGTTCACCACCCCAAATCAGTTTCCATCCATCACCATTTATCCTCCATATCCTTCTCTACCTCCCACTAAGCTCCCTTTTTCTAGCAATCACCACACTTATATTTTTTCTCTTTTCTCTTCTTTTTTGCTCTTTTCTAATAAATATGTAGATGATCAGCAACTTTACTTTTGAAATACATACCACAGTTTATGTGAAGAGAAAGGGAAGATAATTTTTTAACAACTCAAACATAAAATATCACTTTATATTATTTCAAATTAAGAATTCAGAGTATTTCTGGACCTACTTAGTCATTCTCTTAAGAGTATCTTTCAAAGAGCAGAAATTTTTAATTTTAATAAAGACCAACTTTTCCATTTTCTCTTTCATGGAGCATGCTTTGGGGCTATATCTAAAAACTCATCACCAAAAAAATAAAAAAATAAAAATAAATAAAAACTCATCACCAAACTGAGGTCACCTAGATTTTCTTCTATGTAATCTTCTAGAAGTTTTATAGTTTAGTGTTTTATCTTAGGTCTATGGTTCATTTTGAATTCATTTTGAAAAAACTTTTATTGATTTTTGAGAGAGAGAGGGAGAGAGAGAGAGAGAGGGAGAGAGAGAGAGAAATAGAGAAAGGGAGAGGGAGAGAAAAAAACATTGATGTGAGAGTGTAACATCAATCGGCTGCCTCCTGCATGCCCTCTACTAGTTATCAAGCCCACAACCTGGGCACATGCCCTGACTGGAAATGAAACCAACAACCTTTCAATGCACAGGAAAATGCCCAACCAACTGGGCAACACCAGCCAGGGCCATTTTGAGTTAATTTTTGTGAAAGGCGAAATGTTTCTAGAGTCTTATTTTCTCTGTATGTAGATGTCTGGTTGTTCCAGCACAATATGTTGAAAAAACTAACTTTTCTCCATTGAATTATTTTTCCTCCTTTGTCAAAGATCAGTTGACTATATTTGTCTAGGTCTGTTTCTCAGCTATCTATTCTATCCCATTATCTATTTGTCTAGTTTTTCACCAATACCACATTACCTTGATTACTGTATCATTACAATAAGTCTGAAGTCAGCAGTGTCAGTCCTCTGGTTTTGTTTTTCCTCAGTATTGTGTTGGCTATTCTAGGTCTTTTGCCTTTCTATATAAAATTTTGTGTGAAATTTTGATTTCATAATTTTGTACCCATCATCTTAAAGACCTGTATCCATTATTTTAAAGATAAAATAAAATGTTGTGTGCTACGTATCCCACAAAAATTAGGACCCACCTCTATATGACAGTTCAAGCCATAAGTATGGATTAAAAACTGAAGGGGGAAAGCAGAGGGTGAGGCCCTAAAGCAGTGATGGCGAACCTATGACACGCGTGTCAGAGGTGACACGCGAACTCATTTTTTTGGTTGATTTTTCTTTGTTAAATGGCATTTAAATATATAAAATAAATATCAAAAATATGTCTTTGTTTTACTATGGTTTCAAATATCAAAAAATTTCTATATGTGACATGGCACCAGAGTTAAGTTAGGGTTTTTCAAAATGCTGACACGCCAAGCTCAAAAGGTTCACCATCATTGCCCTAAAGTATATTCTCACACAAGCAAGAGACAAATGAGGAAAAAGAATAAGAAGAAAGAATAACAGTTGAGCTCTTCCAAGGTGCTCAACAATTCTAATTCCAAATCACATATGCAGGTACCTATATATAGTATCTCTAGTCCTACTGTACAAATAAAGGTATGTTACTTGTAAACTATTTTTTTTATTTGAAGGCATCACAAGCTACCAACAAGTTTGAAGAAAACTGCTCCTGTGCCTATCTCTTTGCCAAATAGTCCTTAATTTCTAAAATGAGTGCTAACCAGAATTTTAATGTAAGAGTAACAAACTTAGAGATCATTAGCACCACTTCCTTCATGAAGACCCCTCCGATTCCCCAAGGCCAACTCAGACTCCTATCTCTCTAATATAGCCCTAATCACAGTAAGCTATAAGTGGTTGCATGTGTTATCTTCTTACTGGACTATACTAGTATTTTCAGGGAGAGCAAGAATCAGATCCTGTCTTATCACCTACATATCTCTAGTGAATACCACAGTGCTAGCACATGACAGGTGTTCAGAATGTGCTGACAAAAGGCAGATCTATAATTCCAAATTTATGAATTGAGGAAGCTAAGTCTTGCTCCAGGATGCATGTAAAGTAAATGCAAAGCTGAAATCTAGGTTTCTCAACTCTGAAAATTTCTCCCTAATACATTAATCATCAATCACTGTAACAATAATACATTTTACAACATAAGCCACAGGAGAATCAAATGGCTATTCTAAGTGAACAAAATGTTATTTTTCCTTGCTGTATAGTACAATTTATCACTTCCTACATCTACCATACTGCCACATTCACCTTGATTATGTGTGAGATTACAGATCTTAATCTGCATAATTGTAAATTTTCTTCATACTAAAAAAAAAGAGCAGGTAACCTATAACTGCTGAAGCCATTACATTCAAAGGAAAGACAGGCCAAAGACTAAAGAAATTGTAGGATGGTTGCATTTCTCTTCTTCAGAACCCTAACAGATACTAGAGAAGTGTAGCAAGGATGTTCATGTACCCGTTGACCCTATAATCTCTATAATAAATTCTATTTACTCCAAGGCCTAGACCAGCCGTGGGCAAACTCCGGCCCACGGGCCGGATCCGGCCCGTTTGAAATGAATAAAACTAAAAAAAAAAAAAGACCGTACCCTTTTATGTAATGATGTTTACTTTGAATTTATATTAGTTCACACAAACACTCCATCCATGCTTTTGTTCCGGCCCTCCGGTCCAGTTTAAGAACCTATTGTGGCCCTCGAGTCAAAAAGTTTGCCCACCCCTGGCCTAGACCCTTAAACACACATACACACACAAAAACATGTAGGGAAAACTTTAGTGCTGACAACAATCATGAAACTTAAGAACTTGCTTCTTTTGAAATCTATTTAGCTCTTTTCCATTTTGCATTGTGATAGTAGTATCTGAGACATGAACTGATTTATGAAACATTCTCTAAAGAACAATCTCTTTATTATCTATACTAATAAAAGGGTAATATGCAAATTAACCATCACTCCACGACAGAGATGGCGGCACCCATAGCCACAAAGATGGCGGTGCTGGCTGGAGCCACAGAACCAGCCAGATCAGGAAGGATACTTGGCTTCCTTTGTCGCCCCAGTGACGAAGGAAGCCAAGCCTCCTGCATGCTCCGGCCGGCCGCCGAGGGCCTGCCTCTGGCGGCAGCCACAGAGCCCGCAGGACGCTTGGCTTCCTTTGGGCAGGATGCTTGGCCTCCTTTGGGTGGGACGCTTGGCTTCCTTCATCGCCCGGGTGAGGAAGGAAGCCAAACCTTCCACACGCCCCAGCCACTCTGGGCCTGTGGGCAGCACGCATGGAGAGCCTGTGAGCTGAGGATAGCCTCTGGGTGGGGGAGGTGGGCCAGTGGAGAGCGGCCTGTACTCCCCACATGGCAGCAGCAGCAGCCGTGAGTGTGCCAAGCAGAGCCTGCGGGCCGAACTGAAGTAGCACCTGCAGGCCATCAGCGCCGAGGAGTGGCTGCACAAGTCCCGCCTCCTGGCCCAGAAGGTGCTCGATCGCAGGGACAGCCACCGTGGCAAGCCAGATTGATGTCCTCCTGGCCGCGCCATGGGGGTTTACAGATCTGCACAGCCACAGGCCTCCAGTGCATACATCTTCTCCTCCCCAGCTTGAGTGCAAATGTCTCCCAGCGCGCTGTCACCCACTCACGCCTGCAACAGTCCCGGACCATGATGTGCACAAGTCCCCCCCCCCCTCCCGCCACCCCTCCGCCGCACTTCCATCAACCCCAGCATGCCTATGTCCCCCACAGGACTTGCGCACATCCCCTCCAGCACGCTCAAGTTCTGTGGAGTGTGTCTGGGTGTTGTGGGTGCTGGGGGTGGGCACCTGTAAGATGACAGTGAGAGGGTGGAGTGTTGATGCCCTGCTCCTTCGAAGTCCAGTGCAGTGATGAGATCACCTCCATGGGGCTAATGCAGGTGCTGAGATGGGAGCAGGTGGGGACAGACACACCTGATGGGTGCAGGCGGCCCTTGCTGAGGTGCCTTCGGTCAGCATTCAAGATCTGTAACCCAGAGGAGGTGAAGAGTTCCGTCCTCTCAGTGAAACGGTGAGATAGTTGGTGCAACTGCAGAGGAGGAATGTGCACTTTGGGTGTGGGCACCCATGAGCGAAGGCTGCCCTGACTGAGCCTCGCTCGCTTGGGGCCCAGCGCACTCCTGTCGGGCAGCTGGTGACAGGACGTGCTTTTCTGAGTTAATGAGAGAAAACATTGATTCTTTTACTGCCTGCAAAAGTGAAAAGTGGAGTGGGGAGACATGTGGGGAGTGAGCGAGGTTCCCAATCTGAGGGTTCCAAATCCATCGTTGGTTCCTTTCACCGGTAACTATAGATATACAGGGTGTCCCCCCAAAATGTATACACACTTTGAATACCTTCTAATTCCAATGGGTTTAAACATGAAAAGAAAGAAACAACAATGGAGCTGTCATCTGTTAAAAGTGAGGGCACAAACCGGCAGTCGGACATTCCCCGAGGGGTCCCAGATTGGAGAGGATGCAGGCTGGACTGAGGGGCTCCCTTCTTGCCCCCCACCCCTGCATGAATTTCGTGCACTGGGCCTCTAGTTAAGATAATAATTATAACAACAACAACAACTAACATTCATTGAGTGTATGGCCCTGTGTTAAGTACTTCAAAACAGTTCATCTAATCCTCACAAACCACATAAGACATTATTTTGCTTATTGTACAAATGGGAAGGAAATTAAATAGTTTGCCTAAGGCCCCCAAAACTAGTACAGTTTAAGTACAGGATCAAAACCCGTATCTGTTTAATCCTAAAGTTCCTGTTCATATCTACTACCCTATACTTCTTTGAGGAACAAAGGACTTTATAGGTTATTGATCTCCAATTTTTTATATACATATATTAATATATAACTATATATGTAATATATGTATTTCACATGCAGCTCTTGCTGCAGTAATATTTTAGTTACATTCTAAAATATAGGTCAAAATAAAAATTTTTAATTATCAGCTAAAAATTAAGTAAGCAATAATTTCAATGTGTGTCTTATTTTGATTATGATTCAAAACCTTTTTTGTTCCTATTTTTAAAATATTAATAATGTCTGGGCATTATATCACTGTTCCATTAGACTTGTTATTAAAAATACATGTAAATTTTAAAATAGATTTTTTAGTAATTCAGAGACTTTTTTTGGACAACTTCTTGTCAAATTATTTTTACCACATTGTGTGGCCAACAAAGATTTCATACTGAAAGAAAACCACTGGTCTTACAATTTTTTGTTGTTCCTTGCTGGCTTTAAAACTATATTTAATCCAGTTTATTTTCAAAAATTTCTTTAAATCCACTTAACTGGACACATGTGAACTACATGCAATATGTTGAGATACACTGAAAATAAACTAATGAATAATGGTACATTGTCAATCCCTCTTAATTATGAAAATTCTTATTCTATTCTGAGGACATATTAAAAATATAAAAAACTAATACTCCTCTGACAAGATGATTGCATAATTATTAGTAAGACTCCCCCACTCAATGGATTTCCTTGCAGAGCTCTTGGAATGCCTAGCTACCCTCTCCCACACTCACCTGGATCTTGAAGATTACTGTCCTAATACTCTACAATGCACCATTAACTTCAACCAGACTACAGAGAGGGCTATCTGTATTTAATTAACTGCCCCAAAAAATTGCTTTTATTCCATTATGTTTTGAGGTGATGCCATCATCCTAAATGAAGGAACTGATGAGAAAATGCTTCTCATAGTGAGAAAACAAGAGAGAACTAAAGTTAAAATGAATTTAGAAGACTCCTTCCTATATCATCTTACAGAGCATAGGTGAAAAGCAACAAGTAATCATCATTTTTCCAGGTCTCCTAATACAAAGACTCCTGAAAACAGGGAAGTTCACTTGGTGATTCACAAAGAAAAAGCATACATCAACTTGGTAATTAATCAATCAATGCTCCCAAGTATATTCTGAGAGAAGCAGAACATGAGCACTTTTTTTAAAAAGCATCCTTGATGACTCTTTATAGTAATTGCCAATACAATGCTTTTCATGTATGAAATGTATGTTTTTGCAATTATATCCTTCTCTCCTATGTTACCTTTCTTCTGATCATATTTATTGAAATTTAATTTTATGTCTGTTGAATCTTATAAGAAATTGAGTTTTAAAACAATTATTCACTTATATGATGGTTCATAAGAGGACTTACAAGCAACAGAGTATATTCTACTTAAAACCATAAAGCAGCTGGAGAAATTGAGAACTTCTAGTCATGTGTTATTTAACCTCATGACTGTGCATTTGTGTATGGCCACTGACATTTACACAAACACTTCATTGTGTTGATTATAGCATTAGTCTCATTTTAAACATGTAAAATAGCATCTGATTCCTTTTCTGCTCAACCTCAGAGCTTCATTTTAGGGTAATCAGGAAGAACTCTAATACTTATAGTCCTCTAGTTAGAATCATGTCTTCAAGGAACTCAAAATGCTTGATCAAAAAATTATGAGGAAGCAAAAAACACCTAACCAGAAGAGCAAAAATAAAAAATAATCCAAAAATATGAGGATAGTTTATGGAGCCTCTGGGACATCTTCAAGCATACCAACATTTGGATTATGGGAGTGTGAGAAGAAGAAAGAGAGCAAGATATTGAAAACCTATTTTAAGAAATACTGACAGAAAACTTCCGAGCCTGGTGAAAGAAATACACTTACAAGTCCAGGAAACACAGAACCCCAAACAGGAAGAATCCAAAGGGGACCACACCAAGACACATCATAATTAAAATGCCAAGGGCAAAAGACAAAGAGAGAATCTTAAAAACAGCTAGAGAAAAGCAATTAGTTATCTACAAGGGAGTGCCCATATGACTGTCAGCTGATTTCTCAACATAAACTATGCAGGCCAGAAGGGAGTGGCAAGGAATATTCAAAGTGATGAACATTAAGAACCACAACCAAGATTACTCTACCCAGCAAAGCTATCACTTAAAATTGAAGGTCAGATAAAGAGCTTCACAGACAAGACAAAGGTAAAGTAGTTCATCAACACCAAAGTAGTATTATATGAAATGTTGAAGGGTATTCTTTAAAAAGAGGATGAAGAAGGAAAAGAAAAAGATCAAAAATACGAAAAACAAAATGGCAACAAGTACATACCTATCAACAATTGAATCTAAAAATTAAAATAAATGAATAAAAAATCTAATGAACAGAATAAACTGGTGAATAAAATAGAATCAGGGGCATGGAAATGGAACAGACTGACAATTCTCAGAGGGAAGGCGGGTGAGGGGTGGGAAGAGATTAAACAAAGATCTTACATGCATATATGCATTACTTATGGAAACAGACAGTAGGGTGGTAAAGGCCTGGGGGGTGGGGAGTGAACTGGGTAGAGAGGGGAAATGGGGGGGGGGAGGGGCATCTGTAATAACCTCAACAATAAAGATTTTTTTTAAAAAAATCTGCCAAGCTCTTGCAACTTGGCCACCAACATGCCATCCAGACTGAGGAAGACCCGGAAACTTCGGGGCCACGTGAGCCACGGCCACGGCCGCATCGGCAAGCACAGGAAGCACGGGGGGGGGGGGGGGGGCGCAGTAATGCTGGCCGCTTGCATCATCACAGGATTAACTTCAACAAATACCACCCAGGTTACTCTGGGAAAGTTGGAATGAGGCATTACCACTTTAAGAGGAACCAGAGCTTCTGCCCAACTATCAACCTTGATAAACTGTGGACCCTGGTCAGTGAGCAGACACAAGTCAATGCTGCCAAAAGCAAGACTGGAGTTGCTCCTATCATTGATGTGGTGCGATCGGGCTACTACAAAGTTCTGGGGAAGGGAAAGGTCCCAAAGCAGCCTGTCATTGTGAAGGCCAAGTTCTTCAGCAGAAGAGCTGAGAAGATTAAGGGTGTTGGTGGGGCCTGTGTCCTGGTAGCTTGAAGCTACACAGAGGGGAGTTCATTAAAATGTCCAAGTACTTTTGTCTTCTGGTCTGAGTGTAGGTCCTTTGGCATCTCCACTTCCCTACCTGTACTTCCAAAACCTCACTCACAGGTCCTAGGAGTTAGAGTATCAAGGCCTGGGATCCTCTGCAAACTTCCCTGAGGAAGAAAGAGGCCTTTGGACCGATCCTGACTTGAACTTTTCATTTATAAAGTGAGAATGATACCTGTTGCTAACATGTGTGTGTAAATAAGTATTAAATAGTTGAAAAACAAACAAAAAAAATCTGCCAATATTAAATTTAACTCTAAAAAAGAAAATATCAATCCTTCCCAAATTAGGATATAAATTTATTGCAATTACATTTATAATTCAGTAATGAATTTTCTTGAAAATTAAAGAAAAATTAAAAATACATTTCAAAAAATAATTATATGAGAACAGTCATGGGAACTTTGGAAAGAAAAATGAGGAAGTGGTTAATAAGCCTTACCGGATTTCAAATCAGTATAGCATTGGCACAGAAATAAAGACTAGAAAAATTACAGAAAATAGAGTTTAGAAATAGGTACAAAGATATGTGAGAGCATAATATATAACATATATGATGTTTCAATTTAGTGACAAAAGAATGTTTTATTTAAAAACAGTGTATGCAAAGCTGGCTAGTTACTTGGAAGAAAACAATGCTATATACTTACATGGTACTATATATAAACATAAATTCCAGTCATAGTTAAAAATTAAAGCTCTTAATTAAAAACAGAGCCAAAAAAAAAAAAAATGATATCCAGGGAGGAAAATGTTTTGCAATACACATGACAAAGGATTAACATTCCTAATTCACCGAGTACTTACAAACTGATAAGAAACAGATCAACACCCAAGTGTTGCTTTTTTTTAAAGCAAAGTATATGAGTAGGTTATTCACAAAACAGAAAATGCAAATCACCAACAAATATGTGAAAACACAGTCACTCTGGCTATAGCCAGAAAATTACAATGAAGTAATAGTTCTCACTTGTTATACTGAAAAGGACTGAAAAGAGCACTAATATTCAGTGCTAATGTGAATGCTAGGAAATAACGGCTATTGTACCTTGCTAGTGGGAATGGGAATTGCTATGAACTTTTCTGGAAATTACCTGACAAGATGCATTAAAATTTTTAATGGAAATCATAAAAGAAAAAATAATAGATTGGACTTCTTCAAAATTATTCCTGCTTTTCATAAGAAACTATTAGAAATTTTTTAAAAAGTCACAGAGGAAAAAGTATTTGCAAATCACATATCTAATAAAGAACTTATAACCCAAAATATATACAAACTCTCAAAAATCAATAGCAAGAAAACAAAACTCATTAATATTTTTAAAATGGGTAAAAGGCTTGAACAGACACTTCACCAAAGATCTATAGATGACAAATAATCACACGAAGAGAGATGCTCAATATCATTAGTCAAAAGATAAATTGCAAATTAAAACCATGAGATACTACTACATATTCACTAGAATAGCTAAAATTTAAAAGACAGGTGATACTAACTGTTGACAAGAATGTGGAGGAACTAGAACTCCTCACATACTGTTGGTAGGATGTAAGATATAGTACAGTCACTTTGGAAAATAGTCTGATAGTTTCTTATGAAGTTAAAAGATACCATAAAATCAAAAGAAATGAAAGTCCATGTCAACACAAAGATCTGAGAACAAATATTTACACTGGGTTTATTCATAATCACTAAAACTAGAAATAAACCAAATGTCTATCAATAGATGAATAAATAAGTTGTAGGATATTCATAACATAAAACATTACTCAGCAATGAAAAGGAATGAAATGCTGATTGATATATGCAATAAGATGAATGAATCTCAAAAAACTATGCTAAGTGAAAGAAATCATACACACACAACTACTTTTATACATTACATTTAGGGTCAGAGATCAGATCACACACACCTAAGGACTGGAGGTAGGAAAAGGAGATTAACTGCACAGGGAAATAAGAGAACTTTTTTTCATTTTCTTTTTCTTTTTATTGGTGACCCTGTTACAGATATCCCCATTTCTGCTCCTGCCTTTACCCACCTCCATCTATCCCCCCACCTCCACTTCCCTCTGCTCATCACTACACTGCTGTCTGTGTCTATGGGCTATGCATATATGTCTTTTGCCTAATCCCTTCATCTTCTTTCATCCCAGTCCCCCTCTCCTAACCCCTCTGACAGCTGTCAGTCTGTTCTATGTATTCATGCCTCTGTTTCTATTTTGTTCATCAGTTTATTTTGTTCATTAGATTCCATACATAAGTGAGATCACCTGGTATTCGTCTTTCTCTGACTGGCTTATTTCATTTTGCATAATAATCTCCAGGTCCATCCAGGCTGTTGCAAAAGGTAAAGATTCCTTCTATGTTTTACAGCTTGGTAGAGAACTTTTTAGAGTGACAGAATCTTGTATATCTTGATGGTGGTTGTGGTTATATGACAATATAGACTATACATTTTTCAGAATTTATTTTTTCGGCATGTAAATTATACCTCAATAGACCTGAGTTTATAAAATTTAAAAATACATATCTTTTGATCCAGCCATCCACTTTGAGATGTCTACTCCACAGAAATAAATGTGTCAATATATATAGAACTTAATGGACCTTAATAAGAAAATGATTAAATAAAATTATGTTCTATTCAATACTGTAGAATATAATGTAAATAATTTAAAAGATCTGGAAATAGTCCTTTGAGCATTATGGTTTGTGGGAACTGAAAGAACAGTTTTCACTCCACTGATTTGAGCCCTTTTTCTTAATTGAAGTTAGAAGAATGGACCACAATGGGGTACTATGTGCATCTTGAGTAATGCCATCCATTTATTATGGCCATGGTTTGGACTGTCTAGTTATTCCTTGCCTTCCAGGGGTTTATGTCCTAAACAAAACCCTAGAAAATGTATTGCCCTTAAAGGCTGACTTTCAACTTTTATTTTCTGTTTTTCATTTGATTATAGTATAGGAATCCTCCACAAAAGTTCAATTTACACCTCAAAAGGGGGGTGAGGTGACGGAAGACAAATAACTGAACCTAAACCTATAAAAACTATTTAATTGATGTTAAAATTATCCCTTAAAAAGAGTCTTCAAGTGAATTCATCCTTTATGTAGACAGCAGAACATTTTAAACAAATTTATAGAGCATTATTATTAGATTAAGAATCTTGAGAGCACGCACATACAATAAAAAAATCATGAGAGCCCTGGCCAGTGTGGCTCAGTTGGTTGGAACATCAACTCACACACCGAAATGTTACAGTTTTGATCCTGGTCAGGGTGCCTACAGGAGGCAACCAACTGATGCTTCTCTCACATCAATGTTTCCCTCCCTTCCTCCCCTTTCCTCTCTCTCTAAAATCAATGAGCATGTCCTCTGGTGAGGATAAAAAAATTCATGAGAGCACAAAGAAATGAAAGACATGATCCTTGTTCTTTAAAGAGTGACATTTAACACTCTCAGACTCAAGAAGCACAAGATGAGTACACAATCAGGTGTTGGTGAGTTAGTGTAATAAGCGTAGTATATGACTCATCACCATTTAAAATACTTCTATCACAGATGTTCTTTTGGAAGTACTCCTTCACCTTCCTGTAACCTTAAGGTTTACTTCAAACCCTCTATTTTAGATGAGGCTAACATTATTTCCAATACCATGTAAATAATTTACATTAAAATATTAAGACATGCTTAGTATCATGTAAAAATATCTACTTTCCTAAAATTATGATATAATGAGGAATACTTCAATAAGATGTATGCATTAAAGAATTATTATTAGTTTCCATTAACTGGGTAGTTACTAGAACTGTAGAGTTTTTCCTTTTATTAAATGGTCAAAATATCATCAAAACTAAAATATCATTTACCCTCATCTTGGGGGTGTCTGCTTAAAAGAAATCATGAGCTGAAATGAAGAACATGAAAGCATGCCTCTCACCTCAATGCTATTAGTCATATCAAATAAAGACAAAACATCTAAGAATGAGGGCTTGCTTGTGATGCAGAGGGCAACAACCAATATTTTTAACATGCTTTTATCTGACATTTCAATAACTTTATTAAGTTCTTACCATAGTGACATTTCAATCACTTTATTAATATTTTTCTTATACTGTGATCTTAGTTCTCCAATTTAAAAATAAATAATATACCATTAACTTACCAGGAAACAATTATGACACACTGCTACCCATATACATGAAATTCTTTAAATAACTGGGAGAGGTATTGAGGGGAGGGCAGAGATATGAAAAAGTTATCTCTTTCTGAGATTTTGGAGACCCAGCTTCCTTATCCTGTTCCCACATAAATACTCAAACATTATGCCAGAGTTACACAAAATAAGTGGACATCACCAAGCAGAGCTCCAAGAGTAGGTGTTCTGAACATGTTGGTAAAGAAAGTCACTTCATCTGAGAGGTCTCTGCCCCTTCAACCTCACCCTCCTTACCAATATACATTCATCACTAAAAAGGGAAATATTTACAAAAGTTAGTTTAGTTATGTTTAAATATTATGTTTAGCTGTCTGGAGACCATGTTCTCAAAATTTATACAAGAAATCAAGGATTAAACTTCATAACAATTAGAAAACCACTCTGTCTAAAATCAAAGACTTAAAGGACACTAAAATAGGTTTACCATTGGTGCTAAATTGAAATGATTCCATCTCTTCCCAACACCTGGAACCAAAACCTTTTAAACTTTCATGTAAACATACCGGGGCACACCAAATGCTCTGTCTGTAGCAAGGTACCACCTCTGCACAGACATTGGGTGAAAAATGTGGAAAATGCCTAAGGACTCTTTGAAGTAGCTTGGGAGAAGTAAGAGCAGGAAAGAGGCTCTTCACTAGGGTAAGTTTGTTTAGTGGAAAGTAAGCAAGTTGTCAGGGTAAAAGTTGACAATGTTGATTCCAACAGTTTGAACTGTGAATAAACATCGAAAAAGATTATGTTACTGAGAATTAGAAAAGATTCCATTGAACTCAATAGAACACTTGTGTGTGTTCAAAGATAATATGCCTTTGAGCCACATTCTGGATCCACAGTTTAGGGTTAGAATTACCTTAAGTCCTTTCTATGCCACATTAAAGAACATGGGGTCTGACCTCTCTAATATGTGCTTAAAATATTTGAATAAGGATAGAATAAAAATATTTCATGTCCAATAACAGAATTGAAAAACATTAAATACATGCACATTTGTACATCTGAGGTAGACTGAATAAATCTAGAGAGAAATCTTCCCAAACATCTAAACACAGTTTCACTAACCAATTTAGGGAAATGCATCATTGGCTATAAATCACTTTTAAGTTTTCCTTCTTTTACCTATCAAAGAGCAAAAAACAGGGCCTATATTATGAAATCCATAATCCTCTTCTCTGCTCACCAAAGCCACATTTAAATCTGGCTTTCATCTCATGCTATTGAGTTTTCCACCAGGTACAAAATGGAAAGTTGAAAAAGACTTGTGCTTTTTACAAAGCAAAACAATTTGGTTGCCACTCAGCAATTCCTGGTAAAATGCCAGGAAGCCTGTAAAAAAAAAAAAAGTTAAAATTTTCCTAACTTAGACTTTACAAAAATAAGTGTGAGATGTTCAGAGCCTGTCAGACAATCCAATCCATCTTTTTATTTTTTAAATATTAGTAAACAAGGGAAAATAAACTTTTGATTTGTTAAATTTTATTTGAATAAACATAATGCAGATCTATCTGCCTTGCATGCCCTCAAGAAAATGCAGGTAACTTGAGCTGCTCTTATTAGTTCATCTCAAGTCCTTCATGATTCTCACATTAGTGAATGTTATTAGAAACTTTTTATTATTGATTTTTTTTTAGAGAGATAGAGAAACACCAATTATTGTTTCATTTATTTACGCTTTCATTTGTTGATTCTTGTATGTGCCCTGACTGGGGATTGAACCCACAACCTTAGTGTATTGGGACAACACTCTAACCAACTGAGCTACCAGGGCAGGGCCTGCTATTAGAATATTTTCCAAAGTTTGACAAAGACGTGCAATTCTCATGCTCTTTACCAGCAAAGTTTGCAGGCAACCCTGCAAAAAGTTGTTCTTCCTTTGAGCTCTCACACATATTCACATCCCCCCTAGAACCAAGGATGTAAGGGAGTATCGCTCAGTCTCATAGCCTCTTTGCTCTTAAAAAGAAAATCAAATTCCCCAGGTATTTTCAAACTCCACCACGAACAGAACATTCTCAGCTCTGCATGTGCATCATTATCTCTTTTGCATTTCATCTTTATATTCACTGGGTTCATAGAAAGGACATACACAGAAAAAGGAAAATAGCTGCTTCTTAGACACCAAATTTAGTAATTCTCTCAAATCTACTGGCACACATCTAAAAAGTAATATTTTTATAAGGCTTCATTAGGTTTTCATTGGTTCTGTCTTTTAAGAACACACATGCTGAATCGCCCATAACCTCAAACCAAAATACATCTGCAAACTACAAGAAATGTTTTTTATAGGAAGACAAGAGTCATCACAATTTAAAAAGGGATATAGTGAGTAAAGACAGACAGATGTGGGCTCATCTGGATCTCACTTTAGTGTCTCCCAAGCATCAAGTTACTAACTGATGGAGGCCATCAATCTACAGTGCTCTAAGATTCCAGCCGGCTCCAATAGCCTTACCTGTTAATATGAGATTACTGTAAGTATTGGAGAATTGCTCCTTTAGAAGAACCAGATGCATCTGAGCTGCCTTCTCCCGTTGAAGCTCCAGCATAACATCAGGGTGCTGGGCAATCTTGCAGCCTTTCTGTTTATCCAAGGCAACATCACTCCGAACAATGTCTACAGAAAGAAAGAAGAAAAGGGAGTGGGGGGGGCAGGCAGCACAAATGAAAAACAAAAAAATTACAAATAAACAAATAGCCCTGGCTGGCTTGGCTGAGTGGATAGAGCGTTGGCCTGGACTGAAGGGTCCCAGGTTTGATTCCTGTTAAGGGTACATGCTCTGGTTGCAGGCCCGATCCCCAGTAGAGGGTGTGCCGGAGGCAACCAATCAATGATTCTCTCTCATCATTGATGTTTCTCTCTCTCTCTCCCTCTCCCTTCCTCTCTGAAATCAATAAAAATACAGTTAAAAAATAAATAAACAAACGAATAAAACAAAAATCATATACATATTACAGTCCTGTTTTATCCCAAAATGACAATTTATAAACTACCAGTATTTTCATCAGAATTAAGAAATCCAAAATTAATAAACCTGAGGGTCTCCAACTTCATGATACATCCTGCAAGTTTCTCTGGTCATTTCCAAATTTTTGGAAGATTTTTTTGTTTCTTATCTCTCTCTAACCTCACTTAAGATTCTCACTCCTCCATTCCTCTTCTAAGCTCACCTCTAGTATTTATTTACCTCATGGGGCCTTTTCTTAACATCTTTTAGCACTCTCCATGGGAAAAAAATAATACAACTTTGTCTGAATACTAGTGACTATGAAGGTCATTTCCTCTATCTCATGCCATAGGACCAAGTGATAAGCTCCAGCATGTGTATTCAGGATTCTTGGCCTGTTTTCAAGTTTACCTCCCAGCCGGCCTACTCAGCTCAAACTTACCCCATTCTGTGGGTAAGCTATTCAGAATTTCTCCTGATATTTTTTTTCATATACCTCTGGATACATTCTGACTCAGTAATTGTCCTTTCAATTTAGTATTTTGTGAGTCACTAAAGAAAGCAAGAGCAGTGCTAGAGTAACTTTTCAGATCTTTCTATTTCCCAGTTATTTTTCCATTAGTGATAGGTTGCTTTTTATACAGTATGATTTACACTCAAAGTAAAAGTATTCTTCAGAAAATAGCCTTCCTCAAAAATAAACATTCTTCTAGAATGCGTCACAATTACCAGGAAGCTTTCATGGCCTAAAGTTATTTGTTTTACTTTTATAAGTTAAAATATAATTCAGCTGATTACCATAGAAACAAATTATATTATCAATAGCAATTTGGATAACAACTCTAGAAACTTTCAAGTTTTACATAGCAAACTAAAGGATTTTAGAAGAAAATGCTTTAAAAAAAAAAAAAAAAAAAAAAAAAAAAAGGCTGCTCTGCCACTGCTCACTGCTGACAGCAATGGCTTTGGAACCAAAAAAAAAAGAAAAGAAAAGAAAAGAATGCCCGTGTTGATGGTACCAGTAGAAATATTTGGTTCTTTAAGCAGTGCTCAACATCATTCAACCAAAACCTTGAAATAAAGTGACCATATTATCTTAATATTAATAATACTAAGAAAAGAAAACAATGGGCATGGGCAAACATACTTCCTAGACTTTAGAAAAGTGCATTACGACAATGTTTGGGGGAAAACAGATATTCTATATGGATTTTTATCTATACTTCATCTGTTCAACATTGTATCAAAGACTCGATAAACACAAAGTGAGAATACTTATCAACGATGCACATGGTCATATATCTGAAGGAAAAGTAAGTATCATAAATGATAGGCTCAACATTCAAAATTATCTTGGCAACCCAGAAATGTAGGATGGGATCCCCAACATGTAGGTAAGGACAGGAACACAAAGTCCTGCATTTATACTGAAAATAAATTACATAAGATAATATGCAAAGGCCGTACCAGACAGAAGTTGAGATATTTAAGATCTTATTAAGAATTGTAAATTTTAGTTAAATACAAGCTTAACATATAAGCCAGTGATATACTGCCAAATATAATATTGCCACCAAAAAAAAAATTAAATTTTAGACTAAATTAATGGAACCAGAACATCCAGAATACAAAAGATTACATAGCCACACTGCATTCTATGCCAGTCAAGCGAAGCAGAGTGAAGAGTTGGAGTTAAGCAGACCTCAGTTCAAATTCTGATTTGGGGGGGAGAACCAAGATGGTGGCATAGGCAAACCCCTGTACTCATTGCCTCCCACAACCACATCAAAATTACAACTAAAATACAGAACAACCATCATCCAGAACCACCACCAGAAGACTGGCTGAATGGAAGTCCTACAACTAGAGAAATAAAGAAGAAAGCACACTGAGACTGGTAGGAGGTGCGAAGGTGTGGAATGGGCTGGTCTGGCACCCATGTGTGCCCCTTTTTTAATTGGGAGGGAGATTGTCTCCGTGGAGGCTGCCCAGAGGAGCAAGGGGTCCCAAGCCCACACCAGATGCCTAGCCCAGGATCCCAGAGCTGGGAAAAGAGTCCCTACGGGCAGTAAGAACTACGGGCTTTTAAAAAACAGTGCAGATTGTGGCTGAGTGACACACAGGCTGCTAGAGACCCAGCTGCTCCTCTTAAAAGGCATTTACCACAAACTGCACTTACAAGCTCCCGCTACCTCTGAGCTCAGTGCCAGGCAAAGCTCTGGGGGACCCAGACACATATGAGGAGAAACTGGACTGTCTAGTATCTGAGCAGAAACTTAGGGGCAGCTTTCTTCCAGAAGGAGGTGCTCATGGGGTTCATTGTTCCCCTGCTGGAACCTCCCCAGTTGCAGGGCTGACTGGCAGCCATTTCTGTTTGCTCAGCCCTGGTGATTCCCTAAGATCCCGCCCCACCAATTTACAACCCCACCCAAGCTGTGAGCAATGGCTTTTATGTATTAATGGCTGTCTTTGCTCAGGCTAAAAACCTGTCAAACAAGCTGCAGCTGGGTCAGAGAGTACCAAACCTATCAATAAAAGGCCCAAGACCCAGTACCAGCACCAGCCTCCCTTGCTTCACTGCTGGGCCTCATCTGGGCACCTCCAAACCTGATACAAAGAAGAGGAATCTAAAGATCTCACTGTAGCTCTTGCTGGGTGGCCCCAGGCAGTGGCTGACTTTACACCTTCCTGGAGACCCAAGAGCCAGTATACCTAGTGGTCAGTGTGAGACCATACCAGATTACAACTCTTCACATCCATAAGTGACACACTCAAGGGGAAGACTCAGTGAACACCAAAGCCCCACTGAAGCAAGACCTGCTCCATAAGGGTGTCTCCTGCACAGGAGCTCTCCCACTGTAGTCACAGCTGGTCTCCACAGCCAATTGGCCTGGAGGTCAATTCCTCCCAGTGACACCAACAGCAACCAAGGCTCAACTACAACAAACTGTGCACACAGCCCACAAAGGGATGCACCTAGAGTGTCCACCTCAGGTGATTGGGGAGGCTGAGCCACTGGGCCCTTTAGGACACTTACTTACTATACAAGGCCACTCTATCAATTCAAGGAGACATAGCAGCTCTACCCAATACATAGAAACAAACACAGGGAAGCAGCCAAAATGTGGAGACAAAGAAACATGTAACAAATGAAAGAAATGGAAGAAGCAAACTACTGGATATAGAGTTCAAAACCACAGGTATAAGGTTACTCAATAATCTTCCAGAAACCTCCAAGGGACTTAGTGAGATTTTCAAGGATCTTAGTGAGAATGTCAAAAAATGAAAAAGGACCAGTCAGAAATTAAGCATACACTGATTGAAATAAAGAATAATATACAGGGATTCAACAGTAGACTAGAGGATCCCAAGAATCAAATCAATGATTTGAAATATGAGGAAGCAAAAAATACCCAACCAAAAGAGCAAAAAGAAAAAAGAATCCAAAAATATGAAGATAGTGTAAGGAGCCTCTGGGACAACTTCAAGCGTACCAACATCCAAATTATGGGGGTGCCAGAAGAAAAGAGAGACTAAGACATTGAAAACCTATTTGAAGAAATAATGACAGAAAACTTCCCCTACCTGGTGAAAGACAGACTTACAAGTCCAGGAAGCACAGAGAACCCCAAACAAGAGGAACTCAAAGAGGACCACACCAAGACACATCATAATTAAAATGCCAAGGGCAAAAGACAAAGAGAGAATCTTAAAAGCAGCAAGAGAAAAGCAGTTAATTACCTACAAGAGAGTGCCCATACAACTGTCAGCTGATTTCTCAACAGAAACTATGCAGGCCAGAAGAGAGTGGCAAGAAATATTCAAAGAGATAAATAACAAGAACCTACAAACAAGATTACTCTACCCAGCAAAGTTATCATTTAGAACTGAAGGTCAGATAAAGAGCTTAACAGACAAGAAAACGCTAAAGGAGTTCATCACCACCAAACCAGTATTAAATGAAATGCTGAAGGGTATTCTTTAAGAAGAGGAAGAAGAAGAAAAAGGTAAAGATAAAAAATGTGAACAACAAAGTGGCAACAAATACGTATCTATCAACAATTGAATCTAAAAATCAAATGAATAAAAAATCTGATGAACAGAATAAATTGGTGAATGAAATAGAATCAGGGGCATGGAAATGAAACAGACTGGTGATTCTCAGAAGGAAAAGGGCATGAGGGGGTGGGGGAAGAGATGAGACAAAGATCTTATATGCATATGTGCATTACCTATGGACACAGACAATATGGTGGCAAGGGCCTGGGGTGGGGTGGGAACCAGGTGAAGGGGAGCTACAGGGGGAAAAAGAGGGACATCTGCAATAATCTCAACAATAAAGATTTTTTTTTAAATCTGATTTGGTGCTTACTTATTAGTTGCAGAAGCAGAAGTGACAGTGAAAGTACCTCTGTAAGCCTCAATTTTTTCATCTATTATTATTGTAAAGAGACATAAAAGACTGAGAGTGGTAAGCTTGGTAAAGAAAACTTGCTTTCATACAGAAGAGATAACTGACTTACTCCATGTAAATCTCAAAAGTCAAACATTATGGGAATAACCAAAAAACATACTCTACAGTTCCACATGAAAAAATGATAACAGAACCTGTCATATAAGGAAAAGAGCTACTTGAGGATGCAGTGAGTTTCCTATTCCTAGAAATATTCAAGCTAAGGCTAGATGACACAGTCACAATAAAATGATTTTAATATAGTCATCAAAGCCTACCAAATACAGGCTTTCTCTGACATTATATGAGGCAATATAATAAAGGCACAGGCCTTGTATTCAAACAGATACATCATTTAGAAAATGAAAAGATGACACAGAAAATATTTGAAAATAATATATGCAATAGAAATATAAAGAAAATTTTTATTACTTAATAAAAAAAACTAAACTAATAACCCAATTTAAAAATGAATAAAATATCTGAATAGACATTTCACCAAAGGAGATATACAAATTGCTAATAAGCACATGAAAAGATGCACAACATCATAGTCCTTTGAAAGAGATTCACAGATGCTAGAAGACCTCTGTGATGAGAACCTATCACTCCCAACCAAAGTGCTCATAATCTACTTTATCCTCCCTCCAATTGGCTTGCCCTTTAATTTTCCTGATTTAATCAACCATGTCATTTCCCTAATCCTCTAGTTTCTGACCCCTGTAATCTTTTACTCCTCTCTCTCTTTCTTTCCCTTTAAGTCACCAAATTTATCCACTTTGGCTTTAAAATGTCTCTTAGAATTACACCCTTCTTTACAATTCCAATTAATACTATATACCTCTTATCTGGATAATTAAAACAGTGCAAGCCAGCATCCACAACTCCAGACTCAGGGATCTCCAAGACATGCAGCATATCACTTTTAGAAGAAAAAAAAACCTTCATTTTTACTTTGTTTTCATTATATAATCTTTCAAACAGAGAAATGTACAAAGAATACCCATCCACGGCATGTACTCTCTCTCAGCTCTAACCTTTTATAACATTTTATAATCAGCTTGTTAAGTAAGTCAGACACACACAGAGAGAGAGCTTATAGGAGTTTTAACTGCACTGAATTTATACATTAATTTGGAGACAATTTCAAGATATTTAATCTTCCTTTTTATGACATTATGCATTTCTATGTAGGTCTTCTTTAATGTTTTTCAATAAAGGTTTATAGTGTCTTCTATTAAAATTTGGTATATTTCTTAGATTTATTCAAAGATACTATGGTTTTTGCTGGTATAATTTTTAATAATATATTCTAAGTTGTCCATAGTTTGTAAAAAATGAGTCTGGTTTTGCTATATATAGCTTGACTTTAGCAATCTTGGCAAACCCTCTTGTCATTTCGAACCATTTTTTACTAGATGTTTATGAATTCATTATGTAACCAATTATGCATCTGCTAATAAAAACAAATTTTTTGCCTTGTCTAGTGTGGCTCAGTTGGTTGGGCATTTTCCAATGCACAGAAAGGTTACCGGTTCAATTCCTGATCAGGGCACATGCCCGGGTTGTGGGCTTGATCCCTGGTAGGGGGCATGCAGGAGGCAGATGCTGTGCTATCACATAGATGTTTCTCACATAGATGTTCCTCTCTCACTAAAAATCAAAATCATTCTTTTAAAAAAATGTGTTTCTTCCTTCTTAATTCTTATATATTTTATTTACTTTTCTTATTTGTTGGAATACATAGGACTCTTGCATTTCTAACTGCCTTACAATCAGAGACAATGGCTGCCTTTTTCTAGATTACCTTTTCAAAGATGTTTGTATATTAAACAGTCTTAGAAGATAGAGATAGTACCTCCCTCACGAGCAAAGAGTAGGCATGCTTAGTATCCTATATAATAAATACAGCATTTTCTCTAGAATACAGGACAGGCCTGTTAATTTCTCATTATAAAAGATTCAGGGTTCCCTAATCTCAGGGTTCCCCTCCTGTCATACAACCCATTTCACATGCAAGTATCATTTAGCATTCTTCCTATTGTCCTGTGAGAACTGAGACTCAGCAAAACAGTTAAAAACATGTGCTAATGCTCTAGCCACAGATATTGCTGTGAAAAATAAACTGTTTTGTATCTGACACAGGAGTCTCATATCTTCTGCCAGCATCCATGCAACTCTGGCAGGCTACCTTGTTAGTTTGCATGTAGGGTAAAACCTCAGACCCTTCACAATTCTTGATAGTATTGTGCCCACTAGTATCTCCAGTACAAAGGTGAGCTGAGGGCATTATTGGCTTCTTCTTGACTTTAAAAGGAATGCTTCTAACATTTCACCATAAGCATAAGAATTAATTTAGATTCTTGGTAGATATCTTGATGGATACTCTTTTTCAGATTACGGGGAGTGGTTAAAAATTTCTAACTCGCCAGCTGGTGTGGCTCAGTAGTTGAGCACTGACCCATAAACCAAGAGTTCACAGTTTGATTTCTGGTCAGGGCACATGCCCAGATTGTGGACTCAAACACCAGTAGGGGGCATGCAGGAAGCAGCCAATTGATGGAGTTTCTCTCTCAGTAATGTTTCTATCTCTCTACTCCTCTCCCTTCCTCTCTCTAAAAATCTATTTAAAAAAAAAAAATTTTAAAAAGTCCTAACTCATTTGACTTGGGAAATTGTTGCCTATTCTAAAGAATTGATATAGCTTTCAAAAATGGATCTCCTTAGAATCAAAAATAAGGAAGGAATCCCTAGGAGGGAGTTACTGGAATTTCAGGTAAAAGAGTTATTCATTATGTCCTCATTTGACATTCTTGGCCCTAATCAATCAGAGGTCAGTGCCATCCCTAATGTCAATGTTTATGAACCCCTCCCCCAATTTTTAAAAATGTTCTCTAGAGCATGGGTTGCAGGCTCTTTCTATAAAGAATCAGACGGTAAATATTTTAGTTTTGTGCATACAGCCTCTGATGCAACTACTCAACTCTGCTGTTGTAATGCAAAAGCAGCTAAAGACAATACATAAATAAATGGGCACTGCTGTGTTCCAATAAAACTTTATAAAAACAGGTGGTGGAGAGATTTGCCTTGCAGGCTATATACTCTGACGACTCCTGCTCTAGAGGAATGAGTAAAGAATAGAATACCCTCAAATTTCACAGATAAGGAAACTAGAGACAGGGATAAAGTGATTTGCTCAGCATTCTGTTTGCGTGGTGTTTTGTACCAAACAAAGATTATAACCCTGGCCTCCTAACTGCTGGTGCTCTTCCCATATCACCCAGCAGAATAAGTGACACCCTGGCAGAATGTGCCTCTGCAAGTATCTTTATCCATTTTTACTAAATGTATGCAAATATATATGGATACTTGGCAGATGTCCATGAATATTCAAGTCTCTGTTCCAGTTCCCTCATCTGAGGTCTGCAGGATTTCTCTACTGTTACATCATTCCCAGATGGAGACACCATTGTTCCATCACAAGAATGTTCATGAAAACAAGCAATACAATTGAGTTGGAGGCTGAAACCAGAAGCAAAGACTTCCCACAATAACTCAGCATAAATCATTCTTCAGCTAAATATTTCTAAGGCTGTCCTTACAGTATTGACCACAGCCCTGATTTTTCATCTGTACACCATGACTCATAACCAATTTGAAGTCTATTTTCAAGTGAGAGTTCCTGCAGAATTGGATCTAATTTATACAAAGTAGCAGAATGTATCATAACTACTTCTTTTATTTTATCTGCAATTGCTGAAATTCTATCCACAAACACATTTTTGCACTGATTGATTCTTCATAAAAGTGCTAAATAATTTACCTCATGGAAGGACTGTGTAATCATAAGTAGCGCTTAGTAGGGATACACATAACATGAAGTAAAGCATTAGTTCTTAGGATGAGACAAGAACTATTACATAACCAACCTTGGCCAAAACAAGATACTTGCTGGTTTACTAAGTGTCTCTGGGCCATTTTTACCCACATTTGGTGCCATTTTTCACACACTGGTAAAAGACCAGACTACATTAACTAAATGTCTTCCAACTCCAAAATTTACTTTGGCTTAATTCAGAAGAAAAAAGAGAGAGAATGCTACATCCTGGAGAAATCCCCATAGAAGATGAACTCGGCATGAAGAACAGACAGAATTCAGATTATGGAAAGAGAAGACAGAGATACATAAAGAAAAAAGGTAGATCTGCACCAATGGGCTCCTCTCTTCCTCCTCACATCTAAATAGTAAAAACCACTCAGAAACTCTAGGATCATCCCATTATCAAGTGGCTCCTAAAGAGGCAACCTTGTAAGAAATGGTTCAGAATTTACTTTACCAGAGCAGCAATCATGAATGCCAATTAGAGCCGATAGTCTGACATATTTGGTCATTGTGCAGCAATAATTTTAGATGACAATTTCCATTAGAATCTGATGTATTCAAATCTTTTGGAGCTAACTAAATAATAGGCAAGAACAGGAAGCCAACAATTACACTTAATTCATGCTTTTTGATGAATAAGAAAAAAATACTTAAGCACTGGATTAGAGTCAGTCACACTGAAGTTCATTCTGTGCCTGAAAAACTAAAAGCTTTGAGAGTTGGTTTTCCCCCAACTCTCTGTAGACTGGCTAGGACTAGAATGTATATATCGTTTAAGTATACTATCAGTTCTCCAAAGGATAATGTGTAATACAAAGATATATAATACTAAATATCAAAACCAAAACCAAAACAGAGTTCTAAAGAAATTAAAACAAAGGTTTAGACATCTGAATTTTTAATAAGGACTTGTCCAGCAACATCATTTTCTTGCTTAACTTGGAAGCAAACCAAATTTCCTTATGTGGATGGCTTTGGAGCCTCCTAGTGGCAGCCTCAGGGGACCCACAGAATTAGTTCTAGAAAGGACCAGGCTTTCAAGGGAGTGTTAGTTATATGCTGGTAATAATTCAAACAAACACATCAGCTCCTACAATGTGCTCAACACACTATATTGGACACTAGGAATTCAAAGATTAATAAATATTGGTCCCTACCCTTATGGAGTTCACAGCCTGAAATAACAACAAATAAGAACAGAAATAATTCTAAAACAATGTAATAAGCACTTACAATCTGCATACTTAGGGAAAAGAGATAAAGTCAGAAGTGTGTAAAAAAGGGGGTTGAGTTCGTAACCAAATCTTTATTGAAGGATAAGTAGAAGTCTATCTGATGGAGACTCCAAGTACATTATATATTTTCATGCCTTTGCTAATTTTGCTTCCTGTTTGAAATATTCCCTTTTCCACATACCATAATTAGAATACTAAGACTAGAGTATAGTAAGGTGGCAAGAAACCTGGAGAAATAAGCTGGGAACAAACAAATGAGTGCCTTTATGGTTTGAAGTTTATTTCCAGGCTCTGAAGAGATGTCAGACAGAGGCTCTGTACCCAGAGAAGTGACCTACCGAAAACTATACATGAGACTAATAGCAGTATGAGGAATATGTTAAGAGAGCTGGGAAGCAGAGACACCCATTAATATATCACTAATGGTCCAGGAGAGAGGTAAGTTGGGTTGGCAATACAGCAATAGCAAGAAAGAGTATTCCAGAGTTAAAGATGGCTATACCTGATAGCCAAATAAATATGTGAGATTAGACTCAGAAAAGAACAAAAAATAATACAAAGCTTTCCTTAAGACACAAGGTAGAAAGTGATGCCATTAACCATGGTAGGGGACACAGGAGAAGTCGAGGGGATAAGTAATAATGAAAAACCTTACTAAATTTTATTTGGGGTACATATTAGATATGGGATTTATTTTAAAAAATCAAAAACACTAGAAGTATCTGCAAACTTCAAAAATCTGAAAAAAAATTATATTATAACCATCTCAAATAATCACAAGAGTTATAACACTACTGAAATATTATTTCTTATTGATATTGGAAAAAGAACAATTACTTCCATTTTTGTAGATAACAACTTCAAATTGATCCACTATCAGCAAACTAAACTCTCATTAAACAATGACAATTTTCTAACAAATGCGAACATCTTATTCCCCTTACTTTTGTCCCTTTGTTTTATCCAAAAATACTAAACCTTCAAGGAACACCTTGATTTCCATATTTTTTAATATATATTTTTTAATTTCAGAAAGAAAGGGAGAGGGAGATAGAGATAGAAATATCAATGATAAGAGAATCTGCCTTCTGCATACCCACACTGGGAATCAAGCCCCCAACCGGGGCATGTGCCCTGACCGGGAATCCATAGGTCAATGCTCAACCACTAAGCCACATCGGCCAGGCTGATTTCCGTCTTTGCAGAAAACTTTATCTATTATGTTAACATATCTGAACTCTCAGAGCACTTAGCATGGATAACATCCTATCTAATAAAAGACAAAAAGGGTAATTAACCATACCTCCACTACGCTTCCCATTGGCTAATCAGGGTGATATGCAAATTAACTGCCAACAAAGATGGCGGCCGGCAGCCACGCAGCTGAAGCGAACATGAGGCTTGCTTGCTCCAGTGATGGAGGAAGCCAAGGTTCCCCGCCTGCCGCGGCCCAGTTCTGAGCTCCGGAAGCAACAATGTTTCAATTATAGAAGCTAAACAAACCCCAGATACCTGCTTTCAGCCGGCCGGGGCCTCAGAGCTGGGAGCGCCAGTAACGGCAACAATGTTTCAATTATAGAAGGTAAATAAATCACAGAATTAAAAAAAAAAAAAGAGAGAGAGAGGCTGGGAGCTTCAGTCGCCCGCCAGCCTGAAAACGGCCCTCAGCCCCTCACCCAGACTGGCCAGGCACCCCAATGCAGACCCCAACCCTGAAGGGGGTGTGACCAGCTGCAAACAGCCACCAGCCCCTCACTCAGGCCGGCCAGGCACCCAAGCGGGACCCCCACCCTGATCTGGGACACCCTTCAAGGCAAACCAGCCAGCCCCCACCCATGCACCAGGCCTCTATCCTATATAGTAAAAGGGTATTATGCAAACTGACCCTAACAGCAGAAAGACTGGGAATGACTGGTCACTATGACACACACTGACCACCAGGGGGCAGACGCTCAATGCAGGAGCTGCCCTCTGGTGGTCAGTGAGCTCCCACATGGAGGAGCTCTGCTCAGCCACAAGCCAGGCTGATGGCTGCCAGTACAGTGGTGGTGGTGGGAGCCTCTCCTGCCTCCTTAGCAGCTCTAAGGATGTCTGACTGCAGCTTAGGTCTGCTCCCCGCTGGCAAGTGGACATCCCCCAAGGGCTGCCGGGCTGCCAGAGGGATGTCTGATTGCCATCTTAGGCCAAATCCCCCGAGGAGCAGGCCCAAGCCAGCAGGTGGTCATACCCCGTGGGGTCCCAGACTGCGAGAGGGCACAGTCCTGGCTGAGGGACACCTCCCCCCCCCCCCCTGCCGAGTGCACAAATTTTTGTGCACCGGGCCTCTAGTTCTACTATATTGTCCTTTATGATTTGCTGAAGTATTAATGAAATTTAGTTGTTTCTCTACCTATATTTAAGTTCTTTAAGGAGTAAGACATGGACCTACTGCCCTCAGCCAGAAGTCAACTAATCATTTACTCCTCCTCCTTTACATTTCACAAATGATAAAACTGAGCCCATACATGTCAAATAACTTGGCCAGGGTTCACACAAACTTGTAGTAGATCTCAGAATGAAACCAGATACCCAGAGTTCTACTTCTATAATATTTCTATGCTTTCAGATGTCCCATGAGTATTTAGTGAACTTGTACTATTATGCTTCCTTTCCTATGGAGCACTTTTGCATCTCAATAGGATATTCAAATGCCAAAAGACTCAAATGAATGATTATTTAATGGCGGGATTATAAGCACCTTGGAAGGCAGTAAAAAAGATATTTGAGGACAGTGAGACATTCTGGGAAACTTAAAATCATATCACAAATTTTAGCATCCAGTCATGATGAAATAAGAGAAATTAGATTAACTCTCCTACCTTAAATAGCTTAAAAGAGAACCAGTATATGTGAAACAATGGTTCCAGGCATAGGAAGACAGAAAGCGCAGGACACTGATCCCTGAGGAAGGAAAAACAAAGAAGGTGAGCCCTGTGATGCCCTCTCTCACTACCTGGAAAGAGCTTTCAAGCTTTAGTACAGGACGGGGAACCCAAATAGGACTCAGAAGTCTTGCGGAATTGAGGAGGCAGAGTTCAGAACTAGGAGAGGCCAAGGCAACTAGAAGTTACAGAACAGAGTACAGAAGAGGTGGAGCTACACAAAAAGTAGGAGATCCAGAGATCTGCAGAGGAGGCACCTGACAACTCTGGGTAATAACCTGCCATATGTGAAAAAAATTACCAAGGCAAAAAAAAAAGAATGACCAGGAATGAGTAAGTGAAAAAATCACCATAGTTTACATAGGATCAGAAATAGTTCATGTTCTGGGCACCCAGACTAAAAAGACTTCATTATACACAAGGCATGGAGCACGAAGGGTATGGATGTCAAATGGTACTGCCTCAGAAAGGTATTGCTTCAACAGAGAAGCCAAATTAGCCATAGAAAGAAGACTGTTTTTGATCACCCTTACAAAGTTTAAAAATCAAACTGACTCCAAGGAATTTAATTTCATCACCCCCACACACACACACAAAAATTTTAATATCAAAATATCCCGCATCCAACAATGTAAAATTCAAAATGTCTGGCATCCAATTAAAAATTACCAAGCATACAAAGCAGCAAGAAAATATGACCCATACAAAGGAGAAAAAAATCAATAAATATAAAGACACAGAAATTATAAAAAATGTAAGTAGTAACCAAAGATATGAAAAAAATTCAAATATATTCTATGTGTTAAAGATAAAAGAAAGCACAAGACTGAAAATTAGAAATATTTAAAAAATGGAATTTCTAGAAAAAATATATAGCTAAAATGAAAGTACACTAGATTGGATTAACAATAATTTAGACACTGCACAAACAATGATTAATGGAATTAAAGAGAGCAATAGAAACTATCCAAAATGACAAATATGGAGAGGAAAAAAGACTGAAAAATTTTAACAGAGCATCACTGAGCTATCGGACAATCTTAAGCAGCATAACATAGTAATTGGTGCCAAAAGGGATGAGAGAAGAAAAAGATTAAATACTTAAGAAAATAATGGTCAAAACTTTTAAATTACAGTCATGTGCTACATAACCACTTTCAACAACAGACTGCAGTGATTCCATCTACATACATAAAAAGCTAAGCAACCATCCGACTGTCTGACCATCCAATAGGCATGACCCACACTGACCAGTAGGGGGAAGACTCTCAATACAGAAGATGCTGAGCTGCGGTGAAGCACCCTAGAACCAGAGAGGAGGGAACCCAATTCCTCATAGGGTGCGTGATACCACATTCAGCCATGGGTTATGTTGTTGCTGAGGCACTGTTGGCCAGAGTCTGGTTTACTGCCGAGCTGCAGTGACCGCATTCACCCTTCGAACCGCAGTGGCGCCCCAGATGCAGCCGGCTGGGGAGGGACCGCGGGAGGTTGGCTCCAGGGTGTGTCTAGCCCATCTCACCCAGTCCTGCCCCGCCAGCCACCTTCTAATTAATTTCCTTACAATATGCACAAATCTGTGCACTGGGCCACTAGTAAGATTATAATGGAGGAGCATGGATGAAAAATGGATACTGTAATAAACCTGACAAGTCCAATGACTGCAAGTAACCTCACAGGGTGATCTGATCATAAATTCCTAACTGGGAAGGTCATGGTAGGTAGTCATGCCCCAGGCATATAACTTCTTTAGTAAAAGGTTTATCTTTGCCTTAAACAAGCCTTTCCATTGTCCTTGTACATCTAGGTTAATACACCTTTGAAATGTCAGAGTAATACCCTTTTCAGACCCCCAGAAGCATAACCACCCCCAAGAAAACATATAATTATCCTGTCTCCCACCTTCCTTACATTCCCTCCTTAATTCCAAATGCATAAAAGAAACTGTAAGCCCTAGCTGGTTTTGCTCAGTGAATAGAGCATCCGCCTGTGGACTGAAGGATCCCAGGTTTGATTCTGATCAGGGGCACATGCCTGGGTTGCAGCTCGATCTCTGGTAGGGAGCGTGCAGGAGGCAGCCAATCAATGGTTCTCTCTCATCATTGATGTTTCTATCTCTCTCTCCCTCTCCCTTCCTCTCTGAAATCAATAAAAATGCATTAAAAAGGGAAGAAAGAAACTATAAACTGCCATTCTCAGGAACACTTGAAATCTTGCTTCCCAGCAACTGTCATCAGTTTGGCTCAAATAAACTCATAAAATTTCGCTACAGGTTTGAATGTTTCTTATATCAACAGGAGGTATACATGTTATTAAACTTCTTTTTTCCTGCTAATCTGTCTTTTATTACAAGATGTGCCAGCCAAGAACCTAGAAGGGTAGACATAAAATTATTTTTCCTCCCCTACAGACCAACAGGCCATACCATTGTGGATGGGGGGGGGGGGGGAGGAGTTCTATAGAAAATAACCTCACAGAGCAATCTGATCATAAATTTCAAACAGGTCAGGTCATGGTGGGTAATCATGTCCCAGCCATATAACTTTTTAGTAAAAGGTTTATCTTTGTCTTAAGCCTTTATTTCCGTACTTCTAGGTTTAACACAACTTTGAAATAACAACCCTCAAGAAAGCATATAATATTGTTAACTATACCATAATCCAAATTCCTGCCATGTTTTCTCCCATCTCTATGTAATCTTCCTTAATTTCCCTCCTTAATTTTAAATGCATAAAAGAAGCTGCAAAACTGTTATTCTCCAGAGAGTCCAGAGCATTTGAGATCTTGCTCCCTGGCATATGTCATCAGTTTGGCTCAAATAAACTCTTATAAAATTCTCAACTGTCACTTATGTTCTTATATTTATGTGTATTTGTTAAAACTGTAAAAGATGTTCACAGATTATTTTGCCCAGTATCTATGCAAGATGTATGGGTAGCTTAAACTACTCATGACCTGGTGTCTGTATGTAAGAGACTGGTCTGTCTCTCACATTTTAAGTGTATGTATACTGTGTATATAATATAGGAGCATTAAAATGGGAAATTGCACATGTTACCTTTCAGTTCTATCATGTTAGGAGGAAATAGTTGCCAAATAATGTTTAGATTAAGACTGGTTTAGATTTTTTTTTTAATTCTCTACAGGTTTGGATGTTTCTTAAATAACACCATACCACCTACATTTTTATAAGTGCACTCTATGATGTGTGCAGAAACAAAATCGCCTAAAGATGCATTTCTCAGAACCACTGTTAAATGGTGAATGACTATAGATTAAAACTATAAACCCATGCCCTAACTGGTTTGGCTCAGCGGATAGAGCGTCGGCCTGCAGACTGAAGGGTCCCAGGTTCGATTCTGGTCAAGGGCATGTACCTTGGTTGCGGGCACATTCCCAGTAGGGGGTGTGCAGGAGGCAGCTGATCGATGTTTCCCTCTCATCGATGTTTCTAACTCTCTATTCCTCTCTTTTCCTCTCTGTAAAAAATCAATAAAATATATATTTTTTTAAAAAACTATAAGCCCAGAGAACCCCAAGAAAAAGAAACAGGAAGAACACCACAACACATCAAATTATTGAAAACCATACATGAAGAGAAAATCTTAAAAGTAGAACAAAAAGACATGTTAGAGGGGAAAAATATACATATATATGTACGTATATGCCCCTGCCCACTGCCCGCCACCGCTGCAGCTGGGGCCTCTGCCAGTCTGCCTCGGCTCCCACCCGCTGCAGCTTTGTCCAGAAGGAAGGACGTCCGGAAGGATGTCCGGTCTAATTAGCATATTAAGCTTTTATTATTATAGATATATATATCTGCAGGCCCATCAGTAGACAAGTAGATAAAAAGGCTGTGGTACATTTACTAGTACACCATGGAGTACTATGCAGCTGTGAAAAAGGAGCATCTCTTATCCTTTGAGACAGCATGGAGGGACCTGGAGAGTATTATGTTAAGCGAAATAAATCAATCAGAGAAAGATAAATATCACATGATCTCACTCATATGTGGAATCTAATGAACAAAATAGATCCAGAGACATAGAAGTATGGAACAGACTGATGAATCTCAGAGGGAAGGTGGGGGTGGGGATTAGGGAGAGATTAACCAGGGAATTTACATGCATATATTTATAGCCCATGGACACAGACAATACTGTGGTGAAGGTCTGTGTGGGGTGAAGGGGGTCAATGGGAAAAAAAGGCAGGGGACATCTGTAATACTTTCAACAATAAAGATAAATTTTTAAGAAAAGGATGGGGAGGAAGCAGAGAAAGAGAAATTTTTTTACAAAACCATTTGCAAAGGCTGTCACTTGTTCTATCCACTCACAAGGTAATTCCTCACCTAAGTCTAATTGAGACCTACTAAATACACTTGAGACATCATCAAAATACATTGGAAAATAGCACTGTTATTATCTCCCAGTGCTTTAGAACTTCAGAAAGAGAAAGTTTAATAAAGCCACTGCAATAAAAGGAAGTTTGGGAGTAAAGTAAGATTCAAACAGGACTTGGAAGGCAGGGTAAATCTGGGATTTTAAAAAAAGCGAGCCTTTGGACATGTGAAATAATTTGTTTAAATATTTTTAGAATATCGAAATGGAAATTCATTTGCAGAGATGAGAAGTTATCCTTGGGAAAAGCCCCTGATTTCCATTCAGATTCATATGAACTAGCTTCTGTGCTCAAGACTTCCTAATTCTGAGAATTGGAAATTCCACACTCCCTTCTCTCTGCAAGAGTCCTATTTCCCCACATGACTTTTCCCCCTTTTAGCACAAGAGACATCTCACAAATTAACTTCTGCCACATGCAGCTGGCACCAAAGCAAACCAAGCTGTGGGGTGGCTGACCCAGAATTACTGATGAATGTTCAAAGTAAACATGTTTTCAGCCAATCTGGAATGGTATATTTCTAAGAGGACAGAGAGCTCTTAAAATTAATTAACTCATCCGGACAAACTGTCCATCCAGTGGAAGTTTTTCAGTAATGAATATCAGACCACAGATCTTCCTGCAGCTGAGCTTGTTTATCATTCAAGGAGACTGCTTCTGCATGTTTCATGGATAACTTCATGATTTTTATTTTTACTGGCTTCTGGTTTCTTATATTTATATAAACAGGCCAAGAAAGCAAAACACACAAGTTTAAATGGAAGATCCCACAGTTCCCCAAAAGGCAGAGACACCTATCTTTCTCTTCTTTTCGAAATGTCAAAGTAGACAACTGAGGAGAAAAAGACCCCATGTTTGGGAGAAGAGGAGAGGGCCTCATTAAAAAACTTACTTAAGTGGTTTTGTCAATTGTAGAAATTCTAATAAAGTGCTTTCTAATGCAAAGACTGAGTGGGGAGTTGTACACAAAATGACATCAGACCCACATGAAGACTGCAGCTTAACCCTAAATTAAGAAGTGCCAAAGTTAGCGTCCTGAAAGAACTCAATTAAATGGTTCATGCCACGTCTGTTTTTTTCTGTTGTTTTGTTTGACTGTTTATTTTTATTTACATAGAACATAATCTTCTGAATGATCTCTGTGACTCTGAATGGAGCAGTACATCTTACATGGGTACTTTTGGGGATAGAGGGAAACCTTTGAAATATCCAAGAATGTCTTGCCTTCCTCTGAATTAATCAACCACACTGCCTGATGGGGAGTTCTTACTATTCTTTTAGTAACAGGGGGCCCAAGAGATGCTCTGGCCAGCTTAGGAAGCAGACAGAGTGCCTCCAACTCTCTGAGAACTAGCCTCTGTAGATCTTTTGTTACCCCACATGAATCTACCCACATGAATGAACCCTCCCAATGGAGTTTTTCTAACTTCATTCAGTACAAAGTCCTTCATGCCACAGATCACTTTACGGGCCAATCATGTGATGACTCAATAATATACCATGCAAATGTACTATAGAATTACTAATGTAAAACATAAATCTGACAAAAGTGAAGGAGATAAAGAGGAGATAGCTTTACATAGACTCAAAACTACCTTGGCATAACACTACTAAAATGTACACTTAAAAATGGTTAAGATGGAAAATTTTTTCCCAAGGTCACAATAATTTATTAGTAGCTAAAGAGATGTTTCTGGACTAAGAAAAAAAATAAACATTCAAAAACAACAATACAAAACAAAGACCTACTAACCATAATCTCTCACACAACTCACCTATGTTTCTGAATCTCAGACACCTCATTCTAAAAGATGAGTAGTAATACTTTTCTCACAGGGTTTTATAAATATTTAAATAAAACAAAATACAGTAAACATTTTGCACAGTATCTGGCACATAGTAAATATTCAAAGATATCAGTTTCCATCAGTTTGAATGTCCTTACTTTCCTCGTAATTAATATATATCCCACGTTCAAAGGCTGTTAAATCATGTTGTTTACCTATATCTTCAGAAAAAAATCACTTCTACTGTCGTGGTAAACAACCTGCTTCCCTATTTATAATGGTCTGGCCCTCTAGCAACTTCAGCGTGAAATTATAGCTAATTTGCCTACAAACGTCAGGTGGTCATAATAATCTGGCCACTCAGTGTATATCCATTAATCAAAGCTTTATCTACTGTGTGGTTCTCCACCATTTTAAAAAGATGGGTATGGAAGAAATAAAATGAACTCCACATTCAAAGATCTTACAATTGAGTTAAGATGCCAAAAAGAGTCACAGTGAACACTTTAAAATCCTATTTTACTCATATAATAAACTTTAGAGTTTTATAAATGACATAAATCTTTATTGTAGCAAAAACACTTATCATGAGATCAAATCTCTTAAAATTTAAAGTATACAATATAGTGTTATTACAGCAGATGTTACACAATGTTGTACACCAATTTCTCTAAAACTTAGTATAACATCTTCAAGAGTCATCCATGTTGTTGCATAGGTAAGGACTTCTTTTTTTTAAGGCTGAAAAATATACCATTGTATGTATACTAGTATACCACATTTTCTTTATCTACTCATCCATTGATAGACATTTAGGTTGTTACCATATTTAGCTAATGTGAATAATGTGGCAATGAACATGGGCGTGCACATATCTCAATATCCTGATTTCAATTCTTTTGGATAAATATCCAGAAGTGTTGCTGGGTTTTATGGTATTTCAATTGATAATTTTTTGAGAAAGTTCTATACTGTTCTCCATAGTGGCTACAGTATTATACATTCCCATCAATGCTGTACAAGGTTTAATTCCTCACCAACACTTACCTTTTGTTTCTTTGATAATAGCCATCATAAAAGGAATGAGGTGATATCTCATTGTGGTTTTGATTTGCATTTCTCTGATGATTAGTAGTATTGAGCATCTTTTCACATACCCTTGGCCATTTATATGTCTTCTGTGGAGATATGTCTACTCAAGTCCTTTACCAAGTTTTCAATTGGGTTATTAGTGGTTTTTCTGCAATTAAGTTGAAGGAGTTCCTTATATTTTAGCTATTAACCCCTTATCAAATATATGATTTGTAAATATTTTCGCCTATCCCACAGGTTGCCTCTTTACTATTCTTTCCTTTGCTGTGCAGGAACTTTTAGTTCGATATAGTCCCACTTGTCTTTTTGGCTTTTGTTGCCTGTGCTTTTGCTATCATATCCAAGAAATAATTTATAAGACCAAGATCGTGAAGCTTTTCCCATTTTCTTCTAGGAGTTTTACACTTTCAGATCTCATGTTTAACTCTAATTTATTTTCATTTGACTTTTTGCATAGTATCAAATAAAGGTCCAATTTAATTTCTTTGCCTATGGATAATGAATATCCACTTTTCCCAACACCATATGTTGAAGAGGCTATCCTTTTGCCATTGTATATTTTTGGCACCCTTGGTGAAAATCAGTTGACTATATCTGCATGGATTTATTTTTGGGCTATTCTGTGCCATTGATCTATATGTCTGTTTTATGCTAGTGTCATACTCTCTTATTACTGTAGCTTTGAAATATATTTTGAAATCAGAAAGTGTGATGTTCCCAGCTCTGTTATTCTTTCTCAGAATGGTTTTGGCTATTTGAGGTCGCTTCTGGTTCCAAATTAATTTTAGGACTGTTTTTCTATTTTTGTATAACAATAGATGCCAGATGCCGCTGGGATTTCAGTAGGGGTTGCATATAATTTGTAAATTGCTTTGGGTATTATGACTATTTTAAAATATTAAATACTCTAATCCATGAACACAGGATGTCTTTTCATTTATGTGTGTCTTCTTTAATTTCTTTAGTCAATGTTTTATAGTTTTCAGTGGACTCCTCTTTCACCTATTTAGTTAAATTTATTCCTGAGCATTTTGTTCTTTTTGATGTTATAATAAATGAGATTGTTTTCTAATTTCCTTTTTCCGATAGCCCATTGTTAGTGTATAGAAATGCAACTCATTTCTTATGTTGATTTTTGTGTCCTACAACACTACTGAATTCATATATTAGAGCTAAGATAGTAAATTGTTTGTTATATGTTTTTGTCACAATTTAAAAAAAAAAAACTACATGGGCAGATAGTGACTCATTACTATTAGTCACTGACTTGTTGAAATGTTTTCCATATACTAGTATAGCAAAATGATAGGTGCCTAGAAACATGGTATCAAATATTTTGTAAATAATTCCAAGCCCCTGTTACCAGATTTATCTTTAGGAGGTACAATACTGTGCTGCTGATTTTTAGCTCTAAAACTGATGCTCCCCACATGTCTATTAGAAATGTACTTGGAAGTGTTTTACCAGATAAAATAATGCTTTGGAGTCAAAGTGATCTGAGTTCTGTCCTAGCTCTGCCAAATACTAGCTGTATGATCTTGAACAAGTTATATAATAGCTCTGAGCCCTGAGTTTCCTCCTCTATACAATAATAAAAATGGTACCTATCTCATAAGTTGTTTGAGAGAATTAAATAAAATAGTAGGTATAACGTGGGTACAATGTCTAGCTCATATGAAATGTTTCATAAAAGTCATCAATAATAAAAATAGCCATATGATCATAACAACACCGATGATGATGATTAACTGGGCCATCCATTCACTCATCTAATCCCTATTTATAAACAAGAACATACAACTGTAGGATAATAGAGCAGGTTTAAGAGTGCAATATTAGCTACAGGAAAGATTTTTTTCCTCTACCAGTATGTGTTAACTAGATTCATACATACACTGAGTGGCCAGATTATTATGACCACCTGATATTTGTAGGCAAATTACCTATAATTTCGCGCTGAAGTTGCTAGAGGGCCAGACCCTTATAAATAGGGAAGCAGATTGTTTACCATGACAGTATAAGTGATTTTTTTCTGAAGATATGGGTAAACAACGTGATTTAACAGCCTTTGAACATGGGATATATTTGAACGTAAGTGGCCAGATTATTATGACCACCCCATCAGTAATTCGTTGGGCCACCTTTTGCCTTCAATACTGCGGCGATTCTTCTTGGCACTGACTCCACGAGATGTTGAAAGGTGATGCGAGGAATGTGACACCATGCCTGATGAATAGCACTGTCCAGTTCTGTGAGATTTGATGGTTGTGGAACCAGCTGCCTGATGGCTCTTTTAACTTCGTCCCACAAATGCTCAATTGGATTGAGATCTGGTGATTGTGGGGGCCACCTAAGCAAGGTAAAGTCTCCCTCATGTTCTTGAAACCACTCCTGCACAATACGAGCACCATGGCATGGCACATTGTCTTGCTGAAAGAAGCCATCTCCATTGGGATACGCCAGTGATGGCGAACCTATGACACGCGTGTCAGAGGTGACAGGCCAACTCATTTTTTTGGTTGATTTTTCTTTGTTAAATGGCATTTAAATATATAAAATAAATATCAAAAATATCTTTGTTTTACTATGGTTTCAAATATCAAAAATTTTCTATATGTGACATGGCACCAGAGTTACATTAGGGTTATTCAAAATGCTGACACGCCGAGCTCAAAAGGTTCGCCATCACTAGGATATGCCATCAACATGATAGGATGAACCAGATCAGAAATGATACTTAGGTATGTTGTGCTATTCAGATGTTGTTCCACACGAATTAAAGGGCCCAAATCATGCCAGGAAAACATGCCCCAAACAATAACACTGCCCCCACCAGCTTGAAGGGTTGTACTCATGCATGTGGGGTGCATGCTTTCATGCTTTTTCCACCATATTCTCTCTGCCATCTGCATGATGCAACTGGAAACGTGATTCATAAGACCACATGACTTTTTTCCAATGCTCGACTGTCCAATCCTTGTGTTCCTGTGCGAATTGGAGATGTTTTCTCTTGGTAACTGCAGACAGCAAACAGGCCTTCGGCTTCCATATCCCATATGATGAAATGTACGGCTAATTTGCCTACAAACATCAGGTGGTCATAATAATCTGGCCACTCACGTTCAAGTATATCCCATGTTCAAAGGCTGTTAAATCACTTTGTTTACCCATATCTTCAGAAAAAAGTCACTTCTACTGTCGTGGTAAACAACCTGCTTCCCTATTTATAATGATCTGGCCCTCTAGCAACTTCAGCGCAAAATTATAGGTAATTTGCCTACAAACGTCAGGTGGTCATAATAATCTGGCCACTCAGTGTATGTCACACAGATATGCCATATATATATACATATACATATACATATACATATACATATACATATACATACATACATATCGGGGGAAGTCTCAAATACAAAAGTGTTTTCTGCCCAGGTAATAATAATTTGAAAACATTTTAACCACATTCTCAACTATTGAATTGTCTGACTTTATTTTGACTTTGGGTAGAGGAATCAGTTAAAAAAAAAAAAAGTAGAAGAGGGATTGTTTCTAATTGAAATGACAGAGCCAAAAACCTGCTATGCACTGACTAAATTTTTTTTAATTAAGTTTGACTCATGCTGATGCTATTAATCCCTCAGTTTATAAAGATTTTTTGGTCCCAGTAAATTCTCTTAAAAAAAAAAAAGGTCTCCCTTTCATGTTACAACTGGAGCACAAATTAATTGTAAAGGATACTATCCATATCAAATCAATTACTATGTCCTGTCAACTTTTCATTTGTAATAACTCTCTATCCTTTTCTTTCCCACTACTGATGCACTAATGTAGTCTATCCTCATCTCACTCCTGGATATCTTCACTAGCCTCTCTTTTGTCCCTCTGCAGCCAGGAATCTACCATTGTTCTATTCTGTCCTATGAGCCATAAGAAAAATCTTTCTAAAATATTACATACAATTTTCTTAGTTACAACCCTTCCTTGACTCTCTATTGTCTAAAGAATAAAATACAAACCCTTTAACTTATCCCTCGAGTTAACTTTCAGAGAGTCTTCCACAGTCTAGTTCCAATCCCAATCCATTTTCATCTCTCAAGAAAAGCCTTTCATAATTGGTTCCCAAGTGGCCTTGGTATATTGGATATATGATTGACCCAATGGTACATGATCATTATCTTTAGCTCATTAATTCCCAAATATTAAGCAGTTTGTGAAAAAAAAAGAAAAAGAAAAAAAATCCCTTCATTTCCAAATACCCTTGATGATGACTAAAAACCCCAGAAAAGGGATCAAAATTTAATATGCATAAAATTTAAAAACCACTCTATATTCCTTAATTCCCAAGAAAAGTTAACTTCTCAACCTAGCTCCCAGTTATTTCCAGAGGCCTTGCAACTTTTAAGAAACCAGAACTACCAGAAGATGAGCATAATATTAGTCTCCATGGTGGTAACTCATCAGCCTAACAATGTCATCAAGTTTTCACAATGCTCACTTCTATATAGTCACCATAGCCCTCTCCTGTACTAGTATAGCAAATGAGGATGCTAGAGGAGCAAAGCAAGAACTGGAAGTGGAGGAATAAATCAGCTGCCAGGCTGGGAACAAAATTCAGGAATTCTACTCCCTCCTCATACCCAATTACTAAGAGTTGTCCATTTAGTTTTTGTCTGTTTTTAATTTTTTCCCTGCATTTTTTTCCTTCTGAATAAACAAACTATTTTGAAGGCACCAAGACTCTCAAGATGTGAGAGCTCCCTCTTTACATGCAAATCACAGCTTCTTAAGACCTCTATTTTCCACAAGAGAATATTTTATAACATTAGACTCATAGGTTCTCTATAGATACTGGGGCTTCTCTGGTTAATGGTGATTGTAAGCAAAGATCCAGTAACAGCCACTGGAAGGACAACTACCCTCAAGTTAAGTGAATTAAAGATCTTTGTTTTCAATTTGCATGGATATCAGACCACAACAACCTAACCCATTCATTATTCTTTCAACAAATATTTATCAAACACCTACAATGTGCCAGGCCCTATGCATGGCACAGAATATATAGTGTTTTTAAAAATACCACCACACAAGCAGGCAGATTGATCCCGCCTGAATGAAACCAAGGCAGTGGCATCTGACAGAGAGGAGCAGTGGATCCCTGAGAGCTTTAACGCAGTACTATCTAGCAGGAAGCTGAGACGTGGCAGACAGAACAGTGGAGAGGGGACTCAGGCCAGCTCCCATGGGACATTAAATACTCAGCTGAAGTAAACAAACTTCACTACTTCACTTTTTTTTATCTTTTACTTAAGAAACTAAAATATTTTTCTTCATTTTATTTTTATTTTTTATTAGTATTATTGCTAGAGGCCCAGTGCACAGATTCGTGCACTGGTAGGGTCCCTTGACCTGGCCTGCGGGGATCAGGACGAGGGCAGCAGTCTGACATCCCCCGAGGGGTCCCGGAGTGCAAGTGGTCACTCTGCAAAGTTGTAGCTCCACAGCTCCTGTGTTAAGCATCTGCCCCCTGGTGGTCGGTGTGCGTTATAGCTACTGGCCTGTCGGCTGGTCACTTAGGCATATATATATATATATATATATATATATATAGATATATATATATATATATATATAGCACGATGCACAAAATTCGTGCAAGGGGCTCGGCCCTCGCAGCCCCGGCTTCGTCTGGAAGGTTGTTCGGCTGTCCGGACTAATTAGCATACTACACTTTCATTATTACAGGGGTTTTTTTTCTGATTTTTTTATTTTTTAGTGTCCTACATTCTATTTTTATTTTATTATTTTTTATCATTATTTTACTCTATCTTATTTTTTCCTTTCTGCCAACCCTTTCTTCCTCATTTCCCCCCTTTTAATCCTGTCTCTCTTCTGCTGTTCCTATTTTAGTTTTTCTCTCTCCTTTCTTTTTACCCCGATAAAAATTTATCTTCTTTATCTGTTCTATTGACGCATCCTATATAATAAATGCCTAATATGCAAATTGACCAAACAGCAGAATGACTGGTGGCTATGATGCACACTGACCATCAGGGGACATATGCTCAATGCAGGAGCTGCCCCCTGGTGGTCAGTGAGCTCCCACAGGGGGAGTGCTGCTCAGCCAGAAGCCAGGCTCATGGCAGGCAAGCACAGTGGCGATGGCAGGAGCCTCTCCCGCCCCTGCAGCAGCGCTAAGGACCCCTCAGGGGATGTCTGCCTAAGCCAGCAAGTATATATTTTTCCGTGCACAAATGTCATGATCTGGGCCTCTAGTTACTATTATAGTAGTCTCTGTTAGCTTATTCATAAATCTAATTTCCTCTCCCCTGCTCCAAGTCCATGCACCCTTCTCTTTTTTCTTTCTTCACTGGCCAATTTTTTTCTTGTTGCTGTTGTTTGTTTATTTTTTTTTATTTTATGCTTTTGTTTTCCCTCTCCTCACTTGTTCTCTTCCTCTACTAATAGCTTAATTAGATTCACTCACCCATCTCAGGCCTATCTGCTCCCTCCTCTATTCTTCTTTTCCAAAAATAGATGAATATATAGATAGATAGAGTAAAGAAAGGGGAAATCTTTTTTTTATTGAATATTTTGTTTTTTACTTTTCTTCTTATACACTAATTCTCTTTTTACCTCTTCTATACTGAATTGTGGGCATTCCCCCATTCATTCAATTTCTTTGCCTTACCTTCTGGAAATAAGCTCTGCCTCTTCAGATTCAGCTCCCTTCCTTTTTATCTGAGTGTTCGGTGTTTGCATTTTTTGGGTTAGTTGTGGGTTTTGTGGTTTTCCCCCATATATGTATATATTTTTCCCTTCTTCTTTCCTCTTTTTCTTTTCTCTCTTACCTTTTTTCCTTTTCTCAATAACATTTTTGCACTGTTTTCTCTCCCCTAAGTCTCTTTTCTCTGGTGGTCACCTTTATTTGGGGTTATTGGTGTCATGAATACAGTCGTGTTTCATTCCCTGTCTGTCATGTCTTCTCAAGGTGTATTTTGTGCCTTGTGGTCAAAGTGGTAGAGAGTAAGCCACACAACTAGATAGCCTGAGAGGAGCAAAAGTGGAAAGACAAAGAAACAGCCCCCATACGAAAAAAAAAAAAAAAGGAGGAATCACTGGGGGAAAAAAGTAAACGAAATGGAAGCAAGCAATTTCTCAGAGAAAGAATTCAGAGCAATGGTCATAAGGACACTGAAGGATGGAAGACATTTTCAACAACATGTGTAAGAACCAAGAGGAAATGAAGAAGAACCAAGAAGAAATGAAGAATGACATAGCTGCAATAAAGAACACAACAGAAAGCATCAACAGTAGACTAGAAGAAGCTGAGGACCGCATCAGTGAGCTAGAAGACAAGGTTGGAAAAAACATCCAAGTAGAGCAGCAACTGGGAAAAAAAAACAAAAAACTTAAAAAACAGGAGAGCCTAAGGGAGCTTTGGGACAACAGGAAGCAAAACAATATCTGCATAATAGGGGGTCAGAAGGAGAGGAAACTGAGCAAAGAATAGAAAACCTGTTTGAAGAAATAATGACAGAAAACTCGCTGATATTGGGAAGAAAAAACCCACACAAGTTCAAGAAACTCACAGAGTCCCAAACAAAATGAAACCAAAAAGACTGACACCAAGTACATCATAATTAAATTAGCAAACACCAGTGACAAAGTAAGAATCTTAAAGGTTACCAAAGAGAGACAGAAAGTTGCCTACAAGGGATCTCTCATCAGACTATCAACTGATTTCTCAACAGAAACACATCAGGCCAGAAGGAAATGGAATGAAATGTACAAAGTGATGCAAAGCAAGGGACTGAATAGAAGAATACTGTACCCAGCAACTCTATCATTCAAAATTGATGGTGAAATCAGAAGCTTCACAGACAAAAAAGGGCTAAGGAAGTTTATTACCACCAAACCAGCAATGCAAGAAATGCTAAAGGGACTGCTGTCAAAAGAAGAAATAGGAATAAACACAGGCATAAAGAATAAAAATGGTTACAAACAAGTACCTATCAATAATAACCTTAAATGTAAATGGATCAAATGCTCCAATCAAAGACATAGGGTAGCTGAATGAATAAGAAAACATGACCCATATATCTCCTGTCTACAAGAGACCCACCTCAGAACAAAGGACTCACACAGACTGATAATGAAGGGATGGGGGAAAAAATTTCAGGCAAATGGAAATGAAAAAAAAAAAAGCTGAGAGAGCAATACTTATATCTGACAAATTAGACCTCAAAGTGAAGGCCATAATAAGAGATAAGGAAGGCCACTTCATAATACTAAAGGGAGCAATTCAACAAGAGGATATAACTCTGGTAAACAGATATGTACCCATTACTGGAGCACCCAAATATATAAAAATAAAACTTCTGGAAGATATCAAAGGAGAGATCAACAGCAATACAATCATAGTAGGGGACTTTAATACCCCATTGACACCATTGGATAAATCCTCTAAACAAAAAATACGCAAAGAAACATCAATCCTAACTGACTAACTAGATCAGATGGAATTAATTAACATCTTCAGAACATTTCACCCCAAAGCTACAGAATATACATTCTTCTCAAGTGCACACAGGGCATTTTCAAAGATAGACCACATATTGGGACACAGGCAAAGTCTCTTCAAATTCAAGAAGATAGAAATCATATCAAGCATCTTCTCAGATTACAATGGCATAAAATTAGAAATCAACTACAAACAAAACAATGAAAAAAAATCAAACACTTGGAGGCTAAATAGCATGCTATTAAACAATGACTGGGTTACCAAAGAGATCAAAGAAGAAATAAAAAGCATCCTGGTAACAAACGACAATGAAAACACAACAATCCAAAATCTATGGGACACAGTGAAAGCAGTCTTGAGAGGGAATTTCATAGCTCTACACGCCTACCAAAAAAAAAAAAATGGTAATAAGTTATCTAACCTTACAACTCAAAGAATTAGAAAGAGAGCAATACGAAAAGCCCAGAGTAAGCAGAGGAAGGAAATAATAAAGACCAGAGCAGAAATAAATGACATAGAGACAAAAAAAAAAAAAAACAATACAAAAGATCAATAAAACCAAGAGCTGGTCCTTTGAAAGGATAAACAAGATTGATGAACCTCTAGCCAGATTCACCAAGAAGCAAAAAGAAAGGACCCAAATAAACAAAATCAGAAATGAAAGAGATGGAGTAACAACTGATCCCACAGAAAAACAAAGGATTATGAAAAAATACTATGAACAACTCTATTCCAACAAACTGGACAGCCTAAATGAAGTGGACATATTCTTAGAAAAATACAAGCTTCCAAAACTCAATCAGGAATAATCAAAGAACCTGAACAGGCCGATAACTACTGAAGAAATTGAAGCAGTAATCAAAAATCTTCCAGCAAACAAAAGCCCTGGACCAGACGGCTTTACAGGGGAGTGCTACCAAGCATTCAAAGAACTAAAACCTATCCTCCTCAGACTGTTCCAAAAAATTCAAGATCAAGGCACACTTCCAAGCTCTTTCTATGAAGCCAGCATTACCCTAATTCCAAAACCAGATAAAGACACTACAAAGAAAGAGAATACAGGCCAATATCCTTGATGAACATAGATGCCAAAATCCTCAACAAAATTCTAGCAAATCGGATCCAGCATTACATTAGAAACATCATACACCATGACCAAGTGGGATTTATTCCGGGGATGCAAGGATGGTACAATATCCACAAATCAATAAATGTGATACATCACATAAATAAATTGAGAGACAAAAATCACATAATCATATCAATTGATGCAGAAAAAGCTTTTGACAAAATCCAACACCCTTTCTTGATAAAAATTCTCAGCAAAGTGGGAATAGAGGGATCATACCTCAACATAATAAAAGCTTTATATGACAACCCTGCAGCCAACATCATACTCAATGGGCAAAAACTAAATTCATTTCCCCTAAGAACAGGAACAAGATAGAGATGCCCACTTTCACCACTTCTGTTCAATATAGTACTGGAAGTGCTAGCCATAGCTATCAGACAAGAAGAAGAAATAAAAGGCATCCAAATTGTAAAAGAAGGAGTAAAACTGTCATTATTCACAGATGACATGATACTGTACGTAAAAAAACTCAAAGACTCCAAAAAACTTCTAGACTTATTAATAAATGAGTTCGGCAATGTAGCAGGATACAAAATTAACACCCAGAAATCTATGGCTATTTTATACGCCAATAATGAGCGCACAGAAAGATAAACTAAAAAAAAATCCCATTCACCACTGCACCAAAAAAAATTATGATACCTAGGAATAAACTTAACTAAAGAGGTAAAAGGCCTGAAAACTATAGGGCATTGAAAAAAGAGAATGAGGAAGACATAAACTAATGGAAGAACATACCGTGTTCATGGATTGGTAGAATCAACATCATAAAAATGTCCATACTACCCAAAGCAATTTATAGATTCAATGCAATCCCCATTAAAATATCAATTGTGTATTTCACAGACCTAGAACAAACTCTCCAAAAATTCATTGGGAATAAAAAAAGACCCCGAATAGCCTCAGCAATCCTGAGAAAGAAAACCAAAGTTGGAGGGATCACGATATCAGATATCAAGCTGTATTACAAAGGCACCATTCTCAAAACTGCCTGGTACTGCCATAAGAACAGACATATAGACCAATGGAACAGAACAGAGAACCCAGAAATAGATTCAAGCCATTATGCTCAATTAATATTTCACAAAGGAGGCAAGAGCATAAAGTGGAGTCATGACAGTCTCTTCAATAAATGGTGCTGGGAAATTTGGTCAGATACATGCAAAGACAATGAAACTAGATCACCAACTTACACCATACACAAAAACAAACTCAAAATGGTTAAAGGACTTAAATGTAAGATGGGAAACCATAAAAATCTTAGAAGAAGTCATAGGCAGCAAAATAGCAGACATATGCCATGGCAGTATCTTTACCGATACAGCTCCTAGGCCTAAGGCAATGGAAACTAAGGAGAAAATAAACAAATAGGACTACATCAAAATAAAAAGCTTCTGCACAACAAAAGAAAACATCAACAAAACAACAAGAAAGCCCACTGCATGGGAGAACATATTTGCCAATGCTATTTCAGATAAGGGTTTAATCTCCAAAATTTACAGTGAACTCATACAACTTAACAAAATGAAGATAAACAATCCAATCAAAAAATGGGCAAAGGACCTAAATAGACACTTTTCAAAAGAAGACATACAGAAGGCTGAGAGACATATGAAAACATGTTCAAAATCACTAATCATCCGAGAGATGCAAATCAAAATGACAATGAAGTGCTATCTCACACCTGTCAGAGTGGCTATCATCAACAAATCAATAAATGACAAGTGCTGGCAAGGATGTGGAGAAAAAGGAACTCTCCTTCACTGCTGGTGGGAATGCAGACTGGTGCAGCCACTGTGGAAAACGGTATGGAGTTTCGTCAAAAAGTTAAAAATCGCCCTGACCGGTTTAGCTCAGTGGATAGAGCATCGGCCTGCGGGCTGAAAGGTCCCAGGTTCGATTCCGGCCAACGGCATGTACCTTGGTTGCAGGCACATCCCCAGTAGGAGGTGTGCAAGAGGCAGCTGATCGATGTTTCTCTCTCATCAATGTTTCTAACTATCCCTCTCTCTTCTCTGTGAAAAATCAATAAAATATATTTTTTTTTAAAAGTTAAAAATGGAACTCCCATTTGACCCAGTAATCCCACTTCTAGGAATATATCCCAAGAAATCAGAAACATCAATCAGAAAAGATATATGCACCCCTATGTTCACAGCAGCACAATTCACCATAGCTAAGATTTGGAAACAGCCTAAGTGCCCATCAGCAGATGAGTGGATTAGAAAACTGTGGCACATCTACACAATGGAATACTACACTGCTGTAAAAAAAGAAAGAACTCTTGCCATTTGCAATGGCATGGATGGACCTGGAGAGCATTATGCTAAGCGAAATAAGTCAGTCAGAGAAAGATAAATATCACATGATCTAACTCGTATTTGGGATATAATGATCAACATAAACTGATGAACAAAAATAGATCCAGAGACAAGGTAGCACTGAACAGACCAGACCATCCAACCTCAGAGAGAAGGCAGGGGAGAGGGGGGTTAGACATCAACCAAAGGACTTGTATGCATGCATATTAGCATAACCAATGGACACAGACACCGGAGCCATAGGGGCTTGCCTTAGGGGGTAGGAGTGGCTGGTGGGGGTCAATCAGGGAAAATAGAAGACATGTAATACTTTAAACAATAAAAAAAAAAATAGCACCACACACTCAAGTGTAGAGATACCAGGAACAGTGGTCTACTCTAAGATGAAAGTGCAGTAAGGCCTTAAGCATAATTATTTTATAGTAAGAGGATCATTGGTCCTCTCTGGCTTTTAAATGTTGTTCTGTGTATTAAAATAGGAATTCATTATAAATAAGTATGCATTTTTGACCACCTACTATGTACTCTATATGTGATGCGATTCTAAAATGGACTATTGTTGAAAAGAGATTTTAAAATCATCAGCTCTGACTGGTAAGTTCTAGTTGTAAAGCTGGGACAAGTTATTCAACCTCCTTGAACTTCAGTTTCCTCATCTTTAAATGGTGGTATTTGGAAAACCTGCTTAGTAGGGTTGTTTTGAGGATTAAATGAGATATACTATAGATCAGGAGAAACCAACATGGCAGCATAGGTAAACATCTGAAATTGCTGCCTCGCACAACAACTTCAAAAATACCTAAAAGACAAAACGGACATCATCCAGAACCACAGGAAGGCTGGCTGAGTGGAAATTCTACAACTAGAAAGAAAGAGAAAATCACACTGAGGCTCAGAGGAGGTGCGGAAGTAAAGTGCAGAGGTACGGAGGCGCACGTGGAAAGGGCTGGCAACTGAGGACACGGTTGTCTTTTTCAATTGGGAGGGAGTCTCAAGCTCCCAACTGCTCTGAACTCCAATTCCGGGTGAGTCTCTGGGGACCCCAGACTCATACGGGGAGAAACTGGACTGTCTGGCATCAGTTGGAACTCAAGGGCAGCTTTCTCTCAGAGGTGCTTGCAGCGATTACGGGGACACTGAGACTCGGGGCCTCTTAGGGTCGGAACTAGGAGCAATCATAGCTGCTTGCTCCACCCTGTTGATCCCCTGAGACCCTGCCCCACCCAAGCTGTGTGCAGAGGCTGTTGCATATGAAAGGCCTGGCCCTTTGCAATCTGAAAATTACCTAACAAACTGCAGCTGGGTCAAAGAGACCCAGAACTTCCAAAAGAAGGCCTAAGGCCCCACAGCAGCTTGCACTGTTTCACAGCTGGGCCTCATCTGGGCACCTCCAAACTCCAAAAAAGGAAGGAGAATCTTCAGATCTTTTCGTAGCTCCTGCTGGGTAACCTCAGGCAGAGACTAAATTAGCACCTCCTTAGAGATCCAAGAGCCAGTGTACCCAGTGGTCGGAGTGGGACCATCCAGATTACAACTCCTCAGATCCATAAGGGACACACTCAGGGGGCAGACTCAGTGAGCACCAAAGCCCCACTGAAGCAAGTCTTGCTCCAAAAGGGTGTCTCCAGCACAGAAGGTCTCCCACCGCAGACACAGCTGATTCTCACAGCCAATTGGCCTGGAGGTCAATTCCTCCCAGTGATACTTAACAATTAAGGCTTAAGTACAACAAGACTGTGCACAAAGCCCACAAAGGGGTGCACCAAGAGTGTCTACACCTCAGGTAATTAGGGAGGCTGAGCCACTGGGCCCTATAGGACACCTAGCACAGAAAGCCACTCTATCAACACAGGAAAGCATAAAAAATGCAGAGACAAAGAAACAGGTCACAAATGACAGAAATGGAGGAAAGCAAACTACTGGATATAGAGTTCAAAACCACACTTACAAGGTTTTCAAGAATTTTCTAGAAACCGCCAATAAATTTAGTAAGACCCTCAATAAGTCTAGTGAGACCGCCGATAAATTTAGTAAGACCCTCAAGAAATCTAGTGAGACCCTTGAGGTTATGAAAAAGGGCCAACTAGAAATTAAGCATACACTGACTGAAATAAAGAATATTATACAGAGTTCCAACAGCAGACTAGAGGATCACAAGAATCAAGTCAACGATTTGAAATACGAAGAAGCAAAACGCACCCAACTGGAAAAACAAAAAGAATCCAAAAATATGAAGATAGTGTAAGGAGCCTCTGGGACAACTTCAAGCGTACTAACATCCGAATTATGGGGGTGCCAGAAGAAGAGAGAGACCAAGACATTGAAAACCTTTTTGAAGAAATAATGACAGAAAACTTCCCCTACTTGTCCAAAGAAATAGACTTACACGTCCAGGAAGTGCAGTGAACCCCAAACAAAAGGAATCCAAAGAGGACCACACCAAGACACATCATAATTAAAATGCCAAAGGCAAAAGACAAGGAGAAACTCTTAAAAGCAGCAAGAGAAAGTCAGTTACATACAAGGGAGTACCCATACGACTGTCAGCTGATTCCTCAACAGAAACTATGCAGGTCAGAAGGGAGTGGCAAGAAATATTCAAAGTGATGAATACCAACAACTTACAACCAAGATTACTTTACCCAGCAACACTATCATTCAGAATTGAAGGTCAGATAAAGAGCTTCACAGATAAGAAAAAGCTAAAGGAGTTCATCACCACCAAACCAGTATTATATGAAATGCTGAAAGGTATCCTTTAAGAAGAGGAAGAAGAAGAAAAAGGTAAAGATACAAATTATGAACCACAAATACACATCTATCAACAAGTGAATCTAAAAATCAAGTGAATTAATAATCTGATAAACAGAATAAACTGGTGAATATAATAGAATCAGGGGCATAGAAAGAGAGTGGACTGGCTATTCTTGGGGGAGAAAGGGGTATGGGGTGCGGGAAGAGACTGGACAAAAATCGTACACCTATGGATGAGGACAGTGAGGGGTGGGGGGGACTAAGGGCAAAGGGTGTGGTGGGAACCTGGTGGAGGGGAGCTATGGGAGGAAAAAGAGGAACAACTGTAATAATCTCAACAATAAAGATTTAATTAAAAAAAAAAGAGATATACTATAAAGTGCCTTTCAAAAAGTAGGTGCTCAGTAATCGTTTATTTCCTTCATTCAAAGAAATCAGGGCCACTGACACCAATCAGGAGGTTACTATTTTTGTAGAAGGCCTGGGATAGGACAGTAAAAGTAAAACCAAATTGCAAATGAGAAATATCAAAGGCAGTTAACAAGGCAAAAAAGAGAGTTGGCATTGCATTGAAAAGATTCCATTATACTCATGAACTCAAGAGAAATGTACTTGTAGGGGAAAGGTTAGGTCTCAAAATAAGGGTGAACCTAGTATATCTTTTTTTTTTAACTTATTCTATCTTAAGAAAAACTACACTTCTAGGCAAAATCCAAAAAGCGGAGAAAAGGAAAAGATATCCTTGAGGTAAAATATTTTAGGTCATTACACTTAAGTAAAAAGAAAAAAAAAATTACCTAAAGAAGGAAAAAGCAGTCTAGACGAAGAATAAAAGGGGGCATATATATAGTGATGGAAGAAGACTTGATTTTGGATGGTAAACACAATGCAATATACAGAAGATGTATTATAGAATTGTACACTTGAAACCTTCATAATTTTATTAACCAATGTCATCCCAATAAATTTAATAAAAATGTAAATGGAAATTTAAAGAGGTAAACAGTAGTGAATTGCTTTATAAACAATCTTTTATAAAGAAAAGTACAGGGGGTGGGGAGAGAAGCAAGCCCTAATATATGGTGACAGAAGATCTGACTTTGGGTGGTGCAATATACAGGTCTTGTAACATAGACACTCATACCTGAAACCTATATGTTCATGTTGACCAATGTTACCTCAATAAATTTAATTTTAAAAATATTTTTTTAAAAGAATCATACAATAGCCCAGCTGATGTGGCTCAGTGGCTGAGCATCAACCTATGAACCAAGAGGTCACAGTTCGATTTCCACTCAGGGCACATGCCCAGGTTGTGGGCTCCATCCTCAGTAGGGAGCATGTATGAGGCAGCCGATTAATGATTCTCTCTCATCATTGATGTTTCTATCTCTCTCTCTCCCTCTCCCTTCCTCTCTGAAATCAATAAAAATATATTTTTAAAAAAGAGAAAATAGAATCATTCCATTAAATAGAACACTTTAGCCACGGGCTCCATCCATCTCTAGCCCAAGACCATGGTGTCCCATGACCAAAAGAAAGCATCCTATTTATTGAGTTTTGGCAAAGAGAAAAGGACTGCTTCCTTGGAGGTACCCCCCAATACACAACTTTGGTTTGAGAGAATACCATATACAATGTCACTGTCAATAGCCAGAGCCAATAAAAGAGGCCTCGGAGGTTTGTTTGTTTGTTTATTGCTCTGGTAATTTGAAGGAGGCTTTAGGAATCAAGTGCTATAGTCAAACTGCCTTCCAGAGGTGGGGTGAGGACCATTCGTTAGATATAAAATCTTGGCTCGGCTACTTATTAGCTTTATTGTATTACTAACAGACTTAATCTCTCTGAGCCTTAATTTCCTCTTTCCATTCATATTAAATATCCAGAATAGGCAAACCCAGAGAGACAGATGGTATATTAACAGTTGCCAGGTCAGAGGTAGGGGATAGTTTGGAGGAGGTAACTAAGAGGTGCAAGGTTTCCTTTTGGAGTGATGAAAATGTTCTAAAGTGGAGAATGGTGATGGTTTCACAAATCTGTGAATATATTAAAAGCCACTGATGTGTATACTTTAAATGGTATATAAATTGTATGGAATATAAATTATAGCTCAATAAGCCATTTAAAAAAGATTGAGACAATGCTTATTGTCAATTTAATCTCAACTTTTTATGCATGTAATTGATGAGAATCACCTGTACCCTTAATCTCAAAATTATAAAATCATTCTTAATACAGAGGAAACTTTAAGAAATATCAGCAATGGTCTAATAACCTAAACTCTTATAGACATTTACAACAATCAGAAATAATAACAAAAGTAAATTTGTCTGGTAACACCTATAAAGTCTTCCTCAGCTACTTCTGGTAAAGTTTACTGCTTCTTTCTCTATAATCTGTCTATTCATATTTCTACCATATCATTATCTATTTTATGTCATTGTTTCCCCACTAAATTGTGAGTTCTATCAAAGCAAAGACTATATTCCATTTGTTTTTATATCCTAAAGAGAGAAGATATTGCATTGTTAACAAAATACTATGTTAGCCCTAGCTGGTTTGGCTCAGTGAATAGAGCGTCAGCCTGTGGACTAAAGGGTCCCTGGTTCAATTTCAGTCAAGGGCATATGCCCGGGTTGCTGGCTCAACCCCCAGTGGGGGGTGTTCATGAGGCAGCCAATCAATGATTCTCTCTCATCACTGATGTTTCTATCTCTCTTTCCCTTTCCCTTTCTCTCTGAAACAAATAAAAATATATATATTTTAAAAAATACTATGTTATATAGCCAGTGCTTAACAAATGTTTATTGAAATATTTAACTGAAAATCTATGTTTTTCTTGTAATTTCTCATCTATCTGAACTCCTGTTTCAGTCTCCTTGAAGAAAAGGAGAAAAAGTTTTAGAAAGCTGACCAATTTAGCAATTACAACCCACATCTCTACCTGACTAACAGATGAAAACACCTCAATAAGTGAAGTTATACTAGTTTTGCCAGTCTTAAAGTTCCGAGAGTTCTCAGGAATGGGACAATAATCTGAAAAAGGTTATTCAGTCCTAGGAAAATACTGAGAAGTGTATATAGCCAATCCATGATCCCTGCCATCCTCACTAAAGTAAAATGGATGAGCCCCTCCCAGCTCCCCATCTTGCTGCTTACTGCCTTTCAGCAAACATTTTTCCCTTCTGGCTACCATAAGTACTAATATTAGTATCAAGTAGAAAAGCCTGCTACTCCAAGTATGGTCCCCAGAGCGGAGTATGGGCAAGACCGGGAAGTCTGTCAGAAATGCAGAATCTCATTTTTAACTAGATCCCCAGGTGATTCACATACACATTAAAGTTCAGGCGGCACTATAGTAGAGTTGGCTATGCCTAGGTTCTAGATCAGTGGTTCTCAACCTTGGCTGCACATTAGAATCACCTGGGAATCTTTTTAAAATCCTGATTTCTGGGCCTCATCCTCTGGAAATTCTGTTCCACAACATTAGTAACAAAGAGAATTTCCGGAGGATGAGGCCCAGAAATCAGGATTTTAAAAAGATTCCCAGATAATTCTAATGTACAGCCAAGGTTGTGAACCACTGCTCTAGATTCTGTCTAGATCTTAACTCCACAACAGACCAGCAGAGGTACCTTACACAAATCACTTCACCCAGAAGTTCTTACCCTGGTGTGCATTTTAGAAACACCTGGGGAGATTTTTTTTTTATCTCAATGCCTCAGCTCAACCCCAGAGATTTGTTTAATTGGCATAGCACCCAATATTTGTTAAAGCTCCCCCACGGACTAACTTCTCTCAAATGGGACAATTAATAGTACCAGTCTCATGGGGTTGTGAGGGGAAAATCTGATCACCTTTGAAAAACTTTTGGCCCAGTACTTGGACCCAGTATAAATGCTCAGTAATTTGGTAGTTATTATTTTCATACCTAGAAACCTAGAAATGAATTATCCTACAGCAGGGGTGAAAAAAAACAAAAAACAGGCTAAGATGTACTAATCTGGTCCTATCCTACAGGTAATGTATCTGCCAAACTCAAGAGGAACAAAAGAAAGGGCACAATCAAAGAACACATTATCCCAACGATTAGTTTTTCCTAGCTGCAAACTGTTGATTGAAGCTTCAAGGAAACTATACTGTGTCAGTTGAGGGGCAAACCATCTCTGCAAGGTGTCAGAAAAAGCCAGTACCTTCATTTGGAATGTGTTGATGGAGGGTGGGGGAGCACTATTTCAGCAGTTCTGTAACACAGGAAATCCCCCTTACCACACCTTCCTGATTTACACTGATTTTTGATACACACCACATGTGTCCTCAACTCTCCTTTCCCTCCCCCCAAGTTTTCAATCGTTCTGTTCCACATTTAGGTGATGAAAACTTAAAACCTGTGGTTATAACTTCTATGAGAAATTTCATTTTGAAAGCTTGCTAAATTTCAACTTTATTGCCATGAGGAAAACAGAAGAAACAAAAGACCTCAGTCATCCACTAACACAAAAACCCCTAGTGAAGACATTTAATAAGTGTAAGTTTTCTGCTACAAGTTGTTGAAAATCCTGACCTTTGGGCTGGGGTGGCATTCATTTGCTTCTACAAATGTTCTATGAAACAATAGCACTTATTTTTCTAATGGTTTTAGGTTACATGTTTAGTTTCACCTATGGATTTTAACTTGGCTACGCCTGGCCTGTATGTAGCTCCTTTTGGATCTACACGTCAATGGATTTAACCTGAGTCTACTCTTCCAAGGGGATTCATAATGGCCCCGCAAATAAGTCCACAACCTGGTTTTCAACAACTGCAAGGAAATAAACACCCAGATGAAAACAAAATACCTATTAGGGCACTAATTGGTATGCAAAGATTTGTCTCACTAGTGATTACAAACATTTTTTTTTAAAGTGTGCATGGTTCAGTGACTATGCCACCAAAAAACCTCATGTTCTATTTCTAGCTTCTCTGCTTACCCACAATGGGCCTCCTCTGTGGTAGATGAACAGACTCCTCCTCCCTCCCACCAGATGCACTGTGACAGCTAATGAACGTCTGTGTTTAAAAGGCTTTGAAATTCTTAAAAGGGGGGATATCTGTAATATTCTCAACAATAAAGATAAATAATAATAATAAAATAAATTTTAAAAAGGCTTTGGAATTCTTTGTTGGAAATCTCTTCAGTGATAGTGCTCTCCCACCCAATGCTCTCAAAGTCCCCTCCATCCCTTCTCTGGACTGGTTCTAGCCCAGCCGTGGGCAAACTACAGCCCGCGGGCCGGTTCCGGCCCGTTTGAAATGAATAAAACTAAAAAAAAAAAGACCGTACCCTTTTATGTAATGATGTTTACTTTGAATTTATATTAGTTCACACAAACACTCCATCCATGCTTTTGTTCCGGCCCTCCGGTCCAGTTTAAGAACCCATGTGGCCCTCGAGTCAAAAAGTTTGCCCACCCCTGGTCTAGCCTCACCCTGGGAATGGATCCCAAGCTCAAGGGAATCTGGGACTCAGGTTCTAGATCTCCAAGAATAGCATTCTGTGGCCTGTGCAAGAGTTTGTCAATGAAGAGCAGTTCAAGAAGATACAAGAATCTGGTACTAAACTGGACCCCAGCACACCTACAAACAAAATGGCCTCTCACAAAAACCCATTTTAGCTTCCCACAGAGCCCATCTCAGATAGGCCAACTACCACAGAGCAAGAGTACTATCTGGTGAGCCTGGCTAGACGTTCTCAAAACTTCCTGGTACTGGCACAAGAACAGACATAATGACCAGTGGAACAGAACAGAGAACCCAGAAATTGACACAAACCATTATGCTCATTTAATATTTGACAAAGGAGGCAAGAGCATACAATGGAGTCAAGATCATCTCTTCAATAAATGGAGTTGGGAAAACTGGACAGATACTTGCAAAAAAATGAAACTAGACCACCAATTTACACCATACACAAAAATAAACTCAAAATGGAAAAAGGACTTAAACGTAAAATGGGAAACCATAAAAATCGTAGAAGAAGCCATAGGCAGCAAAATAGCAGACATTTGTGATAGCAATATCTTTACCGATACAGTTCCTAGGGCAATGGAAACTAAGGAGAAAATAAACAAATGGGACTACATCAAAATAAAAAGCTTCTGCACAGCAAAAGAAAACAACAAGAAAGCCCACTGCATGGGAGAACATATTTGCCAATATTATCACTGATAAGGGTTTAATCTCCAACATTTATAGGAAACTCATACAACTTAACAAAAGGAAGATAAACAATCCAATCAAAAAATGGGCAAAGGACCTAAATAGACACTTTTCAAAAGAGGACATTCAGAAAGCCAAGAGACATATGAAAACATGCTCGAAGTGATTAATCATCCGAGAGATGCAAATCAAAACAACAATGAGGTACCATCTCACACCTGTCAGAGTGGCTATCATCAACAAATCAACAAACCACAAGTGCTGGAGAGGATTCGGAGAAAAAGGAACTCTCTTTCACTGCTGGTGGGAATGCAGACTGGTACAGCCACTGTGGAAAACAGTATGGTGTTTCCTCAAAAAATTAAAAATGGAACTGCCGTTTGACCCAGTAATACCACTTCTAGGAATATATCCCAAGAAAACAGAAACACCAATCAGAAAGGATATATGCACCCTTATGTTCACAGCAGCACAATTTACAATAGCTAAGATTTGGAAACAGCCTAAATGCCCATCAGCAGATGAGTGGATTAGAAAACTGTGGCACATCTACACAATGGAATACTACACTGCTATAAAAAAAAAAGGAATTCTTACCTTTGCAACAGCATGGATGGAACTGGAGAGCATTATGCTAAGTGAAATAAGCCAGTCAGTGAAAGAAAAATACCACATGATCTCACTCATTTGTGAACAAAAATAGATACAGAGGGAAAGAAGCTCAAACAGACTGTCAAACTACAGTGGGAAGGCTGGAGAGGGTTGCGAGGGTAGGTAAGAGATCAACTGAAGGACTTGTATGCGTGCATATAAGCATAACCAATGAACACAAGACACGAGGGGAGTGGGAGGCCTGTGCCGGGGAGTAAGGGAGGCCAGGGGAAGGTCAATGGGGGAAAAAAGGAGACATGTGTACTACTATTTGTAATACTTTAAACAATAAAATAAAATTTTTAAAAAAAGAGTACTTTTGGGGGATGAGGGGACATTGGGGGAATAAGGACACATTTGTAATATCTTATTCAATAAAGGGAAAAAAACAAAAAAAGAGTACTATCTGGTTCATTGTAGTGGAGTGAAAGGATTATTAGTTACGATACCTCATTTAAAAGTGTCAGGCTTTTAAAGGCAGAAGTATTGAGTTCTAATGCCAGCTCTGCCACTTAAAAGCCATGTTATTCTGAGCAACTTCTCTGAGTTTTTCTCATTTAGAAACCAGAAATTTCAAAATTTAAAATAAGACTATGCACAGTTTCTGTACAGAATAGAGAGGTTTTTATAATCTTTAAAGAATATTACAAATATAAAATATAATTTTCTCCTGAAAACTAAGGTGCTATTAAAAAAATGACTACCTTGTGCCTTCTTTAGCCTGTTTCTAATAAATCATAAACCAGGTCTTTTTATAAATCTCTTCTTTGGCTCACTAGCATTCAAATTCACAAAGCAGCTTCAATAAGATGAATGGCATTCAAAGAGACTTAAGAAATCCTCAGCTAGGATTTCTTTAAAATCACACAGTGATATAGTATTTGAACAAAAAGTCAAAATGGTTTTAGTGTTACCTTGATTTTTAGATCCAATTGTTGATAGATATGTATTTATTGCCATTTTATTGTTCATATTTTCTTCTTCTTTTTCCTCTTCTTGAAGAATACCCTTCAGCATTTCATTTAATACTGGTTTGGTGGTGATGAACTCCTTTAGATTTTTCTTGTTTGTGAAGCTCTTTATCTGACCTCAATTCTAAATGAGAGCTTTGCTGGGAAGAGTAATCTTGGTTGTAGGTTCTTGATATTCATCACTTTGAATATTTCTTGCCACTCCCTTCTGGCCTGCAAAGTTTCTGTTGAGAAATCAGCTGACAGTCATATGGGAGCTCCTTTGTAGGAAACTAACTGTTTTTCTCTTTCTGCTTTAAAGAGTCTCTCTTTTTTGTTAACCCTTGGTATTTTAATATTGATATGTCTTGGTGTGGGCTTCTTTGGGTTCCTCATTTGGAACTCTCTGTGCTTTCTGAACTTGTAAGTCCATTTTTTTCACCAGGTAGAAGTTTTCTGTCATTATTTCTTCAAAAAGGTTTTCAGTTTCTTACTCTCTCTCTTCTCCTTCTGGCACACCCAAAATGTGAATGTTGGTATGCTTGAAGTTGTCCCAGAGGCTCCTTACACTATCTTCATATTTTTGGATTCTCTTTTCTTTTTGCTCTTCTGGTTGGTTGTTTTTTGCTTCCTCATATTCCAAATCACTGATTTAATACTTGTAATCCTCTACTCTACTGTTGAATCCCTGTAAATTATTCTTTATTTCAGTTAGTGTCTGCTTAATTTCTGCCTGGTCCTTTTCCATGTCTTTGACATTCTCATTAAGATCCTTGATAGTCTCACAAAGTCCCTTGAAGCTCTCATGAAGATCCTTAAGTAACCTTATAACCATGGTTTTGAATTTTGTGTCCAGTAGTTTGCTTAGTCCCATTTCTTTCATTTGTGATGTTTATCTCCACATTTTGGCTTCCCTGTGTTTGTTTCTACATATTAGATAGAGTTGCTATGTATCTTGGAATTGGTATAATGGCCTTGTGTAGTAGGTGTCCTGTAGGGCCCAGTGACTCAGCCTCCCCAGTCACCTGAGCTGAGCACTCTAGGTGTGCCCCTGTGTGCACTGTGTGCACAGTCTTACAGTTGAGCTTTGATTGCTGTTGGCATCTCTGGGAGGAATTGACCTCCAGGCCAATTGGCTGTGAGGACCAGCTGTAACTACAGTGGAAGAGCAAGTGTGCATAAAATACCCCTATGGAGCAGGACTTGTTTCAGTGGGGCTTTGGTGCTCACTGAGTCTGCCTCTTGAGTGTATTACTTTTGGAAATATAGATTTGTAATTCGTTATCATCTGAAGCTGTCTACCAGGTGTACTGACTCTAGGGCAGGGGTGGGCAAACTTTTTGACTCGAGGGCCACAATGGGTTCTTAAACTGGACCGGAGGGCCGGAACAAAAGCATGGATGGAGTGTTTGTGTGAACTAATATAAATTCAAAGTAAACATCATTACATAAAAGGGTACGGTCTTTTTTTTTTTTAGTTTTATTCATTTCAAACGGGCCGGAACCGGCCCGCGGGCTGTAGTTTGCCCACGGCTGCTCTAGGGCCTCCAGAGAGGTGCAGTCAGCTACTGCCTGGAGACATCCTGCAGGAGCTATTTGTATTGGGTTTAGAGGTGCCCAGGGAAGGCCCAGCTGTGAAGCAAAACAGGCTGGTGCTAGTGCCGGGTCTTGGGCCTTTTATTGATAGGTTTGGGGCATGCTGTCACCAGCATGAGAGATTTTAGCAAAGTCTGAAGCTTGAACAAGACAGGCCATTCATATGAAAAAGCCACTGCAAACAGGTTGGGTGCGGCTGCAAATTGGATGGGGTGGAGGGGTCTCAGGGAATCACCAGGGCAGAGCAAACAGATATGGCTGCCAGTCAGCCTTGCAACTGGGGATGTCCCAGCCCAGGAATAATGTCCTCTCAGGTGCCCCTTTCAGGGAGAAAGCTGCCCCAGAGTTCCTGCCCCGATTCCAGACAATCCAGTTCCTCCGAGTATGTGTCTGGGTCTCCTAGAGCCACCACCTAGTGGCCGGCACTGGAGCTCAGAGGAAGCATGATCTTGTAAGTTTGTGTGCCAGTCCTTTAAAAGGAACCCGAGTCTCCAGCAGCCTCCATCATTCAGCTGGTTTTTACATCCCGTAGTTGTAGTATGGGGGCTTCTCTTTCCAGCTCTGGGACCCTGGGCTGGGGGGCTGCTGTGGGGCTTGGACTCCTTGCTACTCACAAGCAGCTTCCACAGAGATTATATCCCTCCCAATTAAAAAGATAGTACAGCCCTAACCGGTTTTGCTCAGTGGATAGAGCATCGGCCTGCAGACTGAAGGGTCCCAGGTTTGATTCTGGTCAAGGGCATGTACCTTTGTTGCAGGCACATCCCCAGTAGGGGTGGTGCAGGAGGCAGCTGACCAATGTTTCTCTCTCATCGATGTTTCTAACTCTTTATCCCTCTCCCTTCCACTCTGTAAAAAAATCAATAAAATATATATTTTAAAAAATAGTACACATGGGTGTCGGACCAGCACATTCAGTGCCTCCGCCCCTCCTACTGGTCTCAATGTGCTTTCTTCTTTACTTCTCTAGTTGTAGGACTTCCACTCATCCAGCTTTCAGGTGGTTCTGTATGATGGTTGTTCTGTATTTTAGTTGTAATTTTGTTGTGGTTGTGGGAGGCGGCGAGTACAGGGGTTTACCTACTCCACCATCTTGGTTCTCCCCTCTGTGGTTATTATTTCATTGTTGTACATAACAACTATTTGTGACCTGACTCACAAGTCCTTTGAATATTCTCATAGGAAGCCTATGCTTAATATAGGCCTTTTGAGTGCCTAATAGATGAATAAATGAAATAATGAATGAATCAAAGACTGAATCCCTCTCTTATCTAAGCATTGTAAAGAGAAGATTGGATTATAATCCTGGTCTGACCTTGAGCAAGTCACTTGTCTTTTCTGAGTCTCAGTTTCTTCAAACACACACACACACACACACACACACACACACACACTTCTCATCAGATAGATTTATGAATTAAAGGGGGAAACAAAAGTCAAACATAGCAATTGCTCAACAAACAGTTGCTAGTAGTAGTAGTAGTAGTAGTAGTAGTAGTAGTATTCACCCTTAAGGTCAGGTCAAGATTCTTCCTCCTAGACACCTATCCTGACTACTCTAGCTCTCACTTAATGCCCCTACTCTGAACTCCTTACTGCTTATACATCCTTTAATCTTTAAAAATATCCTATCTTGTTTTCATTGCTATTATTTCCTGCATGTCTTGTGTATCTGAGAAAATCTTTAATTCACAGAATTTTAAAATTAGATGCTACATGTGGACAATGTAGTAAATTCTCTTCATTTTACAGATCAGGCAGGCTTCAGGAGGGTGAACAGTTTCCCCAATTGCACATGGTTAGTTAGGAAAAGGATTGAGACTAATACCAAAGTCTCCTTATGAAGCTCATAGCAAGTTTAATGAATGACATCACTGAGTCCCTCTTTCACACTACATTAGCAGGGCAAGCTATTTAGTCACTCTGTGTCTCCATTTCCCCCTCTGTCAAATGAGGAAAACAGTACTTTACTCAGAGGGTAAAAAGGATTAAATGTGTAAACTGCTTAAAATAGTATTTGGCACATAATAAGCACTCTATAATGTTAGGTAATATTACTACATTATTAATACTATTAAGCTACAAAAAAGCATCCATTCTTTCATAGTGTTTCAGAACAATGCCACAAGTCTGGGCAATCTACCTTTTCCCAGCTTTCCAGCCTCACCTTCCGTCCCTCAAGGTGCTGTTGCCTTTCCAGGGTAAGTGAAAATAAGGTACTGTTTTAACCCTCAACTCCTTCATTATAAACATATAGATACAGATATGTACCTCTATCTTTTCTAAATATGCAGCTTATATTTTTCGTTCTCCACTCTTTGCCACACAAAAAGTAAAACACATGCATTAAAGCTTGTAAATAACATTCTTTGTTTGACTTATGTGTCTGTTCTATACAGTGTGGTGATGATGATTATCTCTATATAGATTTTATGTGCATCTCAATGCCTGTGTTTTTTATCGTCAATTCCTAGAGACAAAAATTATCTTTTTAAGTCAAGCAAACATAAATTCTGGGGCACTTGGGCTAAACTGAATTGAGTATTCAGAGAAGAATTTCAGAAAAATTCAGAAAATGAGGGGGGATTACTGGAGATTGGCTTAGTAGAAGGCTTAATGAAAGAAAGGACTTAGGTAGAGCTTGAAGGACAAGAAAATAAATTTTAATACAAGACAGAAGATGAGTGTTCAAAGTGAAGGAACTAGACAGAGATTAGTCTAACTACAGTGGTGATACTAGAAACCACTGTGAAATTCTGTTGAAAATGTAAGACCAGAGCATTTTGATATTATAGTTCATGTTTTATTCCTCTTGGCAGCCCCAATATCTAGTACTAAGTTTGGATACAGTTGATAATCAAAAATGTTTACTGAATTAAGCAAAATAACCTTTTCCACTCTACTATAGTGAAGAAAATGGGACAGAATCGAATCCAACTCAATTGGATCATGAAATCAAAGGATAAAGTAGTTCAACAAGTATCTATGCCTTCTACAGCACTAACCACTAGTCTAGAAATGTTTTTACTTTGCCTACATCACCATGGACAAGAAATTAACACACCAAAGTCTCTCATGCTCATCTATATAAATAAAAGCCTAAGCAACCATTATGACCGGATGACCGGTACGACCAAATGACCAGAACGACCGGTCGACCAGTCACTATAACATGCACTGACCACCAGGGGGCAGACGCTCAACACAGAGGCTGCCCCCTGGTGGTCAGTGCACTCCCACAGCCAACCTCTCATGGCCCCTCCCCCACAACTGGCCAACCTTCCATGGCCCCTCCCCCCCCGCCGGCATCCTGTGGCCCCTCCCTCCCCCCAATCGGCCAGCCCCCCCCTTTGATCAGTACCCCCATAGGCCCTGATTGGGGGGGCCACCCGGCCAACCTCCCAGGATTCCTCCCCACAGCTGGCCAGCCCCCAATAGGCCTGGATCGCCAGTCAGGCTAAGGGATCCCACCCGTGCACAAATTTGTGCACTGGGCCTCTAGTATATTCATATTACCTGACTCTCTGTCTCTCTCTCTTTTTTTTTTCTCTCTATCGCTCTCTCTCTTAGGTACTCCTCCCTCCTCTCTCCCCCTGTATCCTTCTCCTTCCTTTACCTCTCCCTCATAAACATACACACACATTACTCAGAGTTCCAATCCATTGCCTCATACACTGAGATAAATGAAAACTTGATTGAGATACTAAGAAGCACTGAAGTTAAGATTCCCTAACATCTAATCCAGTGGTTCCCAAACTTATTTGGCCTACGGCCCCCTTTCCAGAAAAAATATTACTCAGCGCCCCCTGGAAATTAATTTTTTTTAAATTTTAATAGCAATTAAACAGAAAGATATATGTATTAATGTTTCTACCTTTTTCGTAAAATATAGTAAAGAAAGGTGTAAATTAGAAACATTAAAGTTTGAAATTATGAAACTATTTATTGAACTCAGAATAGAAAGGTAATACAAAAAAAGTTAAAACAAATGCACCTGTGGCCATCACCGCCCCCCTGGATTGCTGCAGCGCCCACCAGGGGGCGGGAGCGCCCACTTTGGGAATCACTGATCTAATCCATTTTGATGAAGGATTCTCAGAAGAGGCTCCTGACTCCAGGAGCCCAGACCATGTAACTGGCAGGCACAGAAAATTTTGACAGAAACTTCTTTTCCTCATGAGGTACCCATCTCAACAAGAGTGTTTGGGAGAACAGGAGAGAGAATTTAAATAACTTTGGCAAGAAAAATAATGATATTTGGTACTGGCAACAGTAGCACAATTTGTGTTGTACAGGTACACACAACTATGTGAATTACCTTTGGCCTCAATGACCAGGTGATAATTATACAAATGTGGTTGAGACTGGAAGGTTTATTTACTGGACTTTTTTATTCACTCAAATTAATTAAGCCACTTCTATAAGCAATAGATCAGAGTATCCTGATCGCTATTACTTCAAGCATTATACAGATGGCCACAATGACTAAATTTTGATTAAATGACATGATGACTATATCTCTGTGAGATACATTCAAATTCACAGGGGTACAGTGAGCTGCAGCTAGCACTCAGGACCTGGTTACCAAATATCAAATATTACAGAAAATGAATCCTTTAATATAACATTAAATTGCATTAGACCCTAAAGTTACTGGCAGACAAATCATAAATACCAAATGATGAAGCTGGAATGGAAGCTTTTCTTGGGCTTAAAAATCTCCAGAAACTAATTTTGACTTACGTTGCATAAGTGACAAGAGGTCAGTAGTATGTAATGTGACAATAGTACCTCACTGCTCAGGCTGAAAATGTCCTCCCCTTCTCCAATGGAGTAAAAGAATTTATGATGGCCTTTATTTTCCTATAGGGCCAATTCCATTTTACTACGCTTAAAATGCAAGGTTCTCATAATCTAATCTGGATTTACCCAACCAAACCTTCTTCTCAAACAGGTACTTTCTTCTTCTTTTTTAATTACATATTTTGGAGCTAACAGAAATATATTAGAACTTCTTAAAACTCAATTTAGACATAATTCTAGCAATATGAGCTTTTCTTAGTGTAATTTCTAACATGTACTTTATTTTTATAGATTTTTAAAATTATAAACATTTCTGAATTAACAAAAATGTGCAAATGAGTGTCTAAAAAATGTGACATGGTTCTAGCAACATGAATCAAGATAATTTCTAACATGCACCTACTATGAAGCCAAGGTTTAGGATTAGAGTTAGGATTAAGATTAGGGTCGAGGTATATGCTCAAACACATACTTAGGCTTTGGTTCGTGCTCTTTCCTTTTAGTTAAATGTCTTCTCTCCTTGTCTCTTCCTCCAAAATCTACCCATCTTTGAAAAGGCCTAACCTAGCCCTGACTGGTTTGGCTCAGTGGATAGGGCGTTGGCCTGTGAACGCAAGGGTCCCGGGTGTACCTTGGTTGAGGGTACATACTGAGTGGGGAGTGTGCGGGAGGCAGCCTCTCTCATCGATGTTTCTAACTCTCTGTCCCTTTCCCTTCCTCACTGTATAAAATCAATAAAATATGTTTTAAAAAAAGAAAAGGCCTAACCTAACTCCCATCTAAGTCTGGCCAGTATTCATCTCTACTTTTCCTCTTATACCTGAAAAACTATTATTTCTACTTTGCATTTTATTCTATATTCTCTTCGTGTTAATCTTCAGATTTATCAATATAAACTATTATCTCACTAAGTTATTAGTTCATTGACAGCAAGAACAATGTATTTTGAAGGGTCAAGTGAGATATTTTATAGTGTCCTTCAATCTGTTTTCTCAGATTTACAGAGAGTTGTGGATGTGGGGAAAGAACATCACAAAGGTGAAGTGCCCTTCTGATCACATCATATTAGGAAATACCTGATATCAACATGACTTATTTGCTGGTGTTAACCTTGATCACTTTGCTAAAATAACGTCTGTCATTTTCTCCACCATAAAGTTAGCATTTTCCCCTTTAAGACTCTCTTCTTTAGAAGCAAGTCATTAAATCCAGTCTACACTCAAAAGGAGAGAAGTCAATCATATCCTAGATGCAAAGTACCAGAGAATTTGAGGACATATTCTAAAACCACCACAATAAAAAATTATTTTTAATTGATTTTTTTTTTCTTTCAGAGAGAGAGGGGAAGGGGTAGGGATAGAGAGATAGAAACATCGATGAGAGAGGAACATCATCAATCAGCTGCCTCCTGCATGCCCCCTACTGGGGATTGAGCCCATGTGACTGGGAATCAAACTGGCAATCTCTTGGTTCCTGGGTCCACGCTCAACCACTGAGCCACACCAGCCAGGCTCCTCTTCTTATTTTTACACAGATTAGTGAATCTTACCTATAGCAGTTTTTTACTGTTGGGTTCTACTGATGATTTAGGACAGCATTTTTTATTTGATATTCTGCCATTCCTTATTCAGCATGAAACTAAACACAAAGTAGATAATCAATAAATATTTGTTCTTTTTAAATAAATAAATACTTGTTAAGTATAATTGAATTTCAAGAAACATTTAGGTGAGGTAAAATGAGATAATGGAAGGTGGATACGTTCAAGGTAAATATGTATTTTGGCAGTTGTGCTGTTCTTATGTCATATGTCTTCATTAATGGAATGGAGATAGAAAGAAAAAGAATTAATTACCTCACCTCTACTAAAACTAGGAAAAGTTCCTGGAGAAAAGAACAATAATAATAGTTGTATAGTGCCTTAGAGTTTACAAAGTGTACTCACACTGATCATTTAGAATTTCAAAAACTCTCTGAAGAGAAAATCTTCAGGAAATAAAGACAAAAAATAATAAACTTGTGAAAGGCACTATTAAATCAGGAATTGAAAAGTTAGACATAGCAACTACATAAGACTAACAAAGAAAAGCAAAAGTAAAAGCACAGAAGAAACAAATACAATAAAAAAAAAAAATAGTGTGAGTCCAGTGCAAGGTTTTAAACCAAGTGGTAAGGTTGATTTAATACAGTGCATGAAACCAAGACAACTTAGACTACCAAAGATAAAGAGTACATGGCTAAGAAAATGAATGATATCATTAAACTAAGCATTAAAAGCAGACTTTCATGGGAACATGCATTGAAGATAAAAAATGAATAGAATCTTCATGTTTGTATTCATTCTTTTCTTCGTTGGTCACCTCCATTTTCCCAGTGCCTTTAGCAGTGCTCTTAACCTTTTATGTATCCAAAAATATTTGCGGAAGGTTTACTATGTGTCATACATTATGCTAGGCATTTGGGGATACACAATAATTAGATATGATCCCTTCCTATAAAGAATGTGCATTCTTTCTTTTTTTTAATCCTCACCCAAGGATATGTTTTTATTGATTGTTTTAGAGAGAGAGAGAGAGAAACATCAATGTGAGAAATATCGATCAGTCACCTCCCACACACGCCCTGACTGTGGATCAAACTTGCAACCTAGGCGTGTGCCCCAACCAGGAATGAACCCACCACCTTTTTTGTGTGTGTACGGGATGTTGCTTCAGCCAATGGAGCCACTTGGAATGTTAAAACAAACAAATAACTTGTGTGAAAAGTGAAAAAGCAAAAGAAAGTAGAGAGGGCCAAAAGAACAGCATAAAGAGTAAAAGCTACAATGGACTAGAGGAAGAAAAGATGGTTATGGTATGCCTTGTTCAGGAAAGGCTTTATGGAAATAAGGGGCATTTGCAATAGGCCTTCAGGAATTGGGCAGGGTAGGGGGTGAGATTTGAACAAAGCCAAGAGAAAGGGATTCAAAGCAGAGATATACCAGCTGAACATAGATATGGGGTTTAGACAGTGCTTTAAGACGACAGTGAAATTAAGTAGGGTTGTAATAAAAGGTATATCAAAACACAAGTTACAGAAGGTAAGCTGAGATTGAAATGTAAAAGGCCTTGAATGCCAAGTTGAGGAGTTTAAACATTTCTGTAAGCAATCCAAAAATAATCATTTTTTAGCAAAAAAGTGACATGATATACCTGAAACTAATATAATATTGTTATGTCAACTGTAATTGGAAATAATGTTTTTAAAGGAAACATGATGAATGTGATATTTTAGAAATATTAAGCTGGTTTCTGATGTGCATAATAAATGGTATACAACTTGATTAAAGTTATGGTTATGGCAGCAAAGAGGCAGGTATATAAAGAAAGCACATAGAATATGTAACAAAGAAGGGCAAATTGGAGCAAAATAAACTTATGAACAAAAGATTAACCCAAATTTCTTTGTTGAGAGCAAGAAAAGCATAACATCACAGAATAGAGAGAAAGTTAGGCAAAGGGTAAGATTCCAAGGTATGAAGAACAATCCAATTTTTATTTCCTCCATCATCACCATGTTTCTATAAAATTTAAGTTTATAATATACTCTAAGCATAGAGTATATTAAATGAGTAACCAAAGAAGTTCCAAAAGTGATAAACAATGGCTGTAGAAAGAGAAAACACAGTTGCATTAAAGTACTTAAAATTATTTGGAAAATAGAAGCCACATGACTCTATTATTTTACAATATGTTTAAGTCAGTAATATCTTTTTTTTAATAAGGTGCTTATGCCTAAGTGCCTATTATAGGGCCATTTACTAAGAAGACCTAATTATTTTAAGATGAAAATTGTCACTGAATGAAAAGTAACAACTGAAGTATAATTTTTCAAAATTGCTGAGACTATACCTAAAACAATTTTGCCTTGAATTCTGCAATGCAACATGCAACAACAAAGACAACATGGTGGCTTAAGGATATGTAAGCATCAAAGGGCAGAAATAGGGCATTCCCACTCTCTTTAACTCTGCTAAGGACTCAAATACTGATATAGTTCAGAGCATCTTACTACCAAGAGACATAAATCAAAGAAGTTCAGCTAGGAGCAATAAAACAGATTAGTGTCTGGAAGAACTGACTTTAAAGAAAGTTTTAAAAGAATTAAATCCAGGTAGTCTAGATAAAAAACAGCTATGATAAAACCTCTTTTTTTGAAGGTGATATGCCAAGGACAGAAATTATTTTGAAGGTAGACACCTAAAAAATACAAAATGAATAATTATAAATATTTATGGAATATGCATAAAGGAAAATCTCAGGATAAATTTTGCTGGCAAAAACCTATGGGACAGAAAAACTCTCTCCCATAGAAGTGGTGAAAACTGTATTCCTAGAGATATTGAATGCCAGGTTGGACAAAACAAGGAAAGGATTCCATATGAAATGATCCTGTACTGGCCGGCCCCTGAAATGGTGGGAGGATTGAAGATGATCTCTTAGATCTTTTCCAATTCTGATTTTTTTAAATTCTATGAAGTTTTATGGGGCACAGTCTTTTGCCAATTTCTTTTCTCCCCATGGTGCCCACTTTCTCTTTTTACAAAGGAAAACAAATTGTATCCTTCATTTGAAGATGGTCTCATGTTCTCAATGAATCAGTAATATAATCCTAGGTACAAGTTTTGGAGAAAAGGCCAATTCCTGGGGCTCTTACAAGTTTTACTACAAACTAAAGAGGAAATATTTCAAATGGATTCAAAAAAGAGCTATTTCATCAGGAAAGCATTAATATTTTCCCTCCTTATGTCTGATCACAAGAGCTGACAGTGACCCTGCGAGCTATAAGGCCCTGGGTCAAATTACCAACAGAGCTGCTGTTCAGGATTTTATGCTGAATGACAGCAAAATCTACTTGCAATCTAATTTTTATGGCAATGACATTTACCTTGGAAAAGATATAGCCTTAAACACCTACACACTTTGGCAGATGTTATAAAAGAGGAAGTGCTATTCACACTTCAAACTCAAGAAGTCTCAACCTTGTTCTCTTTCTCCATTCTGGCACTTTAAAAAAAAAAAAGTTTCTCAGCCACCCTTGAAATAAATCCAGTACCTCTCCAAAATTCCCATTCAGTGAAAGCCCCAGAAAACAAAACAGCATTTCCTCGTTTTGCTGATTTATAAGGACAAGGTGTAACAAAATCCAGGGAGCTCTGAGAAACTGTCCCTGAACCCTTTAAAAATAAAACTGTAACTCACTTATGAGAAGGAACAGCAGGACAGAGATAGCCCTCCAAAAATGGACACTGATGCTCTTCTATCTTATCTAAACAGCCTCAGTGGCTGAGGACCCACCAATTCCCATCTTGCCTGTCTGAAAAAAAGTATGTCCCTTTACCCACACAGGAAGTTCATAGATATTAACACCAAACTCCCTAAACAAAATTTTTAAATACCATTTTCATTTTTCCCTACTGAAAATGAGACTGTTCAAACCTAAAAAGATTGGGCCACCTCACACGGGAATAGGATCTGGAATTTTCAAAGCCAGACGCTTAACTCATCTGATCCTGGCAGGAAAGAAGGCTGGCATTTATAATCCAATTTTAATTTTCTTTTTTAATGTGACTCTGAGATTAGGCAGTCTGAAGGAGAACCGACTGTGGAGATTTTCAAACCTTCCCTAATAAGGGACCAATCTAAAAGGGATTATTTCAGAAAACTTTAGAGGAGGTTTCAAAAAAAGGCTAGATTCTCACCTCAGGAAAACAAGAAATAAAAACAATAGCCACTTTTTTTCTAGAATTTTAGCAATGAAATGTGAACCTGACCTTTAATATTTAATAGCCTATGAACCCGCCTGTATTTTCTCAAGAAACCCACTGCATCTTCTCCCCACTGGACAAGCCTTCCGAAAGTTTGGGCTACAGTTCATGGCCTTGGGATTTAGCAGCCCCGCGGAAGGCAAGCAGCTGGGACCTGGACTACCTGAAAGCCCTTTCTGCGTAATCACGTCAGGAGCCCACACTCCGGGGTGCCCTCGCCTGCAGCTACCGGCGTTTCAGGAGAGCTTCTACCAGGCTCTCCTCCAAATCTACCTCTACCCACCCCATCCACACACAGCTCGCTCCCACTTTCCCCACTCCCCCCACCCCGCAAGAATGGGAAGCAAGTTTCTCACCATCCTCATAGTTTTTGAGATAGTAATCAGGGCCGGGGCCCCCGCGGCTTTTGGCCGGGTTCCTCAGGTTCTGGAACTGCAGGAAGTCAGTCCTTTTGCCCCCGAAGCGCAGAAAGGCCGGCGAAAGTCCCCGGGCCAGGGTCACCAGACGCTTGGAGCTGCGGGGTAGAGAAAGAGAGAGGAAAGGATCCCAAGGGAAGGCGGGAGGCCGCGAGCACCCAGCAAGGCCCTCTTTCCACTCTGCAAGCGACCTGGCCCAGGCTCAGAGGCTCGGTGTCCACCACAGCCCGCGGACTGCACGGGCTCCTGGCAGCTCCACGGCCTCTAGCGTGCGCCTCTTGCCCTTGCCCTTGGCCCAAGCCTACCTTTTGCGCCCAGCTGGCCACGGACGCCTCCCTCGGACACCCCGAAGCTGCTCGCCAAAGGTAGTTATTTCCAAAGGACTAGATTGTGTTCGCTAAGTGTGTGTAAAGGGGGTGGGGGGGGACACCTCTGAGAACACGGGGCTAAGGCGCAGTTGTCCGGCTTTGCTGCTGCCGGGAAAGCGCTCCTGACGGAGAGGCGCAGCGCGCGTGCCGCGGGGCTCGGGTTTTTGCCAAACTTCTGCTGAATCCCGGGATCTGCCTCCTCGGCCCCAGGGGCACCGCAACCTCAGTAGAGAAAGTTAAACTCATCTTCTTTCTCCTTCTTTCTCTCAGACCAGGCACCTGAGGTCAAGTTGATTCTGACTTTGTTTTTAATGCCTAAATTGATTTTGCTTTTCCACTACTTTATAGCAACCGCATCCACCTCCCAAATCCCAGGTCGAGAGAGATTCCCGGGGTAAATCCTTGCCTTTCTGTGAATACCTCCACCCCTGCTTTGCACAGGAAAGGCAGTATTTCTTTGACCCCACAGTAATTCAGAGTGATCTCAGAAAGGTATCATTCTTCTCCCCTCCTCCCAGTGGGGCTCCATCTTTTTTCCTTTCCACTTGGAGCCGTTTAGAAGCGATGGGGAAAGTGAAGTTTGCCGAAAGTTGGAACCTGCGAGTCGGAGGAGCACCAGAACAATAGCATTTACCTCTATTTAGGTTCAGGATTTCCATAGTTTGTTTTTTAAATACAAGCGCTGTACTTCGGAAATAGGTGAGAAAGAGCAATTATAGATGCTCTTACTACTATACGTTATTTTTAACACTTGGCTGGTTCAGGTTCTGAAATCCAAACCCAAATGGAGAAACTAAAGAGTATCATAATGGGACAGATACGAGAGAGGGGACCGGAGATTCTGCTTGGGGACTTTCTGAGAAGTTTGACCCCCCGGGGCAGTCCGGCGGCGGCGGCGACCTCTAGGACTGCGTTCCAGGGAAGCGCGGTCGGATATCGCGTGGCCCTCCGCCGGCAGAGTAGTCCGACCAGCGGAATCGGCATTCCCAGCAACCGTCCGTCCGGAAGCCTGCACAGCCAATGCAAATACGCCCGCCGCGGCTTCTTCCCCCAATGCCGCCTTCTAGAATCTTTTCTGCGGCAAGCATTTGGCGCAAACAGGATGTTTTTTTAAAGAGAATCCTGAAGGAGTCTGCGCAGCTGGGTAAGTGCAATGCAAGTGGGGCGTGTATCTCGGCAAACCCCGGTTGCCCCCCACCTGGGGACAAGCTCAGAGACACGTTCTGCTGCATGAAGAGCTTCCAAGGAGGACGCCAGGCGGCGCGGAGATGTTCCCGCCCTCCCAGCGGAGTCGGGGCAGCAGCTGAAGCGGCCTCGGAGGCGGCGGCGACAGCCACTCAGTCCTCACGCAAGGCTTGCTCCATGTGGAAGGAGCGCCCCATGTTGCGCCTCCCGCTACCTGCCGAGTCCGCTGACCCGGCAAAGTCCTGGAGACCCAGAGGGCTGAGGGCGGGCGCACACGAGAAGCAAAACTCGAATTTCGCGAGGAGTCAAAGATACTCACGAAAGAAGCGCAGCGGTCGCGGCCTCAGGGCGGAGAAAGGAGACTAAAAGCGCTCAAGACTCTTTGGGTGAGCCCACTGCTGAGGCTCCAATTTGGAGGGATTTTTAAAAACTCAGCACTTGGATTCAGCACTACAGATGATCTGTTTATTTCTTTTTCTTTACACTGCAACTCTGTCCCTGACGGGAAGGGATCGTGGTTGCCTAACTGCTGAACATTAACAACCGGCGAGAGGGATTCCAAGCCCGAGAGTAAGGGGGTCTGTGAACACAGCCTCCGGGTTTGCGAATCCGCCAGTGCCGTGTTCAGACTTCTGAAACATCCCCGGAGTATTTCTAGAACCCTTTCCGCTCTCCTTATATACGCTATGATCAGAGCGAGGATTTTTTTTTCTTTAAAGAAAAACTAAACTATGCAGTTACCGCAGGAGATTTGAGGAGGAGGGACTGGGGGGCCCTTCGGTCTATAAAAAGCATCTTACAAAGTCTTCAAGTCTGGAGATGAGAGTGGAGGGTATAAAATAAAAATTTAAAAATATGATCCACTTGTCTATCACTCATGCCTCTGCTTAAATTCATTTTCTGTCTGGGAGTTGGAGAGAACTGAAAAAACGATCTTTCCGTGGAAAATTCCATTTTCGTGCTATTCCCCGCTTGAACACTCACAGACACACACGCAGACACGCACTCTCACACACACATACATACATACATACATACATTCCTCTCGGGTCTTTGTTGCTGGAGACCTTTTCTTCACTTTTGTAACTGTCCTGAACCTCGTCTCTTTTTCAGAAGGAGACGGGTAGACTAATTACAGATATATGTAAGCACAACATTTCTTCAGTCATAACTGATAAGTTTCTGAAATGCCTTCTGCATTGCAAACATGTGCATCTTAATAGAAAACATTGCTTTTCTCAATCACCAGTTACAGCCTCACAGCAAATATTCCAGGAGGAGGAAAACCTCATTTCTTTCAGAGAAATCCGCTTGGCTTATTTTCTTCTTCTTTCCCCTTGGAATGGGAGATAGGAGGGGTGGGGGGTTGTTACTTAAAAAAAATGATCCATGGAAGCCCCTGCCTTACCTTAAGAAATCGAGCCAGCCATCATGAATGATGGACGGATCCAGCTGCAGAGAGAGGAAGTTCTCATTGACTGTCCTGATTGGGTTCTTGGTGCTCACATCAAGTAGAATCAGGGTCTTTTCCTTCAAACCTGGAGCTCTGTCTACAGGCAAGGGTCTCCTGTCTCCAGCTTGGGAGGAAAGGAAGAGATGGAGCAACAGAGCCAAGAAGAGAGCCACCGGGGCTAGGCACGAGGGGGGGCGGGAGTTGCTGGAGGGCATGGCTTCAGGGAAGGCACAGAGCACCCTCATTAAATCCCTCTGATTTAAACCTCTCTTCCTACAGGGTCTCGCTGGTGACTAATTGTCCTTATCTAAAGTGTGTGTCTGTCTGCTTTTCCCCCCTTTTTTCCCTTCCTCCCCCCCCCCCCCCTTGCTCTCTCTCTTTCTCTCTCTCTCTTTTTTTTTCCTTTTTTTTTTCTTCTGTGTTTTGGTGCTTGGTGGAGCGAACTCACGCCCCTAGCCAGCCTTCTCAGCAACTCTTGCCAAGAGTACTCGTTCACCAGCACCGCCCCTTTAAGAGATTTCGACTGCAGACATTTTTTAACTTTTTAAAGGTAAGGGGGTGGTTGGGGGAGAGGCGGGAAGTAGGAGGGAGGGGTGGCGTTGTACCCTCCAGATTTAACCCTCTAGGGTCAGGAAGTGGAGGAAGGGATCCAAGCAGTACTGTTTTAAGTTTTGAGTACAGGGTGGGATGTCTTTTTTTTACTTCCCTCCCTGTGAGGTTCTGGGGAAGGCTGGTCTAGCTACAACCCCAACAGGACAGCCCAGCGCCAGCCCTGGGCACAGTGGAGTAAAAGGTCCACCCCAGCCTGTGCCTGTTGGTCCTTACAGCATCAGCTATTCTGCCTACTCTGGGCCCTTCCCTTTGGATTGAAGCAGGAGAGCAAGGATGTTAGTTAAGTAGCAGATGGTCCTGATTCCTGCAGCGACTGATTCCTGCCAAAGCATGGAGTGCAAAGACTCCATGGACACAAGTCAGGACCTCTGCAACACACTGGGTATCCACCCAGAAGCATCCTCTGACCTAGATGGGGCAAAGAGTGGCCAGAAGTAATATACAGAGTGACCAGGTCAAAGAGCTTCTCTGTGTGTAGGGACACGGGGATCCAGGCTGTGTGTGGCTCCGTTCTGCCTGCAGCCAAAGTGAAATGTTTTGGGGGCTTCAATTTACGCTGACTTAGGCCAAGTCAAAGCAACCTAGTCTGTGTGTGGATAGTCTGGGCAGCAATGCACCCATCTCATCTGAACCACTGCTTGTCCACTCTACTCCAATGCACAAACAGAGGTGCCCCTCCAGCCCTTCCTCAAGGTCAACCTTGGGCTTACCTCTGCTGTTGGGAAGTGAGCCTTTATGGTGCCAGAGAGGAACAGAATGACACCGTTGAGTTTTCAAACTCAACCTGAAGTCACCTAGAGTCCACCCACAAGTATCCCCCTAGATGTACAAGAACAGCCTGGAACCCACATGGTGCACCACCTGCCCTGGCTCCTCAAGTGGAGACCCACAGCACCTATCAGCTCTAACCTTAGGTCTCAAACCAAAGTGCAGAAGAAAAGCCAGGCCCAGTTTGTGCAGTCAGACCATTAGTCCCCACTTTTGGCTTATTTCTGGGACAAAATGGGCCTTCTACTTGGCAGATGAACGTCTTTGTGCAGCAGAGGTATGCATGCGTGTCCCAAGGCCTCTGATATCAAACAGGCAAAACTCTAAAATGCAGATCAAAGGTTTTCCCGAAGGGTAGTCTCAGAACCCACAAACACTGAAATTGCAACCTGTCTCCCTTTCCCTTCCCACCAATGGGATTAAGGAATCTGGAAAGAGTTAGCATTGATAGCCTTCAAATGAAGTTTCCTGAGGAGCTTTTACTAAACCAAGCAACCAGGAAGTCCAAAGGTTAGGTTGGGTTAGTCTGGAAAGTGCCATGAAGACCTCTTTCTGGAAGTAGGATTGCATAAAATGAAGTCAAAGGAAGACCACTTGAATGAAATAAATCATTTCAGCCCTGGCTGAGTGGCTCAGTTAATTGGTAGTGGGTTTGATTCACTAGAAATCACTTAATCAGTTAATCTTCAAGATTTCTGGGAACCTAGACTCCTAGATATCAAAGGAATTTATCTATAAGGACCATTCAGTAATACCAGGCAGAGACTATCAAAGGAGACTTCAATGTATCTAGTTCCCAATAACTAATATTTTATACAGAGGCCTTATTTTACTCAGACTCAGGCACTTAGTAGTTTGATTCTCAGTCAGGGCACATACCTAGATTGCAGGTTCGATTCCTGGTCAGGGCACAAACCTAGGCTGCAGGTTCAATCCCTACTCAGAGTGTATGGGGGAGGCAACCAATTGATGTTTCTCTCTCACATCAATGTTTCTTTCTCTCCCTCTTTCTCCCATCCTCTCTAAAATCATTTTAAAGACATATGTTGGGGTGAGGATTTAAAAAAAAAGAAGAAAAAAACATTTCACCCACTACACTAGATCTTTTTAAGTAACGTACCTCTTGTGACTAAGGATGAACTTAGGTATAATGAGAATCTGCTTAATCATGAATTTTAACCACAAATTATGCTTACTGGCCCAACTATTCTGTAATTGTTTGGTGGCCTATTTACTTTAACCAATATTCATCAGAACCTGTATGTAGTATAAAAATAAAAGCCAACAAACCAAATGCTTTTTTCTTAATTCCTGATTAGAACCATCTCTCTGGTATAGCCATTGAAATTCTATAGTCATGTCCAGTCTCAGGAAATCAAGGTAAAGAAAGCAATTCCATAACTTTTAGGGAGTTCCAGATATTCCTGGTTGACTCCAAGATGACCTGATTGTTTAGTTTGGGTACAGATCTGCACAGGGCTATTCCTTCCAAATAGCGCCCATTGCCCATATCATGATTTTTGTCTTGCCTCCTATCTAACCACCTACTTAATATGCTGTAAGTAGCTCATTTTTAATCTGTATATTAGGTTGATATTTCTATCCTACTTTCTGTGTGCTGTTGGGGGACAACAATTTGCATTTCTGCTCTTAGATTGTAATTTCCTAGGGAACAAAAATTGGGCCTCTATATAAAATATTAATTATTGGGAACTAGCTACATTGAAGTCTCCTTGGATAGTCTCTGCCTGGTATTACTGAATGGTCCTTACAGATAAGTTCCTTTGATATCTAGGAATCTAGGTTCCCAGAACTGTAAGAAATCTTGAAGATTAACTGATTCAATGATTTCTAGACTATGGGATTTCCAAATAAATATTAGTGGGGGAAAGCTGACATATATTTGCCAACTTTTTATTTTGTCTAGTACGGACATTAAAAAATCAACTATTTATCACTATTACTTCCCAAAAGAAAAGAACATTCTAACAGCCAAAAAAAAAAAAAAAAGCTGAAATTATGTGAAAATAATGAGCAAGTGTATACTGAATAAATTTAGTTTCATAAAAAATTGCTATATTTTTCTCATTTCATTTTATACCAGTGGAAATATGCCAGTGACCAACATTAGCACTAGGACTGGTGATTGGGACTAATGATGTATCCTGTGTGTATGGCCAAATTCTACTTTGTAGCCTACAGTGTGGCTGCAATGAGTGCATACTTTTTAAATGATGGTCATCTTCACTACAATAATTTCTTTCCAGTTTTCCTATGCTTTTTTCTCACTTTTAGCCCATCACAAACTCATTGACTCTATATACCACCTCCTTTTCTTCTATTAAACATTCATGTCCATGATGACTACTATTTATTGAGGTCTTATGGTCCATGCATGGCGCTCAGGGCTATACCTATGTTATCTTTAATCTTGAATAAGTCTGAGATGTATATAATTTATTATTATACCTAGTTTACATATACTAGTAAGAAAATTCAGACTCAGAGATATTAAGCAACTTTCTCATGGTACACAACTAATAAGTGTCAGCAAGGATGGAAACCCAGGGATGCCTGACTCCACCACATTCAACTATAAGTGGCTAAAATAATGCATATGCTCAAACAACTTGTCAACGTAAGAAAAAAACTTTGACTAGGGGTTGAAAGACCTGTGTTTGCCAGATCCCAGCTTTGTTACCTTGGGTAAACTTTTGAACTGTTCTAAACCTCAGCTGCCTACTCTGTAAAATATAATATCCTGGAGTTGAATAATAACTGAATAATGTTATTATGTAGAATAACTTTATAAATTCTAAAATATTAATGTATTTACTTTATAAGTTCTAAAATATTATGCCAATTTTGCTATTTATTTCATGTTATTTCTAATTCCCTCTCTCCCACACTTACCATAAATACATCCTGTCAATTAATAACTGAAACAAGAATTAAACTAATATTAAATAATCAATTTTGTGATAACCTTGAAACAAAAGGTCAACTCTAATATTATATCAATAAATGTAGTAATAATTATAATGAAAGAATATACCACATATTTCAACCATGCAGGCTCTTCTGTCTATAATTAGCATCTGAAAAAAGAATAAAAGTTAAGTAGGTTTTATATGCCTCCTTCAATTTTCCACTAGGAGAGGGGAGACAAAGTGGGCAAAGGACAGTGCTGAGGAATAAGAAAGACTGTGTCTCCGTCCTAAGAGAAGCAAGGAATGGTGACAGTTTCTCCATATGGGAAGTTGAAGGGGAAAGAAATTTATAATTCTCTAAGTTGTTTTACCTCATTATATAAGAAAATTCTAGCTGGATGGTTTTTGTTCCCATTGTTGCCATCAAGCAGTAAATGCATGTTGGGAAGATCATAACCATATAAATGTAGTTGACTCTCTTCAATCCAGTTTGAAATCCCTTGTTTCAGGGTAGATATGACAGTTATGTGGGCAACTACTATAGGTGGAAAAACAAGTAACAGTAAAATAAAAGTATTCGTGTCCTGATGTGATGAAGGCCTAGGATGGGAGGACAGGTGCAGACTGGAAGGGGGCAATAGCGGGAATGGGGACATCTGTAATACTTTCAACAATAAAGATAAATTTTTATAAAGTTTTTATGTCCTTAATCATATTCATTGATAGGTCACTTTACCATCCTAGCCCATTTTGCCTTTTGTACATTCAGGTAAGTCCTGAAAAGCATCAGGTTATACTGCAAATTGCATGGGTTCAATAGACTTTGTTTAAAATCTAGTTCACAATCTACTATCTGCTCATGTGACTTTTGTTGAACAAATCATTTTTCCCATCTATAAAGTAGGCATAAGTATACTTCCCTCCACATGTGTTCTGAGAATTAAATGAGGCAATGTCTTTAGTTCCTGGCACATAGTTACTAAACTATTATTTTCACTGTTGGATTTTATGGTGGAAATAAATGTAATTTGCATAGATAAGGTAGGAAGAAATGTATACACCTGAAACCTAAGGTTTTTGAAATAATATAATAACTACCTACATCTATGTATATGATTCCATTTCATGCTCATAGCATATAGATCAGGGATTTTCAACTGGTATGCTACAAGAATTTTTAAAACATGCAATACTTGACTATTTAGTCAGAGGCACTCTTTTGCTTTAGATTGTCAAATTTAAAAAATGTCAATAACCAACACAACTATAGCCATTCAGTATGAATGAGTCAATCAAAATTATACCTATTTTTTGTCAGAATGGAAAAATATATATATTTTTGGTGTGCAGCAGAATTTTAGTAAGTAGCTTATGTGTGCCATGAGATGAAAATGGTTGAAAAATGCTGGCATAGACAGGACAAACTTTATCCTCTAATTCAGGTAAGGAAATCAAAGGTCAAAAAGATCAAAATGCTAATTTCTTGAAGAACCTGAAACTAAAGCCAGCTCTGCTAATTGAAAACTAGATAGACAGCTTTGGCATGTTTGTTATTGAAAATACCTGAGAACTTTTACAGATAAAAGTTGTATGTATATATTTTATGTCCCAGGACAAAAATTCAGATTGCCTTTCACATGTTTTACAACTTCATTAACTATAAATCGTGTATACCTTCAAATAACTATAAGTTGTTTATAGTTTCCCATATACCACTTTCCTAGTCAGTCCATTCTAAACCTTAATTATTATTAAAGATAATTTCTAAGTTAAATATATAAGTCATATATATTTATCTCAATATACCTACCTATTTTAGTCTCAACATTGAGAAATTAGGCCTATAATAAAACATCTACCTGGAACACAAGTGTGTTTGTTTACCCCCCAAAAATGACTAGCTGTGATTGCTTTTCTTTTGTTCCCTAGGCTAATGGTACACTTTGACCTTTTAAAATACCTAATGTTCTTAGTTTATAATAATGGGAGTTGAACAAATAATGACAATAGAAAGCCTACCTCAGGTCGAGTCCACTCCTCAATAATCAAAGTCTGCTGATATATTCTACATGTACACAGTTATTCGACTGAATATTTTACCTCTGCCAGAATTAACATCTAGATCCCTAATTCTTTGGAATAGTGTTGTCCCCACATAAGCAGATCCAAGTCCTTCTTTAGTTCAATGGCCATTGTGCTAAACCTTACCAGCCTTAACTCTCATCAGATTTTTCAATTTCTTTTGGTAACTTAGAGGGATTGATATGCTGTGACTCTTAGAAAGTATATTTCATTTTAATCAGACACTTAAATTTCAAATTTCTCTTTTGATTTTTCTGAAGCCTAGCCAGCACAATACTGTGTTTAAATACTTTAAAATGTTTTCCCCTTTCAGGAAGAAATAAAAATAGTTTGAGTGTCTGGGTCAGTGATTTTCAGTCCTGGGGGCACATTAACACCTGAGGAGCTTTTTAAAAACAATCATGCCCAGGACCATCCCCCAGATACTCGGATAATTGATTTGGAATGGCGCCTCAGCATATCCTGGATCCCATGCTATAAAACTTCTATTTGGTTTATAGTTTCACAGAACAGATTCAGATGACAAGGGATACCATGTTATTTGAATCTATTTAATTCCTAGGTTTCAGGTAATGAGGAACAAGAGTTCAAATACTGGTATCTCAAAAAAAATACTAGAATCTATTCTGTTCCTAAGTTTAGACAATGAAAGTTCAGATAGTGAGGGACCATCCTCAAAGGGGGTAAACTGTGCAAGTAAATACCATAGAACCTATTAGCTTTACTAGATTATCAACTGATTATTCCTTCATTCAAGAAATGTTTTCACTTTACACCATCTGATTGGCAAAATTTGAATATTTGATAACACTAATTATGGATGTGAAGAGATGATAACCTTTCTGCATGCTGATGGGAGTGTAAACTGGTTGGGCCATTCTGAAAAGTGATCTGGCAATATTTTGTGACATTATATATGTGTATTCCTTAAGATCCAGAAATCCCATTATGGGCATAAACTCCCAAGCAACTCATAAAAGGCTCATAAAAGGACTTGAACGAGGATGGTGAGTAAAGCACTGGTTTTAATACTGAGGAATTGGAAGCACCTAGCTGTCCATCACAAGGCAAATGGACTGGTAAAATGAGGAGGGGATCAGTTAGAAGATATTTAGAAGCAATGAACTAAATGTACATACATACAACAACATGGATGGTCTTTTACATATGTGAGAAACATGAAAAAAACAGAATGAGATCTATAGCATAAATAACATTAGTGAAAATAAAACACAACTAAACTATATTTTACAAGAATACAAATATATCAAAGGACATACATCAAACATATTAGAGTCAATACCTATAAAATAATTTTTGAAAGGGAAAAAATTTTTAAAAGGCCTTGCAAAGACTAATGTTCATAAACATTTTCCTGAATTCAAGGCAATACTTAACCGATTTTGAAGGGACTGAAAGGGAGAAATATTTATTGAGTGCTGACTATGGGCTAGGAAGTGTGTATGCCTACCCACCCACTTACCTTGGGATCCAAAGAATAATCTTGCCCTTGGAAATCTCACAGTCTAGCTTCGAAAATGACCGAGTTAAAAGTGTTGCAATAGAGTATGGGGAAAAGTGCCACGGAACACTGAAAAGGATTATGACTTCATAATAATTTGTATGTATAGGGGTCTATTACTTGATACATATGTCATTTTACATCTCAATTATAATGAAAATATTTCATACTTTAATAAGTTAGGGGAGGTTGTTTTGGCTTTTGTCTCCAGTTTTTAGACTCTACTTGAGGCTACCTAAGGGTGGCCTGCTAAGAAATGTTAGAGTGCCATCTGCTGGTGAAAGTGTTTCAAGTTCCCCCATTTATTTGCCAATCCATTTTCAAAAATAAAAATATCACACCTATCATAGGATATTTGGGTTTAAATAAATCTATTTCAGGCCTCTGGCTTTAAAGAGGAGGAAATATCCTCTTACAAGTGCATCTCATTTAAGGAAAATGTACACACACACACACACACACACACACACACACACCCCTTCCATCACCACTATAAGCATCTTAGAATCACACGTCTAAACTATCTAAAATTTCCCAGATAGATAAACATACAAATGCCTTTAGAGGGTTCCATAGATATTTTAAACATTTATATAAAGCCAATTTACCATAAAAACAATCTTAGGAAGGCAGCTTATTGCAATGCCAAATGAATAAACTTTGAAGTCAGACGAAGTTCATCCCAGCTTTACTACTTTCTAAGAAACCTTAAGGAAGTAGTTTAATGTTGCTGAATATCAATATTTTTATATGTAAAATAAGAATAGTAATCTAATTTTCATGGTGGTTGTAACAATTCATTGAGGTACATGTAAAAAAAGACCCAGTAATGTCAAATAAAGATAATGGCTAAACTAAACCACTAATACTTATTTAAATATGCTTCCTAATCCATCCCCAATGAAGCTAAAAACTGTAAATAGGTCTTCCTCGCATTTATCTTTGATATTAATATTTAATATAAATAATCTGCCAGCTCCAAAATTATTTCATACAATTATTTCTCATAAAATGTAAATTAAAGGCAAAATGTGTGTTAATAATTTGTTGTATATCTTGTCAGATCATACTTCTCCTCTAAGGCCTTACTATTCAAAATGTGGTCCACAGATCTAGCAGCATCAGCATAACCTGAGAACTGGTTATAAAGGAGAATCTCAGGCTCCATCTCAAACCTACCTAAATAGAATCTACATTTTAACAAATACCCCCAAGTGAGTAAAATTCAGATTTAAAATCTGAGAATTATTACTGTAGGGGACAGCAAATAGAGCCTGGGCTCCATATTTTTAGAAGAGGTTTCCTCTTGGCTAACTTTATCTAAGTTTTAGCACTAAAGTACTGAAACTTCTATAGTTCTTTAAATTTTTAGTGAAACTAATCTTTATAGTCCACATAACACTTAACATACAGCTCATGGATAAAAGGGAGAAAGAAAAATGCTATTATGTTATTGATAAAATGATGCTCCAAAGCCAAAGAAGACAGAAATTGGGTAAACACTACAAGGAATAAACAGTTACAGGGTTTCTGCTGCTGACAGTGAATAAGCAATTGTAAAATATGGAATAGGTCAGTCAAAAACATCATGAAAATTAATGCCCACAGATGTGTCTATGTATCTTTGTGAGTGTAATGATAGATGAAGCAGCAATCGCAAACCTAGCAACAACCACCACTAGCTAGAGAAATAATCCTCAGTTGCTGGGAAGTCTGAAAGTCCAGGTGGTGAAAGAGGATGAGCTACATGAAGATAAAATTGGGGATTGCCCACCTGAACCTTACAGATTATCTATAAACAAGTAATGTGCTACTTGTATTCCATGAAGACAAGAAGTTATCACATTTATTTAACTAGAGGCCTGTGCACGACCTTTGTACACTCAGGGGCAGGGGTCCCTCAGCCTGGTCTGCACCCTCTAGCAGTCCGGGAGCCCTCGGGGTATGTCCGACTGATGGCTTAGACCTGGGAGCTGGCCTACGCCATCAGTGGGACATCCTTAGCGCTGCCATGGAGGCGGGAGGCTCCCACCACCTCCACCACCGCTGCCCTTGCCAGCTTTGAGCCCGGCTCAGGGCTTCTAGCTGAACGGCGCTTCCCCTGTGGGAGCGCACTGACCACTAGGGGTAGCTCCTGCCTTGAGCTGGTGGTCGGTGCACATTTTAGCGACCAGTCATTCCACCGTTTGATTTGCATATTACCCTTTCATTATATAGGATATCCACTGTGTGCAAGACATCATGAAATAAAAAAAAAAGTCAGTATCGCCCTAGCCTGTTTGGCTCAGTGGATAGAGCGTCGGCCTATGAACTGAAGGGTCCCAGGTTCAATTCTGGCCAAGGGCATATACCTGGGTTGTGGGCTCGATCCCCAGTAGGGGGCATGCAGGAGGCAGCCGATCAATGATTCTCTCTCATCATTGATGTTTCTTCTCTCTCTCCCTCTTCCTTCCTCTCTGAAATCAATAAATATATTTTTTAAAAATAAAGTTAAAAAGTCAGTATTACAGAGAAAGTATAAGCACACAATACAGAATAGGCAGGCAAGCAGGCAAAAACTGTTCTTGCCAGGGGGAGACACAATATAAAAATAAAGCTGATGTCACTTTAAGCCCTTTCTTCATCATCTCAAGTATGAAATCCATTTATCCACCCAAATTTACAAAGAATAATATTTAAAATAACCAGCTTTCTTGAGCACATATTAAGTACCAACCATTGTGTAAAGCATTTTAGTGCATTATCTCATTGAATCTTTACAATAACTCTAATAGACAAATTCTCATAACTTAATTTTAAAGGAGGAAAAACTGTAAGAAAGATTAAGTAACTTGCTAATAAGTAGCAGCTTGGGGATTCAAATTTAGGTCTGTCTTTCCAGAAGCTACCTCTTAACCAATGGGATATTCTGAATCAGTCTGTGTAACATAGAAGTAGACCCTATATTATACTTATTTAGTTAATAAACACTTAAATCAATGTAACATGTCTTTTAACATTTTTAACATCTTTCTTCCTCAATCTAAATGACAACCTCTTCTATATAATAGAAGATATATTTTGCATAAAACAAATTTTATTTTCTTTTTCAGCAATACTGGCAATTTTGTTTTCTCAGTAGATTTTGAATTTGATACACAGTATTTATTAGTATATAAGCACTAAGTCTATATCCATGATTATTTTCACTTTTGCTGAGCATACTATGGTTAGCGAGTAAAGCCTAGAAAATCTGGCTCCTGATACCTTCTCAGAAATTCCCTAACTCATGTGCATAAATTCTTGTTTATGTTTATTCATATTCATATATTCATTCATCCTCTCTTCCTGTTTCCTTCCCTCTCTCTCTTCCTCCCTCTCCGTGTTCTCGTTCTCTCTCTCTCTCTCATACTTACTCACTGGAAAGAGCATCAGACATATTTGAAAACAATAGCAGAAAGCTGGTGAGGCATCTATGTAAAGAAGAACTAAGACTAAATGATAGTTATAAAGGAGAGAATATAGCAGGCAATATCTATATGTTCTAACAATGTAGACCCAGTAAAACTATCAAAAAATAGTAAAGGATGAAAAAAAGTAGACTAAAGCTTGCTAATTAACTGGGAATAAAAGGATATTACTTCAAATCAAATATTGGGGTAGAAGGAATGGGGAAGGAGAGAAGTTATCTGACTAATTTTAATACTGCTCACATTGGAAGCCAACAGAAAAAAAAATCAAAATACAAGTAGACTAAGATATTATATAGAGATACTGGATTTTTAAAATTAGCTTGTTTTACTGATTTGACTTAGAACCATGCAAATATTTTACTTAATTGGAAGAAATTTAAAACAGCCCTTAAAAACTAAAAATCAAATGAAAATACAGCAACCTAAACATATATCCAAGTGGGGGAGTTCACTACATAGAGATTAGTTCAAGTGACTTTAAAGTCCAGTATTTTATACATCTCTAATACATCTTTACTAGTAAAGCCCAGTACTTTACATACCTTTATACATCATAATTGCTAATGGTTGTGTTGGTATTATTATTATTAGGCTGTTATTGTGTAATGTGGGATAAAGAAAATTAAATTCTCCGGAGCCCTGGGCACAGCTGGGCAGGATTCAGTGATTGTGGAAAAAGTGCAATAAAATGTGAAATGTGGGCCCTGCAAAAAATAAAAATTAAATTTTATGTAATATTCTATTTTATTCTATAGTATCCAGCATTCATGAGAACCAGAGTTCTCAGCATAGAATGAAACAGATTAGTATATTTTTTTAAAGGTAAGGTTAAATAAAAATCCTTTAGTACTGAATTTGAATTGGAAGTATTACTAAGGACTCAGATGTAATTTATCTTTAAAAATAATATTTTCTAGTTCTATACACTGAAACATCCTAAAATCAGTGATAATCCCAGTAACAATGAGCACACTTAATGCACAGATTTCCCTACCAAGAGGAATCACGAATCCTTGGGAAAATGACACTACAAAAAGAGAGACTATCAGATATGATGGTAAAAGAACACAGGATTATCTATAAAGAAGTCTTGTGGGGGTGAAGTGGAGAGAAGAACGTGAATCTCTAAACTCAACTAATTTACAGGAAAATCCAGACTTAGGAAAATTCTACAGGACAAATGATCTAGTTTTTTCACACAAAAAACCAACAGGGATTGGAGGGTAGGTATTTCAGATTAAAAGAGATTGTAAAACCATATTCTTAAAATAAAATTAAAATAAATTCAGAGTATTTATGAGGAACTAGAAATTTGGTTATTTAATGTATTAAGGATTTATTGTTAATTCTTATATGTGATACAGTTCTATAGGTGACAATTATATGGTTATAGTCCTGTTTTTAAAAAGCCCTTTTCTTTTAGAGGTACATAATGGAATATTTATGAAAATGTCCTCAAGCTTTGAACCTTGTTGGGAAGCCCTAGAAAAGCATCTGCTTACAAGTGAGATTAAATAACTGTAACATGGCAATATCAGGGGTAACCAGATAGGTTCTGAATCATCTGTTCACCAGTGTCTGATTTTAAAAGAGGGATTAAAATTCCCTTTAACAACTCTGACCTTCACTAGGTTCTTACACCCCCATGTATATAGCCTAACTTGCCCTTCATTCATTCTGTCTGTCTTAATTAGGAACTGCATTCAGCTGCTTGTTACACAGTTTTTCCCATTATCAAAGTTCCCTTTAAGCAAAAACTAGAACAAAGATGGAAAAAACTCAGGCTGTCATGGTAATGTTTAAAGAAGGAAAGAAAAAATCCTCAGAGTTAATGATGCATCCTGACATATTTATAAATGAAATTACCTGTTGGGATTTGCTTTAAAATACTCTAGGGGGAAAAAGAGAGAGAGAAGAAATGAAACTAGACCACCAATTTACACCATACACAAAAATAAACTCAAAATAGGTAAAAGACTTAAATGTAAGACGGGAAACCATAAAAATCTTGGAAGAATCCATAGGCAGCAAAATATAAGACATATCTCGTAGCAAAATCTTTACTGATATATCTCCTGGGACAATGGAAACCAAGGAGAAAATAAACAAATAGGACCACATCAAAATAAAAAGCTTCTGCACAACAAAAGAAACCATGAACAAAACAAGAGAGCCCACTGCATGGGACAACACATTTGCCAATGTTACATCCATTAAGGGTTTAATCTCCAAAATTTATAGGAAACTCATACAACTTAACAAAAGAAAGATAAACAATCCAATCAAAAAATGAGCGAAAGACCTAAATAGACACTTTTTGAAAGTGGACATACAGAAGGCCAACAGACATATAAAAAGATGCTCAAAGTCACTAATTATCTGCGAGATGCAAATCAAAACGACAATGAAGTACCATCTCACACCTGTCAGAATGGCTATCATCAACAAACCAACAAATAAGTGCTTGGCAAAGATGTGGAGAAAAAGAAATCCTCATACACCGCTGGTGGGAATGCAGACTGGTGCAGCCACTGTGGAAAACAATATGAAGTCTCCTCAAAAAATTTAAAATGGAACTGCCTTTTGACCCAGTAATCCCGTTTCTAGGAATATATCCCTAGAATCAGAAACAACTATCAGAAAGAATATATGCACCCCTATGTTCACAGCAGCACAATTTATAATAGCTAAGATTTGGAAACAGCCCAAGTGCCCATCAGCAGATGAGTGGATTAGAAAAGTGGTACATCTACACAATGGAATACTATGCTGCTGTAAAAAAGAAAGAACTCTTACCATTTCCAACAGCAAAGATGGACCCGGAGAGCATTAAGCTAAGCGAAATAAGCCAGTCAGAAAAAAAATAAATATCACATGATCTCACTCATTTGTGGAATATAATAATCAACATAAACTGATGAACAGAAATAGATCCAGAGACATAGAAGCATCAAACAGACCATCAAACCTCAGAAGGAAGGCAAGGGAGGTGGGAGGGGAGTAAAAGATCAACCTAAGGACTTCTATGCATGCATGTAAGCATAACCGATGGACACAGACAGTAGGGGGATGAGGGCCTGTGCTGAGGGGCAGGAGAGGGCGGGGTGAGGTCAATAGGGGACAAAGGAGATATATGTAATACTTTCAACAATAAAGAATTTTTAAAAGAGAGAGAGAGGAAAGATAGTTGAAATGTTTTTTCAAAATGTTGTCTTATTGAATCTAGGTGATAGATACATAGGGGTTCATTATATAATTCTATTTTGCTGGTCTTTCAGAAATTTTCCATAATAAAAGGGTTGGTTTTTTTAAGTGAAAAACAAAATTATAGCCTGAGAATGTTCCTTCTTCCTCTGTCTTTAGCCCAAACATAATGACTGTAAAATAGGTTAAAGGTAAATGCTTAACAAATTATAGGCAAGGATTTTTGCACCTATGGTCATCAGGCATATTGGCCTATAATTTTCTTTCTTAGTAGTGTCTTACAACTCCCAGGTAATGTTGATGCTGCTGGCCCAACCACTATACTTTGAATAGTAAGACATGAAATTATATTGAACATAAAAAGTTAGTCATTCAGCTACTCAAAATATAGCAGTCAAACCAGCAGTAGTAAAGGTAGTATGGTTCTTAAAGTCTGTCTTAATTAGGAACTGCATTCAGCTGCTTGTTACACAGTTCTAACAAACGAGGTTTACCCACCCTACCCTCTCACTAACATAAAGTCTGAAGGTAGGCTGTCCAGGACTGTTAGGATGTCATCACATCATCTTCAGGGTCTTAGACTCCTATTTTTCTACTCCACAATCCTTAGCACTGGCATGTAAGTTGCATTCTCGAGTTTCCCTCATGTTCACAAGACAGATGCTAGAATTCCAGCCATCACATCTACTATCTAGACAGGAACAGAAAGAGAAGAGTAAAAGATGACTCCCAGTTGAGTCATTCCTGGAAATCCCATCCAACAATTTCCACTTATATCTAATGGCTTCTCCTAGGTGAAAAGGAGGTTGAAAAATACAGAATTTTGCTGCCTTAAAAATTGGGTTCAGCTCGGCAGGCAGGCATGGCGCAGTGGTTGAATGTGGATCTATGAACCAGGAGGTCATGGTTCAATTCCCGGTCAGGGCATATGCCCAGGTTGCAGGCTCGATCCCCAGTGTGGGGTGTGCAGGAGGCAGCCAATCAATGATTCTCTCTCATCATTGATGTTTCTATCTCTCTCTCCCCCTCCCTTCCTCTCTGAAATCAATAAAAATATTTTTTTAAATTGGGGTTCAGTTTATAAGAAAGAGGAATGAATGAATATTGAATAGGCAATTGGCATTCACCACCACAGAAGTCAATAAATCTGGGTTTAAATCCTGGCTCTATCACACTAACTGTGTGACCTTAAGCAAATTACTTGGACTTTCTGACCTTCCATTTCTTCATTAGTAAAAATTAGTTTAAAAATAACCACTTAAGCCCTGACCGGTTTGGCTCAGTGGATAGAGCATGGGCCTGGGGACTGAAGAGTCCCGGGTTCGATTCTGGTCAAGGGCATGTGCCTTGGTTGCGGGCACATCCCCAGCGGTGGGTGTGCGGGAGGCAGCTGATCGATGTTTCTCTCTCATCGATGTTTCTAACTCTCTATCCCTCTCCCTTCTTCTCTGTAAAAAAAAAATCAATAAAATATATATTTTTAAAAAATAAATAAAATAAAAATAACCACTTAATAAAGTTTGTTATGGGCTTAAATTAGTTAAAGTATGTAAAATTAGCTGTCATATGTAGATGTTCAATAAATGAAAGGTTCTATCATTCCTTTACTGAAAGTACCAAGGGGGTATTCTATAATGGGGGAAGAAAGTAATAGTGAAGTGTTTAAAAGAGACTATGTCCTATTATCTATTATTACAAATGTTAAAATTAAAAATGTTTTAATAAAAAAAAAGAGACTATGTCGTAGGCATATTTTTCCCTTTAAAAATGACTGCTTAGTTTCTAGACTTCAAAATACCAAAGATAACTGAACTGATTAAGTCATCAAAATCACAATCTACAAAAACCATTATTTCTCTCCTACTCATTGAGCTTGTACATATTCCATGGATCTTCATTTATCATCAGAAAAAAAGAAATCTCATTTCAGAACAAGAGTTGCAATTGTTCTTTTTATAGATGACAGAACCAATTAGGAAAGAGGGAAAAATGGTTTCTTTTCATGAAAAAAAAAAAAGATTGTCTTGTTCTTTACTGATACCACAGAAAGTGATAGCACATAAATGAGCTATTTCAGATAAATGCTACAAGCAAATTACGTACAGAAAAGCAGGATGATGCTGTATTTGGGGGCCAAGAACATCCATTCTGGTAAAGAACATATTAGCACAGAGGTGAAAGAATTTATAGATCTCAATAAGACTCAAAGCTTTTATTCTTTACCTAAGGGGATACACTTAGTGAAGAGAGATTCTTAAATTGTAAATAAAACTTGGGTTCCAATTTTTTACACTAAAAGACTAGGTCTCCTTTGTCAAATACTGTAGTTCCTCAGAATACCCAAGAAACCAATATCCAAGTGATAGATTTTGGCAAGTTCTAAATGCAATGCAAGGAGAAACTTCATAAGTAAATTATGGATGCCCAATGTACATAACTCAGAAACATTTAATAATTTCCAGCTTTGTCCCATATGAAGCTATCCAGAGCTGTTTTCATTATGGGAAATCAAGCTATGACAAACAAAACCCATGGGAAACAAAACGTTTTCCTCCCCCCTTGGAGACTGGCAAGTCACCAGGGAAGACAGACTAAATAAATTCTATATTTGCATATCGCTGTCAGGGACTACACTGAATAAATAAAACAGACGTGACTTTCTTGAAAAATCCCATACTCTATATATGAAAATTCACACTGGCACATATTTTAAAGTTGACGTCAGAGGAGACTCAGAGGCCCTCTCAGCATATCCTTTAGAGACTGCTCCTAGCAACCCAAAATTGAGGCAGAGTGAGGCTGTGCATAGAGCCTGTGACTACAAGTTTAGAAGAACTGGGTTCTTTACTAGCTTTGCCATTAACTGTTCTGTCACCTTGGACAAGTCTCTTAAGCTAAGCTTTCTGGACCAGAATGTTTTTAAAGTCCCTTCCAACTTCAGAATAGCAAGTTTGTGAACATCCCAGGTTTATCACAAGAGAAATTATAGGCCTCGTTAGGCGAAACCTCAGGGAAGGGGAAGTGAAAGGTCTATTAGATGGGCAGTGAATGAATCAGATCATCTACGGAAGGATTCAGTATGAGTAGTAATGGGAGAAAAAGTCAAAAAGGAAAGTATGGCCCCATCTTTTAATACATACCTGTATTTACTTAACATCAGCAGTCTATGTCCCAAGTTATAAAGAAAAGAAACAAAGTGAATTTGAGATTCATAAGCATCTCCCAAATCTCAACTATCTAATAATTACTTCAACCTCTCTTTTATACCTTTCATTGGAGCAGTTAAACAATGATAATATTTCTTCTTCCCTTTCCCAGACTTTTGGAAACAGTGAAATGGCCACAATGTGAAGTATAAAAGCAAAGAACCTCTGACCAATTTCAGGAACAATTCCCTATCATCAAGACCTAACCTAGATATGTAACACAGCCCTCACTTTCTGCCACCCTGTGCTATTGTTAACTGTGGCATGCCCATCCCACAGCTCTGGATTCAAATCCACACTCCTACAATTAATAGCTCTGTGACCTTGAACAACTCCTTCCCTCCCTCTCTCTCCTTTCTTCTCTCTCTAAAAATCAATAAAAACATATCCTTGGGTGAGGATTAAAATATATATATATATACACACACACATATATGTGTATATATATATATATGTGTGTGTGTGTGTGTGTGTGTATGTATGTATGTGTGTATATACATATATATTTTTTTAAAATGGTCAACACCCGAAAAGATATTCAACCTCATTAATCATCAGGGATATGTTATTTAAAAGCATAATGAGACCACTACACATGGACCAGAGTGGCTAAAATGAAAAGGACAAAAAATACTAAATGATGATGGGAATACAGAGCAATAGTCAGCAAACTAGGATCCACCACTTATTTTTGTAAATAAAGTTTTACTGGAGTGCAGCCATTCATTTATGTATTGTCTATGGCTTCTTTCATGCTACAATGACAGGGCTGAGTATCTGCCACAAGTCCGTATGGCCTATAAAGCCTAAAATATTTACCATCAGGCTCTTAACTACCAGGCCCCCAACCCTTGATGTAAAACAACTAGAATTCTCATACACTGCTACTGGGAGTGTAAATAGGTACAATCATTCTGGAAAACTACTGGGTAGTATCTACTAAAACTGAGCATTTGCACATGCTATATATCCTATTTATTAACTGCTATAACAAATTACCATAGCCTTGAAGGCTTAAAACAACTGAAATATATTCCTTCATAGTTCTAGAGGCCAGAAGTCCAAAATCAAGCCTTGTGACCATAAGGCTCAGAATATTAAAAAATTTCTTCTGAATTAATCAATTGAACAAAGTCAGCATAAATATAATAAAATTTATATAGATAATACGTATAAGAATATTTTATTAGACTCATATCTCTTAGTGAGATTAATGTGGCTTTTATTTTATGGATCTACTGATAGTATTAGGCAACGTACAAAATCAATCCCTTTCCTTTTTGTTTTATTTTTAAATACAAACTCTGAGAAAGTTTGTTTACATAAATAAGTAGATAGGAAATAACAACCATTTTGTTATGGCAAAACCACATAATTCTTTTACCTCCTCCAGAGTTATACACCAAACTATCCACAGTGGATATTTAAAATTACTTTTAACTATCAATTAACGATTACATTAGGTCCTCCTTCAATTTTGTTGTAAGAAAGAACTGGAAACCACCTGCACTGAAAAAAGATTTGTGGCCCAGTGGTTTGGGTCACTCACTTTCTCAAGATCCGTACCAATTTTCTTTCCACGCACCATAATAAGATTAGGAATGGACGAGAACTATAACGATCGAAATATTTTTTTTAAGTTAGTGATATAGTATTAAATGTTTCAATGTTAATGCACTGAAAATAGCTCATAATCTCTCAGTCCTGAGCAAAAATATGTCTAAAAGCCACAGTGGGAATGCCAACATCCGTTCTTCCTATGGCCACGAACGTGCAGTATTAACACTGTGTGCTTTCTCTTGAGGACATAGTCATACGGACCGCTCATGCTACTCTGGTTCACAATTCCTGTCCTCACTGATGAAGAGGCAAACATTTTACTTGGATGCTGAATAAAATAAAGTGATCGTCTCCCCATCCGAGCTCACAGCCCACGGGAATCCCGGGGCTATGCGCGGGCGGGTTTCACGGAAGGAACCGGGAGATGGCGCGGAGGAGACGCTAGGGGAGGACGGCAGGAGGGACGGAATGAGGGCAAGCATGACAGAAATGAATCCAAGCCCCTGGACTGAGGCTACGCAGTCAGCTCAGGTTCGCCGCCAGCGCCACGGCTCTTTCTTTCCGGGTGAGTTTCCCTGCATCTCCACAGCCAGCTTCTCCAGCGGAGCCCTACCCACCAGCCCCTGCCCAGGCCCAGAGGCAGCAACTGCGGGGCCTCATGCAACCAGGACTGGCTCTCATCCTGCGGCCATACCCACACCTGTGCCTCGACCCCCACCCCGCCCTCATGCTCGGGCGGCCCCTCCGCTAGCAGCCCCCTGAAAGCCCCCACACGGGGCTGCTCACCTGCTGTCTGCGCCGCCACCGCCCCGCTGCCTGGGTCCCTCTGGTTCTGGACGTAGAGCTTCCCTGCGCTTCCTGGTGCTGCTTCTCACTTTATCCTGCTCTGGGCCCCTCGGAGGGGACAGGCCCCCGTCTGGCCGGGGGCTCGACTCCCAGCCACTAGCGGAGGCTTCCCTGTCCCGGCTCCGGTCAGCGGCCACCATTCCTCCACAGGTTCCTCAGAGACTTCCGTCAGGGGCTCCCATCAGCGGCCACCATTCCTCCGCAGGTTCCTCAGAGACTTCCGTCAGGGGCTCCCATCAGCGGCCACCATTCCTCCGCAGGTTCCTCAGAGACTTCCGTCAGGGGCTCCCATCAGCGGCCACCATTCCTCCACAGGTTCTGTCGCTTCCAGTCTGGTGTCGGGGCAGCAGGGAAAGACACGCGCAGCACGTGGCGGGACACGTGGCGGGACACGTGGCGGGGCACGTGCTGGGGCACGTGCTGGGGCACGTGTTGAAGCGAAATTCCCGTCCAGGAAGCCTCGCGATATTACGGGCTGTGCGGAGGGTCCAGCTGCGATGCTTTCCCAGGGCGTCCAGATGCCCCGAGGCATCACGTGGCCCCAAGAGCACTGACACCTGCAAAGAAGGGCCACGGGGGGGGGGGGGGAGGGGAGGGGGTCATGCCGTCAGCGAAGCGGCACCAGCTTCCGCCTGTCGCACGCCGCTCTTTTCCGCCGTCTCCTCCCTCCTGAGTGCCCGCTGCCTCGGAGTTCTCTCTAAGCTGCGCTTTGAGTCACCCCCACAAGAGATCCAAACAACAAAATAACTGTAGTTTTCCCTTCCCAACCCCCAGTAGTCACTCTCTAAAAACTTACACTATAGGAGACTACCCTATTAAGGAATTTTAAATCTTCTGTTCGTTTATGCAACAAATAAGTTCCTGGTGCCTACTGGGAATTAATCATGCATTCAAGATCATCACGGCCCCTAAAATCACAGAGTCCAAATTACTGTTAAGGGGGTAAACTGGCAATTATAATGAATACGTTCTATGTCAGGGGAAGAAAGGGAATTTATAGGAATATAGGTCAGGGACTTCTGACCCAGGCTTGGGAAATCATGGAAAGCTTCTCAGGGAAATTTCTAAGCTGGGCGCTGAAGGGTCACTAGGAAGGGGCTTCCATGCCAAGAGCGTGGCCAGAGAAAAGTCCGGTCCGTCTATCGCACGGAGAAAAGCCTAAAGAGAAAACAGCACAGCTCCTGGAAGACACTGAAAGGAATTCAACATGGCTTACTGCTGGGCGATGCAAGGAAGCCATTCAGAAGCTTGGCCCTGGCCCTGGCCCTGGTGGGAGCGCGGCCGCAGAGCTGGAGGTCTCGGGTTGGAGTCCCACCTGGGCCGCCGCCAATCAGAGTCCACGTGCCTCGCTCACATCAATGCTCCTCTCTCTCTCTCTCTCTCTCTCTCTCTCTCTCTCTCTCTCTCTCCCTCCCCCCCCCCCGCCCTCCCTCCTTCTACTCCTCTTCCTCCTCATCCTCTTCCTCTCGCCCACCCTCCCGTCTACTCTCTATAAAAGAAATGGAAAAAATATCTTCAGGTGAGGATTAGAATATTGGCTCTGGAAGCTGATTATCGGTTCAAACGCCAGCCCTGCCACTTGCCCTCCTTGGAAAACCAAGTGATGGGATACAGAAAGAAGGCAGCTCATGAAGGATTTTGGTAAGCCACGTTAAGGGATTTGTACTCTATCCTACAAGCAGGAGACCCCTTGGAAGCAAGTGATTGATGTAGTCAGATTTCCGTTTTATAAGTATTGATCTCTTTCCAAACAAAAGCTGAGAGAATTCATCACCACATGACCTTTCTTACAAGAATTGCTAAAGGGAGTTCTTCAAGCTGAGACAAAGGACACTAATTAGTAACCAGAAAGCATATGAAAATACAAAATCCTTGGTAAAGGTGAATATATAGTCAAATTTGCAAAATCATAATCCTATAATGATGGTGTATAAGTCACTTTGAAGTCTAGTTAAAGGCTAAAAGACAAAAGTGTTAAAAACTATAACTAAATGTTATTTTAAGTGATACCCAATATAAAGCAATGTAAAATATGACATCAACAACATAAAATATGCGGGTGGGGAAACAAGTATATATGTAGAGCTTTTTCATGCAATTGAAGTTAAGCTGTTATCAGCTTAAAATAGACTATTTTTCATTTATTATGAAAGCCTCACAGTAACCACAAAACAAACCCCATAGTGGATACACTAAAGATAAAGAGGAAAGAATCAAAGCATAATATGACAAATAATCATTAATTCACAAAGGAAGACAACTAGAGGAAGAAAGGAACAAAGGAACTAAAAACAAACAGAAAACAATTAACAAAATGGCAATAATAAGTCCTTATCTACCAATAATTATTCTACATGTAAGTGGATTAAACTGCTCAATCAAAACACATAGAGAAGTTGAATGGGTTTAAAAAACAAGACCCAATCATTATAATGATATAATGAGTCAATTCACCATGAGATCTAATAATTATAAAAATATATGCACCTACCATCAGAGTAGCTAAATATATTATGCAATTAACTATGAAGAGATTTGAAGACAGAAACAGAAAGCAATACAATAATAGCCAAACCCATAGAATGTACAACACCAAGAGTGAACCTTAACATAAACTATGGACTTTGGATGATTATGATGTGTCAATGTAGGTTAATCAACTGTAACAAATGTAATACTCTGGTGGGGAGCGGGGGTTGATATTGGAGAAATCTGCATATATAAGTCAGGGTTATATGGGAAATCTCTGTACCTTCATCAGTTTTACTGTGAACCTAAAACTGCTCTAAAAAATAAAGTCAATTTTAAAAAATGAAATTGTAACCAAGCTCCATCTCTGTGTTGTAAAGAATAGACAAACAAAATAAGACTAGAGTCAGGGAAAATAGAGTTGAAGAAGCTGAGGCCATCATGAATAAACCAATGAAATCCCTTATGGATATGTTTTCATTCCTGCTAATAAAACAGTTACTTTCACTATATCATCCCATGCTTACTAAGAGCCTTTCAGTTTTGACAAGATGCTTGGAAATTTGTTTTGCTTGGTTGCAGAAAATCTGCAAACTAATAAAATATCCCTGTTGGTTCCTCCATCCAAATATGTCTTTCTGATTTTATGACATAGGGTTGTCACTGACTCCCACATCTTGGTCACACAGGTCACAGGGACTGAGTCACTTGGATGCTCAATACAAAAAGGCCTTTGGACACACTTTGTTTAGTCTGTTTGACCTAGCAGAACTGGTATTTCTCAATCTTCTCTCCAAAGTACAGGGCTACATAAGTCTTATTTCGGCCCATCCTATATAATTAAAAGGCTAATATGCAAATCGCCCAAATGGCGGAACAACAGGTCACTATGATGCGCACTGACCACCAGGGGGCAGATGCTCAACGCAGGAGCTGCCCCCTGGTGGTCAGTGCACTCCCACAGTGGAGGGGTGGGGGGGGGGGCGCACGCAGGGATGGGGGGGGCGCCACTCAGCCAGAAGCCAGGCTCACAGCTGGTGAGTGCAGCGGTGGTGGCAGGAGCCTTCCTGCCTCCGTGGCAGTGCTAAAAATGTCCACAGGGAGCAGGCCTAAGCCATCAGTCAGACATCCCCCCTGAGGGCTCCTGGACTGCTAGAGGGCGCAGGCTGGGCTGAGGGACCAACACCCCCCCCCCAGTGCATAAATTTTGTGCATCAGGCCTCTAGTGATAAATAAGCTCATACCAAGGCACATGCCCCCAACTCCTCTTATATCAGACCAATTCCCTGCTTCCTAGTAGTCCAGAAAACAAGTCCTTGCTTAACTTCTTCTTAGCTTCCTTTGCCTCTCCCAACACTATATTACAAACAGCTCAAATCTTGTTCCACCACGTTTTACCTCCTGTTTTTGTTCCTGTTCCCTTTCCAATTTGTCTCTTTTCCTCATTACTCCCCAAAAGAATGACTCAAGACTACACATTCCCAGATATGGAGACAAATCTTCATTAACTGGAATTTCTCATAAGGGAGAGATAATAGTGCATAACTATTCAAGTAATTAATCCACTGCCTGTTCTTTACACAGATGAACACCAAGCAGCTAGAAGCCCTGGATGCTAGCTTTGACTCTTCTGTTAACATCTCAGGCCCTGGGTAAGTCTCACACTGCTGATTATAATCCTGGCTCTACCACTTACTTGCTGTTTAAACTTGGGCAAGTTAATTTTAGCCTCTTTGTATTTTGGTTTCCCCGTTTTTAAGGTGTAGATCATCATAGTCCTATCTGATAAGGTTGTTGTGAGGATTAAATGAGTTGATACATATAAAACACTCAACAGAATCAAGAATATGGTAAAATGTGTTGGCTATTACGTCATGAAAGGAACTGGAACTATAGGACTGAGTGAGATAGAAAAGGTCCTTGTTCTCCTGGACTTTACATCCTAAGAGGGGAAAAGATAATACACAAGTAAATAACGTTAATTACAGATTGTGATCATGCTCTAAACAGGATGATGGAGCGGCCACGGAGACTTTAGATAACATGGCTGTGTAAGGAAGCAAGATGAGAAGGAATCCATAATTCAAGGAGCTAGAGAAAGAAACAGCAAATACAAAGACCATGAGGCTGGGAGAGTTTGCAGAGTTCTAGGAATAAGGAGAGGGCCTGGCTGGGGAGCTCAGTTGGTTGAGCACTGTCCTGATCTGCTGTTTTCAGGTTCAAGCCTCAGTCAGGGCACATACAAAAATCCAACCAATGAATACACAAATAAGTGGCAGAACAAATCTATGTTTCTCTCTTTCTCTATCTCTCTATCTCTCTCTCTCTAATATCAATAAATAAAAATGTTAAAAACATAGAAATTGAGAGAAGGGAGATGTGGCTGAAGATTGGTGAGCTCAGGGAAGAGTTGTAGAAAACAAGATTTAGGTAAAGGCCTAATGATACAGGCCCTGTTGAAAGGCTAAATTTATTCTAAATACCATGGGGATTCACTGGGGTATTTTAATCAGGAGAATAATATGAGATCTGTTTTTAAGGGGACCCTTGCTAGATCTCTGTGGAATGCACAGCCCAAGGGCAACCTACCTAGCTTACAGAATTTTAACACTGCCCAGGAACTTAAAGGTCATCAAAATTCACCTCCAAAGACCCTCCCAGCTCCAACAATCATTGGTTCTATGATGACATTGAAAGAAGAGACCTTTGATTTCTTTAATTTCTTAGTAACACAATCAAAGTATATAGTTTCATTACTCCTCTCTCCCTCTGTGCTATTGGTTTTGAATGGTTGAGTTGTGTCAAATAAATACTTTTAATTGTTCTTGCTTCTTTCCTCTAAATTCCCAAATATTTTTTGTGTTGTTGTTTTTTTGTCTTTTTAAAAAAAACATATTTTATTGATTTTTTACAGAGAGGAAGGGAGAGAGATAGAGAGCCAGAAACATCGATGAAAGAGAAACATCAATCAGCTGCCTTCTGCACATCTCCCACTGGAGATGTGCCCGCAACCAAGGTACATGCCCTTGACTGGAATTGAACCTGGGACCTTTCAGTCCGCAGGCCTATGCTCTATTCACTGAGTCAAGCTGGTTATGGCTAAATTCCCAAATATTAATCAACACTTTCCCACTAATGAAGTGTCCACTAAAAACAGCATCCCAGGTGCTACCTCACTAGGGCCAAACAGAAAGAGCCATTATCTTCCTGCTTTGTGACAAGAGGCCAGTGTCATATTTTTCTCGTAATATCTCAACAGACATATTTCTAATTTGCCATTTAGCATCACCCTTGGGCCTCTTAGAGCCATTACTATTGTCCAGGTGTTGCCCTCCCCATGAAAAATTTTCTTTCCAATTACTTTTCCCCAGATGCCTCTCCTTGAAAATTTTCCAAGCTGAGTGTCATTCTCTTTGCCATATTGTTTATGTTTTATATAATTTCTTTGGCTTTCCTGGTGTTTGCTGCATATCCTCTTTTGGGGTCATCTGCAAATTTCATTAACGTGTTTGTGAAGAGAATGTAGCTGGAAGGGAATTGTTGAGGGATCCATCTTCTTTCTGTTCCTTTATTAGTTAGGAGCTGATTCTAGAAATGGAGGAGGAATCCCTTCATCGAAAGTAGAAATCACTTCTGCACCTTTCTTATACATACACATATGTGCACACATATACATACTTTTAAATGCTCTCAATTTTCTAAACTTCTCTCTTAAAAAACAAAACAAAACAAAAAACTCCTGCCCTGGCCAGTGTTTTCCCAGTAGTTAGAGTGTCACCGGTTCAATTCCTGGTCAAGGACATGTACCTGGGTTGCAGGTACAATCCTCAGCACCAATTGGGGCATGTGTAGGGGGCAACCAATCGATATGTCTTTCTCACATGAATGGAAGAAGTATCCTCAAGTGAGGATTAAAAGCAAAAACAAAAACAACTCCTTGCATCATAAAGAACAAATCCTATATGTCAGGGATCCCTAATGTAAGGATCATGAATATGATGCCACTGGGGTTCCCATGAACACCTGCAATTCTATTCACAACATATTCACATTATCCTGTCCTTGAGTACAAGTGCAGTTTTCTAGGGAAAAAGCCCATAGCTTTTATTAGAAATTTCCAGGAGTGCATAAATGTAAAAAAGATTAAGAACTACTCTTTTATGTCATTGTTTCTCAAAAAGTGAGTCAACAGTCAACTGTATTGAAATCACAGGAGACACTTATTAAAATGCAGATTCTTGGGTCCTATTCCAGACCCACAGACTCAGAATGGAGATAGGAATGTGCATTTTTTTCTTTTTCTTTTTTTCAATAATTGGTTGATTCGTATATGTGCCCTGACCGAGGATCAAAGCCACAACCTTGGTATATCCAGACAACTTTCTAACCAACTGAGCTACCCAGCCAGGGCCTTAAGAAGTTTTTATTCTTTTGTTTTTAAATTTATCTTTATTGTTGAAAGTATTACAGATGTCCCCTTTTTCCCCCCATTGGCCCCCTCCCAGCCCACACATGACCCCCACTCCAGGCCTTCATTTTTAAGGCCTTAGGAACATGCATGTTTAAATTAAATGTAAATTATTTTTGTATAGAAAATGTATGTTAATTATATAAAATATAAAGATCAAAAGGGAAAAGTTTTCCTCCTATCCTTGTTTCTCAGCTACCAGTTTCTCTTCAGAGAGGCAACCACTGTTACCAGTTTCCTGTGTATTCTTTTGGAATCTGTTAAAAAATATATATATATCAAACCTCCCATGTGATTTTTATGCATGATAAAATTTGAGAATCATGGCTTTATAAAGACAAAAATGAATATTTGCCTGCATTAAAGACTCTCTTAGATTGACTGCCCCCTGCCCATCTAAGAACCGGATTATCATGAAAAACAACACTCAAGCCAATATTATATGAATAACTTTGAATTTTTCCCATCTCCTCTCAGTAAAGAAAACATCATCAATATTTTTCATTGTTTGGCTGGAAGTTACTATCTCTGCTTCCAGCATTTTGTGCCCCCGTCTGGTACCCCACATTGGATTGAGGTGTTTAATACACTGATTAGCTGGTGATCAAAGTGGGATTGACATTCTAACTACCCAGATGCTGGGTATTAATGATGAACAAAGAAAATTATTGACCTTAGGGGGGTGAGGGAAGGACCTCTCTGCCCTGGGTAAGAGTTTCACTTATTAACTGATAGAAACGCCTGTACCTCAGAAATATTGTGCGCACAATTAATGGTTTATTGTAGACATTAACAAGTCCAGACTGCCTTACCCCTGCTCCACTGGGAACCCCCATCTCCATGCTTCTGTATGAATAGGGTCCAGGGCTTCAAGCAGAGTAAAGTGTGTGTTAGCATTTTCAGATATGAAGCATGCTTGAATATGCGTCCCATAAAAGAGGAGATGTACTTTAGATGCCAGCCCAAAACTTTAACCCTACTCCACCCAATTTCACACCTGAAAGGCTAACAAATAATAATGAGATTCTCAAAGTTGTTAGGACATTCAAGTTTTTTAAAAATGAGATAGCACTTCATGCTCATCGGCTTGACCAGATTTGAAAAGTAAATACTAATTGCAGGCTAGGATATGGGGAAACAGTAAAATTCAGGCACTACTGGTGGAGAGTATTCTGGCTATACTAAGAAAAATTAAGTGCATGTATACACTGTGGCCCAACAGTCTGAGTGAGTACATCCCAGAGGAGTCTCCCACAGGTCCGGTAGGGAATGGTCAAGTATTTCGCTGTGGCTTTTGGTAGTGGAAAGTTGATGGCAATCTGTGTCCCTCTCTAAGGGAATAGATGAAATTAAAGTTGTGGCTATCCAATGTGGAAGACCACCCAGCATTTAGAAACATCAAATTAAGCACATGTTCAGCAACATGGACAGATTTTATAAACATAGGGTTTAGTGAAAATGTAAGAGACAGAACAAGTTTTATAGCACATTTTATGACAATTAAAAGCATATACATAGGCAGAAATTATATAAAGTGGGGCAGGGGGTGGGGCTTTCTTTTGGGGGTGATAAAAATGTTCCGGAAGTAGACAGTGATGATGGTTACACAACTTAATGAATATACTAAAAACCACTGAATTTTATAGTTCAGAGGGTGAATCTTAAGAGTATGTGAATCATATCTCAATAAAATAAAAACACACAAACCAACACTGTATATTTTACAGGGATACTTACCTGTAAAAGACCATATCAAGATATTGGAGTGGCTGCCTGAATGAGGAAGGGATGGGATTAGGATGGAAAGGAGGCCTTTTCTTAGCCCATGAACTGAGGAAAATGATTAACTCAATCCTCTGTGCCTGTGGTAAAACCAACAAACAACAATAACAATATTAGTGTTTTCAGATATGAAGCATGCTTGAATATATGTCCCATAAAAGAGCAGATGCACTTTAGATGCTAGCCCAAAACTTTAACCCTATTCCACCCAATTTAGTGTAAAGAGAGGAAAGGAAAAAATGTGTATGGTTTTAATAAGGGAAAATAATTACACTATAATGAGGAATGAAAGGAAGCAATACTACAATTGTAGAAATGTTAGAAGTGCAACTATATAGGACCACGTATATAAATGGGCAAAAGTTTGACAGATAGCTGTAGTGTAGTGCAGTGTAGTGGCAGTGTTTCTGCTACTGGTTGAAAAATCCACCAAGGTACTTAATTTCTCTGTAGCTTAGCTGCCTCAATTAAAATGGAAATGATAATAGTACCTACTTCCAAAGGTGCTTATGAGAATTAAATGAGTTAATTTATGCCTGATATATAGTAAACCTTCTCTAAGGGTTATTGGTATTATTATTTTTCTAACTTTTTAAACTATAGACTCTGGACTCAGACTGTCTATATGATTAGGCCCCACTACCCATTAGTGATATGACTTTCACAGACTTATCCAGTTACAGCCACAGTTTTCTCACCCATTGTGAGGATTAAAAGAGATAATGTATTTGGCACAAAGTAAGCATGCAATAAATGCTAATGGATTATATTAGTAGGAATATTATTAATACATTGTCATAATTTTAAAAGTAGTACAAAAGGAATAGAAGGCACAAAATACTAAATTTTTCATCTTCTTCCTAATGTATAAATTCTTCCATTTTTATTAAATTTAATTTGGGGTTATAGTCTTCCCAGATATTCCTCTCTAGATGAATGACACTTTGAACATCTCCTTCATAGGAGTAATTAATTAATTAGGTAGGTAAGCAACTTCTAGTTCATCTCTGTCATCCTCAGTAGAAATTAGGCTCCATGAAGGCAAGGATGGCATCTGTCTATACCCAATACTTAGCACAGGGCCTAGTACTTTGTTGCCTAACAAATACTTGTTGAATTAATAAACAAGTAATAAAAAAACATTTTAACATATGCATTCTCAAATTGCATAGTCATGAGATTAGAGGCAAGTATCATTTCCTCCATCTGTCTGAGAAGTGAGGAGTTGCCCGTTTTGTAAGCTAGGAAGACAGTCAACATTCAGATTCTGAGGAGCTATTTTGACAGCTCTTCCTTACTAGAATCACACCGCCTGAACCTGTTTTAGGAATCCTTCCAGTTATAGTAGAACACTGGAAGCCCAGTACTTTTCCAGACCCTCCTGTTCAGTAAAGGAAAAGTACTCAGTCTCTCTGGATTATCCTCACCCAGTATACATTAGCCCTCAGACACTGACTCATAAAAGGGAGGGACCCTAAAATGGTCTTTCATTTCATAGATGAGGAAATGGGCCCAGAAAGGTGGATTGACTTTCCAAAGCCTAACACTTGCTAATAATCGAGCTGGTGCAATTGGAAATAGAATCATTCTTACAGTTCTCTCTCTCTCTCAATATTATACATATATATGTAATAGTATCATTCATTAAAAACTGTCTTTATGAAATAAGTGTTATTACATTATGGAAAATGCTCTTAATATATTAAGTGACAAAAGCAGACTAGAATTATATGTATAATATGTATTTAAATATAAAATATACAAGTATGTGTGTGTATTTCTCAGTTATCTGTCTATATAGAAAAATTTTAAAGTGTGCTATAATATTAACAGTGTATATTTCGGGTTGGTGGTGTTATAGTTTCTTTATACTTATGTTTTTTTACATTAAAAATCTATCTTCAATGAGCATGTAATTCTTTATCATCAGAAATTTAGGTTTTAAATTCCTGATCTAATATTTTTGAAAGGTTTTATTTTGACACTAGAGGCCTGGTGCACGGATTTGTGCACTGAGCAGGTGGGCGGGGGAGGGAGAAGAGGCGGGGGGGGGGGGAGGGGAGGGCTCAGCCTGGCCTGAACCCTCTCACAGTCCGGGACTCCTCTTGCAGTCTGCAGTTTGGGGCTCTTGCTGTCCGGGACCCCTCACTCCTTACCACCCATCTGCAGTGGAGGTGGGAGAGGCTCCCAGACCTGCCGCTGCGCTTGCCAGCTGTGAGCCCAGCTTCTGGCTGAGAGGCACTCCCCCTATGGGAGCACACTGACCACCAGGGGGCAGCTCCTGCATTGAGTGTCTGCCCCCTGGTGGTCAGTGTGCATCATAGCAACTGGTCGTTCCACCATTCGGTCAATTTGCATATTAGAGTTTTACTATATAGAATTAGTCAGGACTGCAGGGTGAGAGAGTATCAAACTAGAGTCCAAAGATGTTTTACTGGTCATTTAATCTAATCTGTAAAATGGGGATAATTATATCTACTTCATAGGGCTATTGTGTGAAGGAAATAAAAAATATAAAATTCCTTTGTAACTCTAAATCTTGATAAAGGTGTTAGGTGGTATTATAATGATGATAAAGTCCTATGGCCTAAAAGAGGTGGGAGAACCCTTAGGATAACAAACCTTTGTACTGAGAAGCTTTAGGTTGAGAGATGAGAGAGATCAAACTGTCAAGAGAAAAGTGAGAGCTTTTATCCCCCCCAATACTTAAGGGAAACAATCACATGCCTGACCCCACTTCTCCTGTTCCTCTATATATCCAGTAAATGCCTCAATGTTCCCCCTTCAGATTAAATCATCAGCTATCTCTTAAGCAGCCCATGCCAGAGGCAGCTTGTAGTGCATGGACAGGATCTAGTGTATTTTAAGGCAATGGCAGGGTTGTTTCACATTCCCTGCAGAGTGACAAGAAAACCTATTTAGGGCCCTAACTGGTTTGGCTCAGTGGATAGAGCGTCAGCCTGCAGACTGAAGGGTCCCAGGTTTGATTCCGGTCAAGGGCATGTACCTTGGTTGCAGGCACATCCCCAGTGCAGGAGGCAGCTGATTGATGTTTCTCTCTCATCAATGTCTCTAACTCTCTATCGCTCTCCCTTCCTCTCTGTAAAAAATCAATAAAATATATTTTTTAAAAAAAGAAAGAAAAGAAAACCTATGTAGGAATGTAGCCAACTAGCCCCTGTCTAGTCTCAAAGCAGAAAGGGGCTATTCCCACTCTGGATGATTAGAGTTTGTTATGAAAAGATGACTTTTAACTGGGATCATTTGTATTGAGCTTTATCCTCTGCAAGGCTTTCTTAATATTTTGGGGTCTCACACATTCTATGGAAATTAACATTTCAAACAAAGCAATGATTTTTTAAATTATTAAGAGGTATCAGCCCAGCTGGCGTAGCTCAGTGGTTAAGCGTCAACCTATGAACCAGGAGATCATGGTTTGATTCCCGGTCAGGGCCCATATCCAGTGCAGGAGGCAGCCGATCAATGATTCTCTCTCATCATTGATGTTTCTATCTCTCTCTCCCTTTTCCTTCCTCTTTGAAATCAATAAAAAAATATATATTTAAAATGAAGTAAAAAGTAATACAGACCTATGGTAATTTCACACAAGAGAAATGAAAATGTATGTTCACACAAAAACCTGCACATGAACATTTATAGCTGCTTTATACATAAAACTGGAAATAAATGTTCTTTAACTGGTAAGTAGATAAACAACCTGTGATACACTCATATAATGGGATACTACCCAGCTATAAAAAGGAATGAGCTCTTGATAAACACAAAAACATGGATAACTCTCAAATGCATTATGCTTACTAGGGAAACCAGATTCAAAAAGCTGCATATTGTATTATTCCAATATATAACATTCTGGAAAAGGAAAACTATAGTGGAGAACAACTCAGTAGTATCCAGAAGATGGGATGAGGGAGAGTTGACTGCAAAGAGACAGTGAGAGGGAATATTGGGGGGTTATGGCACTATTCTTGATTATGATGGTTATATGAATATATACTTGTCAAAATGTATAGAATATAAGCCAAAAAGTGAATTTTACTACATAAAACTTAAAAATAAATGCATAAAAATGAAGTCACAAGCCTATGGTACATTCAAACAATACACAGGAATTCAACAAAAAGTCTCCCTCTCAGATCGTTGTGGTGATAGAATAATGGTTCTGTATTTTGATTGCAGTGATGGTTATATAAATCTATGTGTGTGATAAAATGACATAGAATTATACACACATTATACCAATATCAATTTCCTGCTTTTGGTATCTATATATATAAAAGCCGAGTGACCAAATGGTGCAACGACCAGAACGACCAGTGCCTATGATGCACACTGCAGCAGCCAAACCAGCCTGATCCAGGCCCGGATCAGCACCACCCCTCCCCCCCTCCCCCAGTGGTGCTGCTCCAGATCAGTCCCCAACACCCCAATTGGGGGCAGGGCTGGCTGGCCAACCGACCACTTCCCCTCCCCTGCTCTCCACCAGCCGGGCCCTATGGGCCCCCATGGGGCAAGCCACTGGACCCCACCCATGCACAAATTCATGCACTGGGCCTCTAGTTATGCTATAGTTAAGATATAACCATTGGGGGAAACTGGGTAAAGGGTACTTGGAATCTCTGCTTTATCTTTGCAACTTGCTGTGTGTGTGTGTGTGTGTGTGTGTGTGCACTTTAAGTATCTCTCAACCAACCTTCCAGACTCTAGTCCTGTTCCCCACTCCCCAGAGGCGAACATTACAAATTTCTTTTATACCCTCTGTATATTAAATCTAATATATATGTTTATGTGTACATATAAGTTTATACACAAATACTTTTAACACAAACAGTAGCATATTACACACATCGTTCTGCACCTTGCCATTTTTCCAACTAACTCTTACTTTGGAGACTTTTCCATATCACAATCACAAGGATCCATGTTATTCTTTTTTCCTGCTGCATAGTATTCCATCACACAGTAGTATCATGACTTATTTCAACAGTTTCTCTCTGATGGACATTCCAGTCTTAAGAAAGAATTGAATGTAAGTGATTTAGAAAATTTTAAGCATGAAAGATCAGCTGGAGTTGAGACCAAACATAATGTTTTACAGATTCAAGACTTGCCTCCAGAATATATTTTTACCAGAAGGGGGGATGCTAGCAGGAGGAGAAGCAACACGAGGGGAAATTTCCCTGGCCAATGGGGAAGAAGAGGGGCCGGGGGGAATTACTGCCGGGTAGGAGTTCGCTAAGGTGCTGCCTGCTGCTTCAGCAGGAGGCCCTGCTTCGCAGCCAAGCTTTCCCTAGGCTGCAGTTCAGATATACCAGAGCGCGTCAGGGTTATGCACCGTGCAGTGATGCGTGGCCATGTCCAGCCTCCTGCTGGGACATCCTGCCCAGACAGGGTCCGAGCCCCCACCGCCTCCAGCCCACGCGCGCAGGGAGCGTGCACGTGGTGACCTGCCTGGGACCGGTTCCAGGCGCTGGCTCCTCCTCCCTCAGGCTCTCGCTCTTCTTTCTGCAGTATCACGTGCAGCCGCGCCGGGTGCAGGATGGCGGCAGCGGCAGCTGCAGTGGGTGTCAGACTCCGAGACTGCTGCAGCCGGGGCGCCGTGCTCCTGCTCTTCTTCTCCCTGTCCCCTCGGCCCCCGGCCGCCGCCGCCTGGCTGCTGGGCCTGAGGCCCGAGGACACCGCCGGAGGCCGCGTGTCCCTGGAGGGGGGCACCCTCCGCGCGGCAGAAGGCACCAGCTTCCTCCTGCGCGTCTATTTCCAGCCCGGGCCCGCAGCCCCCGCGGCGCTGGTGCCCGTCCCCACCCTTTCCTCGGGGGAGAACGGCACGGGCGACTTGGCTCCACGGCTCGTGTTTATCGAGGAGCCGCCGGGCGGGAGCGGCTTGGCGCCCAGCGCTGTCCCCACGCGTCCGCCGGGGCCGCAGCGCTGCCGCGAGCAGAGCGACTGGGCGTCGGACGTGGAGGTCCTGGGGCCCCTGCGCCCCGGAGGCGTGGCCGGATCGGCGCTAGTCCAGGTGCGAGTGCGAGAGCTGCGCAAGGGTGAGGCGGAGAGGGGCGGCGCGGGCGGTGGCGGGAAACTCTTCTCGCTGTGCGCCTGGGACGGACGCGCCTGGCACCACCACGGCGCCGCCGGCGGCTTCCTGCTGCGCGTCCGCCCGCGGCTGTACGGCCCGGGCGAGGGCCTGCTGACCCCCGCGTGGCTGCGGGCGCTCGGGGCGCTCCTGCTGCTCGCCCTGTCTGCCCTGTTCAGCGGTCTGCGCCTCAGCCTGCTCTCGCTGGACCCCGTGGAGTTACGGGTGTTGCGGAACAGCGGCTCGGCCACCGAGCAGGAGCAGGCGCGCCGCGTGCAGGCGGTGCGCGGCCGGGGGACCCATCTGCTCTGCACGCTGCTCCTGGGCCAAGCCGGAGCCAACGCGGTCCTGGCCGGCTGGCTGTACACCTCGCTGCCGCCGGGCGTCGGGGATCCGGGGGAAGACTACGGCGAGGCGGGGATTCACTTCCCGTGGCTGCCGGCGCTGGTGTGCACCGGCGCCGTGTTCCTGGGCGCGGAGATCTGCCCCTATTCTGTGTGTTCGCGGCACGGGCTGGCCATCGCCTCGCACAGCGTGTGCCTGACCCGGCTTCTGATGGCGGCCGCTTTCCCGGTGTGTTACCCGCTGGGCCGCCTGCTGGACTGGGCGCTGCGCCAGGAGATCAGCACTTTCTACACGAGGGAAAAGCTGCTGGAGACGCTGCGGGCCGCGGACCCCTACAACGACCTGGTGAAGGAGGAGCTCAACATCATTCAGGGCGCCCTGGAGCTGCGCACCAAAGTGGTGGAGGAGGTGCTGACCCCGCTGGGCGATTGCTTCATGCTGCGCTCCGACGCCGTGCTGGACTTTTCCACGGTGTCCGAGATCCTGCGCAGCGGCTACACTCGCATACCCGTGTACGAGGGCGATCAGCGGCACAACATTGTGGACATTCTGTTTGTCAAGGACTTGGCCTTCGTGGACCCCGATGACTGCACCCCACTCCTCACCGTCACCCGCTTCTACAACCGGCCCCTGCACTGCGTCTTCAATGATACTCGGCTGGACACGGTGCTGGAGGAGTTTAAGAAGGGTGAGCAGTGGTCTATCTCCTTTCTCAACTCCTACCACCTTCAAAAGTACTACCCTTTCATAAACATGAGGCTTCAGGCACCCAGAGCACTTCTTCCGCGGTTCCAAAAGCTCAAGAGAGACCCCACCTCATGACGCACGGGCCCTTCTCATTTCACTTCTCCTTACCTTCCTTGCAGATGACTGAGCTCCAAGTCTCTTCTCCTTGGCTTGGCTCACAAGATGCCCCATATTTCTCTTTCATCTCATTCCAGTATTTTTTCAGGGCCTATCATTTGCCAGGTATTGTGCAGGATGGACTTTGGAAATAGTCCTTGGAGGTCATTGCTTATAGCTTCCCACTCATTCCTGGAGGAACCTTTACCAGTTCCCATAGCAAGCAGCCTTTGTTTTAAACTCCTCCCAGGGCTGGAAGCTCACTATTTCCAAGGCAAACTCAATCCACTGCTGGACAGCTCCGCTGCTGACAGTGTCTTGCATTGGAGTAGAAATTTATTTCTTCTAAGCTGCTCTCTGGGTCCTAGTTATAGCCTTTGAATCACATAGAGTAAACCCCAAACACCTTAGACATTCTTCCCCCCTATTGAATTTTCCATCAGCTATTCACTCCGCATATCAAGTACCCACGTTGGAATTAAAAATTGAGTAGGGCAATGAGGTCCTTGTACTTCTTGGAACTGTGGTCCCATGAGGTAGGATAGATCTGGACCTGAGGAAATATTCTGGTAAAGGGAACTAGAAAACTTGCATAACGACATGAAAAGAAAACTTGTATGTTTACTTCAGAGCAGTCACCCCCACTCCTTGATGTCATGCTTATAACATGTTCACTGCATGTCTGGAGTTGGTCTTTGGTAACTGCCTTTTGGGGTTGAGTACAATTCACCCAAGAAACATCAGCCTGGGTACTTTGGTGTCAGTCCTCTTGGCATTCCACAGTTTTGCTGCTCCCCCTAGTTAGCTAGAGTTGACCCAGAAGGACCCTTGCTTGTTTTTCAAAATCAAATCCACCTTCAAGAGTCACCACTGAGAACATTCAGGAGATTATCTCACAGACCCTGAAAACAATTCCAGAAATGATTTGAGAACAGTGACATAGTTAGAAAAAGGTAGAATCTTCTAGATAAGTGGTTCTCAACCTGTGGGTCGCGACCCCTTTGATGGTCGAACGACCCTTTCACAGGGGTCGCCTAAGACCAGCCTGCATATCAGATATTTACATTACGATTCATAAAAGTAGCAACATTATAGTTATGAAGTAACAACGAAAATAATTTTATGGTTGGGTCACAACATGAGGAACTGTATTTAAAGGGCCAGAAGGTTGAGAACCACTGTTCTAGATTCTAGAAGGACTATTTTGAAGGAGGCACTCATCAGTACATATGAGTTGGCATGTTTATTACAAGCTAAGCTAAATAAAAATAATAATTCCCTGACTTTAGAATCAGGTTTCAAATGTAGCTTCCCTGTGACTAGCAGGAATCTCATTTGACTGTGTGTGTTTTAATTTGTTTGTCAAAAATTCAGTTTCATTGCCTTATCATCACAGGTACTCTCTAGCTCTTTGCATAGAGAGGTACCTGGGGTCTTCCTTCTGCTACCAAGGGGAAAAGGAGTCAAAAAGCTGTTTACTTGTGTTGGTATCATGAGAAGGGAGGAAGTGTGTGTGTGTGTGTGTGTGTGTGTGTGTATAGCAGCTGTTTTAGCCCAATTTAGGCTACTGTCTCACCTTCTTCTGTCTGTCTCCCCCCAGTGTTTCCATAATTCATTCCCACTGCACTCTGGGGTTCATCCATCCACTCAGAATTATTCTTCCACTTTGTGTGCCCTACAAAAGGGAGTCTGGATCTGGGCATAAAAGCTGTGAAAATCTGTATAAGTTTGTTGAGGATGTCATAACAAAATACCGCACATTGGGGGGCTTAACAGAAATTTATTTTCTCACAATTCTGGATGCTGGTAACCTAAGATCAAGGCTTGGTTTCCTCTGAGGCCTCTCTGCTTGGCTTGCAGATGGCCACCTTCTCACTGTGTTCTTATCCCTGGAGTCTCTCTCTGTGTTCTAATCTCCTCTTTTTATAAGGATACCAGGCAGATTGTATTAGTACTCAGCCTATCAGCCTCAGTTTAACTTAGCCACTTCTTACATGTGATACTTAGGATAGAGTGCAGTTTAAGAGTGTCCCATTGTCATGTGCTTCGAGAAGACATTTTTAATGAAACTCCTGTGAACTTATTGACTCATTTATTTAGTATTTATTGAGTATCTACGTAGTGTTAAGCAATAGGGGAGGCAGTAAGACTGCCCTCAGAAAGTTAGTCTACAGTGGCATGCAGTGTTAGAATGAGGACAGTCTTCAGAAGCAGGAATTGTGTCTTACTAACCTGTATATCCCTGGCACCTTGCACAGTGCCTTGCACAGAGTAGGCTACTCAAAAAAGTCACTATTGATCTGAAATGAGTCCTGTTGCGGGATTTCTACATCTGGTCTGAAAAGGGCTTGTTAGTGTTCTAGCAGTTAGTTTGCAAATTAGGTAGATCACAAAAGAGAAGCAGGCCATTACAGTGAACTCCGCGCCAAGGAAGATATGTCCGCGTCCCTTCAGAGCCTTGCTCTTTCCTCAAAGTGTGGCCCATGAACCAGCAGCATGGACCTTGCCTGGGAGCTTCTGGAAAGTCAGAATTACATGCCCCACTCTAAATCCACAGCATAAAAGTCTGCATTTAACAAGCCCTCAGCTGACTCATGTGTACATTAAAGTTTGAGAAGCATTGCCTTTGGAGAACCCTTATTAATGGTGATTGATAGATTTACTTAGGATAGACTAAATACAAGGAATAATTATCAAGGTGGGTGTTCTGTGGCTCCAAGCTATAGAATACAGTGCTAATTTCTACAAGAGTTATGTTTGCACCATAGGTTAGGAGAGGAAAGCCGAGTTGGACTACTCTTTTTTTTTAACTTTGAAAAGTAACTTTTTAAGTCAGTCGTAAAAACCCTTCCATTTCCCTCACTTCTTGGCATCTCAAGTTACTTCACTACCTACACAAACCCCTTAGGAGATCGGAGAGGAAAGCGATAATATTTTAATAGGAGCAACAGTTACCATTAATTGAGCGACAACTCTGCCAGGCACCATGCCAAGCCCTTTACATACTCAGAACAACCCTCCAGGGTTGGTATTATTAACTCCATTTTGCAGATGAAGAAACTAAAGCTCAGGTTAATTATATGACTTGTTCAATTTCCCATAGCTGATAACTGACTGGACTGTGATTTGAACTAGGTCTATAGGGCCCACAGCCTATTCTATGTCCCCCTACCATCCCAGAACTCCTGCCCCCACAGGGTTCAAAGCAGCCTTTTTAGCTCTGACTTGTTGCCTATGGCTGATTCACCTCTAGTTTCTGCAGGTGAGAAATGTAGCTTTTATAATAATTATTATTATTAACATGCATATTGCATTTGACAAAACATTTCTACCTACCTTTTCTTCTGTGATCTTAAAACAACTCTGCAGTTGTAACTGAGAACCCTAAAACTGCCTATGATCATCACTCAGCTTTTATACTCCGAGGCTCATATGCAAATCCAGTTCAGATGACTCTTTTTTTATTGTTTAAGGTATTACAAATAGTAGTACATATGTCTCCTTTTCCTGCCCCCCATTGACCTCCCCCGCCCCAGCCTCCCGTACCCGCCTCAGATGACTCTTTCTTATTTATATGGGATTTTACCTCTGTAGTTCTGATGATCCCAGGTCTTTAGGAAATGGAGAAAGGGAAAATGGTCTTTCCAGCCAGCATGCTAGATATACAAAAGGGAACAATATTTCTCCTCAGTGGACTGTGAGTTCCTTGAGGTCAGAGAATGACTCTTATTTACTTTGAATTCCCAGGATAAGCACGGCAGTCACCATGGCTAGGGGATGAATACACATTTATTGAATAAGTGGTTTTAAATAGCTGACTTCTATATTGCTGTGTTTGAGTGAGGTAAACCCTGAGTTCAGAAAAACTAGTGTTGTTTGTTCCATTAACCATAACCAATCTTTCCTCTTTCTCTTGCTGGGTTCTTTACCTCAGTTACTGGCACCACTGTCCCTCTAGTCTTCCAGGCTTACAAACCTCTCCTTCACCAGCCTTCATCCTACTAATCACTGTCTTGTCTGCTCCAGCTTCCATAACAAATCATCATACACTGGGTGGCTCAAACAACAGAAATTTATTTTTTCACAGTTCTGTAGGCTAGAAGTCCAAGATCAAGGTTCAAGCTGATTTGTTTTCTGATAAAAGCCTCTTCCTGTTTACAGAGGGCCACCTTCTCACTAGTCCTCACATGACCTTTCCTGAGTGCATGCTCAGACAGAGAGAGGGAGAGAGAGAAAGACAGAGGGAGGGAAAGAGAGAGAGAAAAGAACAGAAAACACACTCTGGTTTCTCCTCCTCTTCTTATAAGGACACCTTACTGTTGGATTAGGGCTCCCCCTTATGATCTCCTTTAACTTATTCGGTTCCTTAGAGGCCGCACTGGGGTCTTAGGATTTCAAGGTGTGAATTTGAGGAGGAGCAACGTATGAATTTATGGACATTTAGTCCATAGCAATCACCAACGTCTGCAAAAAGTTTGCCAATATTTCACCCAAATTATTTCTTATATGTATACATAATTTAGTCCACTGTTTCTTTCACTTGGGTTATTCATGGATTTTATTCAACACATAGTTACCATGTACATGTTGTGTAGGCACAGTAGAAAACGCCAGCAATATGGTTCCGGTCTGCATGGAGTTTTCATTCTAATGCAAGAGACAGACATTAAATAAGTGAGGTAGTGATTAGGAGCATAAGCTTTGGTGCTAAACTGCCCAGGTTGCATCCTAACCTTAGACAAGTTTCTTAACAGTTTGTCTCTTTTGTTAGCTGTAAAATTAGGGTAATAATAGTATTTATTCATAGGCGTGTTTGAAATAGTAAGACAATATTGCATTATAGTGCTTATTTAGTAACTTTCGTATAATAAATGTTAGCTATGATTATTCAATATAAACACAAATCTACTACTCATTTGTGCAAATGCCTCCTAAGAGGTTTTGCTTCTTCCAGTTTTTGTCTGCCTCAAATGTATCCTCTCCAGTGCAACCAAAATAATCTCCGGTGATGTCATCCCCTGCTTTAAACTCCACCCCCCCCCCCCCCACCGTGCAGTATGCAGTCCAAGCTGTGCCCTCATCAACTGCTCCCTGCTCACCCCTCTGGCCTCATCACTCACCACTCCCTGCCTCAGCTGTATGCTCCAGCACCATTAAACTTGTGGCCATACTGTGCTATTGCTTGCCTTTGCTCCTTTACTCAAGCTGTACTCTGTCAGGAATATGCATTGCCTGACTGACCCCTACTCCAGTTCCTCTTCTAACACTCAGCACACCGGCCACCTCCTCTGTGAAGCTTCTCCTATAAACCCCATATTGCTGGTATTGAACGAACAGGCTCTATTGTCCATATTTAATTGTTTGTGCTACCAACACATATAATGAGCAGCTGGAGAGCCAAGAGTCTTTGTAGCTGTAGCACCCTAACAGTGGATATGACACATAGTAAGTTTTCAATACATGTTTGTTGGATGAATGATTGAAGGACTTTAATATAATGGAAGGGATCTACAGAGCTCTAGTAAATGAATTAATTATCCCAGCCCCATCATCTGGGACTATGCAGCAGGACAAAGTCAAATTGTATGTTATTTATTTTTAAAATTTTTATGTGTTGATTTGAGAGAGAGAGGAAGGGAGGGAGGGATGGAGGGAGGGAGGGAGGGAGAGAGGGAGAGAGAGAGAGAGAGAGAGAGAGAGAGAGAGAGATCCATACAGACAGTAAGTGCTCAGTAACATTTTCATTGAGAAGAAATCTGGTTGAAAAGTCAGTATTTTGCTTATGACTCCAAATTCTTACATGAGCTATTTTATCAGGAAGAGTATCCATCCCATTGTTTAATTCTTTAAAAAGCTGCCAAAACATTAGTGCTGCATTTTGTGTCTTTCATAGAAGTTACTTTCACTCAAAATTATATTTCACTGGTATAATTAGATGTAATGTGCTTTAAAATATGTTAAACGTTGCTAAATAATAATTAGTAATATTTAGGATGAGATGCTAACCTTCTAAACAATAGTTAGAGCAAACAGTAAACAAAGTCTAGTCCATCATGTACAGGGAAGAAGAAAGAACGGACATTAGCAAAAGTAAAAGTAATTAATTATACAAGGCATAATATATTTCTTTAAAAATTTTCATTATGATTATTATAATATTGTTCCACAATAATTTTTTTTCTCAGCCTGACAAAAGAAATACCAGGTAACAGTAGAATCTAAGCTGGAAGAGGCATTGAAAAACCTGAGAGAAAATCTAATTCACTCGTTTTTTTTAGATCTAGTTATCTTTTCCAGGGTATAATAGCCTTTATTGTCAGGCTTTCTTTTTATCTAATATAAATCCCACAGGCTGCAGTTCAATTCAATTTCCTCTTTTTTATCATCCTTTGTGAGTCCTCTTTTATTTGAAGAATATAGTACCTCACCTCAATTCCATTTTTTAACAACCAAATACATTTGGTTATCTTTCTAGCTCCCTGAAAGCATTTGGATGTCTCACAGGAGGTGGTCTGTGGATTCTCCTAGTACGAAGTCTCTTAAACTGGTTTACCTCTGGACCCACATTTGGGACCCCTGGACCTTCAATAACAACTCTCAGTTCTCTTTATTTTCTGCTGTCTGTTCCTTTCCAGATTGAGATTTTTCTCAATTCATTTCTTCCTTCCTTTCCTTCTTCCTTCCTTTTTTCCTTTTTCCCTTCTTTTTTCATATGACATTATTCTATGTCAAGCCTCCTGACCTCCTGGTGCTTACAGTTGAGTAGGGATATATACAATAGCCAATAAATAATTACAAACAGTGACAAGTGATTTGAAGAAAAAGCATAGGGATCTATGAGAGCATATAATAGGGGCCCTGGTTCTGTGGGTAAGGATAGACTCCCGCTCCTCGAGTGCTATTTGAGCTGAGTCCTCCAGGATGGTGATGAGCGTGCTGGAAGAAGAGGTCAGGGGAAGGGAGCAGACATGCCAAGGCTTGAGGAGCAAGGGCCAGTCTGGGTGCCATGCGAGGTTCCTGGGCCATTTAACATCCATGAGGAAAAACGCCACCTTCTCCAAACAACTCTCCCTGGACCTCTAGTGACTGCCAACATTGTCTGAGCAATTGAATGCAGTAAGAATCGCTGAGTGCCGGGCTACCAGGGCTCTGGGAGATGGATGTGGATACAAGTATGGAAAAAGCGCTGTCCCCCAGGAGCATGAAAGGAGGAAGGGCTCTGATGGAAATGATACAAAGCACCGTGGAGGACAGGCAAGGGCATCCAGACAACATCTGCGGGAGAAGGGAGAAATAATTCCCTGGGAGGTCCTGGGAAGTGGAAAGAGAGGGACTTTGGTAAGCAGTTTTAACGGAAAGGGGCATTCCAGCTGAGGCAGGAGCTTGAGCTAGAAAAATAAAGGCAGGGAGGGAGCCAAGGCTACATTTGAGTGCTGGCAAAGCAATGATCCTATGCTGCTTTTCTTGCAGTAAAATGGGGGACTAGGTAGAATGAGGGATTTGTCAAACATCATTTGTTTCCTCCAAATGCTGAAAATGTATCTCTTCACCATTTTTGGTGGTGATATTTCTAAAAGGTTTTATACCCATTTCTGCCTTTCGGAACAAAGGATCCTAAATGTAACTTAATCTTTCCTTGATGACACAGGAGCATGGTCATGAGAATGTAGTAATTTTGTGCAGTATTATAAAGCAGTTCTCTGTCTACTCTTTTTTTTTTTTTCTGCTGCTGGCTATCAGCTGCTGGTTCTCTTCGAGCCGGCCTCAAGCAAATCCCTGCCCCACTCAGCACAAAACCACTCTTTCTGAGCCTATTTGAGAACTCTATTTAACTGAGAAACCAAGTAAATACACATGTTGGGAATCGTGTGCCTGGTATACAATACACTTGAATAAATATTTGTTGAATAAATGATTAATTAGGCTTTGACTAGGAGTTGGGGTACAGAGTTGGTATACAAACCTGGGATAGTTCCTTCTGGGACCAGAGTCAAAGCCGTGCAAAGTCAGACCTCCAGATAATGGGTCGTTACACTGCTATTTTTATAGTGTTGCTTAGCAAGCCAAACTGCCAATCGGCTTAGTTTCTAGTGACTAACAACTATTTTTTCATGCGCCAGTGATGCTGGTTACCATGGTGCTCTGGGTGACACAGTTGGCTTTTTTATAATTGCCTTTCAGTGGCTTAAGAAATTTTTTTGTGATAAATGGGTTGATTACTCTATTTCCAATGAATTGGAGCAGGATAATTACTACACAGGACAGCCTCTCTCACTCCTTATTTTTAAACTAGTAACTAGAGAAAGGGACTTTTGTTTTTCCAAATCAAGGTGGTTGCTGTATGACTGGTAGGGTAACGTTTTTGTCTTTCTCTTTCTGATTTGATAGAAAATGATTTTATTTGATTGTATATATTTTTTTAAATACCAGCATGTGTTAAGGTAGCTTTTTCTCATCTGATTCCAGTGGAATTCTTCAATATTGAAATATAAACATTAGGGCTTCACAGACCTTTGTAAACACAGAAGCTGTAATTATTGGCACTGTTAAAATTCTGACATATCATATATCATCACAGAGAAGTATCCTCTAAAAAGCCAAACTGTTTTTGCAGTCCAGGACTTTTTCAACTTATTAAAGTACTAGAGGCCCTCTGCATGAAATTCATGCATGGGTGGGGTCTGTAGGTCTGGCTGGCAATCAGGGCTGACCAGGGTCAGACAGACTGGGGCCTGCGGCCAGAAGGAGGGACGGGGGCGGGGGAGGGAGGGACTGCGGGAGGTTGGCCACCAGCCCCAGGAGGGAGCCGGCCCTCGGTGGGGTCGGGAGAAGAGGCAACAGTTACCAGGCTGGACGTGGAAGGAACAGCCAATGCCACCGTTGAGCACCTCTCCCCCTCCTCCTTCCCTCAACACTGCGCCACCACCATGGCAGGAGGGCACTGATTGGGGCCTGCCAGCTGGGGGGAGGGACAGGGTGCAGGAGGTTGGCCGCTGGCCCCATAAAGGGAACCAGCCCTTGTCCTCCTGGGAAAGGGGCCGCGTCTGCCTTCACCCACCCCCAGTTCCCCATCCCAGACTGGGGCCCAGTCCGGGGCCCAACCCGGATCAGGCAATCAGGGCCTGCCAGCTGGGGGAAGGAACCACGGGAGGTTGGACAGCTGGGGAGGTTGGCTATGGGAGTGCACTGACCACCAGGGGGCAGCTCCTGTGTTGAGCATCTACCTCCTGGTGGTCAGTGCGCATCATAGCGACCAGTCGTTCTGGTTGTTTCAGTCATTCCGGTCGTTTGGTCATAACAGTCACTTAGGCTTTTATATATATAGATAGAATTTTAGAGCCAGAAAAGGCACCTAGGGGAACATCTGGTCCGATCCTTTCATTTTAAGGTGGAAAAAACTGAGGCACAGAAAAGACTAATAAAAATAGCAATGATAAGCTCTTGAGTTGCAAAGCCTTTACACTGGCAAAGATCTTTCCAAAACAGTAACTCATTTGCTAACCATGCATGTGAAGTCAGTAGAATTTATCCCTTTTTTGTATATGAGGCACCTGGGATCTGGAGACACAAGTGTCCTGCTCAATGTTAGTGACTGAGGCAGAACCAGAAGCCACATCTGTGACTTGCCGTGGAGCCACAGACAGAGAGTTGTAGACACCTGGGCTCAGATCCCAGCTCCTCCTTTTACTAGCTGTATGATTGGGGCAGGTTCCTGTACCACTTCGAATGAGGCTTATCTTCCTTCTTCTTAAAATGAGAATAAAGGTACTACATTGTAAGTTTACTGCAAAGGCTAAAGATAATGCCTGTAGAGCCCTCAGGACACTCCACCATGTGCTTCTTACCTCACTGGTCTAGTTACATGAATAGTATCTAGTTAGACATTTTGTATAGCCAGTGCTGATCCAGCCCATGTAAAAGTCACTGTATAGAATAAACAAAAAAGAGAGCTGTTTACTTTGGATAGGGACCAGGAACCAAAATTGAGTTCTGGCAATATCCTTACATTTCTTTTATCCTGTCGTCAGTTAGCATTAGGTTTCTTCACCCATCACTCTGCCCTTCCGCAGGCATCCCAGGCAAATAAAACACACACACACACACACACACACACACACATCAGATCAATGGCAGCCTTCAAAGCAATCCACTAAGATGAAATGCCAGGCAAAACACTGGAAGGGTTGGACCAGAAGGCAAAAGTATGGTGGAGAGGTGGGACTGTGACTCCTGTCCCCTTCCCCATTCAAAGCCCTCCTCCTCCCTCGCTAATTCACGAGTGAGGTGCTGGGCAATCGCTCTGTATAGTACTTTCCTCCAGGCTCAGGGCCTTTACAAAACAAGTTTCATTGCTTTTAAATACATCCAAGATAGGAAACCTGAGATTTGGCCTGAAATGTGGAGTCTGCAAGGTGTGTTGGGAAGAGCAAGGCTGTGGCGTCAAGACAGACTTGGGTGTGTTTCCTGGTTTTGCTACTTGATAACTCTGGGCCTGGGGCAAGTCACTTTATTTTTCTGAGTCTCAGTTTTCTTGCTCACAGGTCAGCAATAACAATCCCCATTTGGCAAAGATATGATGAATAGATGCACCCAGTGAACACTGGCCATCACCACTATGGCACACACTGGAAAATGGGGTGAATGTTAACCTGTGCTCCAGGTCAGCTGGGCTAGCTCGGAAACAGTATGGAGATCACTGGAGAAGCTGTAGGTGGTCTTCACGTAAATGAGGACCTTCAGGCGGGTTCTGTCTGGCCTACTTCACGTAGAGCCACGTCTCCCTCTTCTCGCAGGGACCAGCCTAGGTTGACCACACCCCTCGGCTGTCCCAGAATTAAGTACTCTGTGGGCAACTAAGACCAGCCCTGTTCACCTTTCAGTGTATCTTTCTCATTCTGAGGTTGGTTTATGGCCTGAGACTGTCCCCATGAGCCAAAGCTTAACCAGAGTCGGGGGTCATCGTGGTGATTTTTAAGCAGGGGGACCTGGTTATGGTTAGTTGAAGCTGGAGAGAGACAAACTGGCCTCAGGGGCAGCCTCTAAGACCAGTTCTGACTCTGAGAGGCCTGGGGTTAAAGTTTCCATTTTTGGTTAGGATGTCTTAAAGTTTTCCACAAACCCCAGCTAGCATGGGTCCTATTTAATTCCCTGAATTCAGATATTGGCTCTACCATTTATTAGCTAAGTATCCTCAAACCAGTTATTTTTTGAATGGCAAATGAGCACAGTACATTTTAATAGAGTGGAGGAAAAGAAAGCAAGATATATACCAAAAACCACAGAGGCCTTTAATGGCAACAAGAAGACTTCAGAAATGATCCTCCCTGGTAACCGGAAGATGTTACTGAGATGGGGAATCACCTCATAAATGACCAGGATGGACTAGAGCTGGAAAAAAGCAAAAAGGAGGGCTGCTTAGGATATCAGAACAGTCCGCCAGGATGCAGTGAGGAAGCTGAAATTAAGGACTACATAAACTTACAATTGGAACAGGGTAAAAATCTGAGACTTCATTACCTTGTGGATGCTCCTTCTCAGTCTGCTTTGTTAGTTCCTCCTACATCATGTTCAAAGATATGTCCCCAGCACTTGGAGCAGGGCCTCTCTATATCAGATGCTCAAATATCTGTTGCATTAACGTTGCATTTCTGTGACCTCTAAATGTTGGAATTCTCCAGGACTCAAAAGAGGATCTCTTTGTCTAGTCTCACTCCCTTGGTTATTTCATGCATTCTACCAAAGATATTGCCAACTTGAGACTTGTATGTCCAGCTGCTACGTGATGTCTCCACTTGGAGATCTAAAAGGCATCTCAGCCTTAAGCCTGCCCAAAACTGAGCGCTGCTCTCTTTGCCAGACCTACTTCTCACACAATATTCCCAAACTCTGTAAATTGCAGTTCCATTCTTGCAGTTGTTCAGGCCCAAAGTTCTCTTTCTTTCCCCACAGTCAGTCCCTCACATTGGCTCTGCTTTCAGCATATGCAGAGAATCTGTCTACATCTCACCACCTCACTGCCGCCATCCCAGTCCAAGCCGCCACCATCTCTCACTTGGATGTGTGCCAGAGTTTCCCATGAGGTCTCTCTGCTTCACCTTTGCCCACTTTGTGTCCATTCTTAACATAATTGCTAGAGTGATCCTTTTAAAACGTAAGTCAGATCATGTCACCAATTTTGCCAAAAAACAAATAAACTTAAAAAGGCACGAAACTCTATAATGGCTTTATTTCACTCAGAGTGAGAGCCAGCGTCCTTACAAAGCCCGCTCAGGGCTGGTCATAGCTGCACATACCCACCCCTTACATGCCTGACCGTGGCTCTTACCGCTGTCTTCTCCCACGCTCTGCAATCACCCGGTTGCCATTCCTTAAGCACATCAGTTACAATTCCAACTCTCACAGCCTTTGCATTTTGTTCTACTGCCAAGATATCCCCCAGATATCCACAGGGCTCCCTACCTCACCGCCTTCAGATCTTTATTCAAATAGCACCTTCTCAAGGAGTTCATCCCCGGCCTCCCCTACCTAAAATTGTAACACCTACTAGCTCACTCCCACACTCCCTCATCCCCCTTCCCTGCTTTGCTTTTCCTCTTAGCACTGCGCAATAGATTTTATCTGGCTTGTTCTCTCTCACCCCCATTTACTAGAATGTAAGCTGCAGAGGAACATTACTTTGTCCATTGTGTTCATTGCTGTATTTCTAGCGCCTAGAAAAGTGCTTGGCACATCGTAGGCATTCAATAAGTTCTTTTGAAAGAATGAAGAAAATACAAATTGGAAGAATGTGAGGATTTCTTCTAAATAGGAGCAAATGAAAAGAAGGTTAAAAATGACTCCTAGGTTTTGACTCTGGGTGACTAGAAAGTTGATGGTGCCACTTATTATAGCAAAGAGGGAGGAAGAGCTGGAATGGTGGGGCTTGAAGATCATGTGTTCCTGTTTGGATAAATGATTTTGATGAGACCAGGGGACAGCTCAGGCAAAAATGTCTAAAACAGGATGAGAGTTCAAAATAGACACTGATATTAAGATACCAGTTTAGTTCTCAGGAAAGAGGTAATGGTGATACAAAGTGATGGGCTCTGCTGGGATCGTTAAGAGAGCGGGGAAAGAAGAACGGAGGATCAAGGACTGGAGTAGAGGTTCTTTTTTTAATGTAGTTTTATTGATTTCAGAGAGGAAGGGAGGAGAGAGATAGAAGCACAAATGATGAGAGACAATCTTTGGTTGGCTGCCTGCCGCACTCTCCACACTGGGGATCGAGCCCACAACTCAGGCATGTGCCCTGACGGGGAACTGAACCGTGACCTCCTGCTTCATTGGTCGACGCTCGCTCAGGCCCACCAGGCTGGAGCGGAGGTTCTTAACTACAACTGCCCACTGGAGTCTCCAGAAGAATGTTTAAACATCCCAATGCCTGGACCATGCTGGGACTGAGGCCGAACTTCTGCATCCGTCACAAGCTCCCAGGTGATACCAATTCCTCTGGTAGCAAGTGTCAAGCGCAGTGCCTCTCAAACTTTAGCGTGTCTACGAATCATTTGGGATATCATTAAAACAGCTATCTGAGCCCCACCTCACCACCCAAGATCCTGATTCTGTAGGTCAGGGGTGGACCCAAGAATCTGCATGTTGAACAGAGGCCCAGGTGATATTCAATGCTGCTCCCCCAAGGAACACACTTTGAGTGGTAGAAGGTCACCAAGACCAAGGTACAAAAGAATAGGCATTCAATACTTTCTACCAAATGAATAAAAGATGCTGCAGGGACACCAGGGAGAATTAAAAAAAAACCACTGTATTTTACAAGGTGAAGGTCATAAGTGAAGCAGAAACCATAAAATGGTCTCTGCTTTCCTTAATTCTATATTTCTAAGCAATATGTTTACTTCCAAGCTTCTGTATTTTATCTTGGGAACACTTTACCAAAGTACTGTGGCTATTTTTGAAAGAGAGAGGAAGCAAATCAATTATTTGCTTTTTTTGTTCAAAGCATAAGAAGTATACTAATAGGGTCCTTGGAAGCTCTTCTCAGTGGACGTGCCTAAACCATTTAGAGGCTATATTTATTAAAGACATGTCAGAAGATACTTATTTAAGTACCAAAATGCAGTTGTGATGTTTCTGCCACTCTCTAACTTTCTGTCTCTTTAAAGCAAGGTTTCCAACCTCAGCGCTATTGACAGTCCTTGTTATGAGGCTGCCCCGGCCTCCACTCACTAGATATCAGTAGCATCCCCCACCCCAAATTGTCTCCAGACATTGCCAAATATCCTTGGGGGACAAAGTCAGCCCCAGTTGAAAACCACTGCTTTAAAAGCATCTGCAAACCTAGTCGCCCTTCTAAGAAATCTGACCTGTAGTTTGGGTGGTGAGATAGAACACCCTTTGGATTCTTGGGGCAACAGAAAAGACTAGCTTGACTTTCAGTAGTAGGAAATTTTATTGACCTCAGACACAGCCAGAGCCTAATAGATAGTGTAGTACCTCAAGCTTGTCTTAGAGGAGATTGATACAAAAACTACAAGAAACCCCTTTCCAAGCTCAGTATTAAACAGTCAACCACCATTCTCTTCCCCATGTCAACAAAATACCTTAACCACCACATCATATGAGAGAGCATTCATCAGCTTGCCCTACAGCTACTCTTTGAGGAGGTTCTTTTCTGTCTTTTCAGGAGTACTTAGCATCTTGTGACTTACACCAAGGTTACCAAAAGGACCAGGATTTAACTAGACAGCTCAGTGCTTGTTTCTCTTCCTCATTAATAGGTCATCTGACACCTAACCAGAGTACCACAGAACCTACCCATAAACCAGTGGTTTTCAAACCTTAGCCTGCATCAGAACCAGCTGTAAAGCTTGTTAATGGACGGAACCCTCAGAGATTCTGATTTACTAGGTCTGGGGTGGGGCCTGAGAATTTGCATTTCTAACTAAGTTCTTGAGAGATGCTTGACAAATTGTGAAGTTCTGTGTAAATATTAATGATTTCATCATTTTTAGCCTAAATTAATTACCAGGCATCATGCTTTTCTAGTAAGTTGGAAGGAAACTGAAGTTAATGAACTAATAGTTGTGAGAAGGCTCTTGAAAAATTCTGCTAGTTTACACAGGGACAGCTCAACCAGAAAGAGCATGGTTCCCATAGAAGGGCGGAGGAGGGGAATAGTCAAAATTTAAGCCCCATCCTCATCAATATTTATTGCTTATTGGCCAGTTGTGTGTCTTCTTGGATAAATGTTTATTTGCATCCTTTACTCACTTTTTTATTGAGTTGTATTTTTATTAGTTGTAAATTTTCTTTAGTATATTCTGAATACAAGCTTCCTATCAGATATATGATTTGCAAATATTTTCTCCCATTCTGTAAGTTGTCTTTCACTTTCTTTTGATGGTGCCCCTTTTTAATTTTGATGAAGTCCTGTTTGTACATATTTGTTCCTTTGGTTACTTACACTTTTGGTGTCTTATCTAAAAAACCATTTCCTACTCCAAGGTCACAAAGATTGACTCCTATGTTTTTCTCTAAGAGTTTTATAGTTTTCACTCTTACATTTAGGCATTTGGTCCATTTCAAATTAATGTTTGTGTGTAGTGTGGCATAGGCATCCAACTTTATTCTTTTGCATGTAGCTATCCAGTTATCATCCATTATTTATGGAGTTCTCTCTCTATGCCAGATGCTATTCTAGATTCTGGGAAAACAGAGATAAGTAGAACATAGCTGTTGCCTCATAGTGGGGAGGATCATGCATAAGTAAGAGAACAAGCAACATGGTGAAATAATGTGTGTATGATGCTTAGTACTGTGCCTGGCCCCTAAAGTATGTGTAGAAAATAGTAGCTGCTACTATAATCATAATATCTATTAATGTACTTACAAATTTCAGTTAAAGAGGTATGTTCAAAGTGCTGTGGCAGGAGGGAGTGACTAACTTATCCATGTCTCAAGACTGACTTCACTTTGGGCCATCCCCATCACTTCTGGGGCCCAGGAAGAGGAGGGCTACAGGAAGACAAGTCTCTCAAAGGCCAACCTTTTTGAGAAAGGAAGGACCTCAGGAGCAGGTGTCATGGGAACATCTGGTTTCCTTGTCCCTGTGAATGTCAGCTCAGAACAGGGTTATGTGATTGCTGATTCCTGTTCCAGTCTGTACCCAAGAAAGAATGACTTCTTCATGTGTTTGTAGATCTCTACAGGCACTTGAGGGAATCATGAAGGCTGTTTATAGATTATAAAATGTTTCTAAATAGATTATATAAGTACATTGTCTTGATATTACATAATTAGGATTTAAACTCTCTATTCCCTGGTAATCATATAGTGTATCCTCAAATTTATCTTCTAAAGTGTAGACCAATGGGAGATTTTTCACATGGAAGATATGGTATTTTGTGTGAAACATCATAAAATGTTATTTTATTTAATCCCATCATATGAATTGATCTCTTAGTGGCAGGAAGTATGGCTGTGTTATATATATTTTGGGCTCCACAATAAAAAGTTATCCAATTATAGAAAGTAATCTTATGAAATCACTTTTTCAAGTCTTTCCATTAGAGTAGTGTTTTTTTTTTTGTCATCTGCTAGTACATGTTAGCAGAAAAGTGTGAACAAGTGCCATATGTGTAAAAACACTGTGTTGGGGTGAAAAAACTTTAAATTAAGCACATTCTAATAATCAGTATACCCTAAGTCAAACTACAAAACCCTTCAGTCCAGTTGGATAGGATAGTTGTTTCAAAGAAGGATAATTTTAGAACCACTGAGTAAGAGTTTAGATTTTAATTTAAACACATTATATTTTATCAAAAAGTAAGGGTTTTAGTGTCTGGTCTTAACATCATATATTATATCCACTATGTATTTTTATTCCATCTTAGCTCAGGTCATCAGAAATTTGCTGGCTGCCTGTTATATGGGAGGTAACCTATCTAAGTCTAATGTCCTGAAGGAGCTGATGACCTGAGGAAGATAAATAGTCCAGTAGAGGACACACACATTGCTAGTAATAAGAAGCAGCAACTTGTGTGACAAATGCTCTAACAGAGTTATCAGGGGCTTAGAAACACGGGCAAGGAGATGCTGGTTCAGATTCAGAATGGGGACGATCTGGGAGAGCTTTCTTGAGGAGCTGTCATGTGAGCTGAAACTTGAAGGACGGGTGGAGCTGGAATGGGAGAAGGAAACTGTGAGTGAAGACTTCGAAAGTGGAGATGGAGGACGTTGAGGAAGTAGAGGTAACCTGGAATATAGAATGAGTAGGAGATATAGGAAGATAGGGAAGAGCCGCATTTTACACTCTTCATAATACCCAACTCATGAGTCTAGCTTTGATGCTCCCAACTGGGGAGCCAGGGGGGGTTTTGAGCAGGGCAGGGGCATGATCAGATCAGTTTGGGAGTAAGTCAAAGGATGGGTTAAAGGTGGAGAAGAAATTATAAACCATTATTGAAAGAAATGCCATCTTTTCCATTAAAAATTCCAATAGGTAGCTTTCTTGTGATTAGAAGTATTTGACACAGAAGTTCATGTATTTAAATTGTAGTGGTTAATTATGTGTCCAGCAAGCTGGCTACTCCTCTTATCTGATAGCAATGACGAAGCATAAGCTTATAAAAAGTAACACTGATAAAGCATGAACTTCCCCTTTTTTTTTTTTTTTGCAAGAATAGCATCCTAGTCAGTACCCTAGATTTTCTCCTGAAATGTCTCTTAGACAAGGAAAAGAACCACCCAGATTTTCATTTTAGAAACAGGACAAGGAAATGTGTTTATCAGCAGATGAAAACAAACCAAGGTGAAGGAAGACTGTAGGTAAGACTCATTCCCTAGGTTAGGATTGAACCCAATTACCTGGATTTGCAATCCAGCTCTGCCATTTATGAGTGACTGTGTAACGTTAGGCATCTTACATAACCATTCTGTGCCTCGGTTCTTCCCTCTGTAAAATGGGGATAATAATAGTATTCATCTTAAGGGTTGTTATGAGGATCAAATGAATCAATATATAGAAAGTTCTCTGAACAATGCCTGGTATGTAGTTAGAGCTCAATAAATGTTAACTATTATTATTCAGTTGTTGGACAATAAAAATGAACTGCCTGTGACACATTACAATTTACAAAGTGCTTTCACATACCCACTAGGTCATTTGAGCTTCAAAATGCCTTATGGGTACATTTCATTCTGTGAATCAGGAATTTGGACAAGGTACAGTGGGAATTGCTTACCTCAGCTTTGCAATTTCTAAGCCAGCAGCTGGAGATGACTTGAAAGCAGAGATGAATCAACTAAGATTACAGATCCCCTGCCATGGTGGCTTCTTTGCTAAAATCTGGCTGGCACCTTGATGGGATGGCTGGAAGGCCAGGCTCAGCTGGAACATGTGGTTTCTACACCAGGGTAGTCATCACACTTCTCACTTAGAGTGTTTCTGCAGCAGAAACCGCATGACCTTTGTGACTTAGCCTCAGCAGTCTCATAGCAAACACTTCCCTGTTCTCTACTTGTTAAAGCAGTCACAACCTGCTCAGACTCAAGGGAAGGGGATAGAGACCACACTTCTTGATGGGAAGCCTATCAAAGAATTTGGAGGCATGTTTTAAAGTCACCATACTGGTATTTCCCCCTGATTCTAGATGAGAAGATCAAGACTCAGAGAGGTCAAATAATTAGGTGAGGATCAGTTGCACAAATGGTAACTGGGATAGTTAAGGGGTATGGGATGGGGAAAGTTGGAGGAGGAAAAGGCTTCTAACCTAATTCTTTGACTCCAAGTTCTTGGTCTTTCAATAGCTCTATTCATCCTTCTTTAGCTTAGATATACTAGTACAGTTAACCCCTGAGTAACATTGGTTTGAACTTCGTGGGTCCACTTACATGCAGTTGTTTTTCAGTAAATATATTTGGCCCTTCATACCCATGGTTTTTGCATCTGCAGATTCAACCCACTACAGCTCAAAAACAGTATTTTCCCATTCCCAATCCTGTTTCAATCAGCAGTTGGTTGAATCCACGGTGCAAAGGGCTGACTGTAGAGTCAAAAGTTACTCTTGGATTTTCAACCGTGCAGGCATCAGTGCCCCTAACCCCCATATTGTCCAAAGGTCAACTGTGCTTGCTAATGTGTGAAAGTTAAAAGGAGAAAAATTTAACTGACTTTGTGTACAGGGTGGACAAAAGTAGGTTTATACTTGTGAGTGCGCAAAACACTGAGTTAATAAAGCTATTGTAATCATTATACCCTGCATGTCTTTTTCCATATGAGAAACTGTAAGCCTACTTTTGCCAACCCCTTATATTAGGTAACTTTCCTAAAAAGAAACAGATGTAAAAGTATAGTTTCCATTTATATAGGTTTGTATACAAACTTCGTATTTTAAGGAGGTCCTGGGGTGGGTCAGTCCTGAGATCAGTCAGAAAGCAACGTTGTATAATTTTCTCCCTAAGGAAGGGTCTCTGAAAACATCCCAGATGCTTAACTGTGATTTCATTTGTTCTCTAGGAAAATCTCACCTGGCCATTGTCCAGCGGGTGAATAATGAGGGAGAAGGGGACCCCTTCTATGAGGTGATGGGCATTGTCACACTGGAGGACATCATAGAGGAGATCATCAAGTCAGAGATCCTGGACGAAACTGACCTCTACAGTAAGTGCATGGCGTTGGCTGTTGTCCAAGGTCATCTGCTTTTCCTCTGTGACTCTCAGAGCTGGCTTAGTGTCATAGACAGTGTGAAAGAGTGTGTATCAAGCCCATGCATTCTGTGTGTCAGCCCCCTAAATGCCAGGTGCAGGCATGGCAAGGTACTCTGGCTTGAATTACCTGAGTCCCTGAGAACATGCTAGCTCAAAGATTTTCACCCTTTTTTATCTCGTGGCACACATAAACTAATTATATTTGGAGCCGAGTTGACAAAAAAAAAACTATAATTTTGATTCATTCACACAAGACAACTATTGTTGTGTTGGCTATTGTCATTTTTTAATTTTACAGTATAATCTAAGGGAAAAGAGGTCAGTGTTCCTGACTAAGTAGTCAGGCATTGAACGTTTTAAAAATTCTTGCTGTGCTAGCTAAATGTTTATCAGGAAAGAACCTTCAGGAAGGAGGACTATGAAAGGAGACCTCCTGGCCTTTGGATGGAAAAGGAACTAAAGGAAACAAAGGGTACCTGAGGTGGCCACTCTGCCCTTGATTCTGTCCTGCATTGTCCCTGTTTTGTCTCTGTAACCACCCAGATACAGACCCCAACACACCCTGGGATTCCGCTCAACAATCTCCTTACACCAAAACTTTGTGCGCAGTGGAGACTGACCTGAGATTTCATACCGCAACCCAAGCCAAACCTTCAATGTCCCCTCTTCCACACGGCTCTTCTCCTTATGCTTTTTCAGCCCTACCAGCTGGTTTCTTCTCCCTTCCCCACCCCTGGCTCCTGCCCCTGCTTCTGGCCCTGCTCCCTCCTTTCTGGTCTCCTCACCTTCCTACCCACTCTCCCCCAGGAACGATATGGACTCCTCCATGCAGATAGTGACTGCTTTTGGTTACCGAGTCTTATCAAAGCTTTCCTTGCAAATGTTACAAAGTTGTCTCTAGAATGGGAGTGTTATCTAAATCCATGGGAATCCCTAAACCAGGAAGTGTGTCCTCCGAATTTCAGCTCATGGGACAGCAATCCCTTCTCCCCAATTCTCTCCCCGTAGAGGGGTCAAGGTTGAAGCAGGAGAATTGTGAGTGGGAAGAGGAGGTGGCATGCCTCCAGTTCTGCTCAGAGCGTGGTTAAAATCATCAGAAGAGACCAGGTGAGCCCAGCTCTGGGGACAGAAGAGGGGCAGAGGCCCAAACCCTCTGGGACTCCCAAATCCCTAGATGCTGAGAATGCAAGTCCCTGATGTTTGAATGCCTTTTTGTAAGTACTTCACAGGTAGCTTTTGGTTCAAGTCTCATACTAACTCACTAGATGAGTAGAAGAGTTATTAATTATTAACCTCGTTGTATAGATTAAAACAAACAAACATTCTGATGCTTACAGAGGTTGCACAGCTCATAAGTAAGGGACCAGCTCAAGAACCCTGGCCACCCTTTCCCCTTTTCCACCGTGCACCACCTAAGTGGAGATAACACTGAGACAATTACAGCACCTCTCACCTTCTGTCCCTGATCAACATCCTTTCACTCCCTCAGAGAGGTAATGTCATCTACAGTGGACACTGCAGAAATTCAGGGGGTCTCAGAGGATCTGCCTGTCCCCCATAACTCCGGGAAACCTCCAAAAACCAACAGTGATTCTGAGTTGCTGCATTCTGTCCCTTGTGATCCCCGCAGCCGACAATCGGAAAAAGCAGAGGGTCCCGCACCGGGAGAGGAAGCGGCATGACTTCTCCTTGTTTAAGCTTTCTGACTCGGAGATGCGAGTGAAGGTCTCCCCTCAGCTTCTGCTGGCCACACACCGCTTCATGGCCACAGGTATGACTCTGCCCACCGTGTCTCCACCCCAGGCAGAATCTGGAGGGTGGGACCCATGCACCAATCATTTTTAATACTTCGTGACCTAATTCCAGTCTAAGACTGAGAACCACTGTTCCAGGAGAGGAGATTGCCTCAGGCAAGGGTGACAGGATGCCACATTCTGTCAGGGCCAGTCCCCGCCTGATCTTCTAGGGAGGGAATGGATACAACCCAACTCTGCTTGTTGATCTTTTCCTCAAGAAAAAAAGCTAAAGAAACCACTGCTACACTTTCCCCTTCCTCCACTCGCTTCTTGGTGGGAGACAGAGGCCGACCTGCATCCTGTTGGATTTGGGGTACCCCAAACGATCTGTGGGGGAGGGAAAGGCATTGTCCTATCCAGCAACAAGGCCCTGGGGTCCAGTACCCTCCAGAGACCATATAGAGATACGAGTTCTTAAAATATGTAAGTAGATTGCGAATCTTGGGATCTTTAGAAAGAAAAAAAAGTAAGAGGATCCAAAGATAAACTTGTGAAGAAGGTAAAGTTTGTCTTTGAACCCTCTGGCCTTCTCACACAGGCCTAATTAATGTGCAGACTTCAAATACACTCCCATTACAAAGTGCAATATTTAATTGATCCAGCATATGATTATTGACTATATGATGAGTACTAGTACTATTCCAGGTGTTTAAAAATAAAGTAGAAAACTTTATGTTGCAATTCTTTAAAGTAGAGTTTTCAACATGTTATCTAGTTCTGAATACAGATTTCTTTTAACTACTGACTGATTTCCTAGAGTAAAGCAGCTGTATCTTTTAATGTTATAGTATGATATAATATCTGTTAACATATAAATTTGATGTAAGGATGCTATGCATTATTGAGAACATATCACTTAAATAATTACCATTTCTATTAACTTGGAATTTCATTTCTCTCAACAGATATGTCACAAATAAGTCAGATTAAATTCTCTGTATTTCACTTGATCATTACAGTGAAACTTTTGCTGTTTACATGCTTACTTAGCCATGCCCAACTCTGTCTGTTTAACCACTTTATTGAGGTATGATTGACACACACAAAACGGTTCATATTTAATGTATACAATTTGATGTGTTTGGAAATAAGTGAAACTATCACCACAATCTATGCCATAAATATGTCCATCTCCTCCAAAAGTTTTCCTCCCACTCTATTGTTATTTTTCTCTGTTAATATAAGATCTAACCTCTGAGTAAACTTTTAAGTATACAATACAGTATTGTTAACTGTGGGCCCTGTGCTGTGTGGTAGATCTCTAAGGTTTATTCATCTGGCATAACTGAAACTTTGACTAATCCCACCCTTCCATCACCCTCCCACCACCCCAGGCAATCACCTTTTTGTCCTCTGCTTCTATGAGTTTGACTATTTTAAATTCATCATATAAGTGATATCATGCAATGTTTGTCCTTCTGTGTCTGGCTTATCTCACTTAGCATAGTATCCTCCAGGTTCATCCATGTTGTCACAAATAGCAAAATTGCCTTCTTTTTTTTATTTGTATTATTTTTTTAGAGCGGAAAGGAGAGGGAGAGAGAGACAAAAACATCAATGACAGAAAAACATTGACTGACTGCCCCCTGCACGTCCCCCACCAGGGACCGAGCCCACAAACCTGGCATGTGCCCTAACCAGGAATCAAACCAGTGACCTCCTGGTGCATGGGTCAACACTCAACCACTGAGCCACGCTGGTGGGGCAGAAGTGCCTTCTTTTTTAAATTCACATGCAACTTTAAATAAAGTCAAGTAGAAAATCAATAACAAAACTGACGTTTCCAAAATGGTGACCTGTTTCTCCTGAGGTGCCAATATAGGGACACACATCCCCAGGGAGCAGGGGAAGGCCTGAACACACATGGGTTTAAACACACACACACACACACACACACACACTCACCTGAGTCACAAGAGCCCTTCCAGCCTCGTGCCTGGAGCTCGAATGGAGGTGGCTCTAGACACGTGGCCTGGTTGTGCCCACCCTGACTCCTCCCAGCTGCCGATTCTTCCTGCCTCCCACTCTCCCCTAGAAGTGGAGCCCTTTAAGTCTCTGTACCTTTCGGAGAAGATCCTACTCCGGCTCCTGAAACATCCCCACGTGATCCAGGAGCTGAAGTTTGATGACAAGAACAAGAAAGCCCCGGAACACTACCTCTACCAGCGCAGCCGCCCCGTGGACTACTTTGTGCTGCTGCTCCAGGTGCGTGGGAGCATTCGAGTCCCTCTGAGGACATGACAAGGGCCTCCCTAGGCTGGAGAGGAATGGCCATGCCTCCCCACTGCCGGGTTCCAAGAATCAGCTGACTGCCCTGGGAGCAAGGCCAGGTGGTGGGGTATTTGTCAGTGACCCACAGAAAGGGCCAAGTTTGACTGGTTGGTGTCCTAGGCCCCGGGGGGGGGGGGGGGGGGGGGATCTTGATGGCGTTTAGTCCGACCACTCAAGGATGTTCGTGGTGGGGTGCGGCAGGTACCTCTCCAGCAGAGGGGTCCTGTGACTGAACTTTCAAAACTGCTGTCCCACAGAATCCCTGACCCCTTCCTGTCTCTGCTTGGGCATGCCCAGAAGTGGACCTGTCCTGTGCCTTCTCTCAAACTTCAGACACTTCTTATTTAAAGCTTTTCCCTCTGTCGATCTGAAATCTCATCATCTCTGACTTCCACCTGGAGGTGCACAGAACACGTCCACTCTCTTGGAAACTTCTCCGTCTCTGCAGTCCCTTGATGCCTCCTCCTTAAGAGGACACGGAAGGAAACTAATGACCGAGTGAGAGCGGGGCAGCATCTTCCCGGTCCTCACCTCTGCCCTTGTGCCCAGATAGGCCTGTAAATGCGTGCCAGGCGTGGTTCCGGCACTGGATCCTGCTGGCGCCCTGGCCTGGCTCCACCATTAGCTCTGTCACTGCTCCATCTCTTCCCAACAATATCTTCTGAACCCTAAATACAGTGACTGGCTTAAAATCTTAATTAAACTTACAGTAACTTACACGTGGGCTCTATTTTGTCTGTCCACCTGCACTCCGTCTGCTCTGACACGGCAGTGTGCCGCATGCCCATTCTTCCAGACAACCTCAACAAAATGACCTTCTCCAAAATGGGGTCACATTCTTCACTGTTGGAAATCAGGAAGGGTTCTGTAACTTTTTTAAAAATAACATAATGACCCATACAATTTACTGTTTTATGCTTCATATAAACTTAACTGTTTTTAAATCAAAGCTGGAGGAAGTAAAATATATAGTGGCAAGAGTGTAAATTCAGATATTGGAAAGATCTGGCTTTAAAATTCCAATGTTGCCGTTTCCTAACTAGCCTTGACCTAAGTGATTTAACCTTTCTGAGCCTCAAAATTTACTCATCTATAAACTGGAGGTGAAGGCAGGAGGGGCCGCATAGGGTTGTGGGACCAATTGAATGAGAAACCATGCCAAGTACATAACACAATGTCAGCCCCATAGACACACACTGTATGCTACACATAAGCTGTCGTCATTAGTGGTGATGGGTTAAACAAGCTTCACACAGAATCAGAATTAGATTTTATTTCAACCAGACTTAGAGATGGTCTCATCTCAGAACAAGCCAGTGAGTCCGTTTATAGGGCCCTGGGCCAACTGATGCCTGGGCCTGCATCATGGGAGGGCCGTTGCAGTATGCAAGGAGAGCTCAGGGTTATTTGTGACTGGATGCAGGTTTATAAATTAGGCAATTAATTCACTGCAAAGGGCTACTGAAGCTGGCAGTGCTATTTCTGACACATAAATCTGGACAGAATTCACATTTCCCTGTGATCAGCTCTTAAGTCCGCTTGTTACCCAGACAGAAGCTTAAGGTTGTGGTCAATAATCGAACTGGAAGTGCATGCACACACCCTTAGCACACTGCCTTCTTTCTCCAGGGGAAAGTGGAGGTGGAGGTTGGTAAGGAAGGCCTTCGCTTCGAGAATGGAGCCTTCACCTACTATGGTGTCCCCGCCATCATGACCACGTCTTGCTCAGGTATTCCAGTTCCCAAGTCATAGCTATTGGGGAAGCAGTGGGATATTGTAGAAAAAAGCAGCTGGGTTCAAGTCTTTGCTCCTGTTAGGAACCCTGGGCAAGCCCGGCAACTTCCTGGGCTTTAGTGTCCTCCTCCATGAAGTGGGAATAAGACTCATTTTTCGTTCAGAGAGTTTGTTTGTGGAAGTGCATGGCAGACAGTAATGTTGTCAAATGTTAGGGATGGATAGTGGGGTATTTTAGTGTGAAAAGACAAGTTTGTTTTTCTTTTTACACTTCCATTTGATTGGTGTGTTGTGCTGTTGTTTTTCCGAGTTCATTGATGCTGGGGGTGGGGTGGAAGAGGGAGAACCCCGATAAGAAGGTGTACTTTCTGAATTGCCTCTGAAACACGTTGCATCTTTCTGCCCTCAGATAATGATGTGCGGAAGGCGGGAAGCCTGGCTGGATCCTCTGCCTTTCGTATGTATTTCTCAAACCCCTCCCTCATGTTCCCCATCGTAGTCCTGCCTCAACCCCCTCTGGGGACCCGGACCCAGCACTCTGAGCCTGGGCTGGGGCTGGGGCTCACACAAATGCTGGCAGCCTCTCTGTAATGCTCTGCCAGGAACACTGCTTCTTGCCAGGTACTCACAGACCACAGGGCCTTCGTTTCTGTGTCTGGAATGTTTTCTGCTGCTGCTCTGCTCATGTTCAGTGATGAACGGCAGGGAGGGAGGTTGTGAGGGGAGGCGCCATTTATTGTCACAATTTGTGTGTTCTGGTGGAGGTTCGGCCTTTCCTTCTCTGCGGTGCTAACTCACCCACTGGCCTTTACTTGAAAACTTAATATGCCGTTCTTGTGTCTGTGGGGTTAGTAGGAAGTGACTGCAAGATCTTGGGATAGAAGTCCCAGGCTGGTGCGATCTGTTGCTTATCTGCTTTTCGTTCCTCCTTCGCCACATCTCAGCTGGAGGAGAGGTGTCTGCCAGCTGGCCGTGCATGCTGATGGTGGTGGGCGCTGGCACGGGGCTGCTGGCTGGTTTGCTCTGCCCCTTCTATGCTTTACCTACTTGCTGTTTCCTAAATAGAATTGTTGTGCTTGTGCTTAGAAGGCATGGCATTTATTGTGATGTGAGTGTGATGCTGAAAGAATGATTTCTCTAGAACTTATTTTTACTCACTGGTCTGACTTTTGCATTGCTTTCAGCTGTTATTGTTTAAAGTGGCTATTTTAATGCCAAGTGGAGTGTTTCCTCTTATCATAAAAAGCATTTTACGTAGTGTTTTATATTGGATTTCTCAGAGGGTCCCAACGCTGGATATCAATCCCTGGCACATGAAAGATAGACACCGTTTTAACATGGAGAAACTAAAGAAGTGACTTGCTCCAAATCACCCAGCATATTGGTGACTTACATAGATGCATTCCGGTGCCCTGACTATTGCACACAACACAATGAAATACAGATTGGAGAGCCATCATGTTCCAGAATGCAATCTCTATGTGGGAATATTGGAAACATTTATGGTATAATTTCACATCCTAGCCCAGCATAGGGCTGAAATGAAATCAGAGTAGCTACCCACACCCCAAGGGGAGGCCCAACATGAGTTGAAGGAGATCTGTAAAATAAAAACCCTGGTTCATTAGTATACTTATATAAGCCAACAAATCTCAAGTAAGGTGGATGGAGGAAACCTCAGTACTCAGAATGAGAACTCTGTGTGGGTGAGGGATGTGCTCCAGGACCGGACTTGGTTCTCTAAAGGCGATGTCCACCCATCACATAGCTCAATGTAGAGCACCTTCCGGGGTTCTAAATCTTACCTAGACTTGTTGGCCCTGTTCTGGCTATTCCAGAAGACCAAAAGAGGTGGGAATTCTGGGGGAAGGGTCTAATTACAACTCCCCAGCCCACCTAATTTAGATGACATTTTAAAAGTATATATAGTTTAAAGTATTAGGAAGATATTATCCGGTTTTCTCCTTTCCTTCATTTCCATCTCTAGTTTTTTGTATCAGAATCCTTCCATTTTATCAATGAGATGGGAGTACACTTGCAACACGGGTCTCTCCTTCAGAACTGGTTAACTAGTTAAAAGGAAGCATTACACTCTTTTCCTCTCCCCACTTTTGAGCATCTTTAGGAATCTTCAGGAGGAAAAAAATCGAGTTAGTCTGTAAGGGGCATAGAGACATTTTCCATTCTCCCCCCAGACCCTCTCCACTTAGTGAAGTGTGAAATAACTCCAAAGACTAGCCACACCAAACATGTCAAACTCAAAGGCTAACATAGGCCAAATAAACAAGGTTTAAGTTTACGTGGGCCACAAAAAAACAAAAGCTTCCATTTCCATAAAAATGTAGGTTTATTTCTATAGAGACATGCTGAATACAAAGGGCTGAAATGAATGATCGTTAACATAAAATATAGAACATTTTAATAAAAATTAATATTTTTTCTTGAACATTAACTTACCAGACACTGAATAACTGCACCAATTAATAAGCGTAACACAAATAGACCTATTTTTCTTGTTCTCCGAAAGCGAAGTATTTCCTGTTGCGCACACCAAACAAGTCAGTCCAGGACTAATGACGTGGCCATCGGCTGCTAAAACATTCGCTGCTAGTATTAGTGGAGAAAAGTGGTGCGCCTGTGCATAAGGCGCGTAAGGGAAATGAATGCAACACGATTATAGTAATCAGTCATTAGCGAACATTGTAGTTCATTATTAATAATTATGTACAACAGGATATTGTAAAAATTCAGTTATGAAACTTTTATTAAAACGTTTCTTACACACTGTTATATATTTTTTTTTAAATATATTTTATTGATTTTTTACAGAGAGGAAGGGAGAGAGATAGAGAGTTAGAAACATCGATGAGAGAGAAACATCGACCAGCTGCCTCCTGCACATCCCCCACTGGGGATATGCCCGCAACCCAGGTACATGCCCTTGACCGGAATCGAACCCGGGACCCCTCAGTCCGCAGGCCGACGCTCTATCCACTGAGCCAAACCGGTCTCGGCCACACTGTTATATTGACTGGGCCTCAAAAATATTCATCGTGGGCCACATGCTGTGAGTTTGACATGCTTGGGCCACACCCTACAGTTGTCCCTGCTGAACTTTCAGCCCCAGGTCCAGCCACCCAGCATCTTTCACTGGCCAAGAACCTTGGCTTGTAGGTCAAGGGAGAGTTTAAGGCTGAGCCACAAGGCAGTAAACTCTTTTAGGATCTCACTTTAGCAAATTGCCCCTGTCCTAGAAGCCAGCCTGTAATTCTATCAGCCTTTGAAGGTGATTAATGAGATGATGAGTTTGCCAGAACACTGCCCATGACCAAGGCCTCAGAGTTGAACTCCAGGTTACAAGTAAGTCACTCTGGCTTTCCTGTGCAGAATAAAGGGAACAGAGCCTGCACTGTCTCCTTCATCTTGGTACTGACTGCCAGGGAGCCCAGGAGGACCATGTTGAGCCTGGTGCTCTGGAGGAACTGGGTCTGAGCTCAGGGTAGCCAGAAAAGCAGCCCGTGGGGCTGTGCAGGTGGAGAGAACGAGTCCTTGATTGCTTGGCCAGGGTATGCATTCAATTTGCAGCCCAGAAGTGTAGGATTCTTCTTGAGACTATGGGGTTTCTTATTCCAGTGTATCTCACGACATTAAGGGCCTGTTCAAGTATCCTTTGATATCTCGTATCAGAGTAAATGATTATCAGGTATAGGGCTCCAGACACACACACTCCCCTGCACCTGTGGGTCCTTTCAGTAAAATCATCTGATGCTGCAGAAGCTGCCTACTTTGATGTGCCATCACCTGCAGACTGGCTTCATTTAGCTCCTTGGGAGGGACTGGGAATGACCCTATCAGAGAGGTGAAGACAGATTCCCATGCAGAAACACCGCTTGATCAGGGTCAAGCGTGGGGAAGGACTAGAGTACTGCTACACTCCATATCACATCCAGGCCCCCAGTGATGGCCAGAGCCATTTCAGACCCGGTGGGGAAAGAGAGAAGGAAAAGGGGACAGTGAGAGAGGTGCTCTGGAGCACTTTAAGTGCTAAGAAGTGACGATGAGTTAATTCACCAAGTTGATTCCCATTAAGATTGTTGGAAATGCTGCCTGCCACTCTTGTTTCCCAAGCCTCTAGCACAGTGGTTCTCAACCTTCCTAATGCCGCAACCCTTGAATACAGTTCCTCATGTTGTGGTGACCCCCAACCATAAAATTATTTTCGTTGCTACTTCATAACTGTAATTTTGCTACTGTTATGAATCGTCATGTAAATATCTGATATGCAGGATGTATGTTCATTGTTACAAATTGAACATAATTAAAGCATAGTGATTAATCACAAAAACAATATGTAATTATATATGTGTTTTCCGATGGTCTTAGGCGACCCCTGTGAAAGGGTCGTTCGACCCCCAAAGGGGTCGCGGCCCACAGGTTGAGAACCACTGCTCTAGCAGCACACAGTTCCTCCACGGAGGGAGCTCCTAAGAGTCCCAGGGAGGATACAGCTTCCTCAAGGATGCCCCTAGCAGGAGCATGCATTTTGCTCTCAGCCCTCTGGTTGGTGAGCAGATACATGTGGCAGCTGGGAGAGCCTGGTGGGAATGCTGTGCTGGGCTCCCGGAGATGTGCTGGCTCAGAGAGAATGCTGCTGCGGATGCACACGCCCCACTGGGGCACTGCTGCTCTTGTCCTTGGCAGGTCTGCTTCCCTCCAAAAGTATTATACACCTTTTTGGAAGACCTTCAGGAAGGTATTTCCTTTCCCTTCCTGGAGAGTGACTTTGTAAGAGGGTGCAATCTCCATGTTTTCAGAGGCACGATTCCTTTTGCAGAGAAATGTGATGCTTTGAAGATCCAGGAACAGACTGTCTCACCACTATTTGTCTCTCTCCTTTTGTGTTTATCTTCCCCTTCACAACTCACAAACCCTTGGCCCTTGACTCTTTAGTGCCCGTGTCTGTGTCTCGTACCTTCGCCTTCAGCAGAGGGGACTCTCTGGCAGGCTCGCCAGGTAAACATGCATGGGTGTCTTGGGTCCGCAGAGATCCAGTGAGGTTTGCAAGAGGCCTTTGGTCTCTGTCACTTCACTGTCCCACATGAGAACAGTCTCTCCCAGCAGGCATTCTGGTGCCTAAGGCACAGCACAATGAACAGATAACACTCCTTTGCACATATAGCCCAGGCATTGCTAGTTCAGTGGTGTCACTTGTGAATTTAGCTCTCAGGGTTGTATCTGTGCATGTAAATAGAGAAATAATGGGATGAGAGATGATGTGAGTTCTTCCTCAACATTTGTCTGACTGTAGAATGGAGAGGTGAAAAGTGCAGCAGGAGAAACATAGGAAGGAACAATAGAATATTATGCCTTAATCCTATTTTTCCTCCACCTTTCTTTCAGTGTGGTCTCTGCCTTTAGCTAACCACTAACCCATCCTCATTATCTTCCTAGTAATGTTACCATGTGGTGACCATATTCCCTCTGGCTCTGTTCACACAAAGGATGCTCTATGTAAAATTTCAAAACAACTTTTCATTAGATTTAACCTCTCATTAATTAAATACAAGTTACCAGTTTCTTTTTAATTGGGTAAAGCAGCTCCTCATAGAGCTACACAGTAACTCAAAGATTAAGTAGAATGTAATAAATCTGAGCAATCAATTAAGTGTTTGTATTGTTTTCATCTCTAGAGGTTCATCTGTTAGGCTCGGGGAATAAGTAATGACCAAACCAAGAATTTATTTGTTCAATTGCTCTGAAGTTGGAACACAATTTCCCACACCCTCTACATCTGTCTCTCTTATCCCAGTGCTATGGTAATGATTCTGAGGCCCCACCATATTCTCAGTCATCAAAAATCCAGTTGTGTTTTGCTATCTGCAGAGTAAACCCTCAATATTCAAAAAAGGCTATGTGAGACCTCAAACCCCCAAGTTTGCAACTTCAAAAGTATTTATGTTGACTTCTTCTTTCTCCCAAATCACATTTTCCCATCAAAAACCATCTGGTTCCCATGTTTATCTGTACAAGATACATCAACCACATTCTCAAATTTTCTCTCTCACTTGATGGTGATTTTCCACCAAGAAATAAAATTTTTCTCACTTTGTGAGAGCCCATGCCTTCACGATGACCAAAGGACAGTATGTTCAGTATGAGATGCCAAACTGGTGCCTCTGCCAGCTAACTGGTCTACTCCCACATGCCAGCAAAATTAGAAATGACTACATCATGGACCTTCACAATCCTTTACATATGGGGAATCTTGGTGAATGAAGAATGTCCCATGAGTTTCAGCAAAAGGGAAGATGCCCATTTTTAAAAGATTTTCAACCAAAAGGATCAAAGCATTAAAAAAAAGAGGCAAGTCAGGGTATATTTTCCTTTTTAATTAACCCTCAGTTAACCAGACAGCCTAGTTAATTGTAACTTCCAGTTAAAGTAAAGGTTAATTCTAGTTCATCAGTGTTTATTATGAAAACCTTCATGGTAACCTAGTGTCAGACAGAGATTAAGGTGTCTCATTCCTTCTGGGCAAGACCCCTTAGGACAGCGGTTCTCAACCTGTGGGTCCTGACCCCTTTGGGGGTCAAACGACCCTTTCACAGGGGTCGCCTAAGACCATCAGAAAATACACATATAATTACAGATTGTTTTTGTGATTAATCACTATGCTTTAATTATGTTCAATTTGTAACAATGAAATTGGGGGTCACCACAACATGAGGAACTATATTAAAGGGTCGCGGCATTAGGAAGGTTGAGAACCACTGCCAGGCACTGAGACTTCCCATCCAACTGGCTGTTGCCATGTGCTCCTGGAAGCTCTTTTAACCACCACCACCCCATTTTCAACCCAATAGGAAATAGATGAATGACAAGGAGGTGAGAGCAAGGCCAGCTTACTCCAACCCATGGTTTAACTGCAGAGTGGAGCCCTGACCAGCACAGTAGGAGAGAATGAGAAGTGGCGATGCCTTGCTTCTCCTTTGGCTGGTTCCTCCCTACCTTCTTTTGTCTGATCTCTATCTGTAGCCAACCACCAAGCCTTCCCAGCAGTTGGGTGACATCGTCATACCTATATTATGGTATTGCCACTGTCACTCTTGCTTCTGCTCCATATTAGCAGCAGCAGAAGCATCAGTCATAGGAGTATTGTGGAAAGCAATCCTGGCACCTTCTGGCCACCATACTTGATTTGTAATCCAGATAGCATATTATGTATAGTATGTCTTACCCCCATCTTACACAGGCAAGAATGGAAATACTGGAAATTAATAGGGCCTGTAAGTTTAAAAGGAACCTTCATTTTATTTGATCCTCACAACCACTTTAGGAGATGGGCAGGAATTATTGTTGGGAGGCAATAGGTCTGAAAAATTAAGTCATTGGATCAGTGTCATGGGTGTAGTAAGCAGGTAGAGGGATGAGGACTAGAATCCAAGATTATTAGGTCCTGCTCTCCCATAGCCCAGGACCTTGCTGCCCCTCTGAAAGTAGGCATTTTGTGCCCCCCAGAGGGTTGTGACTTGTTTGCATTTTGAAAGCAGATGTGCTAAAGAATATGGTGCTCACGCTGGATTGAGGCCAGTGGTCCCTGTACCAGATATCAACCATAATGAGTTTCCTTCTGTTTGAGCCTCAGTTTGGAATGAGGAGAGCAAAGTGGTCTGTGGATTAACTCCAGAGTAGGGTGTAATTAGCCAGCTTTGCAAGTGTCTTCACTTAAACGCAAAACTTCTGATCAACCCGCTGAGAGTATGAGGCCCGCTGCAGTTAGTTATCATTCCCTCTCCCCAGATTCATTCCTTCTTCTCTCAGCAGAGATGATTTCACAATCCTTCCGAACCCACAAAAGCACAGAGGCAGGAGAGAGGCGGGAGCAAGCGTTCTTTTTCAATGCTTGACTGTCCATCTATAATGTGCTTTGAGTTCAATGAGAATAGAGTTTTCTCTCAGAATATATGAGGAGTCCCTAAAAATAATCATTTTACTTTGTGAAATGTGGTAAGTGGAAATATTCCTTTGGGTTGGCTCTTGCGTCGTAAACATTTGGGAACCATTAAAGCTTCATGTAACGTGAGCGAGTTCATCTGGGCTCCTAACTTGGGCTGATTTGCAGAGTTCACATTGTAGCTTTGACGGAGTGCTTTTGACATTTGGTTGTCTGATGTTGACTGTTACCCCAGAATGATGCATTTTTATAACCCTCGTTTGTGCTCTTATAAGCCTCTATAATTAAACTCCCCGTGCAGTTTGGAGAACACAGATGGCACATGGCACAGTGACCATGACCAATGTGGACTGTTCCCCCTTGTGCCTCATTGAATGCTCCACAAGATGTACCCAGGCAGCCGCTGACGCTCACCTTCCGCTCAGATCCTCAGACTGAACAGGGAGTGGGCATTCTTCTGTATTGTGGGTCCTTCTCCTGGGATAGAGTTGTGATCACTCTCCTGATACAGTTGTCACAAGTGAAGCAAGAGTCCCAGAGCTGTGTATAGGTTTCCTCAGCCCCTGCCTATCAATGAAGAGTGAAAGGATATTCCATCCAGCCCCAACTACAGTGGCAAATCCTCTTCCACCCACCCCCAATTTCACCACAGTGTCTTCTCCACCCAACCTCAGTAACTCCAATTTGCCACCTAGGACAGATCTGTCTTGCAGACTGACTAGGCAAAGACTGCAGAATGAGTTCTGCCACACTTCTCCATGGCACCTGGAGGTCTAAAGTAGAAATCCCTGGTCTTCTACCACCCTGTCTTTCCAGGGCCATGATGAGCAAGAGTCGACAAGTGATATACCGGCTGCTTGGCCTCACCCCTGTTGAGGGGTCCTGTGGTCAGTTTTATGCATCACAGTTTGGTCTGTTCCCTCTTAGACCTCTTTGTACTACAGTTAGGATTTCCCTCCTCGCTTTGCTTCCCCAAGCTGTGCCTCTGTGCTATTAGGAAATGCCAAGGAGAATTATACAACTTGAACTAGTTTGCCATGCTGCTGGGACACTCGTCTGTTACTGATTTCTTCTCCTTTTTATTAAAAGCATGTCCATGTCCCTTGCTCAGAAACCTCTGCGTGTATGGGCACAATTACCAAAATGCCGAGTCATCGCATCCCACCTATTGAGGAATGTCAGGCTCCGGGACATGAAAACATTGATCTTGCACAACACTCGATGAGCTGAGACTTTCTTTGTCATGAAACGAGGGCTTCTTTTCCTTTTAAAAATTACTTTTATAGACCAGACCTCTGTAAGATGGTTGGAACTTTTTGTGTTTGGAATCCTCCAGGGTTTTATGAATAAACCTTCAATAGCATTGTTTTTACTTAAAAAACAAAACAAAAACATGTTTCTCATCCCAGCACAACAGTGATGTTGCGTGTATTTGACATGCAGGTTCTTGTGAGTGGCAACAGGGTGACAGTGCTAAGCTGGGTGTCAGTGAGGAGGAGAGCTTTGGGGGGAATCAGGATGTAGTAGCTGTTGCCTCTGTTTCCAACAGGGAGTAGAAGTGATTCAGGCAGAGCCTTCTATGGATGGAAGTTGTTTAGTAGATAAGACAGGGCTGTGTTTCCCTGTCATCTTCCTTGAATGTACCTTGAGTTGAGACAGAAGGGATGAGAAGGTGGAACAGCAGATGTAGAGTATGTGAAGCACATGTCCGACCAGGCAAAGGGAGGGTTATCAAGGAGTGAAACTGAAGCCACAGGCCCTGCTCACACTCTCTCCCCTTGTTCTAAACTGAATTGAGGACAGGACCCACCAGGTCAAGATACAGTTTCTGAATTCCACTCACATGCCAAAGAAGCCGCTCTCCTGCAGGACTCCCTACCGTTGCCAGAACAATGTGCCCAAGGAAGCACCATCAACTGACTTAGCCAGCCACCGCCTTAGAACATCACAAATGGATCTAGCCAAGCCAGAACTCAATCAGTTTGTTTTCAAGGAACTGGGACCAGAAATGAAATACATACTTTTCTGCCCAATTCTACTGCCCTTTACAATCACCTTGGCGCTTCGCTCAGTTCTCCGTGGCACCATCACTGTCCTTCTCAGTCCTTGGTTACTCTGGAGGAGGCTCTGACTCAAACGAGCCTATTTCACAAGCTTATTAGACAGACAAGCAAACAAACAGAAAGTTCTAATGCTTCCTGTTGCCTCTTCCTCAAGCTATCAGGCCAGCGCCTGAGGCTTCTCGGTGCCCTTTGATTCTCATTGCACATGATCTCACTCTTCAGCTGCCCACTCCTAGCTTCTTGGAGATGTTAGCTTTCTCAGAATGACTTTAAGTTGCAGAGGAAAGGTTTTCTGATTCCAGGATGATTTGAGATCTCTGAAACCTTTTTTAAAATAAAATTTAGATTTTAAACTTAAAAGTTCCTTAAGGGACTCATACGTGCTGATTCATTCATTCTACACATTTTTATTGAGCACCTACTCTAGGCCATGCACTGTGCTAAGTACTGGGTGTACAATGATGACCAGAAAAGACAAGGTCACTGTCCTCATGGAATTTAGTTAAATTGAGTGGACAATTAAAACTTGAAGGAATGAACAGAGGGCAGTGATAGAGGAAAATAGAGGAATCTTCTTGGAGCAGCCAGACCAGGTCTTCAGAGAAGGTGGTGTTTCAACTGAGACCTAATGACTGGGAAGTGAGAGTGGTTAGGGGAAGGGGTGAGTATGGGAATGTGGGGCTGGGGAGCTGAAGGCTGGGTGGGTAGGAGGTGGGATAAGAGAAGGGGGAGCAACACAATGGAATACTATGCTGCTGTAAAAAAGAAGGAACTCTTACCATTTGCAACGGCATGGATGGAACTGGAGAGCATTATGCTAAGTGAAATAAGCCAGTCAATGAAGGAAAAATACCACATGATTTCACTCATTCATGGATAATAGAGACCATTATAAATTTTTGAACAATAATAGATACAGAGGCAGAGCTGCCTCAAACAGATTGTCAAACTGCAGCGGGAAGGCCGGGAGGGTTGGGGGGCAGGAGGGAGGGGGGCAAGAGATCAACCGAAGGACGTGTATGCATGCATATAAGCATAACCAATGGACATAAGACACTGGGGGGTAGGAGAGGCCAGGGGATTGTCAAGGGCGGGGGGGGGGGGGAGGACACATATGTAATACCCTTTGTAATACTTTAAGCAATAAAAAAAAGAGAGAGAGAAGGGGGAGCAGAGGAAATAGTATCGACTGAGGGGGGAGATGCTTGCATGATTGAGGATCCCCAAGGCGGCCAGTCGAGCAGAGCAAGCAGGGGAGGGGAAGGGAATCCCAAGATGAGATCCAACAGAAGAGCAGAGGTCAGGTCATGGTGGGGCTTAAGGGTCCCAGCAAAGAGTGTGGATTTTTTTCAGATTCAATAGGAAACTGATTTGTGTCTTTAAAATGTGCTTCTGGCCGCTGAGGTGAGAACTGATTATAAATAAGATTATAAGTGGGGAGACCAGACTGTGGGCCAGATGAGAGTGATGATAACTCCGACATGAGTAGAGTCAGAGAGGCAGATGGGCTTATGATGTCGGAGGTGGAGATAAGAGGACTTGATGTGGGGCTGATGGTGGCAGGAGTCAGGTGGACTCCCAGGTTTCTGATTTAAATAGCAGTATATGTGAATGACATTTACTGAGATGGGGAAGACAAGTGAAATCCTTAATTCTATAATCCTTTCAAGGCAGTGAATATTATGGTTTCAATGAGGAAATTACTCAACCTATTGTTGGTTTAATCTTTCTGAAACACAGTTTGCCAGACAACAATAATAGCTTGGCAGCTGACCACATCATCAGTGCTTCAGGACTCACTCCAAATAGATGCTAATGGGATATTTTAATTGATGGCAACATTATCTCAAGAGACAGAATTAAATTCCTGAAGTTCTACCCTGAAAGAACAAGGAACAGAACCTCTGAATGATCGGACTCTTCATTTGAACCCCCGCACTAAGTCTGTGTTATGAGAAGCTGAGGGCTCCTGTTCCTCTTTTTTTTAGAAGAAATGCATTGTAGCATCAGTTGGGAAGCTGGGGGGTGGAAGGGTCTTGTGCCCAGGTTAAGATAAAGCTAGCGTCATCTTCAGAACCTCTCTCCTTTTAATCCTGGGGAGGGTAATTCACATAGTTCATTTTGAAACCAAGTAACAGAGTCTTAATTGAACTTTCCGAAGAGGTGGTTCTTGAAAATAGAAAAGAAAAAAAACAACATTCAGGAGGTCTTACTCCTTCCCCACCCCCATTAGGCCTAGGCAGTGGTTCTCAACCTTCCTAATGCCACGACCCTTTAATACAGTTCCTCATGTTGTGGTGACTCCCAACCATAAAATTATTTTCGTTGCTACGTCATAACTGTAATGTTGCTCCTGTTATGAATCGTCATGTAAATATCTGATATGCAGGACGTATTTTCATTGTTCACGACCCACAGGTTGAGAACCGCTGGGCCCCAGGGGGTGCCCTGACCTCGCCCCACACTAGAGAGCCCCACTTTGGCCCTCCTAAGTCCTGGCCCGCTCTGTGGGGTGCGGAATTTGCAGGGCCAAAGGGATGTGCCCACTCAGAACCTGTGTTCTTCCTTCTAGGCCAGTGGTCGGCAAACCCATTAGTCAACAGAGCCAAATACCAACGGTACAACGATTGAAATTTCTTTTGAGAGCCAAATTTTTTAAACAAACTATATAGGTAGGTACATTGTTATTAACTTAATTAGGGTACTCCTAAGCTGGCCTTTGCTAAAGACGTCCTCAATTTGATTGAGGTACGTTCACTGAGATCGACCCCTTCCAGCTCTCCCATCCTCAACTCATGCATGAATCGTGCGTGCCTCCCCCACCCCCCGCCTCTTCCCCCCACACACACACTCCCCCTTCCCGCGCTGCGTATCCCTCGGCCCGCCTGCGCCACATCTCCCGTCGCCCGACCGACCGACACCCCCCACTTCTTCTAACACCACTTCTTCAAAATAGACTCGCCCAGGCCGAAAACCGACTTCTGCGCATGGGCCACGAAGTTTCAATGCACTGTACGTGCGTACCCGCACGTGGTATTTTGTGGAAGAGCCACACTCAAGGGGCCAAAGAGCCGCATGTGGCTCTAAAGCCGCGGTTTGCCAACCACTGTCCTAGACCACATTTCAGATACCAAAATCCCAGAATTCCCCATTCCAAAAGGGTGCTGGGGATTGGTCCTCCTCATACAACTCTATTTTCTGGCACAAAACTCTAAGGAATTGGACCTGGCCTTCCAGGTTGTTGAGGACAACGATAGAACCTATTTTAACAGTTTATTAGTGTGATTTAAATATATGCCCTGTGGTCTGTGGGCCTCCACTTGTCCCGGGCCCAGCCATTGTTGGGGCAGACCTGAGTCATCCCCACGGCAGTGCATCAGTGCAGTGAGGATTGGTTATCGGTGCTGTGGCAGATGGTTTTGAGGGCGAATCTTGGCCTTTCTAAAATAAGGTTTGTGAATGGAGTTTATCTAAAGCAACTCAGTCTAGTACAGCTGTGGGCAAACTACGGCCCGCGGGCCGGATCCAGCCCGTTTGAAATGAATAAAACTAAAAAAAAAAAAAAAAAAAAAAAAAAAAAAGACCGTACCCTTTTATGTAATGATGTTTACTTTGAATTTATATTAGTTCACACAAACACTCCATCCATGCTTTTGTTCCGGCCCTCCGGTCCAGTTTAAGAACCCATTGTGGCCCTCGAGTCAAAAAGTTTGCCCACCCCTGGAGAAGGTCTCATGGGCTGGGTAGCTAACCACGCTCAGATGGCCTCATCTGCACTGTCAATGTGAGAACATCCAAACCTGTAGGCATTTTTATGAGAGTTTATTTGAGCCAAACTGACAACATGCCAGGGAGCAGGATCTCACAATGCCCCAGAGAATGACAGCTTTGCTGTTCCTCTGATACATTTGGAATTAAGGAGGGAATGTAAGGTCAGTTACCTGGAGGTGGGAGAAAGCAAGGCACAGAGGAAAGTTACAAGAGTATGTGCTCCCTTGAGGGTGGTTACCTCCCCAAAGCGTCTGGTAAAGAGGGTTACCCTGGCATTTCAAAGGCGTGTGAACCTCAGTGCACAAGAGCAATGGACAGGGCTTGCTTAAACCTTTTTGTAGGCCTGGAGCATGACTGCCCAGTTAGAAATTTATGATCAGATCAACCCGTGAGGTCACTTTCCATCAGCTTTCTTTCAGAGCCCCTTTTTCCTCCATGGCACTCAACCCTGGGTGAGGTCTTGGGGAGCAGGAGGAGCCTGAGCAGAGTGGAGCCATGAGTTCCTGTCCTAGGTGTTTGCTCCTCGAAGGAATAAACATCCGTGGGCAGCTGGGCATTTTTCTGGGCTCTGATGGGAGGGGTGAGGGCCTGGTTTCACCACCCAGTGTAGCCATTGTCTTAAAGTCCTGCAGGACCTCAATAAACAACACCTCTCTCTTCTTCTCCGTCTTTCTGGTCCCCTCTCCTTTCTCCACACCCACCCCTCCTTGCCTTTTCTCCCTCCCCTCTCCCTCATCATCTGCAGTAAACCGCTCCCCTTCGCGCTGTAGCGGGTTGAACCGCTCCGAGTCGCCCAACCGTGAGCGCAGTGACTTTGGGGGCAGCAACACCCAGCTGTGCAGTAGCAACAACCTCTACACTCCTGACTACTCAGTCCACATCCTCAGCGACGTGCAGTTTGTAAAGGTAACTCCCCCGGGTGGACCGTCCCCTCGATCCTGCCGGCAGAGGTGGCTGGGGGGTCAGGATGTGCATCCCATTCCCCTATGATCCAAGATAATGTGACGATGAGGTTAAACCTCAGAAAGCCAGAGCCCATGACTCTTGTCCCTATGGCTTCCAGCCCTGAAGCCCTCTCATTGCAGACCTTCCTCAGAAGTGGAGGTCGGAAAAAATGGGAGAAGAGAAATTCTAATATGCTAACTCTTATGGTTGGTGGTACTGGCCACATGACTTGTGGGAAAAGAAATGGGAAGTCACAATAGAGTAAGTGGTTCAAATATTTACTGAACGTCTGCACTGCGCTTGGCTCTGTCCAGGCATTGGTGAGTTACGGGAGCGAACAAGACAGCAAGCTCCTGCCTTTCTGTACCTTCCATGCTCCTAGGGCAGTGATGGCGAACCTATGACACGCGTGTCAGAGGTGACACGCGAACTCATTTTTTTTGGTTGATTTTTCTTTGTTAAATGGCATTTAAATCTAGAAAATAAATATCAAAAATATAAGTCTTTGTTTTACTATGGTTGCAGATATCAAAAAAAATTTCTATATGTGACACGGCACCAGAATTAAGCTAGGGTTTTTCAAAATGCTGACACGCCGAGCTCAAAAGGTTCACATCACTGTCCTAGGGGAAGAAAGATGATTAACAGGTAACCACATAGATAAAACCCAGGTAATTTCCAGGTAGTGATAACGACGATGAAGGGAATACACAGGGTGGGGGATAAACGGAGGCTACTTTAGAAATGGTTGTCAGAGCAGGCCGAGCAAGGGACATTTTTGCTGAGACCTGAAAGGGAAGGTGGGGAGAATGTTCAAGACAGAAACAGCAGGCAGGAAGGAGCTGGGGGTTCCAGGGTCTGAGCGCAAAGGCAGAGGCTGGTGTGAGATGAGATTGGAGCATTAGCAGCAATGTCACCTGGCTTTTTAGGCCAGAGTAAGGCCTTTGGATTCTCTTTGAACTGGGAATTTTTGTTACGTTTGTTTCTCAGGTCTTTCCATTTGTCTTAGTTCACTCGGGGTGCTCTAACAAGTTACCATAGACTGGGTGGCTTCAACAACAAACACTTCTCACAGTTCTGGAGGCTAGGCGTCCAAGTTCTGGGTGTGGTCGGATCTGGTGTCTGGTGAGAGCCCCCTTCCTGGTTAGCAAATGAAAACCTCTGATTGGAATGGTTGGTTCTATACAAGGAATTTGAAAACTCAAACTTAACACAGCTTTTGTTTTATGTTGCTGTTGGTTTCTCTTTTGTTTTGTTTTTTAATGTAAGTTAAGATGATGCTTTAGACCAGTGGTTCTCAACCTGTGGGTCGCGACCCCTATGAAGGTCGAATGACCCTTTCACAGGGGTCGCCTAAGACCATCCTGCATGTCAGATATTTACATTACGATTCATAACAGTAGCAACATTACAGTTATGAAGTAGCAACGAAAATAATTTTATGGTTGGATCACAACATGCGGAACTGTATTTAAAGGGCCAGAAGGTTGAGAACCACTGCTTTAGACTAAAGTTAAAAATCCCCTCCTCCTGATTTAATGGACTAGTTAGGACCATGATATAGGCGCTCTCTTACTGACCTCTCCCACCCCCCCCCCTTTTTATTTTTTAACATAAAGAGAGTTTTTGAGCCCTAACTGGTTCGGCTCAGTGGATAGAGCGTCGGCCTGTGGACTGAAGGGTCCCGGGTTCGATTCCGGTCAAGGGCATGTACCTGGGTTGCGGGCACGTCCCCAGTGGGGGGTGTGCAGGAGGCAGCTGATGGATGTTTCTCTCTCATCGATGTTTCTGACTCTGTATCCCTCTCCCTTCCTCTCCATAAAAAATCAATAAAATATATTTTTTTTAAAAAAGAGTTTTTGAGGAACCTAGACAGAAGTTTGTACAAAATGGGTGTTTTTATTGGTGGAAGCCCCTGTGACTGGCTGCGGGCAGTTTGTGAGGGCTTTCCATGTCCAGATAGAATGAAGTTCTAGAACTGGTTTTTAAAGTCCAGGAGTAAACCGACTTCACAATATGTTACAATATTAGATAGAAAAGTATGCCTAGATTATCTGGGAAAGATATTAAAGCTGTGATTAAGAGTAGTTAATAAGCTATGAAGATATCAAAGAATCCTTATGCTTGTTTTTAAAAAAAAATGTATTTTGTAAATGTCATTATTAAACTAAGGATATTTGGCTAATGACATAGTCTGACTCGTGTGACTGCAACCAAGATGCCTCATCACCATCTGGTGGCAGAATCCCTAAATTGCAGGATCGTGTTTTGAGGGATGAAAGTTATAAAATGATAGGAGACATCACACTGGTTAAAGGTGAACTTCTGGCCAGGGCGCTGAAGGCCTGCTAACTCTCAAACCTTGGGCAAGTGCTTCAACCTTCCTAGACCTCACTTCCTTACTCGTAATATAGGCCATAGGAGACCTCTCGCGCCCACCCCATACAGTCATTATGACAAGCAAAGGTGATAGCACATACCTACATGCTCTGTAAGCCATTATGCACTATATAGTGTGTATATATATATACATATATATGTATGTATGTGTGTGTGTGTGTGTGTGTGTGTATATATATATATATATATATATATATATATATAGCCCACGTTCAAAGGCTGTTAAATCGCATTGTTTACCCATATCTTCAGAAAAAAAACCACTCTACTGTCGTGGTAAACAACCTGCTTCCCTATTTATAATGGCCTGGCCCTCTAGCAACTTCAGCGTGAAATTATAGCTAATTTGCCTACAAATGTCAGGTGGTCATAATAATCTGGCCACTCAGTGTAGATAGAAGGTTCCGTCCTCATATCCCAACCTCTACCTGCAAAAGCACACCCTCCTGGGTAACATTAGCACTAGAGTTTTCACCAATGTCTGAGAACCTAATCTCTAGTTCCATCTCTTTAGGATATTTATAGCACTTCCAGTAGTATATGTTATATGATTTCAATAAGTAAATACTTCAGTTATGTTTTAAGTTAGAAGTTGAAAAGAGACTGTAAACCAATTTGGTAAAAAAGCTATCAGGAATGAGTTGGATACTGAAAGGAAATAGAAATTTATCTGTGAGCTTCCTGGTCATAAAAGCAAAAAAGCAGAAACAGTGGATCTTTAAGTTCCCATCATAATTCACCTAGAGAAAGGAGCTTCTTTCTGGCAATAATTTCTTGAAGGATAGAACTATAGAAGGCTTCAAAAAACACACACATATTGGCTTCATCTGCAGTTTTGCCAGAGTTCATGTTCTTCACATGTAGGTTTCTTATTTCAGCCTTTGACACAAGCTGGGGGTCTCGCTCTTGCCAAGTCCCCACTGACTGACCCTTAGGAAGAGGACTCTTGGCAATAGGATAAGCCCGTGTGTGCCGCGCCTGCACAGCCAGGTTCAGTGAGCCTGAGAGGAGGCGGTGAAGGATTGAGGAAAGACAGACAACAGAAGAAAGCTGGGTCTGGGTGGGACGCTGTCCTCTCTGATGGAGAGCTAGCGACAGTGCCACGACCTGCAAGCCGCGTCTTTATTTTATAACCAGTTTCCACGAGGCAAAGTAAGGGCGTGGTTACAACATTCTCATTCTCGTGGGTTTCAAATCTACTCAGTTACATGCACCTGCTCAAGCTTTGTTTACTGGCTGCACCTCCCACAGCCTATATCACTTAGCCACGTGGGACCACAGGTTTGGACCATAGGTTCAAGCTTACAGCTATAGTCTTTGGCTATAATTGTGCTGGGACTTGCACGTGGCTTTTGCCACGAGAGGATCGTGCCCTCTCATTAGTCCCAGGCCTGAACTTGTCCAAATGCTGTAGACGCTCTCCACACCTGTGTTTTAAACCTCTCTGTGGGCAACCACCCTGCTAACTGAAGATGCCCTCTATCCTCTCCAGGGTCTCAAGTAAAGACTTAGCTCCTCCAGGTGCACTTTAAGAGTCCAGAGCCAGTACCCAATTGGTTGGGCGTTGTCCCATGCAGTGAAAGGTTGCCGGTTCAATTCCCGGTCAGGGCACATGCCTAAGTTGCTTGGCTTAATCCCCAGATGGGGGCATGTAGAGGGAAGCCGGTTGATGTTTCACTCTCACATCGATGTTTCTCTCTCTTTCCTTCTCCCTTCCTCTCTCTCTAAAAGTCAATAAAAAAAATCTTTTTAGAAAAAAACAAAGATATAAGCATAACCAATGGAAACAGTAGAGGGGTGAGGGCATGTGCTGGGGGGTGGGAGTGGCTGGGGAGAGCTCAATGGGGCAGGGGAGGAGACATATTTAATACTTTAAACAATAAAGAATTTAAATTTTAAAAAATAAAAAATAAAACAAGAGTCCAGAGCAAATAAAAACGACAGTGAGAACTCTGGTGGCAAACAAAGGGTCCTCTCATTGTCTTCAACTCCTTGCCTGGCCCCTAGTTCATGGATCCCAGGTCACGGAGGCCTGGGCTCCAAAGCACCCAGGTGAGGCTGCGTCTGAGCTTGGGCCACATCTATGGAATGATCTGCCCAGCGTCTCCTGAGCTTCTGCCCCTCTCTGCCTCTTCCTCCCAGATCACACGGCAGCAGTACCAGAATGCACTCACCGCCTGCCACATGGACAACTCACCCCAGTCCCCCGACATGGAGGCCTTCACTGACGGAGACTCCACCAAGGCCCCCACGACCCGGGACACACCCCAGACCCCCAAGGATGATCCTGCTGTCATCCTAAACAACAGGAACAGCCTTCCATGTAAGTCAGTCAGGCGGATGGGCTGGGCTGCCTTGAGGTGAGGACATCCCTGCCTTCCTCCTCATGGCTGTCCCGAGCTGCCATCTTGTCCTCATAGAGCCCGGGTCTTCTTCAAAGCAGAGAGGTGACACACATGCTGTTCTCCCCAGGCAGCCGCTCCGATGGGCTGAGAAGCCCCGGCGAGGTCGTGTACCTGAGGATGGAGGAGATGGGCTTCACCGAGGAGGATATGACAGACTTCCAGGAGCACAGCACACAGCAGCACTTGGTGTCTCCTGCAGCCATTCCCACAAGAGCAGGTCCGGGAGGGAAACTGGGCCCCAGGAGCCAGGGGGGTCTTCACCACAGGGCACTGGGTGAGGGGAGCCTGGGATCCCAGCCCCCGTGTAAAATGTCCCGCCTCCTTACGCCTCCTAACATCTACTGGGCAGCTACCGTGCGTCAGACCCTGGAAGACAGTGTGTTTGGAACTAGGCTTCCACCTGGGTTCAGAGCCTGGCTCCTTCACTTAGGACAGTGGTTCTCAGCCTTGGCTGCACATTAGAATCACCTGGGAATCTTTTTTAAAATCCTGATTTCTGGGTCTCATCCTCCGGAAATTCTGTTTCTTTGTTACTAATGATGAGGCCCAGAAATCACCACTGACTTAGGAGCTATGCAATTTGGGGCAAGTTACTTTATCTGAAGATTCGGTTTTCTTGTCTTAATAGGTACATTTCCTTATGTTAATAGATACAAATCACAGTAACTAGCTCATAAAGTAGCTTTGAGCTTTGGTGAGATAACACGTACAGAGGGTACCTTCCAGTGCTTGGTGCATGATCTCTAAATAGTGCATAGTTATTGTTAGGGCTACTTTCCAGATTAGGACGTTGAAGTCAGCCATCACTCTCATTGGCAGGGCTCTTCCCTTCCTTTGAGGCCCAGGGACCAGACGTAATCTGTAGGAGCTGTCCTGAAGTCTGAGACCGTATCACCTCCCTCTGAGACACTGGCGGCCTCTGTCTTGATGGTGGTGTTGCTCCGAGCTCCCAGCGTCCCAGCAGTCCTAAGGTCCTTCTGTTCTTGCCTAAGATATGCTTGCCTGAGATATGTTTGAACTTGTAGCTAATGCAGAAAATCTGGGACATACATAAATACTGTTCCAGGACCTAAATTTAGGACTGATGCTCTTTTTCTTCCACCCACACTGAATTTAGTAGCTAAAACATGTACCAAGAAATTGTATCAAAAGAATAAGAATGGAGGAGATGGGATAGTCTTTGGAGATTATCTAACCCATCCTCCTCTATGGCACATGAGGACCCTGAGACCTGGAGAAGGGAGACGACTTGCCCCATCGGTATGCTGCATTAGAAGCGGACTCAGCCTCCTGGCTTAGGGTGCAGTGCCATTTCCAGCACATCATTTTGCCTCCCAGGTTAGGTTCTTCCTGCATGGCACTAAGAGCTGGGCTCCTTCCTGGCTCTGATATTCTAGGGCTTTCTGAATTCTCACCGGGTTCAGTGGGAGAAGACCTGGCATGTGCTTAATTGTTATTGAGCGCTGTGGTTTTCCAGGATCTGTACAAATAGAGGAAGGACACATCACCACCTGTCCTCAAATGTGCTTTTTGTCTGGCAAAAAATGCTGAGTAGAGAGCATCTTGTTCCCTTCTCTCTCCTGCCAAACAGGGTTTGAGTAGTTAATTCCCACTCTTGTTCTCTGTCTCTTTGTTCCTTTTGTGGCACTAAAGTGCCCCTTGCTAAAGGCTCCCTGGGCATCCCTCCCTTGTTGGAGCCACTGCTGCCTTAGCACTGGTGCTGCACTCTCACCTGCTAAGAAATGTGAGCCAGAATCATCCCACCTCAGTCCCTGGGTATGCACACTGGAAACACTTGTGTTCTTTCTTCTTTCCTTTCAGCATCAGATAGTGAATGTTGTAATATCAACCTGGATACAGAGACCAGTCCCTGCAGTAGTGACTTTGAGGAAACCATGGGCAAGAGGCTGCTGAGAACCTTGAGTGAGTATCTCCTCACCCAGACGAAAGCCACCTACCAGCTGGGTAGTAGAAAAAGCATGTTAGGCTCTTCCTCAGGGAGGAGGAACCAGTGACTCTTTTGGGGAACCCTAGTGAGGTACAGTCGGGGGAATCCATCATAGGCCCTGGGCTGTTATTGCATCCTTGATAATTGGGGATCAGAGGATGAGAAAGGCATGATCCCGAGGCATTACATGGGCCTTACTCGGTTCCCTCCAGGAAATCTCCATTCCATTGGCACTAGCCTGGGTTTGTGGCTTTGTAGAGCTGTCATCTCAGGGGAAAGGTGCATCCTAGTCCTTCAAGATGTAAATATGCTGCCTGGCTGGTGTGGCTCAATGGTTGACCTATGAACCAGGACAGGAGGTCACGGTTCGATTCTTGGTCAGGACATATGCCTGGGTTGTGGGCCCGATCCCTAGTGTGGGGCTTGCAGGAGGCAGCCAATCAATGATTACCTCATCATTGATATTTCTATCTCTCTCTTCCTTCATCTCTAAAATCAATAAAAATATATTTTTTGAAAAATGTAAATATGCTGATAGCAGCAGCAGGTTACAATGCAGATTGCTTCCTGCCAAACTGTCTCCATTTCTGCTTCTATTTTGAAGAGAGCTTGGACCACCAAGAGAGTATGAATGTCCTCTGAGTCCTACAGATGGATCCTTACAAACTGTGTTTTTCAGGTGGTCGAAAAAGGAAGAGGTCACCCGATGGAGAGAGAGCCTCTGAGGAGAACTCCAATTTAACACCTCTCATCACATGATGGGCAGACAACTTTTGCTGGGTGTGTGACATTCCAGAGCTTTGGGGGGAACCCACCCTCCTGTCATCTGCTTCTCCCCAAGGCCCCCCACAGGTGACAGAGCATTCTGCTTCCCTCACCACCTCTTCACCCCTGTCAGTTTAGCAGACTTTCCCTCATCGCCTCCAGTTGGACTCAGAGCCTGCAGTGGCCAAGATGGAAGGAGGTGCCTCGAGTGGAACATGCTAGAAATGGCCTCGTCCACAGCACAGCCTGGGACTGGAGAAGACATGACTCCAGGCTGACAATACCACTCTGGGACCCCTAATGCCCTTTTTGTTCTTTGAGATCCCCTGATGCCATATTTCATGCAGAGCTTAGCTCAGAAGGTGCCGCTGACAGGCACAGCGGAGGCTGGAGCAGCAAGCGTGACGGTGTGTTCAGAAGATGCACCAAGAATTCCTCCAGAACTTCAGGGCAGCTGGACTCAGCCATGTGGGCATGACATTACAATACAGAAAACTGTTGGTGACCAGTTTCCTGTTAGATAAGGGCTCCAGCAGCCTGGGAACTGGGTCTCAGCTGGAGTGGAAAGAATGCCAGATGGAACCTCAAGTCACTGATTTTCCCAGGGACACATCTGCTTTGGCTCCCAATCAGCAGTTACCAATCCATCAATAAATCTGCTCTGGAAGAGGAGGAACCGGGAACAGAGAGACCCAATTGGGAGCCAGAGATGGAGCTTCAGGTTTTTAAGTTCAAATCAAAGCAAATATATATTTTCCCATATATATGTGTGTGTATATATGGAAAAATTCTAAGCTGTTGAAGCAAGTTTAGCCATGACAAACCAAAGAGTGCCCACGTCAGCCAAGAAGGATGCAAGCTCTCATGGGACTTCAGTGTGCATTACACAGGAACATTGAAGAGTCACTCCTCTTTTTCATCCACTCCCCCCACCCCTACCCCTTATTGCACCCCCAGCAAGTTAGCCATGTGTACTTTATTCCAAGAACATACTAAATTTCTGCCATTTCACTTGGATGTGGGGGCAGATGCAATTCCAAGCATAACCATCAGATGGCAGGATGACTGCACGTACCTACTTGAATAAACAAGTTCTGATCGGGACACAGAGCCAGCCTTAGGGAAAATGTGGAAGTGAAGGTCTTTGGGACCCCAAGTCCCTTTCTGATCTATTGCCCTGATCCAGTGCTGCCTGCTGAATCTCCAAACCATTCCCTAACTTTTCCCTGGGGTGGGGCACCAGGCGTACCTCCCCTTCCTCCACAACCATTACTCCTATTGCCCCACACCCATTCCCTCAGTAATCACATGATGGTTCCTCTGGGTTATTTGCAGCTTATCCATAGGAACCTTTAACTCAGGGGTTCTTAACTTGGGGGTCCATCACCCCAGGGGGTCCATGGTTGGATTTCATAGGGTCTATGAAACCCCTAACACTAGGAATTTAGTATCTGTGTTCTTATGCCTGTTTTCCAGAGGGCTGAAGCTTTCATAGATCCTCAGAGGTCCCAGATCCACAAAGGGTTAAAACCTATTTAACGGAAAGTGGAGCCTTCAGCCCAAAGTTTCTGCAATGCAGAGTGAAGTGGGCACTGGCAGCTTGAGACAGATTTTTCATTGTAAGTGGTCTTCGCAAGTGTCCTTGAAATTGATGGGGGGAGCTGGCACCCACCGAGAGGTGGAAATCCTCAGAAATACTTGGCACAACCTAGGCTGTTGTACAGCCTACGCCCCACATAACTTCACCCCCTCTCCCCCTCCGAACCGGAGCAGGTGTTGCAGACAGGAGGGCCACGGCGTGTGGAAGTAAAGACTTTCCAGCTGGAGATGCCTTTTCCAGCAGCGTATTAGCAATGTATTACTGACTTCACATCCTTTGCCTGGCTCTGCCTGAGGCTCAGTAGTGCATGACTTCTAGGTAGTTCCAAGGCTACCACCTGCCCCCAACACCTACTCTTGCCTGGTAGGAATAGCGAAGTGTCACCCCCTCACCCCGCCCTGTGCTGGGTGCCTCAGACCCAAACCAGGGGACTGAGTTTCAAGGAAGAACTGTTATGCAGTCTTCTTGCATTACCACTTAGGCCACAGGGCGGAGGCCACTGCTGTTGTGTTACCTCCATCCCTTTGCAGAATCCCTAAGGACCTGTAACCACTCTCATTCCTATTCCCCAACCCCACTCTCCCCAATTTTCTTCAGGTTACAAAAAGTTAAAAAAAAAAACAAAGACTTTAATTTTAAAATAAAGCATTTATGAAGACTTAATGAATTGTGAATAATTTTTCAATAAAATGAAAATGCTTTCCTGGAATGTGACTGGTTTCCTTGCCCTGAATCTGGGAGTTCTGAAGTGTTTTCATTTGAGATGCAGGTTGGGTGGAGCTCACCTGTGATTATCTCACGGGGCCCACCTGCCTGAAGAGGCTTGGCTCTGAAGGCCAGGTGTGAGGCTGCAGTCAAGGTTACAGGAAGGCTCCAGTGCTGTACTTTGGGAAGACAGATAGGTAAGATTTTGCAGAAACAAATGCCAGAAATGGAAATAAAACTCAAATGAGAAGCTAGAGTGTGACTGAGAACAAGAAAGAAGCACTAAGACAATAATTATTTGTGGAACCCATGTGATGCATGAGGCACTGGTGGGTGCCTTCCAAGCTCAAGATCTTTCTTGGGAGGAACACAAAGAGTTGGGGTGGGGGGAAGGGAGGAGCTTCACATGGAAAAGCAAGAACTAGGAATAACAACTGCTACTTCAGATATTTGTAAAGTCATCAATTAGAAGTGCCAGTGGACTTGGTATCTGTAGTTTAAAGGAAGCGAGTAAGGGAACCAGGGGAGTAGGACAAAGACCAAAATCTGAATCAAGGTAAATGATCTCTTTAAGGTACTCCATCAATAGAATGGGATGCTTCACCAAGTAGTGAAAGAACCTGCCGCTCTCCCGCCCCGCCCTCTCCTAAAAATGAACAGGTCAGGGACAATATGGCAGAGACTATAGCCCTGAGAGAGGCTGGAGTTGATGAATTCTAAGACACCAATCAGCCCTCAAGACTAGGATTTTATATCAACTCAAAAGCACGTTAGAAAGGGGCAGATCCTGTTAAAATAACTAGAATTATCTTTCAATATTTTCAAACTCAAGACTCAAATTCTACAGAACTGTATGGGGAGAGTTCCTTGGACTCTCTGGAAAATGTGATCTATGTTCAAGTGGCTCTAATTGACTAGGAGGTGCTCCACTGCATTGGGCGGGACTGTGATCTAGAATCACCCTGAGTGATGTCAACCCTTCTAGGAATCCATGAAGTCCAAGGTCTTAAGTGATATAAGACAGCTGGCATCTGAAGGACAAGTCCAGAAAACTGGCAAAGAGCTGGGGTGCAAAAGCGTTCACCAATGGTAAGCCTGTTACAAGAACGCATTAGGTTTTCTTTAGCAACTAGTACATCACTCTATAGCATTCTTTTTTTTAATATATATTTTTATTGATTTCAGAAAGAAAGAGGGAGAGAAACATTGATGAGAGAGAATCATTGACTACCTCCTGCATGCCCTCTACTGGGGATCAAGCCCACAACTGGGCATGTGTCCATGACCAGAATCGAACCCGGAACCATTCAGTCCGCAAGAAAACCCAATATCCACTGAGCCAAACTGGCTAGGGCTCTATAGCATTCTTTTATATATATATATTTTATTGATTTTTTACAGAGAGGAAGGGAGAGGCACAGAAAGTTAGAAACATCGATGAGAGAGAAGCATTGATCAGCTGCCTCCTGCACATCCCCCCACTGGGGATATGTCTGCAACCAAGGTACATGCCCTTGACCGGAATCGAACCTGGGACCCTTCAGTCCCCAGGCCGACACACTATCCAGAGAGCCAAACCGGCCAGGGCTATAGCATTCATTTTAAGCCATGGGTTACAACCTACTGGTGGATACAAAATCAATTACATAGAGTCTCAATCAGCACTTTTATTTCTTTAGTGAAATGGAACATAAAAGAACAGAATGGACTAGAAAATATCAGAATGCACTGCATGTAGCAAGAGTATATACTGTTTTGTGAAACTTTTAGTTAACTGTGTGCATGTGATGTAAATATATTTTGTACCTTAGCTGCCCTAAAGAACTAAAGCTTAGGGCTAGGGACACAACCATGCAGAAAGAGCAGGGACACAGACACTCTGGGGAGAGGTGATGAGTTTACTGACAGCCAAAACCCACAATTACACATGGCTCTTCAGACAACTTGATCTTTGGGACTAGACTTTGTACAGAGTCAAGCAACACATAGAAGCACACAAGTGACACAGGCAAGACTCTGGCTTCTAGCAAGGGAGCAAGATATCTACAGCTCATGATCAAAGTACCGCTTTATTCTTCTTAAACAGAAAGCTTAATTTGCTCTGGCCTTCAGAAAGGCTCTAACCCAGGCCGCATCTCTTTTCAAGAGATGTTCTCTTCAAGTGGGGCCAACCTCACCAGAGCAGCCTTTTGGTCTTGCAATAGTCTGATCCATGATGTATACAACTAGACTTGTGCAGGCAGGGAACACACTCGACGGAGGGCCGCTTTGGTGCTGCTGGTTTCAGTGGTACCTCTTTACTTGATTTTGGTGACTGCTTCATGGATGGAGGTGGCCACATAATCTAGGTTTTTGGTGGTTAAGCCACACATGTTGATCCGACCACTTGGCAGCAGATAGATGTGCTTTTCACTGACCAGATATTCAACTTGCTTGGCTGTAGAAAACAAAAAGAGATATAATCAGAGTAGTAGGAATCCTTTAAGCCTCAGCAACTCCATGACAATTTTAGTTTTCCTTCTTTGCCTCGTAATACAGAGAAGAAAAACCAAAAAAGCTATTTTGTCCAATTGTACACAGGGAAAAATCCTCCATCGATTCTGAAAACTAGTCGTATTAGCTGACTTTCTAATCCCCAAAAAGTTTAATAGCGCTCCTCCTCATGGGAATTTTAATCTGGGACTACCTCCCAACCAAACCTTGCACATCCCATTCACAGGACACACTATCAACTGAAACAACCCTCAGACTTCAGAACATTCCATTGATACAAAAAACTGGTTATGAAGTGCTTCTTTCGTCTCTTCCTTAACCTGAATTTGCTTATCCCTGAGCACCTAGAAGCAACCTCCCTTGGACATTTCATTAACACAGTACATTGTACAAGGCCCCGTGCATGAGAGGAGCTGGATAAATGTTGTGTGCATGAACCAACGGGCTAGAAACCTGCAGATACCTCTCTGATCTGACATGTCTTAGCTCTCTCATTCAAACATAAACAGGGGCACTTTCCCATGTGTTTGCAGAACTTCTCATGGATAGAGCAGGTAGGGACTGCCTGTACTTCCTTTATGCCACAATCTCTAGAGCTTTTTTGCTTTGTTGCAAGGCCATGAGAGAATTTCAACCGATTGTTGTCTAGTTTGTACCCTTAAGACACCATCATTTGAGGGAATGGGATGATAATTGTTATGGACTGAATGCTTGTGTCGCTCCAAAATGCAGGTGGAAACCCTAACCTCAATGTGATGTATTGGGAGGTGGAGCCTTTGGCAGGTGATTAGGTTCAATGAGGCCATGAGGGTGGAGCCCCATAATGGGAGTAGTGCCCTCATGAGAGGCTAAAGAGAGCGCGCTCTCTCACCATTCTGTGAGCATGAAGCAAGAACACAGCCACCAGCAGGCCAAGCAGAGAACCCCCACCAGGCCCTGACCATGCTGGCACCCTGACCTCAGACCTCCCAGCCTCCAGAGCTGTGAGAAACACATTTCTGTTGTTTAAGCCACCCAGTCTGTATTTTGTTATAGCAGCCCAAACTAAGATGGTAACAAATCATAATTATCAGGAGCAAACCCTGTGCCAGCCAGTGTTCTAAGCACTTTATATTAACTCAGTTCATCTTTTTAAAAATTGATTTAGGAAGAGGGAGGGAGGGGGAGAGAGAGAGAGAGAGAGAGATGGCATTCTGGTGGCCCTGGTTTATAGTAACTTCCAGGACCTTTGATGTCCCAATTACTACCAAGCCAGGCACACAAGCTCCACATGCAGGTGAGTGGCCATGTCTGCAACATATGGCCTGGCCAGTGGGTGCTCGGGAATAACTTATTAAATGAATGATCCCTCTATCACTGGAAGGGACGGCCAATTGCAAATAGGCCCTACTGACGGCTGACCAAGATCATTCAAGGCTACCCACTGGACACTCAATCATCTTTTAATTCCAACTATCAATCTAAGTTTTTATTTATGACATGAAAAGGTAACTCTGTAACCTCTTTTTTGAGGGCAATGCTTAAGAGACTAGGAAAGACCGGTTAAGAAATTATGTCCCTGCTATGGGGCGCGGCTACAGTGTTTTGGCCAGGTTCAAGCCTCAGACTAATGAAAAGACAGGGTCCTCTCAGTGCCACGTGCAAGTCCCAGCTGGAGGTCAGGGCCCTCTCAGCACAATCATAGCCAACAGCTGTGGTTGTAAGCTTGACTCTATGGTCCAAACACATAACCCCACGTGCCTTGTGGTAGAGTTCAGGTGCATATAGTTGAGTGGGGCTGGAACTCACGAGAATGCTGTAAACAACGTGATCACGCCCCTACTTTGCCTCGTGGCATCTGCTATAAAATAAAGACACGGCTTGTGGGCGCTGGTGCTGTCTCCTCATCAGGGAGCAGCGTCCCACCGAGACCCAGCTTTCATTCTCTTTTCTGTCTTTCCTTAATCCTTTCACCCCCCCCACTCAGTTTACCTTTGGCCGCAACACCCTGCCCATCCAGGTGGCTCAGTTGGTTGGGGCGTTAGCCTGCACCAAAAAGACTGCAGGTTCAATCCCCAGTCAAGGCACATACAGGAGGCAACTGACTGATGTTTCTCACATCAATGTTTCTTTCTACCTCTCTCACTCCCTTCCTCTCTAAAAAAAAAAGTCAATAAAAAAAGTAAAAAAAAAATTAGGTCCCTGAATAATCATATGTAATATTCATATTTAGGACTAAGGAAGAGCCAAAGGGTACCTAAGCATTTATAACAGACCTTTCATAAATCAAGGCTCCAAGCCATAAACACTGTTACGTTCCAGCTGGCTCTGAGCCACTTCCCAGGCAACAAAAATGAAAATATCTTCGTTATGGGATGCAGGACAGACCACAATCATGCTCTTCTGAGACCCAGGGAGTTTAAGAAAACCTAACTTGTTCTGGTCTAAAGTTCTCGATGACCAATTAGGCAACAGCTAATGGAGCCAAGTCCAAGGACACTGACTGAGAGGAGTGCTGGTTCCAACAGTGAGCATTTGGGTGTGGGGAGCACTTACTGTTCAACCCTGTGAAGCTGAACATTCCAATTTGCTCAGTGATGTGGTTCCAGGTTCCAGGGGTCTTGAGGGCCTCTAATCGTGCCCTGAGTTCAGATCTCATGGTCAGAATCCGGTCAGCCATTGTCTTCACATTACCTTTCCTGAGTGGACAGTAACATAAATACCAATACAGATCAGAGAGATAATACATGAAAACACAGATGTTTAAAAACCACAATTCAATCTATAAGCTGAAAATGGGACTACCACTTGCCTGTTATGGTATGTGGGTGCCTGGATGGGGGATATACAGGCCAAAGAGATATGGTTACCAGCAGAAGGAATGGAATATATTCACTGATGGAGCTCAGTTCTAGCCTTGGGTATACTAGCTGTAATACCACCTATGTTTTAACTCAGACTTCACCTAGGTGCTGATCTAGACAGAATGATATATTTTATCAAGACTCATTAAATAGCCGAAACCGGTTTGGCTCAGTGGATAGAGCGTCGGCCTGCGGACTGAAAGGTCCCAGGTTCGATTCCGGTCAAGGGCATGTACCTGGGTTGCGGGCACATCCCCAGTAGGAGATGTGCAGGAGGCAGCTGATCGATGTTTCTCTCTCATCGATGTTTCTAGCTCTCTATCTCTCTCCCTTCCTCTCTGTAAAAAATCAATAAAATATATTTTAAAAAAAAAAAAAGACTCATTAAATAGAGATTGCAGATTTAGCTACTATATAAAAATTACTGTTTCAAATAAGATAAAATATATGTAACATTAAGAATGAAGAGCCCCCAAATTGTCACACTAACTTGAAGTTGGATATTCTATCCTATCAGGAATTCCTTCCTGTTTCCCCACTTTAAGGGGACAAAGCCTAGATGGTGGGAGAGTGGGGGAAACTTGCATTTATTCGAGTGTCCCTTCCTATGTTCCCAGTGCCTGTGAGGCACAAGTGTTGTGTTATGCACCTGAGAGTAGGTGGCACCCTATTTCATAGAAATATCTGAGATTCAAAGAGGCTGAAGAAATTATGTCTTGCCTCTGCTAAAATAAGAGGAAAAGACAGTTAAATGTAATGGGGCACTTACTGTTCTGCAACCCCTTGCCCATCAGGTTGTGAGTCCCTTACCATTCCTTAAAGAGCTCGGGGTTAGAGAGGGTAGTGGCCACGATCCGTGCTCCCTGAGCAGGGGGATTGGACCAAGTGATTCGCACAATCTTCTCCATCTGGGAAAGGACCCGCTGCATGCTATCAGGTTCTTTTGCAACCACGGTCAGATTCCCCACACGCTCATCTGGAGACAGAGATGAGAATTAGCCGTGGTTGCCCTGATCGGGGCAGGGGTGGAGGGTGGGGCTGCAACTCAGGAGAGCACTCACTGTAGAGCCCGAAGTTTTTGGAGAAGGACTGGGCACAGAAGAGCTCGAATCCTTCAGACACAAAATAGCGAATGGCCCAGGCATCTTTCTCTAGGCTTCCAGATGCGAAGCCCTGATAGGCTGAGTCAAAGAAGGGAAACAGAAACCGGCGCTGCGAGGAAGGAAAGTGAGTCAGGCAGGACATCCTTCAGGAACCAACCTCAGACACTGGCTTTTCATCCCCAACTGTTTCTGGAAGGAATTTCTAAAACTGTCCATTTCTCCTCTCTCTCTCTTTTCTGCATCCAATCACCACTTTACATCTCTACTTCTCTGTTCAGCTAAACACCAACCCCTAAATCTAACAATTTCGGTAAACCTTGTTTTTTTAAGTGTATTGCCCCAGAGCATCATGATGCCGCCTTGCCAACAGGGCTTAGGGATGGAGGCATGGAGGCAGTGTCTGTCCTACATTGGCAGATTCTTTCCCATGAATTCCTGGTGTGATAAGCTTAGTCAAATGTCAGCTTGGTATCCCCAAGGCCTCTTCGTAACCTCAGGGCTATTCTACTGGACAAGTACACTGCATACTCTCTATTCTTATCACTCCGGTCTCCTCAAAGGGCTCCCCACACTGAACTTGCTCCTCCTCTGGGCTCACTCTCTATGTGGGCACCACCTCCCTGATCCAACCATCCAAGCCAGCGGCTAAGGTGCATTCTCCTGCCCTGCCTCTGCAACTCATCCCTCACATCCAATCACCCTCCAAGTTCTATCACTCCTGTCTCCTGGGAGCTCTAGAATCCTTTCAACATCTGTCACTGCCATCTACTTCACTCAGGTCCCCATCAGCTCCTACCTGGATTATAACAATAGCCCCCTAACTACTCTCCCAGCCTGTCTAATCTGGACTCCCTCTGATCCATTCCCTGCCATGTAGCCAAGGTGACTTGAAGACAATGCACATCTGATCATGTCACTCCATGACATCAAAGGTTTTCATGGCTCCTCATTGCCCTCAGAATGAAGTCAGTGCCGCAGCACAGGCTCTGGTCCCCATTTACCTCTCTAGCCTCATGACTCACATTCCCCCAAAGCCCTTGGACTCTAGGCCAGGAATCACTTTCACTTCCTTAAACGGGCCATGACCTCTACACCTTGGGTTTTGGCCATGCTCTTCCCCTTACAGGGGACATTCCTGCCCCTCCAGCCCCCACCTGTCCTCATCTCTCAAGTTTCAACATGGAAACCACTTCCAGGAAGGATTCTTCTGCAATACCACCCCTCCCCGCGCACACATACATACTTCCCAAAGTCCGGTCTATGTGCCTCTCTATAACCCCACCAACAAAACTGTCTCACGTGGCTGTTTCCCCAAACAGGCTGTGTATGCTCTTTGAGGGCAGCTTTGTTCACTAGTATATCCCCATGCTGCCAGTCATATAAGTTTCCCAGTGAGTATTTTTTAAACACCTTAATAAAGAACATATGTGCACTTTAAACTAGAAATCCCAATCTAGAAAGTTACCCCAAAGAAATAACACAATGGAGTTTTATTACATAATTGTTCATAAGAGGAAGAAACCTGAGATCTTAATGTCCATCAACCAATTTAGTCAATCCCTATGTGACATGTCCATGCATGGAAAACAATGCTACAAAACATTTAATGACATGTAAGGGGAGTTCAAATCAAAGACAAAGTATGTTATAAAATGGTCTAGACAAAATAATCCTGCCTTTGTAAAATAGATATGTTTATATGTGTAACTACACTAAAAAAAAAACACCATACATTCTGCACCAAAATATTGACTGGCTTCCTTTGGATAACAGGATTTACAGTTAATATTTATTTTCTTCTTCAGGCTTTTCTCCACTTACATATTCTCCAGTAAATAGGCATGGCTTCTGACACATTAGATGTTAATACAGACTACTTGTTAAGAGAGGCTCTGGAAAGGCAGTTAGTTACCTTCATGACGGAGGCAATCTGCCTCCACTGCTCTGGAGTTGGGTCTGTTCCAGTTGGGTTGTGTGCACAGGCATGGAGGACAAAGACGGAGAACTCAGGAGCTTTCTGAGGAAAGGGAAGCTACATCAGCTTGGACACAAGCAGGACTCTCTTGCTTATCAACTGATCCAAAAACTTTTCCCTGCTCCCTATGGTTCTGCTTACTTTATCATCTCATCACCCACCTCCAGATCATTCAGGAAACCCTGGAGGTCAAGTCCTCTCTTCGCTGCATCCCAATAGTGATAGGACCGAATGTCTTTAAATCCAGCGGCAGTAAACACAGCATTATGATTCTCTGCAAGCAAAGGGGTAAAAATGTAAATGGTTTTATAATCACAGGAGGTGTAATTGTAAAGGACACAAGTCAACTTCCAGGGCCCTGGAATGTCCACTGGGTAACACCGAGGTGAGGAGTTAAGAATGGTTGTAAGCAAAAACAAATTCAACCAGGCTTCTTCATGCTAAACTTATATCCTAATGGTCCCTATATATCTACATTCTATGCCCCCTCTGGGAAGTTTTAACACACATGAAAACATAAGTCTACCAAGAGTCTTGGGAAAAAGTATTCCTAATGTGAATTTAAGCATCATATTACGCGTGTCCTGCCAAAACCCACTGCTGAAGCCATTCCTAAATGTCAGTTGATCCAGGGCTGGATTACATTTTCTGGGTAAACAGTGAGGATCATGAGGATAACTGCCCCTAGTTTCTTTGTTCCTCCTCTGAATACACCTAAAGAACTCACCCCAGGTTGGTGAGGACACATAGATAGGCGTGTCCTTGTTGTTCGTTCCATTGTACCATCGCGCTAAGAACTCGGCTCCGATTCGAAGTGCACCTGTTCCCCCCAAAGACTGCACACCTCCTACCTGAAAGAGAAGAAGCAGGGTCACTGGTTGATAATGGGGGAGTCAGAAAATATCGGGAAAAATACAGTAATGATGAGCATTTACTTTGTGCCTGCTCTATGCTAAGCCCTTAAATGTACTGTCTCATCACACCTCACACCTACATGAAGAAGATACTGTTATTTGCCCATGTTTACAAATGTGGAAATGGAGGCTGAGAACTGAAGCACATTGCTCAAAGTTACCAACTATGAGCATTAGGGAAGTCTGAAGTCTGACTCTGAGGGGAACTTCCCTTCTGAATACAGAAGAGAACATACCTAGGCCACATCAGAGTGTGCCCTGGAGGGCACACCCCCAATCCCTTTGATACCCATCCCAAGATCAAAACTGCCCTCCATACCCATACGACTGTCAGCTGATTTCTCAACAGAAACCATGCAGGCCAGAAGAGAGTGGCAAGAAGTATTCAAAGTGATGAATAGCAAGAACCTACAACCAAGATTACTTTATACAGCAAAGCCATCATTCAGAATAGAAGGTCAGATAAAGAGCTTCACAGATAAGAAAAAGCTAAAGGAGTTCATCACCACCAAACCAGCATTATATGAAATGCTGAAAGGTATTCTTTAAGAAGAGGAAGAAGAAAAAGGAACTCTTACCATTTGCCACAGCATGGATGGAACTAGAGAGCGGATAAATAGCACATGATCTCACTCATTTGTGGAATATAATGAACAACATAAACTGATGAACAAGGACTGATCCAGAGACAGAGAGGCATTGATTGGACTGTCGGGCCTTGGAGGGAAGGTAGGGGAGGGTGGGGGTAAGGGGGAAAGATCAACCAAAGGACTTATATGCAAGCATATAGGCCTAACCAATGGACACGGACAACGTGGGGGTGAGGGCATGGGGGGGGGATAGAGGGTAACGTGGGGATAAGGACACATATGTAATATCTTAATCAATAAAAAATATATTTAAAAAAAAAAACCTGCCCTCCAGCAGAAGCCTGGAAAATAATGTTCCAGCTTGCCATTGACATCAATCTGTAATACTGCTTTCTCCTTCCATAATGCAGGCTTAGGAATCCTTAGACATATATTCTAATGAAACAAAGGTGACATGTGAATACTACTTTCTCTCCTTGAGCTTCATCTCATCTTAAAATGACCTCACAGGGGCAATAATAAAAGTCCTAAGTTTTACCATTTACCAAATACCTTCACATACATTCTTTTTTTTATCCTTATACAATCCCATGAAATAAGTTCTAGATCCCAAATTTACATGAGGAAACTGATTCAGAGAAGTGGCTTGCCAAAGAAGACACAGGTGGTGAGTAGCAGAGCTGGACATCAACCCAGGTCTTCTCACACTAGTCACTAACCCATTGTTGTTCTGCCTCTATATCTTTGATTTTGCCCTTTCATGATTTAAACGAGGTTTTAGCATAACTCTTTCAGTAGAGAAATGTTATAAATTACATGTTGCTTACTATGTCTATAGGATTAAGGAGAAAGAAAGGAAAAGAGTACATGGAAAAGCCTATCTAAATAAAAGGAACCTAAAAACAGTGGCAACCTCTGTGGAGGGGCCTCGGCTATGGAGAATAGTGGTCAAAGGGACTGTGGCCTAACCTGTAAGTTGTCTTTTAAAAATAAAAATGTCTTCATGTATTATTTGTAAAATTTTAAAATAATTTTTTTAAAAAATATATGGTGGTGTCTAGGACCGGCTCTAAGATAATTCAGCTTTGGCAGGGCAGTGGGAGGTATACAAGATTGACCAAATACAGATCATTGTTGAAGCTAGATGATGGATGCATGGAGGTTTGCTCATTACACTGTTTTATCTATTGTTGTAGATATTTGAAATTTTCTACGATAAAATGGTTTAAAAAGCCCAGCTGGTGTGGCTCCGTGGTTGAGCATCAACCTATGAACCAGGAGGTGACGGTTCGATTCCCTGTCAGGACACATGCCCAGGTTGTGGGCTCAATCCCCAGTAGGGGGTGTGCAGGAGGTAGCCAATCAATGATTCTCTCTCATCACTGATATTTCTATCTCTCTTCCTCTCCCTTCCTCTCTGAAATCAATAAAAATATATTTTAAAAAAAGAAGATATGAAATGCACTAGACTAAGAGGGAGGGCTATGTTCCACAAGTAACAGCCCCGAGTCTTACAGCATGAAGTGATCAATAATGGCAAAGGAACAAGTGTCTGCCCAACACAGTTAATAAATGTGTAAGAGTGCACAGTCTTAGGAGAAGAAACTCCCCAACACAGAATCTCTGCTTTCATTTGTTAAAAGAATTCCAACTATCAACAGCACCTCAGAAGAATCCCCAGTTGCCAAAATTCCCCACTTTCAAACTTTATCAAGCCACTCCTCTCCCTCTATGGAAACACTGGAATGTCAGAGCAATGTCCCAATGCCACCCATAATCTCTAAACTCTTCCATTTCTACCCGTATTATCCTTCAGTTCCTTGAAGTGAGTCACCCTAATTAAGTTAATTACTTGCCTAATCACCGACCTGGAGCCTCACTGCCTTCTGATACACATAATAATGTGTCCCTGTGTAACCTTCACTAGGCCCTGCAGTCCTGTTTATCAGAGCATATGGGTAACAGCATGTGGGGATAAATCAGGTGTCTCCAAGATGTGGTCGCTTCCACTCATGAGGGCGCACTAGACAATGGCCCAGGGGAGCGATAAGGGCCGCTGGTTTAAATTGCATAATATCTAACTGAGCTATTGCAAAAACCTGAGCTCTTCCCCTTCCTACGCACACAACCAAGTTTATCTTCTTCCAACACTTTTATTGGGTAACTCCTCTGCTCAAACCTTAAGGTGGCTTCCCCTGCCCGGGCTGCTAAAAACCAGCCTGCCTGATCAGATAGGTCTCTTTACATATAGGCCTGCTTACCTCTTACCTCTGGCCCTGAACTCCCACTACTTCAGACAAATACCTTCCCTCTGTACCTTGTGGTTCTCAATCCTGCTGTACTTTGGAATCACCTAGAGGGCTATTAAAAATATGCCCGTTGCCTGGCTGGCATGACTCAGTAGTTGAACACCAACCTATGAACCAGAAAGTCAAGGTCCAATTACTGGTCAGTACATATGCTTGGGTTGCGGGATCAATCCCCAGTGTGGGATGTGCAGGAGGCAGCTGATCGAAGATTCTCTCTCATCATTGATATTTCTATCTCTCTCTCCCTCTCCTCTCTGAAATCAATAAAAATATACTGGATTTTAAAAAAAAAATGTTTTAAATGCCCATGAAGGGAAGGTAGTAAAAGGGCAGGATAGGGTGGTACCCTCCAAGATTCTGATTTAACTGGCCTGGTGTTGGGTCCAGCCATTAGTATATTTTTAAAAACTCCCCAGGTTATACTAACGTAGCCAGTGTTGAAAACCAGCGTTGTATCTCACTTCCCAAGGTTCAGTGGAAGTCTCATCTTCGGCCATCACCAGCCTCCTTCTTCTCTGAATCCCTACAACACTGGGAATCTCCACCAAACCACTTCCTGCCACATAGAGCCTCTCTCATTGGCTGCTTCCAAATGTGCTCCTCTTCCAAGGGTCTCTAGTCATACACAGACTACGTACCAGGAAGCACTGAAATGAGAGAAGCTGAGACCAAGGCTAGAAGAATAAAAGAATACAGTAAAAGTGACAGGAACTTCAGAGAGCATCTAGACTAGTGGTTCTTGAACTTTTGGGGGCCACAGACTCCTTTCGAAAATCTGATAAAAGCCTTACGAGACCAGGAGCCACAAACTAGTCTTTCAGTAACACGTAGATGAGTCATAGGGGCCAGAGGGGTAGGTGATTTGCCTATGGTCAAAAGAGTGGCAGAGCTGGATCCAGACCCTAGTCTTTTGATCAATCCATTATATTCCCTTAGCTTGGCATTTCCTGACTGCTTCAAACCCAGTAGCTAAAATCTGATAATCAACTGGGCAAAAGTGAACCATTGAAGAAGCTGTGCTTTATACAAAAGCACGTTATTTGCACTATCAGGTTCCTGAGGTCACACTACTTAATCCCTGATTCATCGACAGTTCAATAGACATAACACCTAACATTTTAAAACAACTTGAATTTTCAACCTCTTTTTCACCTTCACAGTTCCTAAAGAGAAAATATATATCCTCATCCAAAAACTCACCCGCTTCTCCTGGATTGCTGGGCTGTCATCCCCGAGGGCAAGGCAGGAAGCATGGGTCCGGAACTCCTGTAGGCCCAGGATTGGCAGATACTCGTGGTTTAGGTTACTGTCGTTAGCAATCTTCTGCTCCACCTTTCTCACTACAGGCAAAACCCAGGGCTGGGAGTCATCCGTGCGATAAGCTAGAACATGGGAAAGAGTTACATAAGGGATTTATATGAGGCTTTGTCCAAATAAGAGTTTGGAACTATGAACAGGGAAAATTCTATCACCATTTGATCAAAACAAACTAAAGTTCAGGAAGTGACTGCCCGCTTTGGGCCAAGCACTGGGCTAGGCGCTGGGCAAATAGAGACAGACATGGTTCTTATCCTTACAGAACTTATAGTTCTTAAAGTTATGATCACTGAAAAATAGAATGTTAAAATAAAACTGGGATATCAGAGCCTGATGGAGTGAGAGAATGCATGTGAAAGCACTGAGTGAACGAAAATGATATATCCTACAAATGCTATGTCAGGATTACGAGTGCACTGAGGTCTCTATAGCCATTGACCCACCAATCTGCTTCCTTCTGTATCGCCCCAAGAGGCTTCCAGAAAAAGGCTAGGTGCTACTTCAGATGAAAGCTGCACCTTCAAACATAAACATGCAGAGAGAGGGGTGTGAAAGGAGACCCCCTCCTCCTCTTGTCCCATACGAACAGAAATGGGACAAATGACAAGCAAACGCCCTGTGACTGAAGATTCCAACAACTGGTTACACAGTCACTCAACAGCCCACTGAAACACATCTGTGTCCTCTCTCTGTGTTCTGACATCATTCAGTGTTTACCATTTTAACTGTCCCTCCCACTTCATGCGCTTCACACTTTTATTGATCTAAATGCATCTATTTCATAACCTTTAATCTTGCTTATAATCAAATTTCTAAGCACTTCTACACTAAAAGTATTTTTTGTCCACTTTGAGTTATCCTATAACTGATTTTCCCCCTCCCCCCTTTTATACTACCCTATGCTTATTTGGGGATTATGGCTTTTGAGGGCAGCTGTTCTGGCTTGCACCCAAGCCAGTGATCTCTCTGAGTAGGATTCCTGCTGGGACCATTTGCCTCTCTGCTTGAATGTTTAGGTTTCCAACAAGCCTGTACTTTTGCAAGTGATTTTGAAGCTGAAAATTTTAGAGTAGTTCTGATTAACTTGGTTGATTTCTGCCCAATATTAATCCCTAACTTTCTTAAAAAATCACTTTGTGGGGTGGTTGATATTATTTACTGAACAACACATGTTGACTGTACAAAATTTAGAAAAGCCCAGAAAGTAAATAATAAACATTATGATTAACATGTAATCCCAGCACTCAAAGATAAGGAGTATGAAAATTTTGGTATACAACCTTATAAGCTTTATTTTACATGATTATATTCTTTTATAAAACATGAATCAGATTGTATATAGAATTTCCAATGTGCTTTTTTCCACTTATCAAAAAACTAATTGGCATTAACTATTCTTCTAATAGGTGATATATTCACATGCTCTCATCCCATCTTTATCCTCCATTTAACCTAGTTCCAAATACTCTCACTCCATGAATAAACTGTCCTTAATTTCTTTTTATAGAAAAGAAAAAAAAGTTTCTTTTTCCAAAATTTCCCTATGCACACACAAGGAAATACAGCTTTGTCCCCCCTCTTTTCACACAAAAGGTAACATATACCATAATATACAGTTTTGTTTCTTGCTTTTTCCACTTGAAGATCTTTTTATATCTGTGCACACAATGTTTTTGTTCTTTTCTACAGCACAAAACTGATGAGTGTACCATAATTTGTTTTGCCGGTCTCTTGCTGATGAACATTTGAGTTGTTTCCAATCTTTGGCTATTACAAAACTTCAGTGAACAACCTTGTACATACGTCATCTTACACATGTGCAAATATATCTGTTAGATGCAAGGTTGAAATGGCTGAAAAATATGTGCATTTGTTGTTTTTGATAGGCATGTCCAAATTGTCCTCCATCAAAATGTTATCAGTTTACATTCCTACCATCAACATATAAGACTGTCTGCTTCCCGACACAGCCTCACCGAGTGTGTTTTTTTGCCAGTGTGAGAATGCAAATAGAATCTCAGAGTAGTTTTAATTTGCATATCTCTTATTATAAAGGCAAGTGGGCATTTTTCAAATATATATGAACAATTTACAGCACAATTTTAGTGGCTAGACAATATTTGTAAATTGTATGTTTTAAATAAATAAAATAAGATAAAGAAAAAGCCACAGTACTATTGCTCTTACCAGTATTGTATACTCTGCAACTCTAAGAAATACTTAATGCAACTGGTGTCAGGGAGGCAGTGTGTCTATATAGTGACAACAGAGAAATTGGCCAATTTAAACCTCCCTTTCCTTCTTCACTGCTGTTTCCCCAGGTTCAGTTCCAGATGTATTCCCAATGTCTCACCTAAATGGCCTAACGAGGCAGAACTGCAGGTTCCTCTTGGGTGATTGGAGCATTATCAACAACCACTGTTCCTGCTGCCCAAGGGATTTTATTCCTGTTTCTGGAATAATAAGTTTCTCACCCATTTTTTTATTCTCTCATTCATCTTACAAGGATTTACTGAATCTATCATGGACCAGGCATTGACTAGAAGTAGCTACACAAAGATGGATAAAATAAAACACTGCTCTCTAGAAAACATAGAACACAGAGCCATTAATTCTCCTGTGAGGGGTCAGGGGAGGTTGTGCAGACAATGAGGTAGAAAGGGTGTAAAAGATAAAGAAAGACAAGCACTCCGCACAGAGAGAACACTGGCAAAGTCCAAAAGGCGTGGAGAGATGTTTTGGAGGATCTGCATTTTCATGATTGGAATGGAGGAATACCAACGAGTGGTTCAAAGAGTCTTGGAGTCTCTCCTAGAAGGAACTTCATTTCACTGGGCAAACCACTGAAAGCACTTAAGCAAGAGAGTGACATGGAGCCCTAGCTGGTTTGGCTCAGTGGGTATAGCATCAGCCTGCGGACTGAGGGGTCCCAGGTTCAATTCCGGTCAAGGGGGCACATGCCCAGGTTGTGGGCTTAGTCCCCGGTATGGGACATGCAGGAAGCAGCCCATCAATGATTCTCTCTCATCACTGATGTTTCTCTCTCTCTCTCTCCCTCTCCCTTCCTCTCTGAAATTAATAAAAATATATTTTAAAAAAAGAGAGAGACACAGAGAGAGTGACATGGACAGCTGTAATAGGATCATTTGACTGACACGATAGAAAATAACTGGAGAGGAGGATGGAGGCAGATAATTAAGCCAGGAGGTTACTGCAATAATCCCAAAGGAAAATAATGAGGTCTTGAATTAAGGAGCAGCAGAAGGGATAAAGAAAAGGAGAGATAATTAAAAAAAGATTTATGAGGTAAAAAAGACAGAAGGTAACCTGTAGAGAGCACCTGGGAAGGCACATGGGCATTTCTTTAATTATTGTTAGCTGAAGCCAGTGATGTTGGCAAAGCCACGTCCTGGAAACACGCCTTGCCAGAGGCAGGAGTGTTGTCAGCTTGACCTTCAGCCCAGGTGCCAGGGGGTGGGTTTTGTTATTTAAATCCAGCCAAGCACCAGGAATGAATACGATCCAAGAATGAACATAATCTCCTTTGTCTTAACTTTTAGTAAAACTTCCTGGTTTTTTCTGTATAAAATAAACACGTTGTATTGGCTCTGAGTTCCTGTCTCTCCATCAGAGGACAGTGGTCCCACCGGCCCCAGCTTTTTCCTTCCATCTCTGTGTCTGTCTCTTTCTTTCATTTTCTCAATCCCCAGCAGCCCCTACTCAAGAACCGGACTGCTCTCTAGCTGTGCTAGACGCGGAGAAAAGAGAAATATTTACAGTAACCAAGTAAATAGATATAGGATCCAGGAAAGGGTCCGTGATGACTCCAAAGTCTCTCTCTAGGGATAATGATTGGTGGTGGTGGTGTTGACCAAGACATAGAACATATGGGGAAGAAAAAAAAGAAAAGGTTGAGGGGAAGGTGAAAATGATGAGTTGTGTTTTAAACATGTTGCATTTGAGGTGGTTGTAGGATAGACCCAGCAAACTATAGCAAATGTGGGTCTGGTTTTCAGGGAAGTTCAGGATGTAAAGAAGCCAAAGCCATTGTAATAACAAAGACCTACTGAATACTTAGCACATACGAGGGACCATGCTAAATGCTTTACTTCTTTTTACTCTCAATTCTTATAACAACTCACAATATAGATTCTGTGATCCCTATTTTAGGGGTCTAGAAACTGAGATCAGAAAAGCTAAATAAATTTTCCAAGATCACAAGGTCTGTAAGAACCAGACTATCATACTTAATCCATGTGTCTTTTTTAAGAATAACAGATGTATAGAAAAAGCCCAAAGCAAGCAGGTCCCAGAAGACTATGCGAGTGGCCTTTGTATCAGCATGCTCCCACCTCCATGCAGCACTGCTGCTATCCCTGGGTAGAAACCCTTTTAGAGGAGTCACACAGGTTTCAGGTAAGTCCAGCAGTCTTGCTTTCCAGACGAAAAGGAACAAAATAGGGAAGTAAAAGATGAAACCATCACCTCTCCTCCTCCTAAGACTTCCACTTCCTTTACCCATTCCCACTCAAGAGCCCATGCAGATATGCCTCTAAGGCCCTTCTCCCACAAAGGTTCTGGGGAAAGGGCCAGGGGTACTCAGAAACACCTAATATAGCGCATCTCTCCAATGATTTTATCTGAAGATGCCAGAACCGCATTAAAAATGACAACAAATATTAAAGCAAATACAGTTTGGAACAAAAGAAAGCTACGTTTACGTGACAAACAGACCGGAGTCCATGAAGAATGTCTTGCTTCAGGCTGGACCCGTGTCTCCCCAGCCTAAAGCCATTTGTCTGAAACTTTGAGAAGCAGTAAAACTGTCAACTCAGAGAACATCATACCGGACAGTGGAAAATGTGATGCTCTGCTCTAACTATAAGGAAATTATGCAAATTGTCATAGCAAAAAGAAACTCCCTGGAGAAATAATCTGCAAGTAGCAACTAGCTACTGAGATTATGGTTGCAATTTATTCAAAACATGTCCAACATCACTAGAACTTGAGCTGGATAACCACCATTGGGCTTTAGCTTAACTTGGAGGAAAAAGAGTTAAGTGACTCAAAATCAGTGACTAATTAACATTTCCTTCACAAAGAAGATATTGTGGGATGAGTATACAGCTAGGACACACAAAGGCTGAAAAGAGACGTCTTATTCTACTTTATTTAGACCCTTATCAGTGCACCTGTCATCCACAAAAAAGAAAGGTCACAGTAATCATCAAAAATAACATTTATATAACACTTTATTTACATATCACATTTCATCGTTATTCATTTAATCCTCAGTCAACGGAAGAGGCCAGTAATATTATTATCCTAACCTATAGTCAGGAAATGTGCTAGTGAATCTTAAGGGCAGAATTTTAGAGAAAGGGCATTCTGCCCTGCCTCCTCATTTCACCAACTAAGTCTGTTAAATAACCCATCAAGGTCATGCCACTGAATCTGTACCCAAGTCTCCTGGCTCCTCCCACTACAGTGCACTGACTGCCTCTGGAGCACCTGAAAGTACCCAAAACAGAGGAGGGAGCAGAGACCCAGGAGTGTGAGAGACCTGGCCTAGAATTCCAGCTCCACACCACCAATGGCCATATAACTTGCCTGCTTCACCAGTAATAGTAACAACCCTCCAGCGTCACTGTAAGCATGAAATTAGATTAAATGCAAAAATCATCCTATATAATAAAAGCCCAGTGACCATAACGGCATAAAACCAGAACGACCACTCGACCAGTCGCTATGAGGTGCACTGACCACCTCTCGGTCCCACCCCCGGCCCACAGGCTCTGATCACTGGATGGCGAACGATTACTGGATGGCGAACGGGGAACCATGGTGGGTTGCAGCGGGGCGGGACTGGGGACTGGGAGGGGAACCAGGTGGGTGGCGGCGGCGGGGTGGGACTGGGGACTGGTAAGCGGGTGGAAGATGGCCCTGATCACAGGCTAGGTCTAGGGACCCTACCCGCGCACAATTTCGTGCACTGGGCCTCTAGTTTGCTCATAACAAGGAGGTGAAGTTCCTGGGTTCCTGGAAAACATGACAAAGGCACTGTCACAGTTGAAGTGAACTTCTGAGCTGTGGACTATGCATCTGAGCTAATCACACAACTGGTCTGGGCTGGGAGGGTGCTTTTCCTCTGCATGAGCACTTTCCTTCTGAACCAATGCCAGAAACTTTCATTTTGCAGTTCTTGAACTGAAAATTTTTATTCTACATTTTTTGTGACCCACCCAAAGAAATGCCAAAACAATAACAGCAATAGCTAACCCTTACATAACTCCTACTTATGTGCCAGAAACTGTTGTGTACTTTAGATGTATGTAATCCTCATAAAAAACCCTGTAAGACAATTCAAAGGTAACTGAGTCAATAAAATCTGAGGTTTTAAAATATATATTTAGATCAACATCAATATTAGTTCATCATCATATATCTGGCCCCAAGAAATACTTGGAAGTTTGGATTAGATTTAAGTAAGAGGATGAATGGTACCCACTTTAATTCAATTCAAGGCAATCTTTCGATGTTTCTCCCACTCTGCTGCCTGCTAGAAATATCACTTTTCATTTTGTGGATGAAACTATGTAGTATTGATTTAAAAATGCTTTCTTATGAAAAATGTCAAACATATACAAAATTTCAAGAATAACATAATGGATGCTCATGTACCCATTTCCCAGCTTCAACAAATTACCAGCTTCAACAAACCCTCACTTTTTAATGGCTTTTTCTTACCCCTCCCCCATAATCTTTGGTGAAGTCTTTTTAACAGGTCATATGCACAGACATAAACAGTCACAGTGGGAAGCCTGATTCTGAACCGCCTTCCTGCCACCCTCTGCTACAAAACAGTCCAACTGTCTGTTTTTAAAAGTTTTACTCCTTTGCCCAGCTAGTGTGGCTCAGTGGTCGAGCGTCAACCTTGAACCAGGAGGTCACGGTTTGATTCCCAGGCATGGTCAGTGTTAGGTTTGATTGAGCAATTGAATTGATACCCCTTCCCCAGGAACTGGCATTTCAGATCATTGCACTATGGACAGTCCCTTTGCTGAAGACATTTCACTTGCGGTGACCACATTCCATTATTCCATTCCATCAAGAAGTCTCCGCCCAGAAAAAGCCCCTTTAAAAGCTGCTGACTCCATCACTGGGTGCTGGAGGCATCCAAGCTCAGCCACCTGGTGTGCAGATGATTGAATAAATGAATAAATTCATAATCCCTTACCACTCTGACCACCTGTGTTCCTCCTTCAGGACCTAACAGTCAGACCACATGCCCAGGTTGTGGGTTCCATCCCCAGAGGGGGGCCCGCTGGAAGCAGCCGATCAATGATTCTCTCTCACCTTTGATGTTTCCATCTCTCTCTCCCTCTCCCTTCCTCTCTGAAATCAATAAATATATATATAAATTCTACTCCTTTTAGGAAAGTCTGTTCCCTAGCATAGAACATCACCCTATTCATTTTCTTCTTCCTGGCTGGACTCTGTATGTGGTCCAGAAAGTGTGTGGAGTTTCAAACATCCAAACGACAGTTGATAGAAATAAAAATTTCCCAGAGAAGATTAAAGTTAAAGGAATTTAAGAGGCACTTAAAAGTCCAAATCTTTTTCTTGGCAGAAGAAGAAAACTGAAGCCCATGCTCTGAACTGTTCAAGGTCCAAGAAATACAAGCAAGAAAGGAAGGCAAGGGTGTGTAGAAAATGAGTTTCTTATGCTTTCCACTCCTTTCCACCCTCTCTACTCCTTTCCTACCACTTCTAAAAGGCTGGGACATTCTTCCCAGGTCCCCCCAGGGAGCATTAACCTGCCACAGAAGCATTTTCCATCTCTTTTTATCTCACTTAACACCTACTTCTTGAAGGCAAAACAAAGCCCATCTTCAACACCCCCTACACACACACACACACACACACACACACACACACACACACACGGCCTGGGAAAGTACCTGTCTGATACCTGGTAGCCACTCACATATTTACCGGCTCAGAAAAAAGCTCCCCAGGGCTGAGTTCTCCCTTGTCCATTTCCCATCAACAGGACTCCAAGCCTAGCGGGCTCCCTATCTTACCCTCTCTCCCTACAATCTCTGGCCGCCCACTTCTTACGAAGTGAAGAATGTAGTATAAAGAACACGGAACGGCCCTAGCTGATTTGGCTCAATGGATAGAGCCTCAGCCTGCGGACTGAAGGGTCCCAGGTTCGATTCTGGTCAGGGGCACATGCCTGGGTTGCGGGCTCGATCCCCAGTAGGGGGCGTGCAGGAGGCAGCCGATCGGTGATTCTCTCGTCATTGATGTTCCTATCTCTCTCTTCCTCCCTAAAATCAATAAGATAGATAGATAGATAGATAGATAGATAGATAGATAGATAGATAGACAGACTTAAAAAGAACACGGAACGGGGATTGGGAAAACTGCGCTAGTGCGCTACATCTGTTCTGTGTGACCTTGGACACATCTCCCTTTGCCAGGGGCTCCTATACCCATGTGTAAAATAAGCAGGTTGAACTAAGCCTCCATGATCTTGCCCCTCCGCGGCCCCTACCCCAGTGCCAAGCTGGCCTCCGCCTCTCCCTCCCACAGTCCCCACAGCCCAGGTTAGGTCCGCTCCGCTCCCCGGGCAACTCACGCGCCTGGGCACGGCATCTTTACCTCCCACTCCCAGGTTGACCTTGCGGGGGTCCGGATCCTCCCGGAAGTCGGCCGTGAGCTTAAAGACCAGGACCGGCGCGGCCTGCGGAACTTCGGCAAACACTGACGGAGGCGCCATGGCGAGAGAGCTGGAGTCCGTGAGGCTGGAGCCGCTCGGTCTGGTTCAGCCGCGCCGGCTGGAGGAGACTCTCACCTTCAACTAGCCGGCGGGGCGGGCCCGCGGCCTCCAATGGTCGAGCCGCGTCTGGAGCTTGGCAACGCGGTTAGCCAATCGCCAGCTTCTGACGCACAAGACGTTATTAGCCAATCCGAGAAGAGAATCTGATGGGAGGCATAATACCACCAATGCAATGGACTACGTCTGAGCTGGGGGCGTGGCGTATATTGATTGGCAGAGCGTGGTCCTATCGCTGAGGCCATTTTCCGGGCGTCCGAGGACGGTGGGGCGGAGCCGAGCAACCAGAGTGTCCCGGAGGCTTCGTCATCGACCTTCGGGGGTTCTCCAGGTATGGGAGCGGTGGCAGGCGGGAGTTACGGCGGAGGGGCCTTCCGGTACCGGTACACGCACGTTCCTGACCCGGCCTGACCTGGCCCCGACTGGTAGCCAAGTCCCCGGGTCTGCGCTCGGGACGCCAGTCCTCGGGCCAGGGCGTGCAGCTCCAAAACCCGCGCGGGCGACCTTGACCATCGCCGGCTGTTAGCTCCAGAGGGAAATGGGGGTGGGCCGCGCGCCTTGGTCTCAGGCCGGGGACATCCTACTCAGAGAGAGAGGGAGAGAGACCGGGAGCTCCTTTCTGCCGCTCTTGCAGTTTAGATGGTTGTTTCCCTTTCCTTGCAGAGAAGCCTGGTCCTAAAGGGGTCTGGGCGCCGTTCCTGTCCTGCTTTCCTCCCGCCACGGACTCAGCCCCGTCTTATGTCCTCCGCGGGCTGGTCCCCAGGCTGCCTCTTCTCTCAGGCAGGCTGTTCCTTCCCTGAGTATGCCTCCTCCTCCTCCCCACCCAACCTGGTGACCTTCAAGACCCGAGTAAATGCCTCCTCCGGAAAGTCTTCCCTTAATCCTCACTCTAGTCAAATCCGCCTCTTTCCTTTGCGTCTGATGTACCTTGTGAGCAACATTACCGTTTTAGAAAATGCCCTCGTTATGAACCCACGTCCCAGCTTAGATTCTGGTTCTGCCACTTGCTTACTTGTGCAGGGTTAGGCAAGTTACTTGACCTCTCTGTTCTTGCTCGGTAAAGGGGAGGTGATAGTATTTTCCTCCGGGGCTTATGTGAGCTCATACTTACGAGGTGGGTGGGGTTTTTTTGCATCTAGTGAGCACTCCCTACGTCTTAGCTTTTGTGGTCATTGCTCATCTGCCACACCCCGTGTAGGTGGGCGGCTTCCTTTGGCCAGAGAGCTCATCCTGCGAAAGTCTCCCTCCGTTTCTTGCACTTAGTGTGTTCAGTAAAGGGTGGAAGGAGGCGTCCGTTCTCTTGGTGGGTCCGAGGAAAACCGCACCTCAGCCTCTGTTCATTGAGTGATACAACAAATCTCCAAATGAATTTTCCACTCAAAGTAACGAACACAAGCCAAGAGAGCCCGGAGCAACACTTGCCCACCTTGGGTGGCCTCTGCTTCTTTTCAGAAATACTGCCTTTGGTTTTAAAGGTAACCGCCCACAGTGTCTCATGAACAACACCTTCCTCTCAGGTTGCAAGTTTAAAGGTGAAATGACAATGAACTTTCGGGGCTGCCAAAGGCGCTGGCAGAAGGCAACTGCGAGAGGTGTGTTTTATGGCCCAGCCTCCCCAGAGGCCGATTAGAGGCATGATCTTCACAGTGTTGGCCAACAGTATGGTCACTCCCTGCGTCATTCCCTAGGGGAAGAACAACCTGGGGTTAGCTAAACACTATCAGCGTAGCTAAGTCCAAATAAATATTTATCGATAACCTAAGCAGCTCCGTAACCAAGTCCGTGCTGATAGGGGAAAGTGCCATAGGCATGCAGTTTTCCTCATGTCTGCACGATCTCGGTTGTGAATTTTCAGAAAGGGCAAGCAGTGACTAGGTGGGTGGGTGCGGGGAGAGGGGTTGGAGACAACATATGCGGGATCCAAGTCTCAGACATTCTTCCTTAGGAATATGAGGTTCTTGGACATTAAGTTCAGTGCCCTTCTGCCCTGAGCCCTGCAGGCTGCCCCTCTAAGTAAAATGCCAATCTTGGAATAAACAAAATGTTTTCCAGGCCATTGCTAATTATAACACGTTGACTTAGAATTGATGCAACACTGCCTGGCTGCTGAATGGATAATTCAAGTCAAAGACTCTTGAGAGGCCAGCACTGCCCAGACAAGTAGGCAGCCAGGTAAAGTGAGTGTCCAGGGAAAGGGCAGTGAAGGTCAAAAGGAAGATGTTTGGCTAACCTGAGGTGGTTCTTCCCACAGGGAATGATACAAGGAGAGCCATACTGTTGGCCAACACTGTGAATATCATACCTCTAAATCAATGATTCTTAAGCATTTAAGCAACCTCCCTACCGTCCCCTTCTGCCTCCCCACCCCCTCAGCCCCTAGTTTCTTCAGAATTGTAAGAGAAGATCTGGGAACAGCTTCATCTGGAATGAACCCCTTTACAATATACTCTCTTGGAAGAAGCGTGCAGGGCCCAGAGCATAAGAGGCAGGCGAGGCCAGGGCAGCAGTGAGTACTGCCGGACCTCTAAGCAAACTCCACACCTGCTTACTGTAGTCAGTCTTGCCCCTGATGCCCAGAGGTCTAAATTTAGAAACAAGTCAGGGGAAGGAGGAGTTAGTCACATTTTACTTTCAGTTACAAAGTGGTTTGAAATGGTTATATTTGGGTATATGCTGTCACTGAGAGTGGGGTATTATTTAGCAGCTGAGCTGTGTGCTGAACGCATATTTCTTTACAAACCAAAACTGTAGCTTCTGGTCCCAGGTGCTTCGTGCAGATATAGCCAAGTCCCAGAACCACACCACACACAACTAGTCCCAAAAATGGCACAGAAATGCCATCAAGAAACCCCAATCACAAAGACGAATCTCCTGAGGGTAGACCCCAAGGTTCCGAGGAACATGTGCTTCACCAAGGAGCACAATAAGAAGAGCCTGAAGAAGATGCAGGCCAGCAACGCCAAGACCATGAATGCATGTGCCAAGGCTGTTAAGTCTCCCAAGCCTAAGGAGGTCAAGCCAAGATCCCAAAGGGTGGCATTTGCCTTTGAGATTTATTTACTTTGTTCATTGAATGATGAGCTGCATAGCAGAACAATGCAATCCTTGTTTTGCCTCTTACTAGTTTTGAAACTTTGAGTCAATTACTTAATGTGTCTGAATTTTAATATTCTTAACTGTAAATTGGGGCAAAAAGATTTTGCTTAGTGTTGAGATACATACGCCTTTAACACAGTTTTAGAAATTATCATTGCCATATGATACACTTTAGTCCCTGAATAGCTGTAGGATAATGACTTAGCTAACTCTCTTTGAAGTCTTTTTGCTCTGGCCTCTCTCTTGCAGGCGTACAGTCTGAAATTTTTTAAAAATGAAAAAGAAAGCCGAAACCAGTTTGGCTCAGTGGATAGAGCGTCGGCCTGCGGACTGAAGGGTCCCGGGTTTGATTCCGGTCAAGGGCATGTACCTGGGTTGCGGGCACATCCCCAGTGGGAAATGTGCAGGAGGCGGCTGATCGATGTTTCTCTCTCATCGATGTTTCTGACTCTCTATCTCTCTCCCTTCCTCTCTGTAAAAAATCAATAAAATATATTTTAAAAAAAAAATGAAAAAGAAAGCAGGAAACAATTTTAAAAATATTTCGAGTTCTTTAAGAAGTCTTGCAGTGAGCAGTAAAAATCTCAAAGCAATTTAAAAGTAGTAAGACAACATATTTAATAAGTTTAAGCAATGTTAATAATAACTTTGTATTTCTATATTACCTTTTTTGAAGAATAGAAAGTGTTTTAGAAACTATTCCTCTATTCTTTCAACATCCCTAGGTGACTGTCATTATGTGCAGTTGAAACAAAAAAAAACTGGATTGACTTAACAGAAAGCAAATGAAGACATTCAAATGACAAAAGAACTTCAAAGCTACAGACCTTAATTAAAGTCAGAGGAAAATTTCCTCTCCATGTCCTGTTTCTCCCTAAATGCATCACTAATACAGCCTCTTATTTCTAGAGTAATATGTTAGCATTTTTCCCCAAATTGTGATGTCCTTTTTATTGAGCCATACGCTTTGATACGAGATGGACGTAGATGAAAAGATAATGAAGGAAATAAATTCAATGTGTTTGCTAAGAACATGTTTATTTTAGACTAAAGCAATATACTATAATAGATTGTCTTAATCTATTCCACATAGCTAGCAGGAAAATAGAAGTACATTGTTAACATTTCAACATCCAACAGTAGAGGGCAGCACTGCCCATCTTTTGCAAAATACAGGGTATGGCAAAAGTGACTTTACAGTTCTTCTTTGGAAAATAATATAATGAATTAATAAATAATAATAGAAGAGTAAATTCTGTGTTTCATAAGCCTACTTTTGCCTCAACATGTATTGAGTGCTCATGAGAAGGAAAATAAAAGCAAAGCTCTGGTCATTGTATCTGTGTTTACTTTAACCTAAGTATTTTTCTCTTTTATTAATTTATTGATTTATTGGTTTTAGAGAGAGAGAGAGAAAGGGAGGAGAAAGCAACAGGTTTGTTGTTCCACTTCTTTATGCATTCATTGGTTGATTCCTGTATGTGATTGAACTCGAAACCTTGGTGTAGCAGGAAGACACTCTAACCAACTGAGCTATTCGGCCAGGGCCAAAGTATTTTTCTTATTGTTTAGGTGATTGCATAGAAAGAATGTCAGAGCCTGTATAGCCTTGAAGTAACTGGTGGAAAATGCAGAAGGTTTTAGGTTCTCTGCTCAGGATATGGGTTCCGTCTGGCAAAGATAAACAGTAGCTTGACCCTGGACAATCAGATAGGGTTATTGTTATGAACAGACCAAATGCTCCTGTGCTTTCTGGGTAGGAGTCAGTCTACTGAACTAGCAGGATGTGGTTTAAAAATGTGTATAACTCATGTGGTGTGAGCGCTGATAACTGCTTTTAAATTAAAATTCACTGACTATTGTGTTGTCTGTGTTAGTTTTCCTCTCAACACCTGAGTCAGATCAGACCTATCTTCACGATACCACATGTCTTATTACTTTAAGAATAATGTCAGACATGACGGGTAGGAATGTCTTTCATGGGATTGCAGTCGGCTGAATGGCTGTGTGTATATATACACAGGCGAAATTGAAACCTTGTATGCTAATCCTCATGCTATTGCTGTATGATTTCTCCATCCACTAAGAAGCAAGAACAAATCTGTTATTTTGTACTAAAAGTTACATGATGCTCTTGAGCAGGATGACTGAGAAGAGAGAATAATCCTAATCTAGCACACAGTATCCCTAATACATTTGGACTCTGCTCTAACCCTCAAAACGTTTTTGGCAACACTTGTTCAGTGCCCAGCTAAATAAATCCCACCAGGAGTAAGAGTGGAAGGCGCTTGAGCCTAGTTCCCAGCTCTGCCTTGGGAACTTGGAAAATGACAACCCCCGAGCCTTCGTTTTCTGTCTCCTAAATATAGGTCACACCTCCCACATCTAGAAACGGTCAGTTTGGAAAACATATATTAAAATGCCGGAAAAGCCATGTAAGTACCTAACATATTTCTATCACTGTAGCTCAGAAATGCCTGCCTAGCCCATAAGACTTTGTGTTTCTTCTTCTCATTTAGTATCATTATATTGCCTGAGATTGTTCGTTTCCATGTGTTCTGAACTTTTGCCATAAACTTGATTGTTTGTTCCTTGTGAACTGAAACCATCCATTATATTTCCTGGTATCTTTCACAGCAACAAGATATTCCCATGCAGAATTAACTTTTTTATTTAATTATGGTAAAAAAATAAATTGCTATCATATCCCTAACCGGTTTGGCTCACTGGATAGAGCTTTGGCCTGCGGACTGAAGGGTCCCAGGTTCGATTCCAGTCAAGGGCATTTACCTTGGTTGCGGGCACATCCCCAGTGGGGAGTGTGCAGGAAGCAGCTGATCGATGTTTCTGTCTCATCGATGTTTCTAACTCTCTATCCCTCTCCCCTTTTCTCTGTAAAAAATCAACAAAATATATTTAAAAAATTGCTATCATAAACATTATAAAGTGTATAGCACAGGAGTAATAACTATATGAACATTGTTATACAATGATCTCTAGAACTTTGTCATCCATAATTAATTCTTAACTATCTTCTGTATCACCATTTCCAAAGCATTTATTGTATTGATTGGGCACAAACAGGAAAAAGATATAGGACTTTCACTCTGTAGCTAGGGTTGTCTGGAACAAGGTCATCAAAGATTTCCATTCTGTTCTAAATTCTACCCCCTTTTAAAGAGATTCTGCCCTAGTCTCTTCTAACCTGTAAATCAGCCATTTTCTATAAACCTGGGAATATATACCAGAAAGAAGGTGCCTCCATAAAGTGCTTTCAATGAATTATTTATATCTAGCATATAATTAAACATTTACATGAAGGAAACTGTCATGTTAAAATATAAACTCACTTGCCAATTTGATTTTCAGAATTTTGTTTACTGAAGATAAGTACTCTTTAATTATTATTGCTGTAATAGTAGCATTTTTATTTAGCTGGTGTGTGTGAGGACTGGGACTGGTATATGGATGGAAACTCTCAGGAGAAGACCTTGCTTTAGCTATAGATACATGTGCTTCTAGAACTCTCTCAGGATAGTATGACCATATTTAACTCACAATATGTGCTTTTAGAAACAGTGTACCCTTTCTAGCACAGAATTACATCTAATGTGATTGTCAATTATGTCAAATTTATTTGGGATAAGAAATTTGATTTTCTTCTTTGTATCAAACCTAAAAAGAAACTCTAGATAGATTTCAGATGTAAATATTTTAAACTACAAACAAAATAGGGGAAATAAAGGAGATTTTGAAATATTACTAAAATAGACTCTCCCAATCATAACACAATCTCAAAAGCCATAAAGAAAAAAAAATGAGCCCTAGCTGGTTTTGTTCAGTGGATAGAGCGTCAGCCTGTGGACTGAAAGGGTCCCAGGTTCGATTCCGGTCAAGGGCATGTACCTTGGTTGCAGGCACATCCCCAGTGGGAGGTGTGCAGGAGGCAGCTGATCGGTGTTTCTCTTTCATCAATGTTTCTAACTCTCTATCCCTCTCCCTTCCTCTCTGTAAAAAATCAATAAAATATATATATTTTTTAAAATGACTTTGTATGGTGATATACACCATAAATAAAAATATGATGACTTGGAAAAGATATTTACAGCATCCTTCTCAAACACATCCTATATAATAATCCTATATGATAAAAGGCTAATATGCAAATCGACCAAATAGTGGAATGACTGGTTGCTATGACGTGCAGAGGCCACCAGGGGGCAAATGCTCAATGCAGGAGCTGCCCCCTGGTGGTTAGTGTGCTCTCACAGGGGGAGTGCTGCTCAGCCAGTAGCCGGGCTCACGGCTGGCAAACGCAATGGTGGTGGCAGAAGCCTCTCCTGCCTCCATGGCAGTTGGACATCCCCCGAGGGCTCCGGACTGTGAGAGGGCACAGGCTGGGCTGAGGGGTTCCTCTCCAAGTGCACAGATTTCATGCATTGGGCCTCTATTATATATTCAGAGCATTTTATTGATAGAAAGATGATCTAAGGATATGAAGAAATCAGGAGAGAATAAATACAAGTGGTCAATAAACATATTAAAATTCATCCTCATTAAATTAAATACATGTTAATTTATCCATTTTGCTCATAAGATTGACAAAAATTAAAAATATTGATAAATTAATGTTGTTGAGAATGCAGGGGGAAAGGCAGTTTCATGCACTGTTGGTGAGATGTCAATTGATAAAACCTTTTCAGAACGCATTTTGGCAATATCAGCCAAAAAGTGCAGATACCAGCCAATCTCTCCTCCAGAGATTTATCCTAAAGAAATTTATATAAGTTTACAGGAAAAGATAGATATAGAGTTAATACAGTTATGCTTTGCAGCATTGCTTTAGTAGAAAAATAATAATGACATACTTTCCAACAGATGTGTTATTTATAACCTAAAATCAAGTTTTTATTGAAAAATAACAGATTTGAAAGAGCCTTCACAAGAATACAAAATTGAGACAGTCTAACAATTATAATTATGTGGAGTAGAGGGGGAAAGTAGTTCTTCAAAGCACTACAGTTGTAGTACTTTAAAACTTCAGTAGTCATGAGAAACTATTTTGATAAAGAATAATGTCGTGTGCTACAGTTTAGAACAGATCTCGAAATTGAGGGACCTATTGAAAATTACTTGATAATAAAATAGTGATTTTTTAAAAAATATAAATTCTAAGACACTGTATCCAGAATTTAAAACAGTTTCTGATATCTAGTAAATCTCAATAAATATTGGCTGAAAAAATAAATGAAGATGATATCTTGATCTGGTTTGTTATAAAAATGGATGCAAAACTGCCTGAGTATTAGCACTTGATGCATAGCAAATGTTCAGTAGTTCACTACTTTCCTGGGGGCCTACCGCATTATAGGAGTTTGTTTATTTAAAACCATGTATATAGTGCTTATTATAGGTACTGTTCTAAGTGCTTTATAAACAGCAAATCGTTCAAATTATAATCACCACGGAAGAACATGGTCTTCTTATCCCACTTAACAGATGAGGCAATTGAGGCAAAAGCAAGTTGTCTGAGATGGCACAGCTAGACAATGGTGATCCTTGCTCCACTGTGCCATGTTGCCTCTACTGTGACAAAAATGTATTGAATGAAAGAATGGATGAGATTTTATTGTTTTCATGTTGTGATTTTTTTTTCCCACAGAGAACTCAGAATATTTTATTTTAAGTCATAGTTAAAAATCACAACTTTCCTTTCAGAGTAAGGCATATTTTTTAAACATTTTAAATGTATTACTAGTTAGTTAATCATGTTTAAAAAAAAAAAAAAAAAAGATCAAGAGAGGTACTTGTTCCTGTGATGAAGTCACTGTATTTGCTTTCTGACATCATATTAATTTCCATACAACAGTTCCAAGTTCTGAACAGAGAAACATCCTGCTCTAGAAGTGGAAGAGGCATAAGGGCTTACAGGGAATTACAAAACAATGTCAAAATTATTGAATGGGGTAAGGTATTGTGTATGGCTTTAACCTTCCACATGACTAAAGCAGTGGATCTCTAACTTTTCCAATCAGGAATCTTTCTAATGTAAGCTAAGCTTTATAGACTTCTTGAGTTATTTTTTAGTTTTTGTTTTAATTTTAGTTCTAACCTTAGTTTAACTTCATCTTATAACAAAAAACTAGTGTTTCTTTTTCTTCATGATTTATTCATTCATTTGATTAATATTTATTTACAATCTACTATGTGCCAGGCATTGCACTAGGAGTTAATGATAACATGGTGAACAAAAAGAAGAAGTCCTTATCCTCACGATTAATGAGGATGACAATAAGAGCATTGAATAAGCAGAATTACTAAAATTATAGCCATGGTAAGTGCTCCATATCTTTCACATCTAATTTCTACTCCAGCAGCACGTCTTGGATCCTACACCTTGCACATATTTTCAATTTCTGGAATCCATATTGGCAACCAATGTTTTCGAGAGAAAATAGCCCTTCTATAATAATAAAAGCATAATATGCAGATCAACTGAACAGCAGAACGACCGTCCAGAGGACCACACTATGACACACACTGGTGCCAGGCCAGCCAAGGCGGGTGTGATGCGATTGGTGGGGGAGCCCCACCATCACCCCATGACCGCCCTGCAGAAGGAGGCCCAGGCCACCGACTGGCGGGGCAATCAATTGGGGGTGGTTCCGTGATCGCCCCAAAGAGGGAGGCCCAGGCCACTGACCGGCGGGCTGCGGCAGGTGGGCAGGGCCTCCCTCTATGGGGCAATGGATCGCGGGACTCCCAAACTGCAGGCCAGGCTGAGGGACCCCCCCACCCTGAGTGCACGAATTTCGTACACCGGGCCTCTAGTTAAAAATAATGCCTTTATTATTGTATTATTGCTTCTAGCTCTTTTTTTCTAAAAAATAAAAGCAAAAACATCATTTTTAAAAGTCTAATTTCCATTAGTAAAATATAAGTATTTTTGTGATTCAGTTGAGAAATGTGAAGCAAGTAAGAAATTTACTCTTGAGAGTAATAGGGTTTATTAAGTTAAAGAAACAAGTATCAAGAGAAGGGAGGATCAGGAACATTTATATATTTATTATTCCTATCCTACATAGGACAAAAATCTCTAAAGGCTAAAAAGAAAACTGACCACAGGCACTGTCCAAGGAGAACAGCCCTGTTATACAGGGTGAATAGATATTGCCAAGAGATTTACAGCATCTTATGTCTGATGGACATGAGAACCAGTGCAGGGCTGCAAAGTCTCCTCTGGAAGACCATTGACCCAAGAGAGTAAACAGTAGGCAGAGACAAGTCAAGTTCAGACTTTGGTCTTCTGGTTCCCCGGGGGAGGATTGGGCTGTAACTGAGTCATGAAAGGCCTCAGTGGAATGAGCACTAAAGGCCCCATAAGCTCCCATCAGGATTCCTCCAAAGGCAAAGTTACTGGTATAGTCAGAGACAAGAAACAGTATTGGGCAAACTCCAGAATTACAGATAGTGTGACGACAGCCAGTAGGCTTAGAATCCTTCTAGAGACATATACAGGATGCACCCCTATGATGTCCAGTTTCTTCCATTGGAGTGGATTCTTCATTGTGTTTAGTTCACCATCTTTTATCCAGGTGCTTGCTAATCAGAGCATGGTCCTCAGACCAGCAGCATCAGTATCACCTATGTGCTTGTTAGAAGTACAACATTTCAGGTCCCACCCTAGGCCTACTAAGTCAGCATCTGCATTTAAAGGAGATCCCCAGATTTTTCCTAAGCACATTAAAATTGAGAAGCATCATTTTGCCTCCATCAGCTTCTGAGATTGTAAAATAGATAAGGTCATTTCTGACTCGACTTGCTCAGAGCTTTGAAGATGCCCTGAGATTTTTTTAAAAGGAAAGCATTTTCAATAGAGAAAATTGCTACACAACTATTAAACATCAAATTTCTTTTTACCTGGGCAACTTGATTTACTTAAGCTATTTTCAGAGTAGACAATCAGTGACTGTTTAACGGACTCAGTCTATAGTTGTTGTACTATCTTAAAATGCTCTAAAGCTCTGTTCTGTTTTGTTTAATGTATAAATTAATGATTCTGAATCTTTGCTGCACATTAGAATTTTCAGATTTTTTTCTGACAACCGAAGCCTAAGCCCTTTCCCAAAGATTCTGATTCAGGAGGTTTGGGGTGCAGCTTGGACATACGTAATTTTTTAAAGTTCCTTGGGTGATTCTAATGCTCTGCTAGAGTTGAGAACCATTGATAGAGATGAATTGAGAGAGGAACAGAATTAGACATACTATACAATAAACAAATGTAGAAGTGACAATAAAACCAAAAAATGGCTTGAGCTTTGCCTTTGATCTTGAAATTTTGCATTCAGGAATCTGTCCTATAAGAATATGTGTACAAAGATGCATGTGCACAGAGGCTCATTGCAACATTGTTTGTAATAACAAATATTTTAAAAACAATTTTAATAGCACCAATTAGTGAGTGTTTCATCCCTATAATTCAATACTGTGCTAATGTTAAAATGAATGAGGAAGACACATCTACTGCCATGAAAATATATCCAAAATATATACTATTAAGTTTTTAAAACTTACATAACAATATGTGATATATAATCTCATGTGAAAAGGTAAGTATCCTATCTAATAAAAGAGAAACATGGTAATTAGCATACGACCGCTACCCTTCCCATTGGCTAATCAGGGCGATATGCAAATTAACTGCCAGCCAAGATGGCGGCAGGCAGCCAGGCAGCTTGAAACTAACATGAGGCTTGCTTGCTTCAGTGATGGAGGAAACCAACGTTCCCCGCCTCCCTTGCCGGCCTCTGAGCCTGCAGTTTGAAACATTGTAACAAATATAGAAGCTAAACAAAACCCCAGAAACCTGCTTTCAACGAGCCAGGATCTCAGAGCTGGAGTTATACATTGTTTCGATTATAGAACCCAAACAAAACAGATACCTGCTTTCAGCAGCAGAGGCCTAAGAGCTGGAGCCTCAGAGCTAAAGCTGGCCCAGAATAAAAAAAAAGAAAGAAAACAAGGAGTGGTTGGGAGCTTCCATCACCCGCCAGCCTGAAAACAGCCCTCAGCCCCTCACCCAGACTGGCCAGGCACCCCAGTGGGGACCCCCACCCTGATCCAGGACACCCTTCAGGGCAAACCAGCCGACCCCCACCCGTGCACCAGGCCTCTATCCTATATAGTAAAAGGGTAATATGCCTCCCAGCACCGGGATCAGCGGAGCCATGAGGCCTCCCAGCACCGGGATCAGTGTGACAGGGGGCAGTGCCCAAACCCTCTGATTGCCCTGCGGCTCTGTGTTTGACAGGGGGCGGGGCCACAACCTCCCTATCCGCCCTGCTCTGTTCGTGACAGGGGAAGGCGCCCCAACCCCCTGATCAGCCCTGCTCTGTGCCTGATAGGGGGGAGTTCCCCAACCCCCTGATCGCCCTGTGGCTCCGTGTGTGATGGTGCGGTGCCCCAACCCCCTGATCGGCCCAGCTCTGTGTGTGACAGGGTACGGCGCCCCACCCCCCAACCCCCACGGGCCCTGCTCTGTGTGACGGGGTAGAGCCATAACCTCCCCATCGGCCCTGCCCTGAGTGTGAGAGTGACGGCGCCCCAACCCCCTGATCGGCCCTGCTCTGTGGGTGATAGAGGGCGGCGCCCCAACCCCCCCACCCCAAGGGTCCTGCTCTGTGTGTGATGGGGTAGAGCCATAACCTCCCCATCGGCCCCACCCTGAGTGTGACAGTGGTGGAGCCCCAACCCCCTGATGGGCCCTGCTCTGTGGGTGATAGAGGGTGGCACCCCAACCTCCTGATCCGCCCTGCTCTGTGCATGACAGGGGGGAGCTCCCCAACCCCCCTGATGGGCCCTGCTCTGTGAGTGACAGGGGGCAGCGCCCCAACCCCCTGATTGGCCCTGCTCTGTGCGTGACGGTGTGGCGCCGCAACCTCCCCATCGACGCTGCCTTGAGTGTGACAGGGAGCGGTGCCCCAACCCCCCAATCGGCCCTACCCTGAGCGTGACTGAGGGTGGCATTGCAACCTCCCGATCTGCCCTGCTCTGTGCATGACAGGGGGCGGCACCCCAACTCCCCAATCAGCCCTGCTCTGAGCCCGACCAGGGGCTGCACCTAGGGATTGGGCCTGCCCTCTGCCACCCGGGAGCAGGCCTAAGCCAGCAGGTCCTTATCTCCCAAGGGGTCCCAGACTGCGAGAGGGCACAGGCCAGGCTGAGGGACCCCTCCCTCTCCCCCGAGTGCACAAATTTTTGTGCACTGGGCCTCTAGTCCTATATAATAAAAGGGTAATATGCAAATTGACCCTAACAGCAGAGCGACTGGGAATCACTGGTCACTATGACACACACTGACCACCAGGGGGCAGATGCTCAATGCAGGAGCTGCCCTCTGGTGGTCAGTGTGCTCCCACAGGGGGAGCTCTGCTCAGCCACAAGCTAGGCTGCCAGCTGCCAGTACAGCGGTGGTGGTGGGAGCCTCTTCCGCCTCCTCAGCAGCTCTAAGGATGTCCGACTGCAGCTTAGGTCTGCTCCCCGCTGGCAAGTGGACATCCCCTGAGGGCTGCCAGAGGGATGTCTGACTGCCAGCTTAGGCCCAATGCCCCAGGGAGCGGACCTAAGCCAACAGGTGGTCATCCTCCGAGGGGTTCCAGACTGCAAGAGGGCGCAGGCGGGGCTGAGGGCTCATGTCATGCACTGGACCTCTCTCTCTCTCTCTCTCTCTCTCTCTCTCTCTCTCTATATATATATATATATATATATATATATGTAAATATAAAGATGTCTGAAGAGTATTCATCAAACTATTGACAGTGGTTACCTCTGGGAAAAGAAATGAGAGAGGGACTTTTTTGCTGTGTAAACTTCTAAATATTTTACAGCAAAAATGTATCCATGCACTATTTGTATAACTATCCAAAACACATTCCAGGACTGTTGGCTGTCATACCATCTGTAATCCTGGATTATAGACTATTTAAACTAATTATTATTTTAATATTATAATCTTGAATGAATAATTTTATGATAAATAGTTTAGTGGCTGACAAAAATAAAACAAATCTATAATACCTACACAAAACAAAAACTGACACCCAGGGTTTTCTTTATTAAACCTGTCACTTTTCAATGCTGGGATTACTGAAATTGAGTTGCTCTGACGTCTCCAGATACTCTCCCACCTGGAGATTATAGTTGGCATCAACTCTTACAATCTTTCTGGTTCCTCTGATACTTCACCCGTGCAAGCAGATCCCACCTCTAGAAGGATCTCTACATTAGCACTTTGTAAATTCTCCCTTGTTCCACCCCTCAAAATCACTTGGAACAGAAGGATCCTACAACTCAGCCTTGCTGAGAGCCAGGTCTCCCGCATTTTAAGCAATTAAGAAAAGCACACTGATTAAGCTGTAGTATGAAGGATGTGCCTCCTTTCCAGGGCAAAATTCTCAAAGTCTGCTGTGTTGGCTCTTCCTCTTTGAAATGGTGGTTAAGCACTGGAAGTGTATAATGAGATAAATTACTTATGAATCTGTGCCTCTCAGCCCCAGGCCACTTCTCTTTCTCTGAGAGAAACTCAAGGATTTTACCCTAATAGCATTGGAACAAAGTCAGGGCTGAGGCAGGCCGACAAAGAGGGAGGCTTCCAACCGTGGTGGGGCCCTACTGACAGCTCGTTAGAAACTGTCCCTCTCCTGCTCCTCCTTTCATTTCTTCAAGTTACAAAGCCTGACAGAGTTTGATGGGAGAACCAAGGCAATAACATCCCCCGCGGCAACCAAGTCCCTGCTCATCTATCTTTGTTTGACAGATAAGAAGAGTAGATGTCACCTACAAAATGCTTCACTTACCTGAGCCAAGTGTACCAGGACAGCCCTGTCGCCTACAGGACCTTACAAGAGGAATCCAGACAAAGCCCACCAACTACAATTAAGATATCTCTCAAAAGAAAATCATTTTAAGCAGACAATGTGAAAGCCAAATGCCCACTGTAGGTGTCCTCAGAAAAGTGCCTGACATCTAATAACTCAAAGTTACGCTTTGATTTTCAAAAGTCTTTTTTGGGTTATAGTCTCCACCTGGTCTTTGACAGCTGGTGACCATCTAAAATCTGAGAAACCGTTCTGAGGTTCCATGCAGAATATCTGGGCCTCCAACCTGACCAGAATGCTAGGAAGGGGAGTGTGACAAAACCACACAAAAACACCTCTCCACCCCAGATGGCAGCTGGGACACACTGGTATCTCAACAGTCTGTCCGTGGCGCTCTGATTTTAGCATACCACAGAAAAGTCTGTGAAGCTTGTTTAGAATGCGGATTCTGATTCAGTAGGTCTGGAGTAGGAGCAAGGACTCTGCATTTTAACAAACTCTACGTGATTTTTGGAAGTAGGTGATTCCACTTTGAGAAGCACTGCTGCTACCTGCTGCTGCTTGGGGCAGGGCCTCCAGCAAAGACTTTTCATGGCGTTTACAGCATATCCCTTAGCAAGAGTTCCCTCAACAAGCCCAGGACCAGTTCTCAGCAGCTGTTCCTGTTAGAGTCTCTAGGATTGTCCTGGAGGTCACAATTGTCCCAGAGGCTACTTGCAGCAGCAGAGGCATCTCCCAGAGACCAATATCTCAGAGCCCTTTCTAGAAGGCAACTCCAACATAGTCCTGCTGAGCCCAATGCTGCTACATGGTCATAGTAGCTGTTGATTTTAACCACTTTCTTTTTTATTAGATCACAGGTTCTTAAACCTTGGTATGCATCAGAATCACCAGGGAAGCTTGATAAAGTCCATGGAGCTAGGCCCCATCCCAGAACTACCTAGATGTAAAGGCAGTTGATCAGTAGTTTAACAAGCTACCAGACGATGCCGATGCACACCAAAGTTTGAGAACTTACCATCTAGAACAAAAGCAACAGTCATAGAAACACTGTTTAAAGTCCAACTACAGTATTGCAAAAACTGAAATCTTACTGTCCCTAATAAGTCTCCACCCAACTGCTCAAATACGTTCCTAGAGGGAAAAGCTACTAGACTAGCTAACTTACTAAGCACAGCTATTCTGTGGTTTAATAAAATCTATATTCAGAAGTCTAAACTTTTAAAATTAGAGATTTCTTATCAGCGCAAAAAAATTAAAGCAATAATAAATATTTACTATGTTCTTATTATGTGCCAGGTATTGCTCTAAGCATTTTTGTGTTAAAATAGTTGATATTTATTGAGCACTTGCATTGTAATGAAAAAGATTATTTCACTTAGTCCTTCACTTCCTCTACGCATTTTAGATAATAGATAAGGAAACTGAGGCATAAGTAAGTTAATTTACTTGCCAAAAGTTGCATGAATGTTACGCAGTAGAGTCCAATTCTTAACCATTATGTCACCTCACTCATATTAATAACAAACAATAGTGCTTTATTCAACAAATATCTAAGGCTATTAAGTGCCAGTATTGGGGATTCTGTTCTAAGTATACAGAGACAAACAGGACAAATAGGCTCCCTGCTTTCACAGGGCTCTTGATCTAGTGAGCAATCCAAATGTGTAAACAAGCCATTCAATGCAGTGAGGAGTGCAGTACCAAACCAGGAGGAGCAAGGAGGGTTTCTCAGAAAAACTGAGGTGTAAGATGAGATCTAAGGATGAGTGTGAGTTAACCAAGAAGTCTGAGAAGGAGAAGAGAAGGAGAAAGGAGTTGAAGGCTAAGGAGATGGTAGTTACACGGTAAAGGCCCAGAGTTCAGAGAGCAAGTAACACAGTCAAAGAAATGAAAAATGGTTTGGTAGCCTGGAGCAGAAAGAGAAGAGGAAATGTGTGAGCGATGAGATCAGAAAGATGAACTACAACCAGATTTAAAGAACCATGTAAGACATGTTATAGGGTTTTAGCATTTGGTAAATGGAGATCCATTAAAAGACATTAGGCAGAGCACGTAGCTGAGGAGAGAGATTGCCTGATCCATTGGCTTGTATGTCATGGGCACTGGTGGTCACTGAAACCATGAAAAGAAAATATTTCCCAGGGAAGGAGAAGAAGGCCCTCAGCAGCCTTGGGAGCATCAGCATTTCAGGGTTGGAAAGAGAAAGAGGAGCCCCCAAAAGAGACTCCCAAGAGGTAGGAGGAAAAATTAAAGGTGACGTATAGTAAGTCTTTACTTAAGGTTTTTGATAGGTTCCACGACTTTAAGTGAAACAACATGTAATGAAACTGATTTTACCATAAGCCAGCCGATATAAAAAGGAGTTGGGTTTTTTTTCTTCTGAATGAAGCCACATTATTTGAGGATCTGCTGTAATTTGCCCAAGATTGCAAAGCTAGTGACAAACTTTGAATTCAAAATGTGTCTATCATTCCAAAGTCACTTAACTTCAACAGCTCTTAAATATTGTTTTCCCTTACTGCCTAAAATTATGGTTGATATAAAAATTGTATTTAGAGATATTTTTTTCAGGAGCTCATTTACGGTATACAACAAAATTTTGTCAAGGAATTTGTTCAATGCACCCTTGAGTTGCATTAAGGAAGCAAGCTCATGAAACATGCTTCTAGCTGCCTCCTCATCTCTTTCCTTCTGCATCCTGCCATTATTTGGTTTAAATATGCTTGTTCTACTGAAGAGTGTCTCCTAAGACAGAGCTGTCCCCATACACAGTCCATTGGAAAAGACGTGGAATTTCTCTTCAAAAGTTCTCCCATGTGGCCCAAGGGCACTTATACAAATCCAGGAACCACTCTATGTATCCATAATTCTCCAAGAAGCAAACAAAACATTAGTAATGATCTTTTTCCATATAACATGTGTGTCTTTTCCAAAAGACAGATTAGTGAAAACTATGGCTGCTTTTGTTACCTATTTGTTGTTTTATTAAAGCAAGAAATGCTTGTTGTAAATGTATATGTATATGTATATGTATATGTATATGTATATGTATATGTATATGTATATAATTAAGTGCAGGATATATAACAGTTTGGAAGGTACCAAGTAAAAATAAACTATTAAATTATTCTGTCTCCCTGACCCTATTGCCCATAACTCCAAATAGTATTTCCCAAATTGTAATATATACAATTTTGTATATACCCTTACATGCATTTTTCTATACACATATAAATATAGATTTTTAATGAAAAGGATTATATTATCTGTACTATTATGAGACTCACTTCTTAAACTATGTAGTGGCCAACTCTTTATGTCAGTGTATAGTTTTATCTGTGTTATTCTTTCCACATATCAGTCCATCATATGAAGGTACGATTATTTAACCGTCCTCTAATCAGTCCATTGGTATTGTTTCTGGGCTATTTTGGGCGGGGGGGGGGGGGGCACTCTTATTCTACAGAGTGTAAGGGATCCAGAAGCATGTTGCTTGGACTCAGTTGTGGATTGGGCCTTTTCTGTCCTTAACTTTCCTCCCTTTTTGAGATAGTTGGATGTCTCTTCCTGCTGTTCACTCTAATCTTGCCACTAGTCAGTTTAAGGTATGTTTGTTGCTTTAAAGATCTCCTTACAGAGTCTAGGATTCTTTGGAGGAGATAAGTTCAACAAATAAACTATTGTCCTAACTTTACATTCTCATTCTAGAGCATTTCAGAGGCACTGGAAGAAGTTCCCTTGTTATCTGGGAATCAGCTTAAAAACCTCACCATGTTTGAGCTGTGTTTTTCATCTCCTTTTAAAGAGCATCCTAGCTAGAGATTGACTGAATATATTTAAGTAGAAGGCATGTCCTATAACTTCAAAGTTTACTGTCTCCTACAGTCTGGTGGGAGGCAAAATTAGCATTAGGGAAACAATTAGAGAGCAGCTGAGTGCTAAATTATGTGTTACAAGCCCTGGGCACCAGGAGCTCAGGGAAGAGAGGCTTTGGAGGCAGTCTGTGCCTCCATGGAGAAGGTGGAACTTGAGCTGGGTTAGGAAGCAGGAGGTAAAATTTAAAAAGTCTACCAGGTAGGCAGAAGGTGGAAGGTTTTTCAAGTACCTGGTAACTTTTCAGGCGTTTTTATTATCTGACATTTTTAGTTTTTATTTAGGGTCTGCCTACCCCCATGACAAAATAAGCTTCATGAAGGCTTGTTCACTACTGACTCCCCAGATCCTGGTACATAGTCAGTGGTCTATGGATATATCAATGAATCAATGAACCAATGAACAAATGATCATGGGGTGTGTGAGGAATAGTAAGAAGACTGGCCTCTTTGAAAAAAAGTGCCTCTCCTCGAGAAATGGGGGACTCTCCAACAGACTACCAGAGGGGCAGCTAATTGGGCCTTTGTGAGATTCAAAACACAGGGGCAGGTAGAACCAGCTAAAATTAGGGAATGGGAGCGCCTGACAATTGCCAAGGTGAACCCTGTATGGAGTGCAATATAAGCTAAAACCCAGACAAGTAAGACAGAATTGTTATATACAGCATTCTGGACTCTGTGCTTGGTCAGCAAATAGTTATATTAAAATAAAATAAAGAAGATTGATTTATCTTGTCCTTTCTTTGTTCAGAACAATGCCTGGCCGGAGTGGCTCAGTTGGTTGCCAGTTTGATCACCAATCAGGGCACATACCTGGGTTATGGGTTGGAACATCGGTTGGAGCATGTACCAAAGGCAACTGATCTATATTTCTCTCTCTCTCTCTCTCTCTCTCTCTCTCTCTCTCTATATATATATATATATATATATATATATATATATATATATAGTCCTCGGGTGAGGACAAAAAATAAAAAAAGAACATAGTAAAATGTTAGTGTTAGCACAATACTTTTATTAACACCTACTATACTTGTATTTATTATTTAAGCAGATGGGTTCATTGTTGTCTCACATTGAATCAGTTGTTGACTGAAAAATGTTTGGTATCATTTGGTTTGGTTTTTCTACATAAACTTGTTTGGTAGATCTTTCCATCCTATGCTTGTACAGTTGATTATTGGACCTAAACGCAGTGCTTCACATTCCTGGCGCAGCCCATCTCATTGATTTTAGACCATCTTTCACCTCACGGAATTCATTTTAAACCTCGGTCCTATCATCAATCACAGCAGTTATTCCTCTTAGCTTGGTGTCATCCATATATATGATCTGCAATCCTCCAGGGATTTGGATGCTTAGAGATCATTTGGAGAGTTCCAAAGGGCAAGGATGTTTACCAGCCAATATACCACCAGCCATGTACAAAAAATAAATGACATTTGGCACCAGGTCTGGATACATAGTGCAAAACTTAAGGGTAGAGTTGGAAAAGGAGGAACTGTTGGAATTCCAGGTTGAAGCAAGCCACGGTCAGAACCTCCAGTTTGAGCAACCCAGAAAGAGTTCTTCTAGGAAGCAGCATTTTAGAACTGAAAGCAGGAAAGTAGCTTGGCAGCTTTGGAGGCAGGCAAGGAGGGGTAAGGGGCAAGTTGCTCAGTTTACAAGCAAAACTGGAGGTTAGAAAAGGATGACCAGCCAACCTAGTCTGTGAACCCCACTCCCTGGCAGACACCAAATTCACGGAGAACCACGGACTATGAATATCCGTCCGTCTCTGCTCGCTCTCAGGCGTAAATCCCACTTAGGTGTTGCAAGATGTTCCTCCTCCTCTGGCTACTCTCCAGGCTTTTCACAGGAATTCTGCATCATCGAGTCCCCTTTGCACCTCTCCTCTCACTCTGTGTCTGTTGTAAAATCAATTACAATTGGCTTACATCTCCAGTTATGGGTACATTTTCCATCTGCTTCAAACATGCACACCCTTCGACAGCACCATTCCCCGCTCCTCCTACCTCCCCACCCCATCCCTTCTCCCCGTTAACTTTATCTCCTTAAGCAGCTCAGGAACACAGATGTTTTCACCCTGTCGCTCCAGCACAAGGGTATTTTCCCAGTCTCTCTGTGTGTATGCTCCAGGCACCGACTCTCCGGCTCTCCGGGGAGGGAGAGAGTAAATGTTTTCATTCCAAACCCTCAGGGTCAGGTCTTGTTTGTCTAAACTGTGTTTGTTGCCATAATTATCAGATTAGCTGATCTCTGGCAGCAAGTTGGGGGGCAGGAGTGGGGGGGGGAGTATTAACCCTTTTAAAGATGGTTGCTGTGCTTTGTCATGGGCACACAGTGGGGAGGAGCTGCCATTTCTCTCCTGACCTGGAAGATTTGGCTACAATTCTTTGTACCAATCCTAATAGGCCTCAGTTAACAGTCTGCTCTGAGTCCATCCAACCATCCAATGGGCTCCACTGCTGGGATCCAAACGGCATTTAGCAGAGATGGAGGGTTGAAAGGGCATCTCTCCAGGGATCCGCTGGAAAAAGAAAGAAATGGAGCTTAAAGAGGATCTGGACAAGTAACTCAACAAAGGGTATGGGTGTCTCCCAAGCCAAATAAGGAAACCAGGAGTGTGCACTGGGGGTTTCAGTTTGTCCCTCAGCCCCTCCTCCTCAGCATAAATGCTATGAGACTACCAGGCCCCATTTAGGTTTGTTTTGGGGATTTCTGTTGTTCCAAAGAATATGAAAATCAGTTTTCACCACTGCTGTTAAAAAAACAAAAACCCAGCAGTCTCCCCTTGTTAAGCCATTCCCAAACCTTAGTCATCAGATCAAATGGCTGGTCATTTGAAGATTTTCTCATCTGTCCTTGCCTCTCTTCCATGGCAACACTGAACTTCTGTCTGGCCTCTAAAGAACCATAAATGCAGAGATAGCTTTCTTCTTTCAACTCCAAGAGTAACAACTCTTTTGCCTTTTAATGGTCTCTTTTACAAATGAATAGCTCTTATCGTGCACCGGTGGGGTCTCCTCAAAAGTATTGTAGGCGCCGAAACCGGTTTGGCTCAGTGGATAGAGCGTCGGCCTGTGGACTGAGGGGTCCCGGGTTCGATTCCGGTCAAGGGCATGTGCCTGGGTTGCGGGCACATCCCCTGTGGGGGATGTGCAGGAGGCGGCTGGTCGATGTTTCTCTCTCATCGATGTTTCTGACTCTCTGTCTCTCTCTCTTCCTCTCTGTAAAAAAAACCAATAAAATATATTAAAAAAAAAAAGTATTGTAGGCTCTTTGAGAATAAGAACTATGCATGAATCCCATTCATTGGTTACCTGGTGGAGGACCTAAACACTTAAATAAGAGGTGCTTATTAAATACTTGTTAATAGCACTTTTCTAAGCTTCTTGTTTTCCATTTCTCACCTTTGTTCCTTTCTGTTTTGTGTTTGATTTTTGTTTGTTTACAGATTCTTTATTTCTAGAATGGTCCTCCAATTCATACTCATCAATTAAGTCCTTCCTCTTCACTCCAAACACACACACTTACAGACATATACACACACAGAAACTAATATTTGCTGAGGGGCTATATACCTAGCACTATGCAAACATATTTCCTGTGCTTTGCAAATACCTTGTTTGAAATCCACAATGGCTTGTGAGGTAAGTGCTATCCGATGAAAGGAAGTGGAGACCCAGGGTTAAGTCACATACACCAGTTTTCAGGATTCTAAGTGGTGAACGAAGATTGAGCCCCAGGTGTGTGTGACCCTAAAATCAAAACAAATTTCATCTTTCTAGTTACTGAAGAGGAGAAACGTTCAAACAACTAATCTAACTAATATTCAACCAGTGTCTCTTCAGTACTTTTTTACCAACCAATTCAACTATAATATCTGTGGTTGTTTGTTTGTTTTTTAAAGCAGCTGAAACCCAACAAACAAATTTTGAACAATATTATCCTATAAAATAAAAGCCTCATATACTATGTCTGGTCGTTCTTTCAACCAATCAAAGCGTAATATGCTAATGATATGCTAAGGTCACTCAACTGCTCGCTATAATGTGCACTGACCACCAGGGGGCAGACAGTCGACCAGTTGACCAGTTGACCAGTTGCTATGACATGCACTGACCACCAGCGGGCAGACACTCCAACTGGTAGGTCAGCTTGCTGCTGGGATCCGGCTGATCAGGACTGAGTGAGACGGGCCAGGCACACCCTGGAGCCCTCCTGCAGTCCCTCCCTGGCTGGCCAACCTCCCAGGCCCTGATGGTGCACTAGTGGGATCCTTCAGCCTGGCCTGCACCCTCTCACAATCTGGGACCCCTTGGGGGATGTTGGAGAGCCAGTTTCTGCCCCATCCTGCTCAACGCAGGAGGTGCCCCCTGGTGGTCAGTGTGCTCCCACAGGGGGAGCGCCACTCAGCCAGAAGCCAGGCTCACGACTGGCTAACGCAACAGCGGTGGCAGGAGCCTCTCCCACCTCCGCAGCAGTGCTAAGGATGTCTGACTGCCAGCTTAGGCCTGCTCCCCATTAGTTGGACATCTCCCAAGGGCACGCAGACTGCGAGAGGGTGCAGGCCGGGCTGAGAAACCCCCTCCCAAGTGCACGAATTTTGTGCACCAGGACTCTAGTATACAATAAAATAGTTTAAGAATTGACTTAGCATTAGTTATAAATTGAATTGGGCTACTTCATGTCCATGTCCATACTATTTGTAAAGCTGTCATTGCTTGAAGGCAAATATGACTTTAAAATATTCTATGTAGCCCCCACACTGATACTGGGGAAAAACCAAAACAAAAAACAGCTCCTGACAGAATATTCCTGTGTTCTGAGAGGATAAAAGTCTTTTCTCTACTGATCCTGCCAGACCTGGTTCTGAATATGGAGAGCGCACAGACAGAGTCCTTGGGAAGAAATGTTTACAACCAGAATTGGACAGGAGTTTCCCTGTCATGTTCCTGGGCTGTCCCAGGGGCAGAATTCAGGTGGATTTCCATGGAAACAAACAGCCAGCCAGACAGCTCCCTTCTCTTCTGCCAGAGAGGTGTTCTCTTCAACATGCAGCCAGCCCTTTGTTCTGCTCAGGGTCTACCTCTCCCTGATACCTGCTCTCCCACTGTCCCCCTCCTCTATTTTTAGGGTTAACTTAATTTAATTTAATTGTCTTAATTTGTTGTTGACATTATTACAGATGTCCTGCATTTCTCCCTGCTCCTTTACCCACCTCCACCCAGCCCCTGCCCCCCACCACCCACTGCCTCTTACATCCTTCGCGATAGGCCATGCAAGAGAAAGACTGGACAGATCTTGACTAAGTCAACTGAACTGTGTTTGTCAGTTGTTCTGATAAGAGAGTCAACAGCAGAAAAGTTAAAATGATTGTTTTGTTCTGATCCAGAAATCTCACTCTAACTTGGAGAAAAATTCACTTGTCTACATTAGAAAAGTTTTAAAATATATTGGAAAGTGGAGGGAGAGATGACACAAGTGCTTGGGAAGAAAGTAAAAAAAAAAAAAAAAAAAGACTTATTTTTAAAAGATAGGAAAAATAATAACCCAGCTAGTGTGCTCAGTGGTTAACCATTGACCCATGAACCTGGAGATCTATGGTCTTGGTCAAGACACATAACCAGGTTGTGGCTAGATTCGGGCCAGGAGAGAGGGGCGGGCTGGGGGGGGAGGGGGGATTGATGTTTCTCTCTCATCAATATTTCTATTTCTCTATCTCTCTCCCTCTCCCTCTCTAAAATCAATAAAAAAAAAATCTATAAAAAAAAGATAGAGCCCTAGCTGGTTTGGCTCAGTGGATAGAGCATCAGCCTGAGGACTGAAGGGTCCTGGGTTCGATTCCGACCAAGGGCACATACCTTGGTTGCAGGCTCAATTTCCCACCCTGGTCAGGACACGTGCAGGAGGCAACCAATCAATGTGTATTTCACACATCGATGTTTCTTTCTGTCTCTCTCCCTTCCACTCTCCAAAAATCAATAGAAAAGTATCCTCGATGCCCGGCTGGTGTGGCTCGGTAGTTGGATATCAATATATGAACCACGAGGTCACTAGTTCAATTCTTGGTCAGGGAACATGCAGGAGGCAGCTGATCAATGATTCTCTCTCATCATTGATGTTTCTCTCTCTCTCTCTCTTCCTCTCCCTTCTTCTCTGAAATCAATAAAAAAATATTTTTTAAAAAAGTATCCTCGGGTGAGGATTAACAAAAAAAGAAGAAGGAGAAGGAGAAGGAGGAGAAGAAGAAATAGGTGATTTTGGCAACTTGTGGCAGAGCATTAATCACCTGTGGAGCAAAACGAAGCAGATTCTTACCAAAAAAAAATTTCAAGTTCCTGAAATAACTTACTTGATCCTGGCTATGAATGATGATCCTGTTGTCATTAAGACATTTGAATTCCCACCCTACTAACTGTGTGACCTAGGTAAGGCATATACCCTCTCTGGTACTTATCTGGAAAGTTGGGGATTGGACTAGATGACTAGATTCAATCTTTTTTATATATATATATATTTTATTGATTTTTTACAGAGAGGAAGGGAGAGAGATAAAGAGTTAGAAACATCGATGAGAGAGAAACATCGATCAGCTGCCTCCTGCACATCTCTCTACTGGGGATGTGCCTGCAACCCAGGTACATGCCCTTGACCGGAATGGAACCTGGGACCTTTCAGTCCGCAGGCTGACGCTCTATCCACTGAGCCAAACCGGTTAGGGCTAGATTCAATCTTTAATTGATATGTCATCATATTCTGGAACCCTGTAGAGAAGAAAATAGTAAAATTGTTTTTGAGAAATCATGTTTTCTTGATTTAATATATGCAAAATGCTCAGAACAATGCCTGGCACATAGTAATTCCATAGAAATGTTTGCTATTATTATTGTACATGACAATGAGGCCGATGAGAAAGGATTTATGCACTACAAACACATTTTTACCTCCACATCTGTAAATTTTAAAAAGACAAGTAACCCAGTACTCTGATCATAAAAGGCCTTTCTCTTGCAAAGACCTTGATAGGAGCGGAATGACCTGTGGCTACTGAATATTAAGAATAACTATCATTCATGGAAAGATAGTTTGCTAAGCAAACAACTACCATGACCAAACATAGGAATGTTTTCTTTGAAAATTCAGCTTTCTTATTTGGCCATGGAATGAATTGGGCTGCCTTGGGAGGTAGTGAGTTTTTCTCCCCTGGATTCAGGGATGTCAGGTAGCTGGAGAGACTGCAGTGACTTTGAAGGACCTTCCTACCAAAGTCTCCATAATTCCAGAAGAAGCCTACTCAGAAGTCCTAGGTGTCCCAATGCCTGTGGGCAATAGAGGAGCAGAGGCTGGGCTTCAGCCAGAATACTTAGTCCTGTAAGAGCATAATATCAGCCTCAAACATCTTGCACCTTAAATGGTGAAGCTGCGTCTTCTAACCGTTGGTGGAAAGGTGATTCACGGGGCATATTTCTGAGCAGTTTCCTAGTTCATTCTCTCTCTTCAATGCCGACATTAAAAATGAAAGTACTTAGAGGGGAAAAGCCAGATAATTAGGGAAGGGCCAGAACCCAGAGCTTTGGAGTTTTGTTTTGTTTGTTTTTCTAGCTTTTTTTTTACTTATGAAGAGATGGTGTTATTGTGGCCTGAAAATATAGACCTGAATACGAGTAGGACCTCATATGCAATATTAGAACAATATGAATGGCAACTAAGACAGGAAAGGAAAAAATAATAAATAAGAACAGAAGGTCAAAAGGGCAGGAGATGGAGAATTGGAGAGGCAGAGGAAGAGAAAATAGGAAATTAAGGGACTTTTTTTTAAGTTTATATTCTGAATAAAAAAATGAAGAGACATTTAAAAAGGACAGGGATTGCAAAGGAAGAAAGATGGTAACCTGCATCAAATACTAAAGAAGGTAAGTGGGAGAGAGTAATTATGGTTAAAAAGTCTATTGTAACCTAAGTTATCTACAGGAGATGATAGCTGCCTCTTTGTAAAAGAGATTCTCAGCCAGAGATTTCAGGATCTGTCTACTCCCCAGGGATCTCAATCTATCCTATATAATAAAAGGCTAATATACAAATCGACCGAATGTTGAAATGACCGGTCACTGTGACGTGCACTGACCACCAGGGGGTAGACGCTTAATACAGGATCTGCCCCCTGGTGGTCAGTGTGCTCCCAAAGAGGGAGTGTCACTCAGCCACAAGCCCTGAGCTGGGCTCACAGCTGGTGAGTGCAGCGGCGGTGGTAGGAGCCTCTCCCGCCTCTGCGGCAGTGCTAAGGATGTCTGACTGTAGGCTCAGTCAGACATCCCCCGAGGGCTCCCAGACTGCAAGAGGGTGCAGGCTGGGCTGAGGGACCCCCCAAGTGCACAAATTTTGTGCACCAGGCCTCTAGTCCAATATAGCACTGATCAGTTGTTAACCCTGTAAATAGAAGCAAACCTTCCACTGCAGCCTTTACCCTGTCTTTCCTCCCTTCACTTCTTTCCAGTCCCTTCTTGACATCACTGATACCACTCTTAATTGACTGTGGGATGGTTGTTCAGGAGAACCTTCAATGCTTTCCAATTCTCCAAGTCAGCAATTCTCTACTTCTACTTTCATATCTCTTTCTTCTTTCTTTCTTTCTATGCTGTCTCCTTTACTGGGATCTGAGGTTCAAGGAATAATGTAAGGATGTCCAATGGGAGCAGGGACAACTCACAGGACAATCTAATGGTATTGCTTTGGCTCAGTATCTCTTTTTCTGGTTAAAAACAACAACAACCAAAAACAAAACAAAAAAACAGAAGGGTTGGTTTCAGGCCCACAGAGAAGTTGCTTGGTATCAGTTTTAGACATCATTGGAAGCAGAAGGTATGTTTTAAAATAGCTGAATGTTAATTTATTAACAACAATAATGATAATGAAGTAAGTGATGAATAGTAACCATAGAATCTGCCCTTGAGGAGCTCACAGACCAAAGGTGGTAGCCCCAGGTCCCTCCAGCTCATCACTGTCTGGTACAATGCTGAGCATGTGACATTCATCCTCATAACATCCCAGTGAGGCAGGTACTGTTGCTGCCATCCCCACTTTACAGACGAGGAAGTGGAAGCCGAAAGGTTAAATGATTTACCAAGATCGTTCAACCTGTGACAGATTGGAACTCAAATATGCTTGGAGGCACCTTACCAGACTCCCTTCGAGAGTCCACATTCTGCATCAGTCAGAGTCCATTTAATGGCTCAAGATTGACTGCAAGAGGAGTGAGGTCCCCACATTCATCTCACTCCTATTTCAACACTCATTTTGAGGATTCATGCTTGGAAGCCACTCCCATGAGCCCCTTCTCACTGTCACCTGTGATCCAACCTGCTTTAACCTGTCTGTTCTCTTACCTGTCTGAACCTGCAGATGCTCACCCTGAGGGATCCTTGGCCCTGGGTTTCTCCTTCTCCCTCCCCCCACTCTACCCTCTCCACCAAACCATCCACAACCCTAACTGCATCAAACCTTCCCAGCAATAGTCCTTTACCTCCAACTACCTGGGCATGCTTCTGGCCTTTGGGTTCCTACCTGGGCTGTTTGTCCCCTTCCTAAACCAAACGAATGACTAAATCAAGCAACATACCAGTAAACCTTCAAGACATGAAGTCCTGCTGTCTGAAATCTTGTCCTCCAATCCAAGGTATGGTGTCCTCTTTTCAAGTGCTTTCTGCCAATAGCAACAGTCCAATAAAAACCTTCACTTGGACTCTACGCTATTTGGGGATTTAAAATCACTAGTTCGGGAGATATGCTAAGTATTCATGTAACCAGGATTTGGGGATAGAAGAGGACAGGAATGTTTCCACATGACAACTAACAATACGGCTACTGCACATCATGTCATCAGTTTTTACTTTCTCTAACAATACTTTTCTTAGCCTAGTTTGAGGCTTACTTTGATCTGAAAATAATAAAGTAATATTAAACATTGTAATTCAGACTTTGTATTTTTTTGTTCAACCTCCCCATTCTACCTTGCCTTCTCCACTCCCTCCAGGCATCCCAAATGACACCATGTATCTGCATAGAGCCAGGCATCTTATGAATACTCAGTAAATATTAACTAACTGACTGTCTAAATGAATTCATCTATTAGCCTCTGATATAAGTGCTTTCTCTGTCTCTCAAATTCAGATCACTTCCTCTCCTTTTACTAACATGGGCATTCATGCATTCAATTCAAACAGCCGTTTACTTGGGGCTGCCGTGGCCTCCACAAATGCACAGCCTGGGAAAGGTACAAGATGGTACAAGAACAAGTGCCCACGTGAGGGCTGCAGCAGTGGGCAAATGAAAAGAACATAGGCCTTGTTTGACCACAGAAGACCTGGGTTCAAAGGCTGCCTCACCTGTGAAATTGGAGCAGTGACGCCTGGCTCACAGGGTCGTTGAAAACAGCGACCATTTTGGGAGGTTGTCGAGTGCTGTGTTCACTTACCTCTTCAGTCCTCCCTGCCGTCCTACATCAGAGGGACATGGCACTGGAGGCGCACAACTGTTGCCCAACCTAAGGCCTCAGAGCTAGCTAGTGGGGGCACTGCTGGAATTTGAACACGCTCAGCTCTTCCTGGCAATACCGGGTTTGTGGCAGTGGCCTTGAGAATTAAACTCCTGTCGGTCCTTTCGTACTTCCTGTTCAGTGTGTCCGTTTCCTCTAACAGTTGTCAGGAGAGAAGGACGCTGGGGTCCAGGTATGGAAATCCGTCATGTTACTTTAATGCTGGAGAGATGCGAAGGTGCTTTCTCTGAGGTCAATGGTCCATTGGGTCCCCAGACCCATTGTTGGATTCTGCTTCCTCCCCCCTAAGGTGTTCGGGGTGCCGATGGGGAATGAGACTGCAGCCAGATCAACCTGCCGCAGCCACTCTGGAAGGACAGCTGTAAAATTACAAAGAGGCTTCTCTGGTCCCTACATCTGCTCTGATGCGTTTAGCTTTCCTGCTTGCAGTTTGGTTTGATCTCATCTTACATTCACAGTAAATGTTCCTTTACTTTTGAAAAGTGCTCGTCTTGTTTCTGTTCAAAAAAGGGAAGGGGGCACTTGTCTCCACCCAGGTTGGCTCAAGGAGAGGATGGAAGTGTCCTTTGGGTTAGGTGAGGTGATGGCAGCGGGAGAAGTGTGGGAACTGAGGAGCTGGGCAGAGGAGAGGGGAGAGAGTGGGAGGTGAGTAGTCTCTCAGTGCAGGGGACCCCACCACCAGCTCCTCCCAGCGGGTGTTTTCAGTCCCCCACAAAAGGCAGTCAACGCTCCAGGTCAGAAATGGAGATATCCTAACGCCCTGGAGTAAAAGGGAAAGACTGGGTGGAGGCAGCAAAGCACAGAAAGACATTACAAAGCCCCCTGGCAACGACCACTCCATTTTCCGTCTCTAAGAATTTGACTGCTCCAGTTACCTCTAATGACTGGAATCGTACAGTATTGTCCTTTTGCAAATGGCTTATTTCATAGCATAACGGACTCCCAACTTCTAAACTAGGTATATTCCAAAGTCATTTGAAAAGTGACTATGGCTATGAATCACAGTAAATGTTTTAAATAAAGTAAAAATTCAGATCCTCCCAGGCTAGCACAATGCAATGCCAACATCCATATGGAAGATGGATGAAGAGGGTTCTTCCCTGACCTGGAGGAGGGAGTTGATACAGATAAAATGTGGTCTCAATGAAACCCCAGATACAGCTTTCGGGGCCAGGGACTCCTTCCCCTTTCTGGAATTCCTGTGTGTTGCCACACTTGAGTTCAGAGGGTGTTGACCTTAGGATTGACAGCATCTCCCTTCATATTACCCCCTCCCTGGATGTTCATATAGTTCATAAAGAACAGGCACAAGGTCAGTTAGACAACTCACAGTTATTTAGAACTTGCCACGTGCCAGACATAGTCAACAATTTGAAGTGGATTGTTTTAAAGAGGAAGTTATAGTGGGCAACATAATTACCTCCCGCCATCCCTACTCTTTTCTTTCCCAGATTATGAAGCAGCTATGGAATCTGGGTGGGTTGAACCTTCCTTCAGTGCTCAGAATTATCTTGGATTGGTTTAAGTGATCAGTAAAGCCCATCACACCGGCCACAGTGATTGATTTGGGAATGGATCCATGATATAATTCCAACTAATGAGACACGTTCACTGGAGGTGGACTTGGAAGCACAACGTCTCAGACATCCTACACTGAGAGAGTAAGCAGCCTCATATAAGGCAATGCCGTGGGCACCAGAGCCCTTGATGTTATGGCTCAGGCTGGCCCACCCTAATTTGCCTCTAGTTATCTAAACCAACAAATGCCCTTTATTGTTTTAGTCCCAAAGGGTCTTCTGTTACTTAAAACTGAAATCACTCTAACTGGTACTGAACTGTGTCCCTCTCCCTCAGTGTGATGGTATCTGAATGTGGGGTCTTTGGGAGGTTTAGATGAAGTCACAGGGGTTCCCTTAGTAGCTTCATAAGAAGGGACACCAGAGAATCTCTCTCTCCTCCCCTCTCCTCCTCTCCCTTCCCCTCCCCTCCCCTCCCCCCACCCCTCTTCTCCTCTCTTCTCCTCTCCTCCCCTCTCCTCTCCTCTCCTCTCTGCCATGTGAGTACACGGTGAGAAGGAGGCTGTCTCTAAGCCAGAAAGAGAGTTCTCACCAGAATCTGACCATGGCAGTTCATGGCTCTGAAATAGTCTCACAAGCCAACTGCCTTTGAGGAATTCTGAGAGTGGTATCATCACCTAAATAAATGAAGATGAGGAAAATGTCTGAGGAGGAGGAGGAGGAGGAGGAGGAGGAAAGAAGAGGTGAGAGGCAGCGTGGTAAAGAGCAGTGCTTCTCACTCATTTCCACCAGAACAGCAGAGAACAGTGAAGCACACCATTGGAAAGCGTGGGGGCAAGGCCAGAGAGGGTCCACATTAGTACCAACAGATAGCTTTAAAATCTTGTATTTTATCATAAAAAGTCATACAAAGTCATACCTTATATTATAACATGCCTTTATATTTTTTATATCAAAATGTTTCCCTAAAAATCTTTGAGAAGTGCCATTTTATCCCAAATCTTTGAAATAATCTCCTGCCCACCTGTCCATCCCGGCATGCTTTACCCCAGAACAATTGCATCAGAAAGAGCACTGGACTGGTTGTTTTTAAATCTGGGTTCTTTTTCTGATTCCATTTGTTCCTAGCCGTATGACCTCACAAGATCACTTGCCTTCGTAAAGCTTCTCCTTCCTCATGCATAAAAGGGAAGATGACATCTTTTCTACCATTCTTGGAAAGCTCTCAGTCTCCAAGGAGTTAATGTGCGAGAAAGGACTTGGAGACCAGGAAATTCTGACTCCTGAGCCCTGTAAGGTGGTATCAATATTATTCCAAGACAGTTTTGGAGGTTTCCCAGCCCAGATTAATTGATTCTAGGACTAGCCTTTTCTATCTATTCATTCTGATACCTTCTGTCCAATCCTTGCACCTGTTCTAGGAGGAGGAGGGGCTATTTATAATCAGCTCTCAATGGAGGTGGGAGAGGAGTAAGATCTTATTCTCATGTGCCTCTACATCTCTTAGTTTCCCTTATTTCCACATTGTATGCGGGAAACGTATTTATGCATTTTACGTATTTATACGTTCTACCACTGTAGTAGAGCGCGGGACACGTATTAATACGTTTTTTATAGACTAGCGGTAGAATGCGGGTAACATATAAATACGTAAACTAAAGTTATCGTAATTTTACTGAACGTTGCCATTTGCGCAAAAAATTAGCAAAAATGGCCCGCGCCACCTGTTAGCGCGCGATAAAAACTACCCGCAAACAATGTGTTTCTACATCTTCCATCTTTATTATGAAACCTCAAGATTCTCTATTGAGAGGAATTTCAAGCCTGTACCTGTTGTATTTGCCTTATGAACAAATCACCTACAATATAGGATAGAGCAGAAAAGACAAGTTGGTTTCATCTTCAGCACCAGCTCTGATTCATTGCTTGCTTGGAACACTGTATTAGGAAGTAAAAGCTACTCAAAAGGAAAGATTGCAGAGATCGATTTGAGATGTCTCCACAGGCACAGGGAGTGAGAACTGACTACCCCTGGTTCAGAGGCTCAAGATGAGTCAACTCTAAAAAATGCAGCAAATATTGAAACCTCAAAAGTTTTCAGAAAAACCTCAAATGTGGGAGTTTTCATCCTGGGGTCTTAGACCCCTGGGACATTTATGAAGTCAGAATTAATGGCTATGTCTATTTTTAATAATATGAAAGGCCAATTCCTTATCTGTGATAAGGATGACGAGGTTAACTAAATGTCAAGTTCCTTTCCTTTTAGATAGAACAGTATCAACTCCATTCACTTAACCTTGAGTGTATCATGTAGTCACTATAACCTACATTCGTTGAAATCACAGAAAGCTTTAGAATGTTATTGGCCAACCAGACAGTCCACCATTGAACCCATGAGCAACTGTGGACATGACGACAGAGCAAAGACCTAAGATAAGCGACTGCTCGCAGAGAACAAGTGCTGATTAAGAGGTTGGAAATCACTGTTTTAATGAACTTCAGTGTCAATATTAATGCAACTGCTTCAAATCCTACCCCATATTTCTGAGAGCTCTAGGAGTTTCAGGTTTGGATGAATGCTCTACAAGTTTACTACTATTTTAGCGTGTGTTGCTTGAGACTTTTTTAAAAAAAACAAATAACTTCCATTAAATAATTAAATGCCTTCTTGTTGTGGAATTCTAAAGGGCTTAGCACTGTGTACATGCACTGAATTTAAGCTTTTAGGAATTCATTTTACCACTTTAGTGCTTTCAGTTTGCTTGAAAGCAGGCCCTCCTGGGTGAAAGGTCCGGTTGGTGTTTAAAAGCTGTCAATTTGCCTTCATCTGCTCTTTAGGCCACTAGACTTCCTGGCTGTGCAGAGTGTTTGTTTAGTTTTAGTCAGGTCCTATTGTGCTACAAGAAGCCACACAACAACAATGAAAGGCATACTAATTAAAAAATTTTGGAATTAGTTATTTTGGTTTTTTTTATTCTGGGTATCTTTGGGGCCTTATTTTATTTCTATGTTCTGAGCTACCCTAGCAAATGAATTCTTGCATTTTAAGTAATAGCCATTGAAGACAGGGCTCTGAGATGGTAACATTTTACAGAAAACCCCCTTGGAGAGTGACAGGGGGGTTAGGGAGGCCTATCGGGGGAGATGAGCATGAAGGAGATTACAGGCAACTGGGGTCTCTCCTACAAGCAAGGGGGAGGGGTTCTAGAAATGAGTCTCTCTGTTGGTACCTTCCTGCTCCCCATTCACTTTTCCTCATTCTCTTTAATTTTTCTTCCCTCTCTCTGCAGTCCTCTCTCCTTTTTTCCCCCCTTTGTGTTTCTCTCCATTCCCTTATTTATCATTTCCCTCCCGTTCTCCTGCCGTTTCTTGTCCCCTTCTTTCTCCCTCCCCAAATCCTTCTTTTCTGTGTTAACTCCTATTCTCTTCCCATTTCTACAAAAACCATTTTCCACTTATGGCATCAGACTGTTTCCTAAAGTGTGTTCTATCAGGTGCTAGATCCCTGAGATGCATTAAGGAACATTTTTTAAAAGATGGGGGGGGCGGGACAGCAAGCTAGGTCTGTGGTTAAGTGAGCTGATAAAACAATGCACAACCACAACCCCCCTACTCCCCCCACCCCCCACCCCACCCCCAACCCCTGCTTGGAGTGTCGTCCATTAGCATTTGACGGTTTCTGAGAAATCCTGCTGAGAGAGACTGGCCTAACCTGGCTTATCCCACTCTTCCCAAACCCCCTTGACCTCACGGTCTTTTTCCTCCAAATGAATGAATCTCATTGAGAATACTTTTGAAAACCCCCAGGTGGAGCCTCCGGTCTTGGCTCACCTTGGGGCTGCAGAGCACTGACCGCACCCAGCAGCACCTGGAGTCAAGGTGTCGTCTCACTTGTCCAAGCTTTTCTCCAGCCATCGCAGCCCGTGCCTCCTTTTCTGTTCATCCCCTTCACAGCCCACTGCTGCAGCCACCTACCACTCAGACTGGCAAAAGTTCCGTAGGGCTCTCCTCTTGTGTTAAATGTGTGGGACTGGTTGCTCTTTTATCTTTTCCCTCACAAACTGACGGAGAACATTTTGGAGGAAGAATATGCAGCATGGCAGAGATACAGGCAGGGGACTGTTTTGATTCCCTGCTGGTGGCAACGTAGGTTGGTATAATCATTTGATGGTGGGGGTTGCGGGGTTGAGGGGGGGTGGGATTTGGGCAATTTGACAATATGTGGCCAAAGTCTTACAATTCTAAATTTGGAACTTTAGCCTAAGAAAATAATTAAGGATGTAAGCAAAGATTTAGCTACAAGGATTTTTTAATGGAGTGTTGTTTATAATTGCAAAAACTTGGAAACAACCTGAATGTCCAACAGTGGGAAACTAAGCATACTGTGGCATAGTCATACGACGGGGTGTTATGCAGCCCCTGTAAATAGAGTTTTAGGAGAATATAATGTAGATGCCCAAAATTAATTCTGTGCAAAAAAATACATATGTACAGTGTGAACCGTTTTGTTTTGTTTTGTTTTTTTCAGAATCAACATTCACTGAGTGTAATATATACATATAAATATGTAAAAGCTAGGAAGAGTATTCACCAAAATTTTGCAGTAATTATCTCTTACTGGGTAGTGGAAATTTCAGAGTTTCCTTATTGATTTGTGCTTTCAGATTGTTATATAAAGAGCATGTGCTTTTTGTATATTGAAAGGAAACAATACATTAGAAGATTTAACGAAAATGGTTGGCAATTCCTATACAAGCTTTGTTGCCAACTGAACCCCCAGATTGTCCCAAATAGGGTCCTGTCAACACCAACTGGGACTTTTCTGTTTCCTGGGGAGTAAGTGGTCCATGAGAAAGGTCAAAGAGAATGTCAACCTTCCTTCTGCTATCTGAGGGAATCTGGATACAAGAGCTGGTTTCTATGTTGTGATGCCGCAATTTACTGGGCGGTGGGGGGAAGATCAACATACCCCACCATCTATTTATTTAATATTAAAAATAATATTTCACTGAGTTTGGCTGGCGTCAGCTCGAACAGTTACTCATACAGGAATTCAAACAAAAGCAGCATTGGCGCCAGGCCAGTGGGCTGGTGCTGGGTGGTCCATGTCCATCCTGAGCCCAGAGGAGCGCCTAGGCTGCTTTCAGACCTGCTTCGGGTTGGGAAGATGATGTATTCATTTATTTATTAGAAATGTTTTAACAGGAAATGCTAATAGTTTGCATTTAGGGAAAATTGCCTTGGAGACAGCTGGAGGAACCCAGCAGACGAGGCTGGGGAGGAGATTGTTGCTCTTGGCCTTGGAGCCGGATGGGGGCCTGGTGTAGGAGTCTACACTGCAGCCCTCCGCACCGAGTTCGCCGAAAAGATCCTGGTTGCTTTGCTCCGGGAGCAGGCCGTTCTTTCAGCTGCCTTATTTCCCTTCTCTGTTGCCATGTGTTTCTCAGAAACCCCAAGGTGTGTGTTCCATGTGGCTGTGAACACAGATGTCGGCTCTGCTAGGAATGAACAGGCCCTGTGCACACAAACCTCCCGGTGGGAGCAGGGGAGCCGAGGTGTAAGCAGGCACACGTGTAACTCGAACCCACTTTTAGTGTGCCTGTGGGCTGGTGGAATCATGTATGAGTTCAGGGGTTATATGTGCACATCTTTTCTGTGGATGAGGGTGAATGAAAGACAAGTGTTTGCAGGGGATTTCAGGCGTGTCCTCAAGCTCCAGGGTACATTCCAACGCTCGATCACATTCATGAGTGGTTTTGCAGATCCCAGAGAGAAAATGAAACCCAGACGGGAGCAAAATGTATGCATATGAGAGGAACATGAGCAGGTTAGTATACTTTTAAAAACTCTCTCCCAGCTGTTTAGAAGAACGTAATACTTCACTTGTGGGGAGAAGGGTGTGGCTACAGTCTGTGGGGAGTGGGGTCCAGTGTCTAAGCCAGTCTGGCACGACAAAAGGGCTGTTCCTGTGTTTCCAGATAACAATGGAGGTGAAGCCTGACCCTGGAAACCAGTCAAGATTCCCAGAGATAAACCCTCAGGCAGCAAGAACACTGTCAATGAAAAGAAACTGACCTTTCGCCTTCTGGAGTCACAGAATTCCCACAAATGCTGTGTCCTCATCAGCTCTGGCAGGACTCACCACCCCAGCCCCTGACTTCGACGCCAATTCATAAACAGCAGGCAGGGAGCTGCTGGAGTCTCTGAGGAGAGGGCTGTGCCAGTGGTCAGGGCAGCTCAACCTCCAGCACCTCGAAATACAGGACCCTCTCCATGTTCCTTCAGGCTCACAGAAGCATGAGGGAGCCCCTTAAAGGGGTTTACTTTGACAATGTGGCCTGGTCTGCTGCTGCTAAGCCTTCTACCTAGCAGACATACGGCATTCAAAATCTGAACTGAGAGCCTTGGGAAGGATTGCACAGCCTTGGAACAAGAGGCAGAAAGTCTCAGGGCAGCGGTGGTAGAAGCCCTGGGTGGGGTGAGGAAGAGCAGGATGAGGGCTGTTGAGGGAGAGAAGTTTGTGTCTATGACAGTGAAAGGTAAGTAGGAGGTTGAAAACTCATGACATTCTTTCTTTAAGGTCACAAAATCAATCTCTTGGAGCCTTGGGTTCCTCAGCAAAATGAGAATGTTAGGATTTCTGGTATTTAAATCCAATGAACTAAGACTTTATTCCTTAACAACTGCTTCCCCACACAATCCTAAAATCCATCAAGCATCACATAAGCCCCTAGAACAATGGTTTTCAACCTCGGCTGCCCATGGAACTGCTTGGGAGGCTGTCGGCAATGTTAATGCAGGAATCTCACCTCCAGAGGTTCTGGTGGACTCAGTCTGGCTGAGGCCTGGACACCAGGATTTCTCTCTTCTTCCCTGAGTCCTCTTGTCAACTCCTACCCTGAAATGCAAGTATTTTCTAAACTGTCCTTAACTCTTATCTTTCTCTTTATGTCTCTGCTAATTCATTCCCACGTCTTTAACTATCCTTCTTTGGGGATGATGGTCAAATCCGTCTCAGTCCCTCATCTATTTATCCAGCTTTCTTTTGTCTATCTACACCTGGAATGATGCTGTGACTCCCCAAACATGCCCCGTTCCGAACTCATCACCTTAACTTCAGTGTTCTTGCATCCCTCGGTTTTCCTATGTCTGTAATGATATGCTCTCCATTCTCCTACCACCAAGGCTCAACCCCAGTGCTCCTTCCGATGATGTAAAAAGTGTATTAACATGAACATGTTAGTAAATAACCTCTCTGCTGCAACACAAACCTCTCTGCCACCCACCTGGGAAGAGAACATTGTCTGTGATAGCGTTGGGAAACCTCTCCTCTAAGGAGAGTTCTGCCTTTTTCAGGGTGGTTCCGAGGTTTTGTGATCCAAAACCTGGAGAGTGAATATACAGAGACAAGACTGAAGAGGCAGAAGGGAAGGAGGAGGGGAGCTAAAGACCAGGGCCTCCTGGGCTGAGGGTGTTAACAGTTTCAGGAGAGAAGAAAAGGAAAGTGAGGAGTGAGGAAAACAAGAAGCCTCAATGCTGATGAGATATGAGAATTACTGAGGAGAGGAAAAGGAAGTCTAGGAATTTCCCTAAAGCTATGAATTGCATGCTTTTTAATGTCCTTGGAGAATGGCAAGCAACATTTTGAACTAGTTTTAAAATAGTTTGGATTGCTAGACTTTTTTTTTTTTAGTTCATCACTGCTTTGAGACTGGACCATGTGGAGCTTCTATGTGGGTCATACATGACACCTCATTTTCCCTCAATTGTCACATCTAAACAGTTGCCAAGCCCTACGATTTCTTTCCCTTCCAGCCTTATCACTCTCTCCTGCCCAGCAGCACCATACACGCCAGCTAGATTTCCTCATTTCTTAAACTTTTTTCCTTTGGACTTTGGCTCATTCTGTTTCCTATCCCCAGAACCACTGCCCATTTCCATTGTTCTAAGTTCTTTCTAAGCTTCAAAGCCCAGCTCAGACTGTACCTTCTTAAGGAGACTTTCCCTGTGGATGGTCTCCACACATTCCACATTCCTTCTTGTCCTTGCACATGTAATTCCCCAAGGCAACAGTATTAATGATGATAATACTGATAACTAACATTATATTGAGCTCATTATGTCCAGGCACTTTCTAGGGCTTTGCAGATATTACTTTATTTAATTCTTACAACAACCCTATGAGGTAATATTGAGGGAACTAACTAATGAAGAATAAGTGATTGCCCCAAGGTTGCACAGCTATAATTGCCACAGATGCAATTTGAACCCAGGCCCTGGAGTCTGCATTCTTTCTATAGTGCACTCACACTTTAATACTTCGATGCATGCCTGGATTATCCTTGTCATTCCTCTCTGTCCACCGGCAGTGTTCATTTGTTATGACTTCGAATTTTGTACCTTCCCCATTCAACACTGTGGAATAAATGCTTGTTCTTCGCTGTCGTCAGATTTACATAGTCACTTACCATTTCCCACTGGTATCCACATAGAAGACATCAGCATGCGCGTGATCAGGACTTTGACTTGCAGAGATCCACTTTTGGCTGAAGTCTTCAAGGACACTTAATCTAAGAGCAGGGAGCGTATGTTTATAAATCTTACCTTTGAGTTTCATCTTCTTCCTCATAATGTCTTTGACATGTCAGCTGTAAAGCAAACCACAGAATGGCCATACTTGAGTGAGGTGAAGATTTAATGCTGCCGCGCTAGTTCAAGTGGCTATACCTAGAACTACAGTTGTGTTTTGCCAGTCACTGTGAAGTACACACACAGTGATTTAATGCATTAAACCAAACTGCACTTGGTTTATAGTCAGATGCAGCTCTGCTCTTACATCTTGGAGTAAGCAATGGGGTTGCCATTAAAACAAAGGGCAATTTACTTGGTCAGGAAGAGTTTTCGGGTGAAGAAAACTAGAGTTTTCATTGGGGAATACATAAATCAATTATTTTTAATTCTATAAAACAGACTTTTAGGATAAAAGCATGCTTTAAATTTTAAATGTAGACTTGCACTTTTGACCAAGATGGAGGATTGGTCTACTCCCCCACCTGAAACAATCCCCCGAAATTGACAAAATATCTGAAACAACAGTTTGAAAGGCACTGGGGATTAGGCAAAGAAGGATAGTGATCCCTGAGAGGTAAGCACTTCAACTGTCTCAGATTTCTGCCTTGAGATAATTTCTAGGCTATAATCCAGAAAGGGGGGGACCCACGCAGATCTGGACAAATCGAATCAGTTGAGAATATAAAGCTGATACAAAGTCAATATGCAAAAATTACTGTAATGGAATTTCTATATATTGATAATGGGCAATCAGAAATCAAAATTAAATAAACAATACCATTTACAAGAGCATCAAGAGATATAAAATGTGTAAGTATACTAGTAAACCAAACAAAAAACGATGAAAGAGTCTGTGCACTTCTGCTCTTTGAAAGACTCTGCTAAGAGAATGAAAGGACAAGCCACGGATGAATGAAAGGAAATAGTTTCAAATCATATAAGTAACAAAAGTCTTTTATTGAGAGTAAAGAAGTCTCAAAACTTTATAATAGAAAAAAAACTCAATAGTAAGCAACTAACCCATGCAATAAGAAAATGGCAAGAGATTTTAATGGATATTTTATCAAAGAGGACATACAGATGGCAAATAAGTACATGAAAAGATGTTCACCTTCATTAGACATTAAAGAAATGCAAATTAAAACCACAATGAAATACCACCACGTACCTACCAGATAGGCTAAAATTAAAATACAGACCATACCAAGCAAGGGTTGGTGAAGATGTGGAGGAACTAGAACTATCATTCACTGTCAGTGAAATCTAAAATGGTCCAACCAATTTGGAAAAAATTGGGCAATATCTTTAAAAATTAAACATATAACTTTCACATGACACAGCAATTCCACTCCTAGATATTTAGCCCAAAGAAATAAAGGTGTATGTTCATACAAAGACTTGTACATGAATGGTCATAACAGCCTTATTTATAATAGCCAAAAAGTGTGGTCCCTGAACCAGCACTATCAACATCACTTGGGAACTTGTTAGATGTGCAAATTCTTTAAAAAGGTGAAGGGATCTAGAAGTACAATTAGTCATAGCCCATGGACACAGACAATAGCCAGGTGACGGCCTGGGACTGGGTGGCAGATGGATGGGAAGGGGCAAAGGAGGGAGGTTGTAGGGGATATCTGTAATACTCTCAACAATAAAATAATTTTTTTTTAAAATGCAAATTCTCATACCCCACCCCAAACCTACTAGATGAGGTGGTTTATAGGTTCACCAGTTTCCCTTTGGACTGGGAATTTGAGATTAACAAATCCTTTAGGTAATTCTGATGCACGCTTTAGACACTAGGAATATCACAATGAACAAGACAGACACAAACCCTACCTTCATGGAATTCATGTGTAATGGGAACTCCAAGTCACATGGGACACAGAAGAGGGGCCCCAATCCAATGAGTATAATTAAGAAAGGCCCACCTATGGTCCTACATCTTTCCTGGAATCTTACAACCTCGTATCATTCAGGCCTGAGAAAAGGGGAGTGCACTCCAGGCAGGAAGAATAGCATGGCCAAGGCACAGAGGCATGAAAGAACACATTCAGAGAACTGGCAATACCATTGTGAAGGGGGCTTCCCATAAGCCCAACCGTTGGAATCTAACAGCTTCTCCCTCCCTCCACACCATGCTTGAGGCAGCCTCTCCTCCTTGTACTTAATAACACTCTTCAGGGGCTAGACATGCACAGCTTCCTACCAGCCCATTCTATCAACTCAGAACTCTACAATTCTGACACCATGTGTGAGGGAGTCTTAGGCAAGAACCCTCCTGTTCTCTTCCCACCACTGCCCAGAATCAGGGGTGGGCAAGCTTTTTGACTCGAGGGCCACAATGGGTTCTTAAACTGGACCGGAGGGCCGGAACAAAAGCATGGAGTGTTGTGTGAACTAATATAAATTCAAAGTAAACATCATTACATAAAAGGGTACGGTCTTTTTTTTTTTTAGTTTTATTCATTTCAAGCGGGCCGGATCCGGCCCGCGGGCCGTAGTTTGCTCATGGCTGGATGCATCCCAGCCTCTCTCCTTCTACCACCTCCAGAAAAAGCCTCCAGGTGGAGCCCTTCACTCAAATCGCTTCCCACCTAATTTACTCTCTACTGAATTTCCTCCCCACAACCGCAGGCCTGGAACCAGAGCCATCTTTAACCTGAGGAAGAGGATCTCAGGAAGCAGGTTCAATACACAAACGAGTGGAGTTGTTCAGTGAGCGCCTTTCCCTTCATTCAAGCAGTGCAGGGTTCATTCTTAGTTCTCTGCGCACTTCACCAGCTTCCGCCCAAGCCTATTGTGCTCCTACCTAAGACTTCCCCGACTCCACCCACGGTGAGATGGATGTTACCCACCACTCCCAGGCAATGCATGTGCAAAGAATTGTTCCCCGGATAATTTGACATCTGGGCACCAAGGAGGATACATTTTCTGGGGGATTGGGAGGATTTAAGATCTAACATGTCAACATTCTTCCCCTGCTCTCTGCCTAAGAGAGAACCAGAAGGACATTTCCTTTACATAGAGGCTGCTGTTGAGAAGCAAGCTGCACACTCCCTCATGGAAGAATCACTTGAACCTCTTTTAGCCATCACAACAATCATGCTGATTGCTTCTCCTGACCATCACCCCCCCCACCCCCCCCACCCCTGGGCTTCTCCATTTTTCCAGTCATACTTAACACCCAGGATGGAAAATTGGACAGCAGCACAAAGGTAGGAAGGAATTGTTACCAACATTCCTGAGAGCAGGAGCCACAGGAAGTCACATTGGTATCCCACATAGCACCTAGCACAGTGCCTTATCTAGCTAGTCCAGACAGATTCATTTGTAACAGACACAATATAGCAAAAAGTGTATGATGTTTGGAGAATGGAATCTGCAGTGGTACAAGGCCGATGCCAAGCCTTCCCCTAAAGTCCACAGAGATATTCACTGCTTCCAGTTGATTTCCGCTTACTATGTGTGAGTTGAGAAGGTGATTTAATTGCTCTGTCAGACAACATTAACCGAGCATATGCTGCCTAATGGTGCTATGGCACTGTAACTAGATGGAAATTCCCATAGGGCCAATTAGGTATAAGGAGTTACCCTGCTAATGACATAAACGACTCTTCTAATGAGCTCTTCCTTAAGGTGCCTATCCACTCAGTTGGGGACCACCGAACTACAGGGCAGTTGTGGTGGATTAAAGAATAACTGTCCATTTCTTTTGATCCTCCTGTTTTGATGTGGAATCTAATTCCCCTTTCCTTGTATCTGGCTGGCCTGAATGACTTGCTTGACCAATAGAATGTGATGGAAGCAATGTTCTGAGACTTTGAAGATTAGATCATTAGAAGCCTTGCATCTTCTACCAGGCCTTTGGAACAGTTGCTGCGGAGTAAGCCAGCTACCACATAAGAAATCTGATTACCCTGAGACGACCCTGCTGCCAGGAAGCTGGAGCTGGGAAAGGCACGTGGAGAGGGATGGCTTACTAGCCCAGCTTCACATGAGTGAAGAAACCTTCGGATGACTCTAGCTTCAATTGTCATCTGATAGTAACTGAATGAAAGACACCACAAGAAAACCAACAGAGCCTGTCCGGCTGGCGTGGCACAGTGGTTGACCATTGACCTCTGAACCAAGAGGTCACAGTTTGATTCCGCATATGCTTGGGTTGCGGGCTTGATCCCCAGTGTGGGGCATATAGGAGGCAGCTGATCAACGATTCTCTCTCATTATTGATGTCTCTCTCCCTCCCTCCCTCCCTCTCCTTTTCTCTCTGAAATAAATTTTTTAAAAAGAAAGAAAACCAACAGAGTTCATCAACGTCTATAACCACCATAGATAATAATAAAGTATTTGTTCTTAGATGCTACATTAAAAACAAAACTATGGTTAGGTAAGAAATCATCTTTGGGGGAAGCTGGGTGATGGGTACACAGGAACTATATGTACTATTTTACAACTAATTGTGAATTCCAAATTATTTTTTGTTATTAAAAAATAAGACACTAACTCCCCACCCCCTCGATCTGGAGAAGATTCATTTGGAAAGAACTAAAGACAGCTGGAGATTTTTCCCGAGCCATGTCCCAGATGCTGACAATACCACCGCTGGCTGCTGCCAACAGGTGTGTGTAACCACGGCCCTAAGCACGTTTGCTGGCTTGAAAGCTCAGGGGAAGACTATGATTCCCCACCCTCCCATTGCCAGTGACTCAGCCTCTGTCCCAATGCTTCACTCATCACATGTGGGTCTCCTACTAGGGAAACACCCAGCTCTTCTTTTTGTCTAGTGAGGAGAGAGATTGCTTTAGTTTTTCACTTTTCAAAGACTGACATAATGAGATGAACAGGCATGAAATATCACTCAGCCAAAGGAGAGAGATTTTCTCTGCTAGTGTTTTTTTTAAATACCCCTTTTCTTTGGTTAAAAAAAAAAAAATCTCATAACAAACAAGTGAAATCATGTCCTCATTCTGCTGTACTGTAGAGCTATTTCTCCTCTCCAGCTCTTCAGGGAGACCATGCCCCTCACAGACGGCATCCCCAGAGAACAGACCTCAGCCCTCCTCCCCAGATTCAGCTTCCATCACAGAGGGTGTCTGGGAAGAGCAGACTTTCCACCTCTGGGGCATGACAAGTGGGAGCAGACACGTTGAGTTGGGTGAAGGTGGTATATAGAAAGAAAAATTAAGGTCTGACAAGGTCAATAGAACAATCTACAAATATTGGAGTGTCTACATTTTCTAATACAGTAATATGAGAAAGTAAAGACAAAAGACCAGCAGAAAAGCTATTGACTTCCAGGTTCTGGGTTGACATCCCAGTGTTGCCATTTGCAATATGGCTTTGGGATAGTTTTTGTTCTCTCTGAGGGGACAAGAAAATTCTCCTTACCCACCTCAGGAGCTTACAAAAATCACAAGTGAGTGCTTTGTCAACCACTGAGCCAATGAAGGCTATTATTATCACATACCATTGTGTAGTAAGAGGTCAGAGAAGGAAGAGGGAACTGGGCAGGAGCTGTCAGAGAGGACTTGATGGAGGACGTTGGTCTAAAGTGGACCTTGGAGGAAGGAAAGGATTGGAAAAAGCAGAAAAGTCGTTCCTCCCATGGGGATCTGAGGGAGGGATTTGTATCCTGTGGGGGAGGGATAAAAGCAAGAAAATTTGACCTAACCTGTGAAAGGGGTTTTGATTGAGGAACCACATGGAAAATAAATGTAGGGAGATAAGGGAGCCTCTAATTTTGAAGTATCTAGGAAAAATAAAGATGTAGGAAAAGGTGAAGATACTGGAGAAAGGATGATTATCAACTTCTGCATTATACCACAAAAAGTATCCAATTTCAACCTCTAAAATATTGATTGTTCAGGTATATACTGCAGAACTACCATAGTGAACAACATTGGGCAATGGAAATTATGATAATAACTAGAGGCCTGGTGCACGACATTCGTGCACTGGGGGGGGGGAGACTCTCAGCCCGGCCTGTGCCCTCTCACAGTCCAGGACCCCTTGCTCCTTACCGCCCACCTGCAGCGGAGGCAGGAAAGGCTCCCACCACCACAGCTGCGCTTGCCAGCCATAAGCCCGGATTCTGGTTGAGCGGTACTTCCCCTGTGGAAACACACTGACCACCAGGAGGCAGTTCCTGCATTGAGCATCTGCGCCCTGGTGGTCCGTGCACATCATAGCTATCAGTCATTCCGCTGTTCGATCAATTTGCATATTATGCTTTTATTATATAGGATATTCCTATATAATAAAAGAGAAACATGTAAATTGACAGTCCCTCCACTATGCTCACCAGCCAATCAGGAGTGAGTATGCAAATTAACCCAACAAAGATGGTGGGTTAATATGAATACACAGGCGCCAGGCAGAGAGCAGAGTGGGAAAGCCGGAAGCCTGGGGGGACGTGGCTCCCTCAGTCACTCCCCCAAGCGGCCAGAAGGAAAGCAGAGAGGGAGAGCTGGTGGCTTGGAGGACTTGGCAGAGTGGGAGGCCGTGGGACAGAGAGCAGGAAGAGAAAACCAAGAGCATGGGGAGCACCAGGAATTCTGGGAATGGTAGTTCTGGTGGCAGCCCCAGGACCTGAAGCAGAAGCCCAGAGAGTGGGGAGCACCAGGAGTGCTGGGAATTATAGTTCTGGTGGCAGATGGATCTCCTAGACCAGCCGTGGGCAAACTACGGCCCGCGGGCCGAATCCGGCCTGTTTGAAATGAATAAAACTAAAAAAAAAAAAAGACCATACCCTTTTATGTAATGATGTTTACTTTGAATTTATATTAGTTCACACAAACACTCCATCCATGCTTTTTTTCCGGCCCTCCGGTCCAGTTTAAGAACCCATTGTGGCCCTCAAGTCAAAAAGTTTGCCCACCCCTGTCCTAGATACTAGAGCAGTCGTGGGCAAACTACGGCCCGCGGGCTGGATCCGGCCCGTTCGGCTGTTCTATCCGGCCCCCGGAGCCGAAAGAGCGGAGGGTTCTCTTGCTCTCCCCTCCGCTCCTTCACCAGCAGCAGTGTTAACATGGCAATGTCGGGAAACATGGCCGCAGCTCCTTCTTCTGAGTCCAGTTTAAGAACCCATTGTGGCCCTCAAGTCAAAAAGTTTGCCCACCCCTGCACTAGAGCAAAGTGAGCCTGGAGCAAGTTGCTGTTGCGGTGGGAGATGGAGGGAAAGCAAAAGTGAGAGACATAAGTAAAATCAGAGTGTCTAGGAAAAATTAAAGGGAAAATATCCTAAAACTTCCAGGAAATCTCCACCAATGAAGCAAAGGGGGAAAAATGCCTCTATTATTCTGTGAGCAACAAACCAAACTGGGTTGAGGAGTCTCAGACAATTTGCTCATAAAATTGCAAAGACAGACAGAAACTCCCGGATTAGAGAGGGCTCCCCTGAGGGCTCCCAGATTGGAGAGGGTGGAGGTCGGGCTGCTCCCAGTGCACGAATCTTCTTGCACCGGGCCTCTAGTAATAATATAATGAGTTACATTGGCAAATGCTATATAGGGAAAGGGACACTTTGAAATTTATTCTTTATGCTCTCAAAAACAAAATTATATTTATCCAGTTGGGTGTCTTCAAAAAGATGCAACAAAGCATCAATCATAATTTAAAGGTTCTAGGAAGGGAACCCTGTACCTCTCTTTTTCTTACAGTGATCTACCCTAGTGCTAAATTAGCACACTGAGAATAAAGGGCAGTATGTGTCTCTAGATAGTCCTTCACCAAGATTCAATCTGGCTAGAACCCCACAGCTCCAGTCTGTCATTTTCCCTGATCATGAACTATTTTTATTTTATTTTATTTTTTTTTCATGAACTATTTTTAGATGGGGGTATTCCACAGTAGTAAATAAATTCCCTTACAGGGTAAGCACCATGACTCATGAAAGGATCTTTCTTTTTTTCTTGTAGTTGTTCCTAACGTTTCATTGGCATCTTACTAATTGGGGGAGGGGCGTCCTTTTATTTAATCTAAGCTTTCTCCTCATGAAAAGAAAACCTCTGAAAGAGTCTGGTTGAATGCTAGAGAAATGCAGGCATAACACATGTAAGAGTAAATTCAACCACATTGTGACTAAAGACCATTTGAAAAGAATTATGTGCTCTGGCCGGTGTGGCTCAGTTGGTTGGAGCATTGTCCCTTGCACCAGTCTCGGTTCCATTCCTGGTCAGGGCACATACCTAGGTTGTGGGTTTGATCCCTGGTTGGGTACGTGCAGGAGGCAACTGATCAATGTGTCTCTCTCACATCAATGTCTCTCTCTCTCTCTCTCTCTCTCTCTCTCTCTCTCTCTCTCTCTCTCTCTCCAATTCTAAAAAAAAGGAATCATATAGGAAGACCTCCAAAGTTGCTTTATTCTAGTCCTACAAGAATAATTTGACAGTTTTTCACAAAAATTATGGCTATTCTTTCTAGTCAAATTACTGCTTGCAAAACAACTGCAAAGCCAAATAAATATAATGCTTTCAAAATGAGAAAAACTCAGTTGATGCCTCAAGACCTAAAGTCAGAAATTGTGTCTTGTTCTTTATATTCCTGTTACCTAGCGCAATAAATGTTTGTTAAATTAATACACTGAGTAAAACCTAATGATAATAGTAATAATAATTATAATTGTATCATAAAAATAAGAAAAGGTGATGAACTCCTGGCTCCAGCACAAAAAGAAAATGAAAATTATTAGTAAAGAAATCCTGTGTATCCAATGTGAGTGTAATCATGTCATCACTGGGAACAAACACCTATTAACTTTCCACAATCCAAAAATAACTATGCTAGCTCCTTAGTCTAAAGAGCAAAGTATAGCCATAATTCCTATCCTGAGGGAGCTTACAAATTATTGGAGAGAACAATACATGAACTTATTCAACAGAAATATTTGAAAACAATTATCTACAGGCTAGCGTGAGAAAGATGGTATGTCAGAAATTGTGCTGGCAAGTCGGAGACTAGGTGGAGTTACTCAGGAAACACGAAATTCCTTATCATCAACTACTGTTTATTGAAACTCATTCTCCCTGATCATGGGGAGAAGAAGATGAAGTTATGACTGAGAATAAGGTTGAGATTGAGGATAAAGTTGAGGATAAAGTGAAAATGAAGATGGATAATGAGGGTAGAGGCTAAAGAGACGGGAGTAGAGACGGAAGCTGAAGTTAAGGAAAGACTGGGGCTTGGTCATCTATACATTCTGGGATATTCTTATAAAAGGGGTAGTGAATGGATTTCCTCCCAGTACTTTGAGCAAATTATTTATCCTTTTGGACTCCTGATTTCCTTTTCTGTAAAAGAAGATAAAAAATAATTCCCCCATGTAACCACAATCCCATACATTTTCTATGACCTTGGATGTGGTAATATACATAAAGCACCTCTTGGATACATGGCACATAGTAGATACTCAATAAATAGTGGTTGTCTTCCTCAGATATTGTCTGATGAATCCTTTTAGTCTTGTTAATTGTCCATGGCCATTGTTCCAATTCTACTGCTAAATCACCACATGACCTCAGGCAAATCTCACGTCCTCTCAGAGACTTGGCTTTTCATTGATGAAATGGGGATACTAATGTCTGTTCAATACACCTCTCGGGCTTATGAGGATAGTATATGTGAAAGAACCATGAAATGTATCAAGTGCTGAGCAAATCTAAGGTATAATTAGAATTAGGCCTATATGTGTCACTCCCAAAAATAATATGTCCATCACCCAAAGGTAGGGTGAGGCTGGAGAAAGACTAGATAACTTTGGTGAACTAATTATTGACATGTCCCCTGGGATTGTAGCACCAGCTCTGTGGTGCTTCCATAGAGAGACTTGCACACCAAGGATGTTTAACTGAGCTCTTCAAATATTAAATTGCAATTACAATTTGAGTTTAGAAAAGCAGAGGGAATCAAGTGATCCACAGTATTTATCAAGTAACCACAGAGACCATGGTACATACTCATATTATTGTAAAAATTAACATAACTTCTCACTTCCAGGAGTTTGGAGGTGATTCCAAGTTAATAGAAAAGGTAAGGCCACCAACAGTAGGCACAGACACACACACACACACACACATACACACACACAGACATCCATATCGAGACACAGGAAGGACCAGGCTTATTTGCAGGTTGATAAACTGAGTCCAGACCCCAGGAAAATATTCTGTCAAATTCCCCAGGGGGAGGGGAATTCAATTGCTATGAACCTAGAATTCAGTTTTTGTTTTTCATTTGTTTTTGAGAGAGGGAGGGGGAGGGAGAGGGAGAGGAACATCAGTTTGTTATTCCACTTATTTATGAGTTCATTGGTTGAATCTTGTAAGTGGCCTAACCAGGGATGAGACTGAAATCTTGGCATATCGGGACGACATTCTAACCAACTAGATGGCCCGGCCAAGGCTATAATTCAGCTTCTGTTCTCTTCCCCCAAACATGCTGAGAACAAGTAATAGAGTTGATTTTTTTTATGGGATAGTTAAGGGGCTTTTTGTTTTGTTTTGTTTTCTTGTTATGTGTGTGGTGTTGTTTTGTTGTTGGGTGTTTTTTTGTTTGTTTTTTTTACAGTACAGAGATCTTTTATTTGTTTTTTTAAAAATATATTTTTATTAATTATTTTAGAGAGAGGAAGGGCGAGGGAGGGAGAGAGAGAAATATTGATGTGAGAGGGAAAGATCCATCAGCCATCTCCTGCATGCCCCCTACCCATGACTGAGCCTGAAATCCAGGCATGTGCCTGACTGGGAATTGAACCAGTGACCTTTCCATGCATGGGATGACTCCCAACCAACTGAGCCGCACCAGCCAGAGTGTATTTGGTTTCTTTTTAATACCTCTTATGGAATGAATTCATAGAGAATTGGTCCCAGCAGCTCAGGCTCCTTTCCACCGATTCTCACAGAGTGTGCTTCTCTGGGTGGAGCTTCAGTTGAATCTAGGTGCTTCATTTGAATCTAGGTACCCTTCTTTTTAGCATTTCTCTCTTTCTGATCATTTTCCTTCACACGTTTTAGAAAGCTATTTCAGCTCTTAGGATGATTAATATGTTCAGTAAATACATTAATTCTCCTGGCTAAAATCTTGTCCTTAACTTAATGGGGAAAAAACAAAAAGAAAAAGGAATCTTGCCCTTAACTTGTTTGTTTACAACAATGCCAACCATGAGAACATTTGTGGGGCATCCCTCCTTCAAGAGTGCCCATTCCCTTGATTTGGACAGTATCACCTTTCTTGTAGATTTGCATGTATGTGGCCAGAAAAACAACTTCATGTTTCTGAAAGGCTTTGAGAACATGTAATGGATGCTTCTTCTCTTTCCCTTGTGTTGGTCATTGGGTGAGTTACTGGAAGATGGCAGTTCTGGCCAGAAGAAACAAAGCAGATAGTGAAGTTTTAAACTGAGCTTATATGGTGAAAATCATGTATGCTTTAAAAATTATGCCTGAAAAGTCCTTAAATTAGCCACAAAGTAAAATGATGTGCCTATACTCTCATGTGCCTCTCTAAAGACATCTCCATAATTCAGTCTAGTCATATACAGTATCTTGAAACACTAGGCTTACACTCACTGCAGCAAAATGCTTACATTGCAACAGGCACACAGCAAATGAGACCAAATGAGTGAAGAGCAGATTCACCTCTCTAGTCTCACTTCCGCTCTGGGTAGAATCACCCATGCTAGTTAAGTTATTGCATTTTTAAGCCCCAACTCTCTACTGAGGCAGCGTTTACCTGCCTCTTTGTAAAGAGGCAAGCTTCTTTCAAAAAGTCCCTCTTACAAAAAAAAGTCTTTATTGATATGTAATCTACAAACAATAAAACATATCTATCTTAAGTATACTGTTTGATGAGTCTGATAAATGTATACACCCATGTAATCACCAACACATTAAAGAGATAGAACATAATCATCACCGCAAAAAGTTCTGTTGTACCCCTTTGGGGTACGTTCCTACCCCTAACACCAGGTACATTCCTACCCCTAACACTAGGTACATTCCTACCCCTAACACTAGGTACCTATTCTCTTTTCTACAACTTTCTAGAATTCCATATAAATAAAATTTCCTTTTCCTAGAATTTCATATATATGGAATCATATAGTAAGGACTCTTCTGTGGGAATGACCCATTTAAAAAAGGTTTAACCCATTTATAGAAATATAATAATTAACCCATCTGGCTTGGCTCTGTGGTTGAGTGTCCACCCATGAACTAAGAGGTCACTGGTTTGATTCTGGTCAAGGCACATGCCTGGGTTTCAGTCTCGATCCCCAGTAGAAGGCATGCAGGAGATAGCCAATTATTGATGTTTCTCTCTCATTGATGTTTCTATCTCTCTATCCCTCTCCCTCTCTCTCTAAAAAATCAATAAAAAACATATTTTAAACAGAAAAATAATAATTACATTAGGGGGTGAAGCCTTTGAATGTAATTTACAGTGAAGAAGGAACATAGTGTGGCAATAAAGAAGGGAAGTTGCTTTATAAATATGGGATGATTTGCTCAATCCTGTAGGTGTAATAATATAATTCCCCCATTGACCATTGGGGGAATCAATTGATAAGCTCAGAGGACCTCAGTAAGGCCAACTTCAGTAGAAGGATGGCTGGGAAGGATCATTGTGGAAGATGAAGGCAAATAAAAACCATTTAGAAAGGTGTGGAGGTAGGAAGTAGAATAAGCCTGGGAACGAGTGTTAAACCTTATTTGCAGTCATGGTTTTGTCACTAACAAACCATATGACCTTAGACAATTCATATGCTTGCTCTGATCCTGATTTCATCTTTCCTATATAATAAAAGCCTGCTATGCTAAGTGTCTGGTCATCCGGTTGTTTGTTCAACCAATCAAAGCATAATATGCTAATGATATGCGAAGGCCACTCAACTGCTTGCTATAACGTGCACTGACCACCAGAGGGCAGACGCTCCAACTGGTAGGTTACCTTGTTGCTGGGGTCTGGCCGATCAGGACTGAGGGAGATGGGCTGGACATGCCCTGGAGCCCTCCCACAGTCCCTCCCCGGGTGGTCAACCACCCACAGCCCTTCTGGACTCAATTGTGCACCAATGGGGGTCCCTCAGCCTGGCCTGCGCCCTCTCACAATCTGGGACCCCTCAGGGGATGTTGGAGAGCCAGTTTCAGCCCAATCCCTCAGGCCAGGCCGAAGAACCCCACTGGTGCACGAATTCGTGCACCAGACCTCTAGTTATCTATATAATAACTGGACTACAGACATGATTTCTGAGTAGCTGCATTATTACACATAAGTTTCATGAGGGCAGGGACTTTGTATCTATTGCTGTGACCCCAGCACCTAGGAAAATGCTAGCACCCAGTAAATATGTGTTGAATGAATGAGTAATCTAAGATCTCTTGTAGCTCTGACATCATATCACTTTTGTTAGAATCACCTGTTATAATGTTGGCTCCTCAGGTCCTGCTAGCATTCAATGATTCTTGGCCCAAACTACTCTTTGTGCCACACAATTATGTACCCGAGGAGGCTAAAGGTTAATCTTGCTCACCCATTAAAAGCCATAGAGATAAACATTTCCAATTACGAAGGAGAAACAGCCTCCAGCCCCCCAAAGAGCCAAAGGTGGAAGACAAATGGGGAAATGATCTGACCCTATAATTTGTGGCAGTAAAATTTATGACATATGGGACTTCTAATGTGGTACACTTAGTGGACAAATGAGGCTGAAAGATCAGGTGTATGACCTTCTAGAGTTACCAAGATGGTTGTAAGCATAGTTTTCCTTGCCAGCTTTCATTCTGAAAGTTTGGCAATCTCTATCACATGGCAAAAGGCCTATCCCAAAGGTTGCAAACTTCGAGACCTTTAAGAGCTGAATAAGTAATGAAGGAAGTTGAGAATATGCCAAAAATAAAATGTGAGAAGTGTGGTGAACTGGACAAGGCATACTTACCCTAAAAAAAAAAAAAGAATTAAATCGAATTGAATTTTTAAAATGGTTTGCTGGAAAAAAAATACTGCTTCTAGAATTAGGTCCCTGGGTTTGTAATCAGGTTTGTAATCCAGGCGTTATTTCATGATTGTATTCATGATGGCAGGAGCCTCTCCAGTGGCAGCTCTTTGAAAAGCCCTGAGCCCACAGTAAGATCTTAATAAATGCTTTTTAAAGTAATAGATTGTGGGGAAGGTCTGGGATATTATTGGGCTGAAAAATCTGATGGAGTGAGTACCTTTTATCATCTCTTCTCTCCACCTTACTTTCCAGTAAAGTGTCAGTTCTAATGCCTGACTGTTCATCTATTTTCACACTTCCAGCTTGGCAACGTTGAAGCAAACTTGACTCAGTGGGCTCCAAACGCTCCAGTTCTCATTGGTCATCTCTGTCTCTCTGCCTACCTCCCTTCCCCTCTCCCTCCATTACCTGGTATTCTCAGGACAGAGCTAGGTCATTTTATTCCTCATTCCCCATCCCCTACATGAATTCTGACCCTTGTATCTCAACTTTATCTTTCTTAACCCTTCAAGTTCATGGATTTCTTTCTATTATAAAAACTACCCAGTAAACCTATTCACCCAAAGGTATTATATGGTATTATATGATTTCAGCTAAAATCATAGAAACAGAAAGCAGAACGATGATCACCAGGGGTTGGGGGTGGGGGCCACAAGCCAAGAAATGCTGTGAACCAACAGAACTGGAAGAGGCAAGGAACAGATTCTCCTCTAGAACCTGCAGGAGGAACCAGCCCTACAGAATCTTGATTTAAACCCTATAAGACTCAGTTCGGACTTCTGGTTTCCAGAGAAGCTAAGAGAATACATTTCTGTTGTTTGAAGCCACTAAAGTCTATAGTTTGTTACCATAGCTGTAGGGAAATAATACAGAGAACTCATTATGTCATGAGTTTCCTTTGCAGCCCAGCGGGATCTTCATGGAAGTGAGAGGAACAAGAATCCTTGGGGATAAACAGAGATATTCACACTCTTTGGGAAAAACGCACATTTGGACCTGTCTTGACCATTGGGGGAATCCAGTTAAGCTTTCCTTTGCCTTGGGTCTGGAAGGAGGCAAAGAGCTGACACTCCCAATCTATTTACAGTCATGCAAGAATCAACAGCTAAAATTGTCATTTTTGCAGTTTTTAAAACAATAGAGTTTGTTATTTCTTTTCTAAACGCATCAGCAGGGCCAGTGGAGAAGGTCTGGAACGCGACAGCTAAGATTAGCTTCCAACCTCCCCACTGAGACCTTGAGGGGCTGTCAGCTCTGCAGGGAACAGCAGCAAACCCTCACGCAAATGGCCTATAAAAAAAGGCCTTGTCAGAGGCACCTTGACCTGCCAGGGCTTCTCTGGGACTCGGATTCCCAGTGGCCCCCCCAGGGTTACGCTCCCTCGCATGATGTATTTCCCCTGCCTTTTTTAGAGCTGCATTATGCTTGCTCCAGGAAACAGCCTCTTCCTTCTCATAAACACAGCCTTGGGTTCCCGACCAAGCGCCCTGCCACTCCGCAGCTCCTTGTCCATCCATCACACCTTGCTGTCACCCTGGCTGCGATTGTGGAGAACTGGTCCAATTCCAGAGGTGAACCCAGGGTGGGGAGAAGGAAGGGGAAAGCCCTGGGAGCAGCTGAGGGTCACACACACCCCAGTTCCAGCCCACTGATAAGTTGCCTGGAAACTGGCTGGCCTGCACAGTGAGCAAGCCTTTCCGATGACCCAGCGGGTGTGATGGAAATTCTTGATAAGGTCGGCACCAGAGCGGGGCTCTGAGTGTGCAGTGCTCAGGAGTCGGCTAGAACAGAGACCCTATGAAGAGCCAGGGGAGATGTAGTGAAATGTCCTGGCTCCTTGTAAACAACGTGGAAATGGCTAAGGGGGGATTTGAAGGGCCATCATGACCCACCCCCAAGTATACGCTCCATCGCCTCTGGCGGTGCACCTGGAATTCCCATCAATGGCTTTAAAAGAGATACCACTTGTTGAGTACTTACTATGTACCATGTGCCAGGCACTATTCTCAGCACCTCACTTAATTTTCTCCATCATCCTATCAAGTAGCTACCATTTGCCCCATTTTACAGATGAGGAAACCAAAGTACAGAAATGTTAAGTAAGTTGTCAAAGGTCACAGAGCTGCTCCTCTCCACTTTCCCTGTCTCCATCCATCTCCTGCCATGGGCTCTACCTACCATTACTTCAATGATCCCTAACTCTACAGCCATACAGATTCCTTTCAACCAAACTCAAGTCTTGGCATCTTCTCTGATGCCTCTTCCTCTTTCCCAGTGTCCAGAAAATTCACAAATTCTTTTAGTTATCCCTTGGCAAAAGCTCCCCAAATGCTTCCTCCCCCAAAGCAGGCCCTCATGTGCTCACCTCCAATTCCAGGTGAAGGAAGCAGGGACTGGTCTATGCAAAGATAATTCTTTCCCAAATATCTTTCTCAAAAGCACAGAATCCCACACCACCAATTCATCACTGTGTATAAAATATCATCCTCTCCTACAGCCCTCTTTTAAGATGCAAAACTCCTGGAAGGAGTAATATTTGGTTGTGAAGTAAGAAGGTGAGTTAGAATCCCACCTCTGTTCTTTAGAGTGTGGCCTATAGCAAGTTCTTAACCTCATAGAACCTTGTTTTTCTGGACTGTAAAATGGAATATTAATGTCTTCCCTAGCTACCTCATAGCTAACATTGTTTTAAAGAGATTTTGTAAAAGACTTACATTATCTTCAATATTTATCATTTTTAAAGATTCCCAATAACTTTATGTAAACGGTTGTGTTGGGTTCCTAGAAAAAGAACAAGGAGCTAGCTTGTTTCTATTATTTTGCCTCAGGGATGCCCTGTAATTCTATCATGTAGTTTTGTATATAATTATACATATAGCACCACATTATTTTATATATATAATCACTTGTAATAATATCAGATTAAGGAGAGAATTGAGAAAGAGTGGTTTTACTAAAATCTGGAAAAAATGTATGTAGGGTAAAATATCATTATCTTAAAATACTCAGCAAAGAAAAAGAAGGCAAGGAAATAAGAGAGAAAATGTTAATTTTTAAATTTAGATTGTGTGTATATGAATGTTCATTATCTACTTTGACATGGTTCAAATTTTTAAGGATTTTAATCTGTTATAGACAGAAAAGTAATTAATAATATAGAAAATGTTCATCATATGTTATTAATTTTGAAAAGTGAGTTAAGGGGCAATATATGTAATATATTACCATATTTATACCCCAAAAAAGGAGAAAAAGAAAATAAATTATACCACGAACAGCAAATGCCTATCAAATTGTAACTTGGTCATTGCTGGGTGGAATTATGTTTTACATCATTGAGACTACACTGTGAGTACATTTTTGACATATACCTTTCTTGAGAGACTATTTAACATAAGCATCTCATGTTCTTCAATATTTTGCCTATTTATCATTTTAAGAATCATTGTAATAGTGCATGGAAACCCTTCCCTGTTTCAAAGAGCATATAGCTCCTGATAATGACAGATTGAATCTTTGCGCTGGTGGTGGAAGCTTGTATCTTAAAATACTTTCAGGTTAATCCAGAATTTCCTCCCACCACCATTCACCCTGTTAAAATTCCACCCTCCTTCAAGGCCCAGCTCAAATCCCACCACCTCCAGGAAGCCTGCCCACCATCCCGGGAAGCCTCCTTCTTCAACCTCAAAGGTACTTGCTAGCTAGTCTGCCTCTGTTTATAGCTATTTGTGCTTGTTTCTTTTCTCCCCTGGTACACTGTAAATTTTGGAGGACAGAGACCTGTGTCTAGAGGCCCCGGAAAATACTAAGTGCTCCATAAGTAACAAGTAAATAAATTTGAAAGACTTTTTTTATTCTTTGCTTCCATATCCTGCATTACCAGTAGTGTTTGTCTATATAATTAAGTCACTTATGGGCTTTCGCCCAAATTGAAGGTTCTCAAATGGAAACACATTCTGTTTGTCCATAATTGCCACATCCAGAAATTGGTAACATGACCACCCCTGCTGTCCCCGTTAATAGATTTGATATGTGCTTTGAGGGCTGGATTAAGGAATGTTTGTGCTCTAAAAACAACAATTCATGTTTATCGGGGGCCTATTAAGTGCCAGACACCAGCGTGAGCAGTTGCATGCATCTGTGGTTTCATTCTCACAGAAACGCTATGAGAGAAAAGCTATTTAGTTTGTTCATGTTACACCTGAAGAAACCGAGCCACTTGCCCAGAGTCAACCAGGCTACATACGGAGGAACTAGGACTCCCAACTCAGATCTACCCGAGTCTTGCATTCCTCACTTCCAGGCAAGGCTGCCTTCTCAGAAGAAATAAAATATAAAATCCAAATCTTGATCTCCAGCTCTCAGCTTCATATCACAAAACTAGCTGTTTTGAAAGCTAGTTTTGGAAAGAAAAGAATCGATTAAAAAAAAAACAAAACATATCCTCGGGTGAGGATTAAAAAATGTAATAAAATAAGATAAGAGATAAGAAAGAAATCCATAGTTTTACCACCTAATAAACACTATCATTTTGTAGTACTGTCCTCCAGTCTTTTTCTGTGTGTGTAGAAAAAAAAATCCTCAGACTGTGTATGTGCTTTTAAGCTGAAGAGTCTGTTTAGTGGTAAAGACAACAGTGGCACCAATGACAAACGTCCGCTCTCCCGCAGCTTTGCCTGGGGCTTATCTTGCATCAGATGGAAACCGGGAAATATGACAAAGATAAAGTGTAATTAACAAGGAGTTGATTTCCTACACACTCAAACAGAGCTTGTGTGCAGCGGGGGTTCCTGGATGAGAAGAGGGGGTGGACGTTAATAGCACTGGTTTGTGCTCTGAGTATCATACGTTATGTCTGCAGCTGCTGAAAGTGCAGCAAAAAGTACAATGTAATTTACTAGAAAATGTTGAACTGTATAGCTGCATTCCTAATTGTTCAATGATGGAAGTCCGTTTTTCTGGGAAAGACACCAGGCAGATGTTTCTCTCGTAGGCAGAATGATGGTCTCCAAAGATTGCCCATCCCCTAATCCTGGGGACCTGTGAAATTGTTACCTTACGTGGCAAATTTGCACTGTGATTAAGGGTACAGACCTTGACATGGGAAAATTAGCCTGGATTACCCAGGTGAACCAACCTAATCATATGAATCCTTCATCTCCAAGCTGTAGTCAGAGAGACCTGACTACAGAAGAAGGGTCAGAGAGAGAGCCAGCAGGACAGCAGCTGAGAAGGACTGAGCCTGTCATTGCTAGCTTTGAAGACGGAGGTCGGAAACTTTCAGCCAAGGGGTGTGGGCAGCCTCTAGAAGCTGGAAAAGGCAATGAAATGGATTTGCCTCTAGGGCTTCCAGAAAGGCTAACACTTTGATTTTAGCACAGTGAGACCCATGCCAGATTTCTGACCTATAGAACTGTAAGATAATAAATTTGTCTTGTTTTAAATCACTAAGTTTATGGGATTTGTTACATCAGCAATAAAAAACAATTTTTTTTTCTCCCTTGCCCTCTCTCTCTTCCTCTTTCTCCCTCTGTCAATTGTGTCCTTGTTAATGACTGTATGTGATTATGCTATGCTTGATTTTCCAATCCAGGCTCAGCCACTGCAGCAAGTTCCTGGACTTGCTCCAGATTCTCAGATCCACTCATCTCAAAAAGAAAACAAGAAAAGAAACAGAAACTCTAGGTGTCACTCTTTGCACTGGCTAAAGGGACTAATGGCTGAAATCTTGTCTGCCTTGTTATTATTGAGTCCCCAACACCTAGAACAGTGCTTAGTACACAGTACTAGCTCAATAAATATTTGTTGCTGGCTGGCTGATTGGCTGGCTGGGTAGATGGATGGATGGTAATTTAGAAGCTTGTATCTTACTCCTAAGCCATGTGTTGTTGCCATATGCTGCTACTGACTCTCTGAGTCTCATCATGACCCCATCTTTCTCCAGGAAGAGGGGTGAACGCAGTGGGCCACTGGAGTAAAACTGAGGTTGAATTAACATAGGAGTAGCTGTGCGTGGCCAATGAGGACTTTGTGTAAATAAATCTTATGCGAGGCTTTGTGACATATATACAAAGCTTCCTTAATCATTCATTCAACCAAAATTAAGAATCTACTATGTGCCCTGACCGGTTTGGCTCAGTGGATAGAGTGTCGGCCTGCGGGCTCAAGAGTCCCTGGTTCGATTCCAGTCAAGGGCATGTACCTTGGTTGCAGGCTCGATCCCCAGTGGGGAGTGTGCAGGAGGCAGCTGATCGATGTTTCTCTCGCATCGATGTTTCTAACTCCCTATCCCTCTTCCTTCCTCTCTGTAAAAAATCAATAAAATATATTTTTTTAAAAAAAAGAATCTACTATGTGCAGGACTCTTTGCCATGTTCTAAAGACACTAAGATAAATAGAGCACAGTTGTTGCCATTCCAAAATCGACAACCTAGGAATGGCTGTTAGCTGCCTTACAATGCAATGTGGTGAACACTCTTTTACATACAATGATTTCATTTAAATCTGAGAACAATGTTCCAGAGAATTCGGTATTATTAGTATCACTTTATGGATGAGAAAACTGAGCCTAACATACAAATGGCAAGTCAGTGGTTCATTGTCAGGCTTGGAATTCGGCTCCATCTGGCTCCAAAAGCATATAAGAACTACTCGCGTTGCATAGTAACTTACAGTTTACAAAGCACTTTTATCATACATGATTTTACTAACTCCCTCCAACAAGTGTATGAAATAGGCATTGCTGTACTCATTTTACTAAAGAGAACATTCAAACTCAATTATTTGCCCGAGGCATGAGTTTTTATGAATACAAAGACAAATAGAACTGCTAGAGTTGCAGCTCATGCCAGGTGAAAATTTGTTAGTTAGGGCTGTGTTGACTGCGCAGTCGATTATAATCACTTGCTTGATCTGGGGCCAGCACTTTCATGATCATCCTACCTGTCATGTTGGGTGTATCCTGCACATTTCTTACATTTGGAAAAGCCCCACTTTGTTCAACACTTTAATATTACAATGGTGTTCATCAAGGCTCTTGGTCTAACTAATTACTTACCTTTTGCTAGTGAAATAGAAAAGACAGGTACCCAACCAATCAACATGCTCCAAGCTTTTCCTCCCTTCCAACAAGACTTCTTTAGCCCTTGGTGATGGTACAAGCATCAAATCAGGCCTGGGACAAAAAGAGGCTGATGCTTATCAGGGTTACGTAAGGTTGACAGTGATGAGGGAAGGTAACTGAAAATTCCTTATGGGTAGCAATCACCTCTTTTCTCATTTCTGCATCTTTCAGAGCATCTAGCATAATATGTGATCGATGGTATTCACTGAGTGAATGAGCGAGTGAGTGAGTGAGTAAATGAATGCAAGTTCTAAAGGTGCCAACATAGAAAAATTCTATAAATTTTCCCGGGTGCTCAGCACTTGGGAGCTCCTGAAAGCAAAAAGGAAGCCAGTGCAGAAAGCTGACATAGGACCACAGTGACATGGCTTGCCACTGGCCATGTGTTATGCCTTGACCTCCCCACCAGCAAGTGTGAGGATTAAACTTGGCATTTTACTGTAATGGACTATAGACCTACCTCTGCCACTAGCAATATGGCTTTTGGCAAGTTTCTCTTTTTATATATAAAATACAGGATCAAGGTGGAGGGAGTTAATTTCCGAAGTTTTCCCAGAGCCTCTGCCAGCATGTTGGAATCCTCCATCAAAATGTCCCATGCCAGCCCTAGCTGGTTTGGCTCAGTGGATAGAGCGTCAGCCTGCGGACTGAAGGGTCCCAGGTTTGATTTTGGTCAAGGGCACATGCCTAGGTTGCAGGCTTGATGCCCAGGAGGGGACATGCAGGAGGCAGCCAATCAATGATTCTCTCACATCATTGATGTTTCTATCTCTCTTTCCCTCTCTCTTCCTCTCTGAAATCAATAAAGATATATATATGTAAAATTTTTTTAATGTTCCATGTCAGCTTCCTACCAAGATGTTCTCCCAGGCCCCAGCCTGCCGTGCCCACCAAGTTCATGTGCACCACCTCAAAGTAGTCTCCATGGAAGAGCTTCTGCCCAGAGTTCCTCTTCTCCATTCTACCTCCCACATCTCCAAATCATTCAAGCAGCCAACCAAAATGATGATGCTAACCAGTAAAGCCCAGATGCAGGGAGTCCCACACTTTACGTGAAAATAATCCTTGGATAATTCAGTTAAAAGCAGTTTTCTGTGTCCACCTATAGAGTAGATCTTAGAAGGGGTCCTAGAATTTTCTAACAAACACTCCTAGGTAAGTCTGATACAGGTGATCCAAAGACCATTCTTTGAGATGAAGTGATCTAGACCAGTGGTTCTTAACCTGCAGTTTATGGATTTCTAAGGGAGCTGAGGATAGAATCCAGGGGTCCTTGAATTTGAAAGGGAAAAGGACATCTTTATTTTGATTAGTTCTAAGTGTAATTTAGCATTTCATTCGCTTTTAAATGCAGACAACAGCCCAGCCGGTTTAGCTCAGTGGTTGAGCATTGACCCAGAAACCAAGAGGACACTGGTTGGATTCTCAGACAGGGCACATGCCTGGGTTGTGGGCTCAATCCCATGATGTTTCTCTCTCTCTACTATCCCTCTCCCTTTCTCTCTCTGGTTCAATTTCTGGTCAGGCACATGCCAGGGTTTTGGGCTTGGGAGTATGAAGGAGGGAGCTGATCCATGATGTTTCTCTCTCATCAATGTTTCTTTCTATCCCTCACCCTTCATCTCTTTAAAAACAATAAATTAGCCGAAACTGGTTTGGCTCAGTGGATAGAGCGTTGGCCTATGGACTGAAAGGTCCCAGGTTCAATTCCAGTCAAGGGCATATACCTGGGTTGCGGGCACATCCCCAGTAGGAGATGTGCAGGAGGCAGCTGATCGATGTTTCTCTCTCATCGATGTTTCTAACTTTCTATCTCTCTCCCTTCCTCTCTGTAAAAAATCAATAAAATATATTTAAAAAAAAAAAAAAACAATAAATTAAACATATTAAAATAAATAAAGTAATTAAAAAGTGAAATAATAAAAAGAAGTACTTATATTACTATACTACTATTTTTATTTAAAAAATTTTTTTGTTAATCTTCATTCAAGGATATTTTTTTCATTGATTATTAGAGTGGAAGGGAAGGAGATGGGGAAAGAGAGAAACATCTATTTGAGAGAAACACATTGATTGGTCACCTGCAACCCAGACAGATGCCCTTGACTGGGAATCAAACCCAAGACCCTTCAGTGTGTAGGCCGACACTATAACCACTGAGAACACTGTCCAGGACTATATTACTATTTTTTTTTAAGATTTCAATAACTGCATTTCAATACCATTGTGTGTATTTTAATGCATTTAAAAATATTATTCTGCCCTAACCAGTTTGGCTCAGTGGATAGAGCGTTGGCCTGGGGACTGAAGGGTCCCAGGTTTGATTCCGGTCAAGGGCATGTACCTTGGTTGCGGGCACATCCCCAGTAGGAGGCATGCAGGAGGCAGCTGATCGATGTTTCTCTCTCATCGATGTTTCTAACTCTCTATCCCTCTCCCTTTCTCTCTGTAAAAAATCAATAAAATATATGAAAAAATAAAAATATTATTCTGAGAAGAGGTCTTGGCGGGGCGGGGGGAGAGGGGGACGTTAAAAGTCCTTGCTCTAGATAGAGCCAGGAACAAAAACAATTTCTGGCACCTTTCTGCTCCCTGTTTTTATTTTATTGTCCCTCCCCCAGAGGCAACCCTTCAGCCAGGCGGAGGTCCACTCATAAGTTACTAAATTCTCTGGGCTGAAGAAGGAACAGCTTCCCAGCACAGACGTTTCTGAAAGTGACCTTGGGAAAGGTTAGGAGAGGCTGGCTCCTCCTTCAGCTTCCCTTGGCTCGGAGAGCACGGCCTTTTGTTTTCTGATCAATCTGAGCCACTTTTCCTAGTTCAAAAGCCACTGTCTTATCACTATAAATATTGACTTGAAGGGGTAAGAAAACCACACTCCACACGAGCAGACACTTCCTGGAACAGGTCACTGGATACTCATCTGAAATGGACACTCAGAGAGGTGGAGAGCAAGGACCCTCTAATCTGCTGAGTGCCAGCACCACCCTCCTCATTTGACTTCATAGATAGGCTGGCCCAAGAGTAAAATAGGGGAGCATTTCCTTTGGGAAGCGAAGCAACAGCAAGGCCACACAGGCTGGCCGAACGATGGCCCCAGGTCACAGGGTGTTTGGGCAGTGCCCACCCAGTACAGATCTCCTGTGCTTCATAAACTCCCAAGTAGCTGCTGAAAGCACTATCCAGTTTACAAATGGGGAAGGAGCCTGCAACACAAGCACCCTGGCCCCTGGCACCGGCGACACGGCTCTCCGCTAAGAGTTTATCTGTATATCCACAGCCGGAAAGAAATCAGCATTCCTGGGCTCCTGGTTTAAAGAAAATTAATGACTGGACTAGCCGAGCTCTGGGGACTCCCTACCCTCGAAGTCTTAACACCCAGGGCGGGATTTCTAGGCTGAGGGAATGCCCCACCTTCTGGCTTTGGTCAGGACAGGGATTTCTTAGAAGGTTGGGGGGGCAATCAGCGGCCATAAATCTTGGGGGACCTTCACCGTTTTACAAGGGAGTTCGCGGGGCCGCTCTTCTCCCTCTCCAGATCTATTTACAACTCCAAAATCTCCGTGTTAATGGACCTGGGGTAATGGTGTTTACTTTACCGCGATAAAGAGCTCGGCTTCCTGGGAAGCCGCTGTAGAATGTCCTGGAGGTAGGGGTGCAGAAGGGCGCCCTTAAAGTGGGCGCTGCAAAAACCGGGGCACCAGGTTCTCTTCCAGGCCGGCCCCCACCCTCCACCCGTAGGCCGGTCTGAGCAGCCCAGGCCTCACGGGTGAGGACGGTTCCCACATAAATCACCAGCGCCAGAGTCTCGGGAAAAGGCGCATTTTTCATTGCTGGCTGCAGGGCAACTCCCGACAGCGAATGAGAAACAGAAGTTGTCTTTAGATAAACCGTTTACGGAGCGCGGGTCGTGGCTGCACGGCCCACAGAGCACAGGGCAACGGGGTCCTGGCGCTATGTCCCCCTCCCCCTCCCCTTCCCCCTCCTGCCAGCCAAGCACCCAGCCAGAGGCCCCAAAGAAAAACCCAGATACTCCGAAGTACTGGCTCCATGATCTCCCGCCCATGGAAAGTGAGAACCAGGAGGAAAGGAAAAGAACTTCAAGGTCTGGGGAGACTGGATAACGGAGTCCACGACGAAGGCTCTAGAGCCCGATTCCACATTTACCGGCTTTGTGGTCTCCAGCAAGTGACATGAATCTTCAGTTAGAAAACGGATGTAAAAAGGACTGCCTTCCTAGTCTAGGTTCAAAATTAACAAGTTAAGTCACATGCGACTTGTATAACCTGTAAACGCGAAGTTATGAGCCAGTGGATGGGCCTAGGGAGCTCGGTGAAAGCCCTGGAATTGTTGACAAAGGGTTGCACGTGCCCATGCGCGCTCTGCGGGGAGCGGGCTCATGGCTGACATCAGTGATCCAAACAGTGGCTCCAACCCCAAAACGTTAAGAACCCCCGCGCTGATGCTGCCGTGGGACTGCAGGGTTGCAGCTCTGGCTCTCACTAGCTGCGAGACCTCGCCATGACTTAAGCCTCCTGTTTCCTCTTCTGTAAATGAGATAATAGTTCCTAGGATTGTTGTGGGGAGTAAAAACGCTCAGCGTGGTGTCTGGCACTAGTAAACACGAACTAAACGTTATTTTTACGCATCGGCCCCAGCGCTGCAGCAAAGACGCGTGGCTGGTCTTTCCAGGCTGAAGGCGGCCAAGATCGCAGAAACCCTCGTTGGCCCTGGGCGCCAGCGGGTGACCCGCCTGGCCGCTGGCAGGTGGCGGCCTCTCCACTGCGCGCGGTGGGCGCACAAGTCGCGTTTCGCTCCAGAGCGCGCCGTGGGCATGCTGGTGGGTCGGGCGCTGCGGGGGCCTCCCGACTTTGGGGAGCATCGCGATGGCTGGGCGGCCACCCTTTGAAGGCGGCTCTAACCCCGCCGACCGCCAGGCGCCCAGGGCTCAGCCAAAATCCGGATTTGGAGGCCGCAGCCCTACACTGTCCGCCACCGACTGGGAGAATCAAAGCGGCCGCCATCCCGGGAGCTGCAGGTCTTGTTTACTTGTTGACGTGCGCGCACCCGAGCGGGACGACCTCGAGTTTGGAATCAGCCTTGAAAGGAGAGAAGTAGGGGCCTCCCGGGAGAGGCACCTCCAGCCTCCACCCCACCGGAGGCCCGAGCTTCCTATCGCGGGCAGACACGTTTCCTTCCCTCCTGAGGTCAGAGGTCAAGCCCGGGAGAGGCCTGCTCCATCTTCCCTGCAGGCCCACCCCGCGTGGTGGCCCGGAGCCCCGTTTCCAGCCGCGCCTCCTTCCCCCTCCCCGCTCCCCATCCATTAGTGTAATCCCCTGTCCAAACACTGCGGCTGGGGCCGCCAGACGCTGGTGTAAACAGACCCAGGGGGACAATTCTAACGATATAAATAAAATAACCATTAATAGCGCAAATTATTCGATGAGCCGGAGGCCGAGCACTCGGGGCTTCAGTTTCGCTCGCGTTTGTGTACACAGCGTGGACACCACGTACTGGTCAGGTAAACCGAAGGCTCTTGCCGGGGCCAAAATATAAATCCCGCGCAGGTGAGGTCCCCGCAGGCGCGTCAACAGGGACCCTGACGCGCACGTGGCTTTGGACAGACGCACACGCCGCCCCACCACGGCTGTTCCAGTTTACGTAATGGCCTAGCCCAGCCCCAAACACAGCAGAACCTGAGTTAGCGGGCCCTTCTCCAAAAATTCGCGCACCTATGTGCCACCGGGCACCATCCGCTGCCTGAGCTCATACCCAGAAGGGGGAAAAGTCAGCCTCCACTAATCCCGGGTTAATACTGATAAATATTTGATAGGTTATTGTGCCAGTCACCACACTAAGTGCTTCACGGAGGTCATTTTTAATCCTCAGAGCGACCTATGAGGCAGGTACTTTTAGTATTGCCAGTTCTACAAATCAGAAAAGTAGGGCTCAGAATTGAGGAATTCGCCCCGAGATGGAGTGGAGAAAGGATTTGAACCCACCACTCTGAACCAAGCAGCGCGGTGTGCACACCCGAGGTGCAGGCACTTGCTCCGATTCCCACTGGCCTGGTGTCCAAGGTCTGGAGCCTGTTCCCAGGGACCAGGAGTGGGGGCCGGCGGCCCTCCTAGCGCCAGACCTCTGGGCTCAGACACTCGAAGCTGCATATTAGCTGGCTTGCTGGCTAGGGAGAGGTCTCCCTGCGAGCAGGCGGCCCTGGACGCTTCTCCAGCCCACCCAGAAGGTGGAGGGCAGGGTATAGCTCAAGCCCCTGGAAGTGCTGCATCCATCGGTTCCCTGCTTTAGGACCTTGGACAAGTCATTTCACTTTGTGGGCCTCAAGTTTCATGGCGCTCATTTGAGAGGGGAAGAGCAGCATCTGTCTCAGGGATTTAACCATGTGCAAGGGAAATGCTTTGTTCATCCACGGGAAGTTCAGTATCATGATTAATGTTAACTCCATGGCAGGCACCTCAGAAGGCAGAACCTAGGGTGTGGCAGTACCCTCTTCTTTTTAAAGAGAAAGCTAAAAAGGACGCAGATGGGGGGACAGGGAGCAGCCCTGAGCAAATGCCCTTGGTGGGTTGGGGGGCTCTACATGGCTCCACCCCACCTCCCAGCAGTGTTTATCTTCAAGGCAGCTTCCAGTCAATCCCGTCACCTGGGCACATTCTAACATTCTTCTCCAGGACTGTGGGCTGCCACCTGGGCCCTACAGGAAGGTTTAAGGTGGGGGAGGGCTGCCGAGCTGGAATCTGCAAAAGCAGAGGGAACAGTGCCTGGGCAGACAGACCCTGCGTGGCGCTCAGCCTGGTAACGCTGGGCTGTGCAGGAAAGAGACAGGAGCGAAAAGAGGGAGCTGAATGTGGAACATCAGGAACTTAAACTCAGGCAGGTTATCTCACCTCTCTGAGCCTGTTTCCTCCTCTGCAAAAGGCTTACATGAACAGGGCCATAGACAAGAGCTGTTTCAAGAAGCAGAAATAATAACAATGGTGGACACTTAGGGAGGGTTGACAACACTCCTGGCACTGTTCTCTGATCTTCATAGCCATAGCAGGGAGTTTCCCAGCCCCCAGTCCTACTGGGGTCGCTTGCCAGCAGTCTGACAGTTTGTGGGAGTTGGGAGTGAGGAGGTTTTTACTCTGAGCCCATCCATGTGCTTGTAGGAAAGCCGTAAAAGGTAGCTAATGTTACCTATGTGACCGCTGCTGGTGGGAGTATTATTGTTGTTATTGTTATCAGCAGTATTCTTCTATTATTATTGCTGCTCACGCCTCCCTGAGAGGTAGTCATCAATAACTTTTCTTTAAGGAAAAGGAAACAGGCTCAGAGAGGGAGAGTGACTTGCCTGAAGTCATACAGTGGGTCTGGGACAGAGTGAAGAGATTAGAAACCATGCAAATCCAAAGGCCAGACATTCTCACCCACACCAGAAGGAAAAGGAGAAAATGAAGAGTGTGGGACATTGCACCAACGCAGGGTGGGGAGAGGGACACCATGGGCTGGCAGAGGTAAGACTGGGCAGCTGATTTATTTACATTCCAGTGTGTACACTGATTGGCCAGATCTTTATCTAAACATGATAACAATGACGTGAGACTTCGGGGATTTGTTTACTGCAGCTAAAAATGATGCATTTGTGGGAGCGGAAAGCTGGGTCAGGGTACAGGATTTGTTTGCTACGGCTGTGTGTGTGTGTGGGGGTGGGGGGGGGGTAGGGGAGAGTGAAGAGGAGGCTGTTGGTGGTTCCAAGAGTATATCCTAAAACTCCAATGATTAAGAGAACTAGTCTTGTTTGGGGACCAAATTTTTTCCCCGAAAATTGATTGATGGTTAAATAATGCTTGGTTTTGCCCCCAAGTGAGAAAAGGAGGCACCTGGGAATCCTGCTCCCTGAGCTCTGCTCAGTGGAGGAGAGGTTCAGAGCCTTCCTCGTTGTGCTTAATAACCACCCCTCATACACACCCTCAGGCCCAGCGCAAGAACATTTACTGCACGCCCCTCTGTGCTGAGGGCTCTGTAAGCCCTTTCCTTCCATCATTTCTCTAATCCTTACTGCAGGCCCATAAAGTCTGCACCGTTATTATCTCCTTTTATAGGTGAGAAAACTGCTGCTCCCCGAGGCTAACAGACTGGCTCCAGGTTACAAGACTACGAAAGTGGCCCTGAATTAATGCTGTAGCCCTAGACACAGGCAGGAGATGTGATTATAGAGAAAGCCACGTCTTCCCAGACCCCCACCCCAAACCCAGCCCCCCCACTCTGTGGGCTCTCCCTGCCCAGGAGGGTGTCACAGGTGCCAACTCTTACACACACATGCTCCTGAGGTTTGTGTACATCCATTCACAGACATGCTTCCTGGTTGCGGGTTGTGGGAAGTGTAAAACACTCATAGGTGCGCACATCTGTGCTCAGTCGGTGTGTGTGGGGGGTGGGGGTACAATATGTACACACACATACACACAGACACCCCCCTCCCTACTGTAGTAATGGGAAGAGGGGCATGTGGAGTTTTTAAAAGTAAATTGCAGAATCATTTCACTGTGGTTTTATTACTTTCAAGAACACACACAGTCATTACAACGCTGGTAATAAAGATCTATTCCCTCTTCTCTGCAGCTTAGACAGGTCCTTATGGGCCCACTTTGGACAAGACTAATTGTAATGATCCCATAAATTGCCTGCATGGGTGTAGTGCATCTGATACTCATGAAAGCTAGTTTTCATCTTGGATCATATAAACATTTCTCTCCAATCTCATGTAACGACCAGTAATTCACACTTTTGTGGAGAAAAGCGGAGGGAGGGGCTTCAGAACAGGTGTTGGGCCCAGCCCTCCTGTTTTGGCCACACTCTCTGAAAAGAGCAGAGCCCTGATGGGAGTCTACGTGTAAGGGGCGTCCTGAGTGCCTTCTTCCCAGGCCTCTCTGCGTGTGCACACTGATGTGTTCACACAGGAAAGCACCTGCCTTCTCATGCAAGGAGAAAGTAAGTCCATAGAAACATGCATGCCGGGTCTGCATGCCTCTGTTGGAAACCCGTATTTGTCAGAAGGTGACAGTTGCCACCAACCTCAGAAATGTGGTTGCAGATACGGGGGGAAAGGAACAGAGATTGGCTGGCAGCCTACTATGTAGCTGGAGAGCCTGACTCGCCGGGGAGAAGGCCAGACCCTGTCTCCTCTCCAGAGGCCAGTGGCTCAGTGTCCTCTCTGGCCCCCTACCCAGCAGCTAGGAAGAGGGAAGAGATTCTAGTGGGCGGGGAACACAACTAGACTGTCTCTGCTGGCTGGTGTGAGAGCTGGGGACTTTGCTCTCCTCTCCCAAATTTGGTCCCTGCATGTTAAGGCAGCCTGAGAAACACTTCCCCAGTCGGAGTGATCTCAAGACTAAACAGCGCCCCCCCCCCCCCGCCCCCGCCTTTAAAGTGGGACTGGCAAGAAAGAGAAGGGAAGGCCAGGTCAGTCTGCTCTTGCCTGTGTGTGTAGTGGGGGAAGGGCTGGCCCTGGCCAGGGAGCCCCCATCTGTGTCCTCAAGGGATGCCCAGGGCCCTGTGGTCCCCTCCACTCCTCTGTGATCCTCTGGGGACGGCCACAATAGAAGGAAACGGAGGCTCTGCTGGATCTGCCTGGAGAGGGGATTTCCACAGGGAGGGTGGCCAAGTCTGCCACCTGGAGCCCCACAGGTCCCGTCAGGGTCCACAGCTGAGGCTGCTGGAGGTTGGGGGCCAGGGAGGTGGGAGAGGTCCTACAGGTTGGAGCAGGGTGCAGAGGGGCATCCCTGTCACACACCCAAGGTGCTTGGACATTTTTATGAGCAGCTCCCAAGACAGAGTAGGCCCTGGGGTGGTGTGGGGGAGAGGGGTCTGGGACTCAGGAGTGGGGCTGGGTTGTACTAGTGAGATCTCGCCTTGTACAGGCCTCCAGTGCAAGGGAGGGGGGATTCCCTCCATACCAAACACCAGCAGGGCCCAGGGACAAAAAAATATGAGAGCTTCAGAGTAGAGGAGTGAGAAAGGAGGGAGACAGAAATACAATAAGGTGGGAGAAGAGAGGAGGGAGTGAAAAAATAAGGCAGAGTGAAACAGGTGGGGAGGAATGGGGACCTAGTGAGAAAGGAGGCCAGGGAGAGGAGGAGGAGGTGGTGAAGGAGAATGGAGGGGCCTGAGGTGGCGGGGAGAGAGAGTGAGGAAAAGGGGGGGATGAGGAAGAGATGAGGTGGGGGAGCCAGAGATGGGCCCAGTGAAAGAGGAAGGGGCCACAGGAGAAAGAGACTGACTGACAAGGGGAAGAGAAGGGACTGCCCAAGGGACTGTTTGGGGTCCCGGACTGTCCGAGGTTCTCTGGGGTCTCTGGGTACCGGGAGCCACCAAAGGTAAGGTCTTTCTCCCCCGTAGGCGGGAGTCCGGAGAGGCCGAGTGGAGTCGGAGAACCTTCAGGCAAGTTCAAGGACAGAAGCCCGGCGGCATCTTCGCGGGCTCCAGGTTAGGGTCCGGCTCTGGCGGCCGCTGGAGAGAGAGGCGCCCGGGAGAAGCCGGGCGGACCAAGTGCGTGGGCTCGGAGACGCGCCCTGGCTGGCACCGCGGAGTGCAGCCTGGCAACGTCACAGTCCCGCAGCCTCAAGGCCCCAGTCCTTGATCTCCGACCTGGCACCGCGGCGTCTCTGCGCAATGTGGAGGCTCCCAGTGCTGGCCTGGACCCCGCTTCCCAGGTTTGTCCGCCTTCTGCCGCAGTAGCTGGGCGCCCCGGGGGCTTGGTCTTCCCACGTCAGGTGCCTAGCCTGTGCCGACTACGGCCAGCAATCCATAGCACTTCCCTCACCCCCCGCCCCCCCCCAAAAAAAAATCCCCGAGGGATCAGGCAAGTTGGGACTGTCGCCAAGGCAGTGGTCATTGTTGGGTGCCCCCCCCCCCCCGGAGCTCCAGAGAATCAAGGGCAAATTGTCGGCTGGGTCCCAAGACCCGGGGGGTCGCCCAGGGACCAGCAAAGGTCCCGCTGCACCTTGGGAACCGCTCTTCCCCATCGGGGACCAAAGACCGGGAATCCCAGGCTGAACACTGCGAAAATGAGACAAGGTGTTGCTTTAAAGAGAGAAGAATGCGGCAAAAGTTTCTTTCCAAGTGCGAACGGTCTATTTCGTTCCCAAGCGCTTTGAAGTTATTTGCTCTAATTTGACTCTCACGGAGATTTGAGAAAAGATTTCTATGTCAGTGGCCAAAGTGCCAGGGCTTGGGGTGGAAAGCAGACGGGGCTGAGAAGATCGCTGTAGGAAGAGTCACAAAGAATCTCTGCTTCTTGGAACTTGATGGCCACATCCCCCCACCTCCCACCCGCACCGCTCAGAGATCTGCAGCGAGCTCTGGTTTACGTGAATTTATTCGCCAAAGACTGCAGCTGCAGTTCTGAAGTCAGGCTATATTTTAAAAAGTCTGTAGACATTGAAGTCTTGCTACAGGAAGTTAAACTCACACTAAAAAAAAGTTAAGGAATGCATCCAGAATTCCAATTTAATCCCCAAGTTAAAAAACTTCACTGCACTCCCAAATAGTACAAATAAAACGTCTGTGTTTAGGCATCCTTTCTGTAGGCGATTTTTTTTTGTTTGAAAAAATAGGCATTGATTTTCATTAGACAAAGTTAGCCTTTCTAACTGGTGTGTTTTATGGGCAGAATAGAACTTGTTTTGGTGACGAAAGCTGTATTTACATTGTTATCTTAAGATGTTTTGGAGTGGAGCAGATACACATAGATGTGGACAGTCCTCTCCCCGAGAAATCGAAACTCACTTCCTCCGCAAGGGCCTGTAATTTACAAAGATTTACAGGATTACTGGACCTGGACTGGTTTTCTCCCAGGGAAAGGACGTGGTGGCTTCTTTAGAAAACTCAATTCCAGACACAAAATGGAAAAATATGGCATTTACACAAATACATGCAAAACAAGCTAAAATGACATTTCAAAATCTCTTACAAAATTACCAAACTGAGGAAATATTTCCTCTGACAGAATTAGATCAGTTCAGTGCTTTCTGGGACTGACCTACCAAGTTGATGTTTCTTAAAAAGTAGAAAATGTATTCAACCTTCTCACAAAACACTATTGCCTCTAGATTGATCAAAAAATTTGAATAGCTTCCTAACATCCCTCCACTAAAAATCAAACCAAAACACATGCACCCATACACACCACCAACAAAATAACAAAAGCCTATTTAGTGCTGCCGCTAAAGAGGAAACTTTTTCCTTTTATTTATTTACTTATTTATTTAAGAGCCATTAAAAATAAAATTTCTAGGAAAGCGGTAAAAAAATTTTTAAATTCTATGAAATATATTCTGCTGAAAGGTTATCATGTGGTTTTGGCTAGCTGTGAGTTCATCACAGGACGGTTTTTTTATGCTTTAATAGAAATATCACTTCTGACTTTGGTGCTACATTGAGATTAGAAAGCCGCAATAACTTTCAACCTTTTTGTGGGTTTGGTTACAGAATTAACTGGTTATTTGAATAGTTCGAAGGTAACAACAAAAACAGTGGCATATATAACTAAAATGATCGATGATCTGCCTATATTCATATGGATATTAATGAGGCAATTTTTGTGTAGACAATAATAACTTATGGGAACACTTTAAAGTTTTCAAAGAAGCATCACATTTTTATTTGAGAACATATTTATTTTCATGGTTAGCACGTGACTTTTCTCCAAAAAAGATACAGGGTTTTTTTTTTATCTCTTATGAACCATATAGCACTTTCCCCTCCTAGAATTTGCCATCATTTTACTATGATCTTTAATCGCATATGGGAGGAAGGGGACTTACACAGCTGCATAATGTGACAAGCTGACATTCACAGGCAGATACTACCCTGACCTACACTCGATTAAAATAAAACCAAACGCTTCCATGGGTGCAGTGATATTTACTTTATCTGACAGTAATTAGCTAAACTGTCTGGAACGAAAACCTATTATTAGTTGAGCACAGCTCCAGGATTTTAAAGATCCTCGTTTCAGACAAGAGAATGCAAATGCCCCAGAACACAATCGTAACTGGATACTCCCTGGAAACAGATTCCACATTCTGATAAGTGACTCCGGAGAACCCACGGTGGCTGTAAGGTAACTGGTGCTCTGGGGTTTTCCTCCTGGGCAGGGGTGCGCAGCTGGTGGCTACACTCTCTCCAGTCTAGGGGAGGGCTGGCTGCCGGCTGGTACAAAAAGGCAGGCCACTTATTTAGATGAGATCGGCCTGGTGAGGATCCCGGCTGGGAAATTCAACTTTCAGGGAACCAGACGCACCAAAAGCAGGGGAGGGCAGCCAGAGATGGCTGGAGCCCCTGCTTTAGACCAGATATCAGGTAGAAGTCTCCCCCGCCTCCCGTTCCCCTCCCCACCCCACCCCCGCCCTCGCCGCCATAGATCAGCCCGGCGCGGGGCTGGGTATGAGAAGAGCGAAGGGGAACAGGGCGCAGAAACCGCCTGCTAAGCCCCAGCACCTGGGCTCCCCGCTCCGGATCCTCACCAGCCTTCAGCCCATCGACTCTGAACTCGTCCCCAGGCGGCCCGCTGAGGAGCAACACGGTCAGGGGACGCAGGAGATAACCCACTCAGGCCTGGCCCACGGGTATCTGGGTGGGTATTGGTGGCAGCGGGTGGGGAGGAGACAGCCTTCTACGTGCGCAGGGAGGAGGCAACCGGACAGACTCCAGAGGGTGCGTGGCCATACCTTGTCGTTCCCTGTGCCCAGCCGCGGGATCTAAGATGGGGGTCTCAGAGGTGAACTTGGGGAAAGCTTAGGAGCGAGGTGCTGCCGAGAAGCCAGAGAACGTAGCAAGGGAAAATGCAGGCTTCGGTTGGAAATTCGAGAGATAGTGTCGGTAGCTTTTGTCTTTTTTCTGTTTTCTAAATCTTGGAATTACGTAAGGAAAGCACCCAGAGAAGCGTAAAAAAAAAAATATGAGGACCAGAGGGGAGCCAAACATTCCCCCGCGAGGCGTCTAGCCCTGGAGATGGGGGCGGAGGAGTGAAGCTGGAGCGCAGCTTCCTTCGCCTTCATCTGCCTGACTCCACAACGCACACGCTCAAGGACTCGCAGCCGGCCGTGCCGTGCACTCACCCCCACCTCTTTCTCGATCTTTGCGCCCAAGCTTTCTCGATCTGCCGCAAAACCAGGCGCATCCTCCTTTCAGCAACACCACGGCCTGGTGTGGAGACGCCGGCCCGCCTGGGGCGTCAATAGTCTGAGAATTCAGAGCTGAAAGGCACGGGGTGCCCCAGTAGCTGGGGAGCGGTCTTCCTGGCGCAAGGCCCTGCCCACAAAGCGTCCCCCCACTGCCCACGGGCCACTGGCACCTAAGAACTCCCCAGCGCACGTGGCCCGCGCGGCCGCGTCCCAGCTCCCCGAGCTCCCCAGGAGCTGACTCCCCCACCATTTCCGCTCCCTCTTGAACCGCCCCGCCTCTCCCCACCTCCCGACCGGCTGTTCTTTCTCTCCCCAGTCTTGGACACCCACTCCTCCTGCTGTTGCGGGGGAGTGAGGAGAGAAGGGGGGGGGGCTGGCAGCTCTCCACCCTCATTCCCCACTCCCATTCCATGTCTGCCACCGCCCAGGGACGTTGTCCACAGTTCCTGCGCGGTCCACCCCGCTCCTTCCAGCGGAAGCCGGTCTCCCCCAATTCCACCATCTCGACTGCCAAAAAAAAAAAAAAAAAAAAAATGCTTAGGGCAGCTAAGGCCGGATGGAGCATCAAGGTTGGTTGGGAACAGATCTCCGTTCTTTCAAGGCCAGCGCTATGCAGGGTCTTTAGCTGCGCCGCGTTCCTCATGGGGCTGGGCGTAATGGCAGGCGAGCGCCTATTGTGCGGGAAGATGATCCCTACCAGCGTGGAGTGTCCTGTATCTCAGGAGACCCCCACAGATTCGCCTAGAATACACGAAGGGGGCCGCACGAGGGCGCCAGAAGGTGTGTGGGTTGGGAAAATTAGAGGCCTCCAAGGGTCAAGGCCTAGAAACTGGCCCCCAATTTCAATAGGCGGAAAGGACAGTCTCCACGGCTGGTTTTTTCACCTCCCTCCTGAGGACAGATTCTTCATCAAGACTGTTTGAAGCCACCGTGTGCGCAGTGCTCCAGCTTTGTCCTACCAGTGCAGTCAACAAACACTGCTTGACCTCTAATGTTGAATAGCAGTAATTGACATGTATTTGAGCACTTAACATGTGTGGGGCCTTCCCCTGGCTCCTGGCATGTTTTGCCTCATTTATCCCTGGCAACAACCCTGAAGAAGGTATTATTGTCTCCTTTTTGTAGACAAAGAAACTGAGGCTTAGAAACGCCCAAGGCCACACACTGACTAGGCTAGGATTCAAACCAAGAGTTGTGAGAAAACAAAGTTCAATAATAACTCCATCGTACTGTCTCTCACACACCTGCTTAGTGCAGATGCTGCAAGACAAATACAAGGGCAAATGCCACTGGGACCCTGCCTTGGGGGGCTCATAGTCTACCTGGGTGGGGCAAGTAGGCAATATAGCTATAGTGGGAAGTAATAAGTGACCGAATGTCCTTTACTAACACACGCTGCAAGTTCAGATTCCAGAGAGATGAGCTCCGGCCAGGCGACCAGGGGGAGCACACTTTCTTGGAGGAAGTGGTATTTGAGCAGAACCTTGGAGAACACTTTTGACTCATGGAGACAAGCGTGGGAGCGCGGGGAAGGCGTTCCAATGGGAGGGAGCAGCTTGAGCAAAGTCAATGAGACGGGAACGGACACGTCGATCATCTATAGGTATATAAAACATTCTGCCTCCTTGGGGATCTAATGCCCGGTATTTCTAAGCAAGGAAGCTCTCCTGCCCCGCAGCAGCTGGAAAAATCATGCTCCTGGGCCATCCATCCTTCCTAGCGTTGGTCTGCCGACAGGAAACCTCCCAGAACTGGCGCTGGCCGGGAAGGTGCGGCCAGAAGGGGCGGGAAGTGGTGTTCGGGCACCCAAGGCGGTGCAGACTCACCAGCAGCGACTCAGACTTGGAGACTCTCTCCTAGTCCTTGTCTATTTCTGGTCGGGTCACTACTCCCCACGCAGTGGAAGTGGGGGGCGTGGTCCGCATGAGCTGGAACCAATGGGAACGGAGGCTGAGGCGAGAGCCCCGCCCCTGGCATGACGCACGAACCTCAGACACAGGCTTCACCACCGAGGGCCCAGACCCTGCAGTGGCTGTAACAAAACCCAGACTCCCAGGTCCCGGCCAATGGAGCCGATTTAGACTGGAGCAGGACCGCGTCTGTCAAAAGCCCCACTCGGCAGCCGCGGTGGAGTTCAGAAGGAGAGCTGGAGCGCTGCGCTGCCTCCCCGCCCCCGCCGGGATTTATTGAGTATTTGGGCTGGAAAATTAAGTGGCCCTGATGATGTTACCAAGCCCGGTCACTTCCACCCCTTTCTCAGTCAAAGACATCTTGAACCTGGAGCAGCAGCAGCAGCAGCAGCACTTCCACGGCGCTCATTTGCAAGCGGACTTGGAGCACCACTTCCACTCAGCGCCCTGCATGCTGGCCACCGCCGATGGGACGCAATTTTCTGACGGAGGGGAAGAAGATGAGGAAGAAGACGGGGAGAAATTGTCCTACTTGAACTCACTAGCCACGGCCGACGGCCACGGGGATTCTGGGCTCTGTCCGCAGAGCTATGTCCACGCGGTCCTGCGAGACTCATGCGGCGGGCCTAAGGAACATGAAGAGGACTCCGAGGTCGTGAGGGACCGGAGCCAAAGTGAGTAGAGGGGGGAAGGAAACGCACCCGCACATCTGGAGCAATGGCGGAGCGCCCCCAGATATCCCCCAAAACCTGCCCCTTTAGCCCTTGGCTGGGGTCATGCCTCACCCTGGTCCAGGACAACTCCTGGTCCAAGAGCAGGTGCCTGGGGTGGAGGGAGAAGGACCAGGTGACCCCGACAACTCCTCCTCCCAGAGAGGGGTCCATGCAGCCCCTAAGGGAAGGGAAGGTCGGTGTTGCCGCCCTAATGTAGATAAGCAATGGGCCCAGCCACTGAGTCCGGGCAAACTCACTGTATTTTTGCTCTTTCCAAGAGCTAAAGGGGCAAGGGCTTGAATCTTTCCCACCTTCCCTCTAGCATGAGACCAGTTCTCTGATGCCAGAGCAGTGGTCCCTCTTTTCAGAAAAAAAAGGGGGCTCCAAGCAGGTTGTGTCCAGCATCCAGGAGACACAGGAAGTTTGCTAGAGACCAGCTGAGTGATTTCCTCTTTACTTGGAGCTCAGCATCCTCGAACCCACAGCACCCGGCAGAGAGAGGTTGCGTGGGAACACAGTCTGTTCCGCAGAGCACTCACACCCCTGAGGCGCCGGCCTTTTTTTTAAAGAATTCTTAACGTTTTGCTTTGTGTCCCAGGCAGTGCTGCTTCCGGCCGAAGGAAAACCGCGCCAGACTTAGTCTCGGATCCTGGCGCTCCCATCGGATGGGAGGTGACTTGGGCAGGGAACTCAGATAACTGAATACAACCTCCAAGGAGGTGTTTGTGTCTGAGGGGAGACAGTGGAATCCCTTTCCCCAAGAGGAAATTTGATCTGGCCAAAGCCGAGGCCTGCCTCCCCTCTGACAGCTCCCCTGGGCCTAAAATCGAAGTGAAGCTGTCTATATCAGTCAAATTTCCTTTCTCTCTAAGGCAGCACAGACATCATCACACAGGCATTTAGCCGTGAGCATGTAGTGCTTTAGGAGCACAAATTAGTCGCTGGGCAATGCACGAGCGTTACACTTTCTATCAGAAAGATGTCCGTGCAACTCTCGCATACCGGCTCACACCAGATACCAACACGCCTCACACCTTCCGCTATCTGTGACGGCGTGGAAGGCAAACGAGTTTGCAAATACTGTAGTTATTATGTAGTTGCAAACGTGCATCCTGAAAATAGTCATTAGCACTCTGAGCCGCACATGTAATACGGGGTAATCTCCTCTCTCGCAGATGCTCAAGTTCTAAATAAACGCCGCGCACTAACTATAACTACCCCTCCCCGTGGAACGTGCCTCGAGGGCGTTCTAGCTGTACTTGGACAGAGCCACAAACTTTCCAAAAACTCTAGACATTTACTACCGCACGCTCCGTGCAGCTACCCACAAGGGCACGGTGGTCCGGGGTCGGAGCTGCCGTGAGGTCTGGCCCATCTAAGGGACGCTGATGTTTTGCTTCTTCCGCAGAAAGCTGCCCGCTGAAGAAGCCTCTGGAGGCGACGGGAGACTGTAAGGCGGCCGAGGACGGCGAGAGGCCGAAGCCACGCAGCCGCCGGAAGCCCCGGGTCCTCTTCTCGCAAGCCCAGGTCTTCGAGCTGGAGCGCAGGTTCAAGCAGCAGCGGTACCTGTCGGCGCCGGAGCGCGAGCACCTCGCCAGCAGCCTGAAGCTCACGTCCACGCAGGTGAAGATCTGGTTCCAGAATCGCAGGTACAAGTGCAAGAGGCAGCGGCAGGACAAGTCCCTGGAGCTGGGCGCGCACGCGCCCCCGCCGCCGCCGCGCCGCGTGGCCGTGCCGGTGCTGGTGCGGGACGGGAAGCCGTGCGTCACGCCCGGCGCCCAAGCCTACGGGGCGCCCTACAGCGTGAGCGCGGGCGCCTACTCCTACAACGGCTTCCCCGCCTACGGCTATGGAAATTCTGCTGCGGCCGCCGCCGCCGCCGCCGCCGCCGCCGCCGCCGCTGCGGCCTACAGCGGTAGCTACGGCTGTGCGTACCCCGCCGGCGGCGGCGGCGGAGGGGGCGGCGGGGCCCCTGCGGCGGCCGCGGCTTTGCAGCCCGCCTGCAGCGCGGCCGGAGGCGGCCCCTTTGTGAACGTGAGCAACCTGGGCGGCTTCGGCGGCGGCGGCGGCGGCGCTCAGCCGTTGCATCAGGGTGCGGCGGCCGGGGCAGCTTGCGCGCAGGGCACCTTGCAGGGCATCCGGGCCTGGTAGGGTCAAGGCGGCGGGCGCCCCACCACAGCCTGGCGCCGCGGGACTGAGTGCGAGAAAGGCTGGATCCAAGGGCCAAGTCCCCTTGTTAAAAAAACAAAAAATAACAAAACTCGTCTTGCTCACTAGAGAGCCCTGAGCGCAGCTCACATTCGGCTTGAGGAAGGAGTCTCAGGGGCGAGGAGGATGCCCAGGGCCGGTGCGGAGACCGACTCCGAGGCAGAAAGGCCGGCTGGTGCCCGGGGGGGGGACGGTGGCCCCGACCTGGCCCCGAACGGAGTGCGAGAGGCTGGGAATCTGGCTGCCGCTCGGTTCTCCCCGAGCGAGAAGGCTTCTCGCCCTCGGCCTTCCCAAGACCTCCTCACAGCGTTGGCGGAGAACCCAAAGACACACACACAAAATAGCATGAAGGAGAGACAAATGGGCGTCGTGGCTTGAGAAATCCCCAAGCCCCACGGACCTTTGGCCCCCTTTGCGGGCCCGGAGCGCCACACTATACTCGATTTTCCTTTTTCCAACCGCCTGCCCTCAGCAGAGATCCTCGGCCTGGATCTCCGGATTGTCCGGGGGTAGAACTCTTCAAGAAAAACCAGCGAAGCGAGATAAACAATCTGGGGGCTGAACAAATCCGGGACCTGGTGGCCCGTGGAAGGTGTCACCGGGTTCCTTTCTGTTTCGTATTCTGTATTCAGCACATATAATATATATATAAAACTATATCCACATGCCGTGTACACACCCGCTGCCATACACTACAGGAGTCAATAAACAAGGTGCAATATTTCCAAACCATGAGCCGGCTACAGACTCTGTTTAGCCCCCTACCCACACCCCCGTGCGGAGGGATCCTTTAAACCCGGCGGGCAGGGGAGGACCAGGTGAGTAAGGGAGAGCAGTATTCCTTGGGCGATCGCAGCCTGTTGGGCCCTGCGCCAGTCCCCAGGCTGCAAGTCTGGGCTCCTCATGGCTTTGTTCGTCAATTTCTTTTTGCTCTAGTGGGGAGAATAGGTCGGAGCATCCCGGCCTTTTGAGGTCCGGGGCTTTGTAATCCCCGCCCCCACAATTTTTACCCAGATGTTTGGGCTAGTGCCTGAGTCTGCCCTGGATCAAGGCTTAGACTCTGCCCCACCTGGAGGGTCGCCCGGGAAAAGGAAACGTCCCCAGGCCCAGCCGCAGGCGGCGCGAAGGTAGCTCCTTCTTTGGCCGCCGGGGCTTACAACGCGCCCGGGAGCGCTGCGCCCCGCCGCGGCCGCGTTCTCCCCCTCGGCCGCCCTCCCTTCTCCCCCGGCGGCCGCGGCTTTATGCCGCTCCTTGTCACTTGCGGAGAATGCCTGCGCGAGGTCTGTGCTGCCACACGGCCGATTGTGAGCGTGCCAAGGCGGGTGAATGGGGAGGCCTCAGAGCGCCGCGCCATTGTGGGGCCGGGCCTCGCTGAAAGGCGGCTCCGGGCCGGGAAGGTGCGGAAAGAATGGCTTTTTATTGGAGTCCCGAACAAAAGGTGTGGTAGGAAGGCGAAGTCCCCTGCGCGAACAAAAACCCCAGCATCGGGATTGACGTCCCCCCCTCCCCAACTCCCCATTGCTGCTTAGAGCGGGGGCTTTGTGCAGCAGTCTGCTCAACAGAGGGACGGAGAAATGCGCGGGGGGTTTTGTTCCCCACTTTTGTGCGCTGGGGGAGGGGGCGGCGTGGGGGGACGGAGGCTGGGCGGGCAGCAGGGAGGGCCGCGCTGATTAGGCCCGGCTGGCCGGGGCGCAGAGACGTTCAGCGGGAGTCGGCCGCCTGAATGCAGGGTCATTATTGCTACAAGTTTAGCAATTTCGCCCTTACAGGAGGGGGCGGGGGCCGCTGGGCTGCAGCGGGGCCGCCGGGCTAGGGCGCGGCAGCGACCACGGAGAGAAGGAAGAAAAAAGGTGGGGAGAAGGAGAGGGGAGGCCGGCGAGGGGATCCTCCCCAACCCGCCGCTGACCGCCCAGGCTGAGGCTCGGAGGCAACCAGAAGGGCCCAGCGGGAGGCTTGAGAGGCGGTGCCTGGGGAGCGAAGACCCTCCCTCCCCTGGCTTTTCTGGAGGCAGAAAGACCCGGGAACGCAGCGTGAGTGACTGCAGAGGCTGCCGGTCAGTTAGCTCTCGGCGGCCAGTTCCCTACTTTCTGAAAAGCCGACCTGGGCCTGGGACACCGCCTCCCACCACCGCGACGCCCCAAACCTCTCCCTAGGAGCCCTCTCTTCTGGAGCTAGTATCTTTCATGAGTTGCTTAGGGGGGAATTCTCGCTTCCTAATACGTTTCTCACTGCCTGCAGCTGCACACGACTCATTCCTCCACCCATCCATTCAACAGCATTTACTGAGCACCTATTAAAGTATGTTCACTTGCACTGTTCTGGATGCTGAGGACAGCGAGGAAAAAAAACACACACAGTGTCCGAGGGCGTATAGAGTTTATTTTCAGGGGTGTGTGTCAGGGAGGTAGACAACAACAACAAAATGTAAAATAGTAGGTAAATTCTAAAAAGGAACTAGAACCAAGTGCTGGAGAGAGGGTTCTTGTGGAGTAGGTGGTCAAGAAAGCCGTTTAAGCTGATGCCTGAACGACGAAAAGGAAGCCAATCCAAGCTGTGCTTTGCTGTTGCAGCCTCCCTGCCTCTGCTATTCCGAGTCTCCCCTCCACCTGGAATGCCCTGCACCCCATCTGTCTAGTGAACTTTTGCTTCTCCTTCAAGGCCAGGCTTCTTTCCTGAACCACCCAAGTGGAGGTCATCACTCCCTCATCTGTGCCACCAGAGTCTTAGGTACTTTCCAATATCACAGCACAGTGGCGTGCAAAGCTTTATTTGTCTCTCTCCCAACACGTGAGTTCCCAGTGAGGTGTGGAGGGGCAGGTTGGCATCTTTTTCCTTTGGGACAGATAACACAGTAGGAGATCATGGGGCCTGGCTCCTTTAGGGTGCTCCAGGGCCATAGAGCTGCGGGCCTTGGGTGCTGGCTGCAAGGGAGAAGTAGGGCAGACTCTCCGCTCACTTGGGCAGAGCCAGGACAGCTGACATCCTGGCAGGAGAGGTGCAACCCCACCGATCCCAGAGGAAGATCCAGCCTTCATTACCCCTCCCTCCAGATGCTGCCTGGGGACACGGCTTCTCTAGGGAGTTGTTGTCCTTTGCTCTACAGCTCAGAACCTGGTAATGACCTTGACACCAGTTCACAAACTTTAGGCGATGGGGAGGAGTCCAGGATAAGGAAGAGGAGGGTGGGGGCAGCATAGGGGGTGGAAAGCTGGGATGGATAGGATAAACCCCTGGCCCTACATTTGGGAACCAGTTTGACTTCCCCTTCATTCACTAGGTGAGGAGTATGGTAGGTGATGAAGATGATGCCCGCACCCCGGGGCATCATCTTCTAAGGTGGGATTTCAATGCCTGCACACCAGGCCTTCCAAGGATCTGAGAGCAGACGCCCTGGTTCCGCTGGGTGTTTCCTAAGTAAGCAACTTTTCCTCCAACCTCATCCGTATTCTGTTGGCTGTGGCCCCTCAGGGCTCCCAGCCCCAGATACCTACCTTCCTGGTCTTGCTTCCTTCTAGCCCACGTTCACCTTCCTTCATTCTGTATCGCCTCCTGTTCTGGAAAGGAGGTGTGTGACCCTCACAGAGGAAACAGCCGTTCCATGGGCTGGCTTCCCTACCGTTTGCATGTCTTGAGATACTGAAAGCCAGCCTGGACCAGCCCTTCCCCACTGGATACCCCTCCCTAGGGCCTGCAGTCTCTGAGTGTAAATAGCTCCCATCTCTTTGCTGAAAGACTTCTGTACTGCTCCTTGCTGGGGCTCCAGGGCCCTGACCATTGGAGGGCGAGAACCCTTGACCAATGCAGCTACCTCTCCCTAGGCTCCCTCTGCAAGGGGAAAGACTCTCCCAGGCCCAAACTGCTGCTTCGCTGGATTGTCCTGTACGCCAGGATGAATTGCAAAACCCAGGCAGGCCTTCTAATGAGCCATGAGATTTTGAACAGGCGAAGTAAATTGTCCCTTTGGGCTCTGGTTTCTGAGCTCTCAGATAGAGAAAAGGATGGACGATATGATTTCAGAGATTACTTTTGGCTCAGGCCTTTCTTGCTTCCCTGAATGGGTGGCTAATCCCTCCCCACCCAGTGACTGTGCCACACCGAGTTTAAGGACTGAATAGGCGCCAAGGGTGGAGGAGGTGGCATAGATTCTAGAAGGCCAGCTTTTTTTTTTTTTTTTTCCCCTTCAGAGCCCAATCTCGAGGGGTTAAGAGGCTGGACTCTGGAGTGATGCTGCCTCCATTCTAACCTCAGCACCACCACAAACGGCGGTAGAGACCTTGGTAAGTTAGGAGCACTCTGAACCGCAGTTTCCTCCTCTGTGAAATGGGTATGCTTACAGCACCTCTCTCATAGGTTTTTAAAAATGCACACATTTTAAGCGTACAGCTCAAAGAATGCTTAGATAAGTAAACACTCATGTACAAATCACCTTGGCTTTGAAAATCAAATGAGATGATCCATGTAAAAGCAGCGTATCCAGCTGGTACGCATCAGGCATTGCATCAATGTTACAGGCCTGGCCTGTTGTACTGAGAAGTCCGGGACTCTATTCTGCCCGCGAGGCACCTCCAGGCCGGGGTTTGGGGGGCGGCAGGCGGGAGGATTCAGAACCCCAACACTGCAGGCGCGCATCACTGTTGAGGCGGGTCAGAGTCCCTGCGGGCAAGCCAGGGGCAGGTGCTTCCTCGCCGGGTTTGTGGAAGCCGATGAAGGGCCGGCCAGGTGAAAGGAGGTTTCAGGAGAACCTCGGGTCCCCTCCACCGCGATTCTGCAGGCAGGAAAGGTGCGGGAGGGGAAACGCAGCCCCTCCCGGCGGGGCTTCTCCCGGCCCCGCTCCGGGTTCCCTGGCGCCGCCACAGCGCACTGCGGCCGCGCTCTCCCCGGGGTGGGGCCGGGTGGGGCCCGGGGGCGGGTCTTCCCCGGCCAAGGGCTCTGGCAGGAGGCGGGTGGGTTCAAAGCCTCGGTCGCAGCCTTCTCCCCCTTCCCTGCAGAGTTCAGGGCCCCACGAGGGAACTCTCCCAAGTGGACCGGGCCCTGGACGGACGGCGGATTCCCCGAGACCAGAGGGGTTCGCCGAGGGGGACGGAGCCTGGAACCGGCGGGAGCGGCGCAGGTGACGCGGGGCCGGGCGCCGCCTCCGGACCGGCCTGGGGCGGTCAGAGCCCGCGGGGCGGGGAGCCCACACCGGGATGGGAGCCCGGACTTGAAGAGCCAGCCGCCCTGACGGGCGCAATCCGGGCGCAGAGCCAGGCCCGGCGCGCGGCGAGGAGGCAGCACGTCCCGGGAGTGTGGGTGAGTCCACGGCCTCGCTGGAGCCCCGGGGAGGGGGCTGGGGAGGCCGCCGGGACGCACACCCACGGTCGCTGTATGGAAAGGTTTGCTTTGAAAACCTAGACTGCAGGTCACGTCCATCACAGCACCGTTTCTAAAGGGGCTTTTCGGAAATGTATTGAAGAAGCAGATGCAGAAAAGACGGAAGAGTATACAGCTCGCTGAATCTTCATGAAGTACACACTCCCCTGAGACCAGGTCCCAGGGGGAGAAACAGTCCGTTTCCAGCCCACAACGTCCCCTCTCGCTCCCTCGCGTCACCACCCCACCGCTCTCCTGGCAACCGCTATCCTGGCTTCTCACAGTAGCCAGGATAGGTGAGATTTGCCTGGTTTGGAACATAATGGAAACGGAGTCATATCAGATGTGCTCTTCTGTGCCTGGCGTTGGGCGCTGGGAGATTTATCTGTGTTGCTGCGTGACTTGTAGATCGTGCCCTTTCCTCACTTCACAGTATATTCCATTGTGTGACCACGCCACAATGATCTCGTCCATTCTGCTGTTGATGGGCACGTGGGTAGTTTCTAGTTCGGGTCTGTTGTGAATGGTGCTGCTACAGACATTCTAGAACAGTCTGCAGTAGAACTTTCCGCGTGGAAATGCGCTGTATCTGGGCCGTCCAGTGTGGCTCCTCTGCTAGTCATATGTGGCTCCCACCGGTCACATGTGGCTAATGTGACTGAGGAATTGGACTTTTAATTTCCTAAAATTATAAATAATTCAAATCTAAAGAGCCACATGTATTGGACAGCACAGTCCTGGTATGTATGTCTTTGGGTGACTGTAGCAAACATTTCTATTGACCTGCAATTGCTGTGCCATAGAGCACCAATATCAGCTTCAGTAGATCCTGCCAAGCAGTTTTCTAACATTGGCCATATCAGTTGACACTCCCACCTGCGGTAGCACCACATGCTCCACAATACTTAGTATTTTTATTTTATTTCGTTTTCATGTTAGCCACTCTGCTGAACGTGTAATTAAAAGAAGCCTTTGCTCACTTTTAAGTACAATTATGAAAATGGCCCCTTAGCCATTGTAAAGACGATGCTGATGATGGTTGGAGAGATTCTTGGGGACTGAGAGGTGTCATAGGGCTCTAAAGTTCACCACTTACCCCACCCCTGCAGTCCCGTCTCCCATCCTGTCAGCTTCTCCCCTAGGAACTGGGTTAGGGTTAGCAGCGCACAGGGAGGGGCCCTGTATTTAGAGGTGATCTCCCACAGCTCCTGTTACTCTATGTCTTCTGAAAATCAGCAGCACTCTTCTTTACTGTCACTTATTGGAATCTCCTGCCTGAGGAGATGGTGAGATTGCCTGGCAGGCTGCAGCCATGGCAGAGAAGCCAGGTTTTGTGCTGGTTTAATTTTAGTGTGTAACTTAGCTCTGCTTTGTATAAAATGGCATTAACAGCTGTTAGGTGTGCTGCCTCACTGGCTTGTTGTTGAGGAGCAAAGTAAAGGCAGCAGAGGACCTGCCTGCCGTGTGTGTGTGTGTGTGTGTGTGTGTGTGTGTGTGTGTGTGTTGCTCTGTAGACATTCTCTCTAATCCTCAGAATTACCCACGTGTGTTAGGTAATCCTTGTTTACACCTGTAGAAACTGAGGCTGAGAGATTAAGTCACTCCCCTCAAAGCCACATGGCTAGTAAACAGTTGCAGCAAGCCCGTTAGGGCTTTCCACCCAATGCCACTGAGAACATTTCTGACGTTTTCTACGTCCCTTCTCTGGGTAAACAGAGCCCTGGCTAGTGTAGATCTTAAAATTCTGGATCAAATGAGATGTCCTCTGCTAAGCCTCCCTTTGAACCCAAACTGATCTTTGATCACTTGTGTGCAGCCAATTAAGCGGGAAGTGTTTTTTATGTTGCAATACTACTGAAATCCACTTTGTGTGACATACAAGTTCTTGGAAAATTGTGTGTAAAGAACTTTTTGTTTGTGGGGAAGGAGAAAATTGAGTACATTTTTAGTTCATTCCTGAAATTTGTGGCTTTAAGTATCCCAAAGTGAATTATTTAGTAAAGTGGGGGATCCTTTTAAAATATGGATAATAACCAGCATTTGCTTTGTAAGTTTGGGGTTTTATGTAATAAACAAGGGTGAAGAGCAACTAAAATTATATACAAGATTTATCGAGATTTCCTCTTTCATTGAGAAGGGTTCTCATGTAAGTTTCACCTAGACCAGTGGCCGACAAACTGCGGCTTGTGAGCCACATGCAGCTCTTTGGCCCCTTGAGTGTGGCTCTTCCACAAAATACCACGTGCGGGTGCACACATACAGTGCAATTGAAACTTCGTGGCCCATGCGCAGAAAAAGTCGGTATTTTGTGGAAGAGCCACACTCAAGGGGCCAAAGAGCCGCATGTGGCTCGAGAGCCGCAGTTTGCCGACCACTGACCTAGACCATCTGGGAGGTCCACGAATTAGTTCCCTATGGATTCAGGCTTAGCTTGGGTGCATTTTAAAGTCCCTGATCACTTGGTGAGCACATTGTGGGAGGGGCTCAAGAATCAAATGGGTTATTAGATTAGATAAACTTTAAGGTCCGTTCCAGCCTTGGGGTTCTTTACATTAAATTGGTTCCATGCCTATAGATTTCATCTGTGCTGGAGAAAAGGGCCTTAGAAATCACCAAAGTTTAACTCTTTGCTGATACTAAAGCTTTTTGCAGCATCCTAGGCAAGTAACTGTCCCATATCTTCTGGACACCACCTCTGGGAGAACCACTCACCTCTCCATTCCATGGTGTGAGCAAGTTTTGCCTTATGTTCATGTGGAATCTGCCTCCTGTAACTTCCACCAGCTGGTCCTCCTATTCCCACAGATGTTTACTCCTTCTGTTTAGTTCCTCAAATATTTGAAGCCAGCCATTGATTCCTACGTAGATCTTCCCTTCTCCAGGCGAAACAGCCTCAGTTCTTTGACTGTCCTCCGCCTCCTGCCCCTTCTTTAGTGGGCGTTCTCAGCCTCCCCGTTTCTTCTGTGCCTGGGCTGTTCTGGTGTATCCCCCACAGGAGGTCCCCGCTTCCTAAACATTTGAACACTTCCATCGTTAAGTACTCTTCTAAGAAGGCTGCGGCCCACTGGAAGGCTCTCCCTCATGGATCCCATGCTCCTCAATTTATGTTTTTATTCTTAATTTTCAGAGGAATAAATATCCATTCTCTCTCAAAGTAACACCTCCCCTTAAAGCAGTGGTTCTCAACCTTGGCTGCACATTAGAATCACCTGGGAATCTTTTTAAAATCCTGATTTCTGGGCCTCATCCTCCGGAAATTCTGTTTCTTTGTTATGGGGTGGGGCCACAACATTAGTAACAAACAAACAGAATTTCCGGAGGATGAGGCCCAGAAATCAGGATTTTAAAAAAGATTCCCAGGTGATTCTAATGTGCAGCCAAGGTTGAGAACCACTGCCTTAAAGACTGGATAAAATTATTTTCTTCTAAAAACAATGCTGCTTATTTTGAGTTCTGAGGTTCCCCCCTCCCCACTCTACAATTTAATATTCTCTACTTTTCTTCTTTTCACCCTCAACATGTGGCAATCTCTCCGTATTATTTTGGGGGTCAGACTTTTGAATATTTGTCTTCATCATTGACTTTCCTTTCCCTCAGCCTGAATGATGCTTACCTCCCAAGTGGTGAATATTGATGCCAGTTGGAAGTTATCTTGCGGTCAGCTAGTTCATCTCTTTCCCTGATGCCTGATTCCCTTCTCCATCTTTCCCCAGGGGTTAAAGTCCTGCTGCTTCCCCTAATTATCTGAGATGCTATCTTTGAGATCAGATGGCTTCTCTTCAGGCTCCTGTTCTCTTCAGTATTTGGCATAATGCCTTTTTCCTGGAAAGTCTTATTGCAGTTTTGACACCCTGTACTATCCCAATCATTTTCTTTCTTTTAAAAATATTTTTATTTATTTCAAAGAGGAAGGAAGAGGGATAGAAACATTAATGATTAGAGAATCATTGACCGGCTGCCTCCTGCACGCCCCCTACTGGGGAATCAAGCTTGCAGCCTGGGCAAGTGCCCTTAACCAAATCGAACCTGGGACCGTTCAGTCTGTGGACTGATGCTCTATCCACTGAGCCAAACCGGCTAGGGTTCATTTCCTTTCTTAAAGAGTAGTTACTCCTCTTCCTTCTCCAGCCCCATTTAATACACCCCTCCAAGTCTCAGTGACTCTTTTACACTCTTGCTGTCCTAGAGTTTGTCATCACACACACAGTGTCAGCTATCACTTTTATACTAAGAGGCCAGAATCTACAGATTTAGCTCGGTCTCCCTCTAATGTCCTGTTTTCAAAAACCTAGGGGATAATTCTGCTTCTGCCTATACCACTGTCTTTTCAAGTTCATCACCATTCCCCCAAACTACTCACCTCTCAACTTCTGCCAACGGAATCACCTTTCCTTTTTCTCTTCCTTCTGGGTGGAACCAGTCAGTTAACAGAGGATGTCCCCGAGAGTCCCTCTTCACGTAGAGCAGAAGGAAGGAGAGAACTAACATGGACTGAACACCTAACACATTTCAGGCACTGGACTCTGCATTGCCTGACCAGTTTAATACTGGAACCATCCTGAAAAGTAAGTGCCATCATCTCCATTTTAGAGGTTAAGAAATCAAAATTTGAGAATATAAATATCTTGCTTAAGGACATTCAGTTCTTTTTTTTTTTTTTTTCTTAAATATTTTATTGGTTTTTTACAGAGAGGAATGGAGAGAGATAGAGAGTTAGAAACATCGATGAGAGAGAAACATCAATCAGCTGCCTCCTGCACATCTCCCACCGGGGATGTGCCCGCAACCCAGGTACATGCCCTTGACCGGAATCGAACCCGGGACCTTTCAGTCCGCAGGCTGACGCTCTATCCACTGAGCCAAACCGGTTTCGGCAGACATTCAGTTCTTAACTGACAGACTCTAGGGCAGTGGTTCTCAACCTTCCTAATGCCGCGACCCTTTAATACAGTTCCTCATGTTGTGGTGGCCCCCAACCATAAAATTATTTTCGTTGCTACTTCATAACTGTAATTTTGCTACTGTTATGAATCGTCATGTAAATATCTGATATGCAGGATGTATTTTCATTGTTACAAATTGAACATAATTAAAGCATAGTGATTAATCACACAAACAATATGTAATTATGTATGTGTTTTCCGATGGTCTTAGGCGACCCCTGTGAAAGGGTCATTCGACCTCCAAAGGGGTTGCGACCCACAGGTTGAGAACCGCTGCTCTAGGGCTACCTGATTCCAAAGCCTAGCACTTTACTAAAATGGCCTCCTAACTTGTCACTTTGGCTTGGGCAGATTGCTGATGAACGCCATTCTCCTACCAGCACCAGATTCATTTTCCCCAGATGCCTCTTAATCAAAGGTACCTACGTTTTCTCAATCATACTATGGCTCCTCATTGTGCAAGAATCAAATATACTCTCAAGACCATTAATGACCCCTCATTACTGTACCTAATCAACCAAATTTCTCATTATTTTTAAATGACCTATACAATCTCCTTACTACCCCATATGAAGTCTTTTCCAGCCACCACACTCACAATGATGGCATGTCATGTTCTCTTAATATAGATGAAATGGCCTCGTCTGCAAAATTTAGCTCTTGATCCAAGTACTTTTATTGATTGTCTCATTATCTCCATCCTCAATTAGAAAATAAGTTCCTTGCCGAAACCGGTTTGGCTCAGTGGATAGAGCGTCGGCCTGCGGACTCAAGGGTCCCGGGTTTGATTCTGATCAAGGGCATGTACCTGGGTTGAGGGCACATCCCCAGTGGGAGATGTGCAGGAGGCAGCTGATTGATGTTTCTAACTTTCTATCCCTCTCCCTTCCTCTCTGTGAAAAATCAATAAAATATATTTTTTAAAAAAGAAAATAAGTTCCTTGAGGGTAAGGATCATGTTTTATGCTTCTTTTCTATTGCCTATAGAGAAGGATATAAATGAAGTCATTTAGGAAAAATGCTTAGAAAAGTATAAAGTGCAATATAAATGAAGTATGTTATTTTTAAAATTACTAATATTATAAACGTTGCCAAAGTGTATTGCCTAGTTGCTGTTGGGCACGGGTTCAGCAAACAATCAGCAGAAACTTGAGGGATTCGATAAATAAGTTAGACCCAGAGTTCCTCCTCCTCCTCCTCCTCCTCCTCCTCCTCCTCCTCCTCCTCCTCCTCCTATTTAATCCTTAACAATATCTTCCTGCCCTCTCAGACTAAACGTGTAAAAGGAGAGACACCTACCTTGCCCACTAGATGACTGGCTTCTTAAGGACAAGGATCACTTATCTTGTCCATCCAGTTTCCCCCCCTCCCACCCCCCAGAACCTTAGTATAGTGCCCAGAACATGCTCGATGTTTGATACATGTTTACCAAAAGGATGAACAACTGGAAATATGACTTGGAGCAGATGTTGATGTTGTCCTACATGTCTACTTCCTTTGGGATTCTCTTCCTGCCTCTCCATGTGAAATGAGAAAATGTCAGAGCTAGAAGGGATCAGCCCAACCTCCCATTTGAAAAATGAGGAAATGCTCCCAGAGGGAACAGTGTCTGTCCCCAGGTCACCCCTCCTGTTCACGGCTTTCTGATGTCCCATCCAGTCCAGTGTTTCCCCCACAGTGTTTCACTAACTCCCTCTTTTTTTTTTTTTTTTTAAATATATTTTATTGATTTTTCACAGAGAGGAAGGGAGAGAGACAGAAAGCTAGAAACATCGATGAGAGAGAAACATCGATCAGCTGCCTCCTGCACATCTCCCACTGGGGATGTGCCCGCAACCCAGGTACATGCCCCTGACCGGAATCGAACCCGGGACCCTTCAGTCCGCAGGCCGACGCTCTATCCACCGAGCCAAACCAGTTTCGGCAACTCCCTCTTTTTAATGGCCTGTCCCCCCACCTCTCCCCAGCCCTCTTCCTCTTTGGGAGGTTTCCTTCCCCACACCCCCTCTCCCAGCTCTGCACTCTGCATGCCCCCAATTTGTGTTTAATGTTGTACACAGTGCTCTTGGGAATGTAAACAAAAAATACCTCCAAGGTTGTAATGGTGACTAAGTGAGAGGGACACAACCTCCACCAGAAAGTTCCAATTCAGAATCTCTTCATGGGTTCTCTCCAGGGCTCAAATACCCTTTCAGAATTTCCTTAAGTCCAGAAACATAGTGAGATTTTTATAATCATAAACTGTAGTCCAGACGCTTAAAGTGTCAGGAAGTGTACTGGACTTCTAGAAGGCTCATGGCAACTCTGCAGTCCCAAGTCATAGTAGCTCCATTTTACAGATGAATAAACTGAGGGCTCAGAGAGGTAAAACAACTTGCTTACAGTCACTCAGCCAGCTAGTGTCACAGAAGGGGATTGAACTGATCTATTTGCCTTCTCCAGAAAATTTCTTGAGACCCACTGACTGACTTCAGTTGGATGTTCACTTTCTCTTTTATGGCTGCTCTTGGTGAGGTCTCTCTTCTAAGAGCTGCCTCCCTACCTTGGCTCTATCACCGGTCCCATCTGTTTAGCATCTCTGGAGCCAGAGGAATGCCCTGCCTGCGCCTTCTAGTGGTCACAGGGAGATGCACAGCCCTTTCTGACGCTGTCTCTGAGGACCTCTGTCAGCATCCTCTGGCATTGGACAGGGGCCCACCGCCATGTAGATTCAGGCTTCAGAGGTGCATTTGTCTCTCAGGCTTCCCTGGGCTGAAGAAGGACCTGGATTTTCTGGGTCCCACATCCCTACTAGTTCTTTAAGGAAGACCCACCCACGCCTGACAGTAACCAAATTAGCATAAGAGAGGGACTTGGCAACAACCCCAAATTCCTCTTCAGAGAGTCAGCAAGAGCATCTGACTTGGAGTCTGTATAACTGATGTCTACTCTTAGCTTCCATAGTTCTTGGTTAACTGATACACCTCTGCCTGGTATTGTGCTAAGTTCCCAAATTTACTTACTTTACGTGCTCTGAGTAGATCTCATCTCTCTGAGTATCCCCTGTGCAGATCGAGCCTCCAGAGCTGCCCACAGTCTCACAGCCTCCCTTCAGATAAGTAAGCAAACCTGCTCTGAACGGAGTCTGGGTCACACAGGACCACTGCTCTTTGGGGAAAATTAGAAAAAGGCATTGCTTCCTCCAGTGGACATGGCTTTGCCAGGTCGTTGGCTTGGTGGGTGGCTATGAGTGTCTCTTGGGCTGGCCACCCTTATTCAGTGAACAGCTCTCACAACCAAACGTGATGGCTTTGGTGCCACAAGCATCTACTCCTCTCTACTCCTGTAATAGCATGTGCTAAATGGATATGCCAACCACCTTACAGGACACCAACACAATCACTGTTTGGGGGAGAATTCAGAGGAGGGCAAGTCCAGCCCTCTGCCTGGGTTTGCTTGATTTCCTTGGCTCTGGGACAAATGTTGCTGTTGTCACTACCCCTACAGCCCAAAGAAGAATTCCTCCCTTAACTGCCTGCAATTCCTACTGGAGAATGAATCCTCGCGTCACTAAAAGCACAGAAGAAGACGGGCTATAGGCAGTGGTGAATCAGAGACTTACACTTTGAGGGCAGGTGCGAACAAATAACCCTGTGATGAAAGACAGCGCCCTGGTCAGTAGCAGGGCTGATCAAGGGCATTTTTGACCCTGTTTGCTTCTGTTTCCCCTGATGCTCTTTTCTCTCCCCGCTTCTCTCCTCTCCTCACCGCCTCTCCCCTCTCCATCTTTCCTCCTTCTCTTCTCTTCTGACTTGCTCCCTCTCTGTCTCTTCCTCTTGAAACCTCCACTTGTCATTCTGTCTTCCCCTCTCTCCTTTCCCCTTCCTTCTTTCTTGCCTCACTTCTCTTGTATCCACTAACTGACTTATATTATGAACTTAAAGAATATCTAATAGCTTCATATAGTCTAGTATTTAGATTTAAAAATAAGACATCACGAACCCATCATAATTCCCTCATGAAAGAGCAACTACATTAAACTGCGTTTTATTTGTCTAAGCCATATTGTTTTTCTGTGCATCAGTGACCTTTGATTAAAGAAAAGTCCTCCCCGCCCCCTCCCACACACACAGAGCTTATACCAGAACAGGGAGGGGAGGGGAGCCAGCAAGAAGGCACTCATCTGATTAGCACCAAGGGGAAATCCTCAGGACACCAGCAGCGAGGAAGGTGTAAGATCATGGAATGTGGAAGGTGGGCCTTCTACTCCAAGCTCCCTGCTTCATTTCCAGGCTCCCCACTCCAGAGTTTCTCTGGAGAAGGCAAATAGATCATTTCAGTGCCCCCGACAGAAAGCGGGGTGCCAGAGAAGTCACATGATTTCTCCAAAGCCACACAGCCAGCTATTTCATGGCCAGACCTTGCAGAGAACCCATTTGTATTTGTTGAACACAACAAATATCTAACATGGAGTACATAATTTGAGAACATTATAGGAGCTACAAGAGTTCGAACAGCTTAATAAGACCCAGTTACCACTTAATGGAATAACAACCTCCAGGGAGAAGATGGATCATTTAACCAACAAATGCGTACTCACTTACCGGGTGGACAGAATCGGATTCAACCCCAGTCTATAGATTACATGTCAAATTCACATTCACGCACAATAGGTCACGCTAATGGCGGGGTCAGGGATACGGCACACAGAAGATGATCTGTTTTCCTTTCAGCACTCAGCACACACACCGCAATGACATGTTGGACAACAGCTCGCCGCAAGCAGCTGCTCCCATTACTGTCCGCCCTCCTGCATCCTCTAAGTACCTTCTGCAATAGCCATGTGATTCCTCCTCCAGGGTAGGTTGTGATCTGCATCGGCAGGCAGTCTCGCTGACTGGCTTTTGAGCTTCTTGAGTCCTGAATCCTAGAACCCTTTCTTCTTCTTTGTTTAATGGCGTTGATCACTTTTTGTTTAGTCTAATGTATATATGGAGTAGTTACTATCACCAAGCACTGTGCTGGGCACAAAGAACAGGCACAATAAGCCAATATCATGGAGGCGGGTGATGGGGACGGCCACATTCATAAAGAACATTTCCCTCCTTTGGAGACCAGAAGGGAGAACCTGTGGGTTCACAGGGTGCTATTAGCCCAGCCAGGAGGCTCAGGACTAACTTCTGGGAGGAGGTCACACGAGAGCCAAGTTTTAGGCATGAGTAGGAGTTAGTTAGCTGAAGGAAAGAAAAGTAAAACTAGTTCTGGAAAAGGGAAAGTGAGGAGTTTGAGAGAGGGGAGGTGAAGAGAGAGCTAGGGGCAGGTTGTGCTTACTGTTGTGTTACTACCAAGTACAAAGTTTTCCCATGTTAAAACCATCTCTCGCCCTGCCCAGTGTAGCACAGGTGGTCGTGTGTTGTCCAATACACTGAAAGGTCGTCAGTTCAATTCCAGGTCAGGGCACATATCCAGGTTTGGGGTTTGGTTCCCAGTTGAGGTACCTACAGAAGGCAACCGATCAATGTTTCTCTCTCTCTTTCTCCCTTTCTCTTTCTCTATAATCAATAAAAAAATATATTTTTGAAAAAACACCTCTCTGTTTTGAGAAGAAATAGGTAGACATGCATAGATGTTTGTTTTGACTCTATGAACAATTTCCTTTGGCTTTAAAACTTATATTGGATTTCATAGAAGGAATTGTGTGCAGAGGAGAGATATGGGAATTATTGTACTATCTGTTAAATTTTTCTGTAAACCTAAAAGTATATTAATTTTTAAAACCCTTCTGTTGGGTTTTAATTTAATTTATTTATTGAGGGCGCAGCCAATGTTGTCTTCATTGTCATTGAGAACATGGACCTCCATGGAGGTCATGACGAGGAGCCTTGCTTCTCTTCTCACCCCGTTTCTCCCCAGTGCCTCCTCTTCTCAGTGAAAGCACCACCATCACCCTGCTCAGACCAGCCTGCCTGATCACCCTTGTTCCCTCCGTCTCCCTCACCCCACATTAGACCATCACCGAGTTCTATAGATTGGACGCTAAGCTCTCTCTGTAATTCATCCAGTTCGTTCCCTCTCCTTTTCCTCCCCTCTGGAATGAGCCACTTCATCTTTCTCCCAGCCTGGCTTTTTCAATGGCCTCTTACGTAGACATCCCAGTTGTATTCGTCTGCTTAAGCTACCAACAAAGCACCACAGACCGGGTGGCTTAAACAATAGAAACTTATTTTCTCACAATCCTGGAGACTGGGAGCCTAAGACTATGGTGTCTGCAGGGTTCTGCGGTCTCTTCCTTGGCTTGAAGGTGGCCGTCTTCTCCCTGTATCTCCACATGGGGAGGGGGTGTGTGCATCTGTGTCCTATGCTCCTCTTGCTATGAAAGGGCACTTACAAGGCTCCCCTTAAAGACAGTGACTGTGTTGAAGTTCCCATTTTAAAAAATGGCTTGCACATAGTTGGCACTCGGTAATCCCAGTTGGGGACAGTGTATGCAGGCCTTGGTCACATGCACAATGTCAGTTGTGCAGACCCGCACACCTGCCCTAACACCCTGGGGATGTTGGTTCTTCAAATGCCCATGTCACTCATAGCCTCCAGCCCTGCTCAGCCTGCTCCATTCCTGATGGCCCCTCATCCTTTGCTTGTTTTCAGCCCTGGCAGAAACAAAGCAAGCCCAAAATACACCAGCCAACTGGCAAGTGATGAGTGATTAGCTGCCTAGCTCTGAAAGGCTAGAATGAGGTGGCCTTTCAGTGCTAAGTGCAGTAACCCTAGCCCTGGCTTGCTGTAATTCTAGATGGAGGTGGTCTGGGCCTGGGCGTGGACGGGGCAGCACGCACAGACCCCGGAGGTTCTCAGCTGGGCAGTGGGAAGAGAGTGCATCTCCCTGTGGTCAATTGAAAATGTGAAATTAACACGCGGATGGAGCTGAAGAAGATACACTGGATTGTGTGAGAGGATGGGTAATTCTATTTACTAAGGGAAGGCTCTCTGTAAGAGATAGGGTGGCAGGATCGGGGGCCCCCACTTAATCTCTTTCTTGCTCTACACTTAAGGTGAGATACCGCATGTACAGGAAGATTCTCATTTCTTTTTTTCTTCACTTAATTTCTGCCAAATATCCTACAGCTCTGTAGCTTTGAACTTCAATTTCCTCACTGATAACGTGGGGCATCATAGCCCTCCCCTCCAAGGGTTGTAGTGAGAACCTAAAAGAGCTAAAGGATTTAAAAGAATGACTGGCTCATAGAGACATTCCCTAACCGAGGTGGTTAGCTCCTACTGAAAGCAAGCCTCTCTTTCAGGAGTAGCAGGGCAGTGGGGAAATGCAGTCCGCCCTCAGATGTCTGTGGTTTACAGTGTGATCGTAAATACTAACCAGTGTTCATTTAGACTATGCTCTAGGGAAAGTCGGTGCCTTAATCAAGAGCACACAGGCGCGATCCGCTAGTGTTTAACAAAACACTCACTGTTATTCCGAGGGCTTATTAGGCCATTATTTTCTCCCATTAGCATCAGCACATTTTAATTAGTATAATAAGTGTTTAGATCAGTTTTCACTGGGGGAAATGTGGCTTGTTAATAAACCCAGTTGGAAATGAGTTTTTATCACTAAAAGCAGGAACAGGCAAGATACACATTACAGTTATTCCTCACCCATGCAAGACAGAAAAAAAGAGCCTGCTGTGCCCTGGGTATTTTGCCTTTCTGAGTGGTACCCGAGGCTAGATTCTCACACGGTCCTGTGTCCAGCCATGGTGTCAAAGAATTTGATTTGCTCCAAGCCTGAAGGTTGATCTAATCCTGTTTCTAGACTGTGGATTTCCCTCAAGCAAACCTTTCACACAAGGCTTGGTTAGAACATCTGAAAGGACAGAGCTGTGATCAGCCTTTAGAACAGATTTTGTCTATTTGCTGATAAAAGTGTGTCTAATAAGTATCCAAGATGTGGCACAAGTTGATCAGAAACTTGTGTGAAGCAAAGTCGTAGGGGTATGAGGGGAGGATGGGGAGCTGCTAGCCTTCAACAGCTCATATTTGGGAACTACCTATATCTATCCAAACAACCTAATAGTTTGTACATAATTAAATTTGTTTAGGTCAATTTGCAACAGCTACTTTTAAAAAATATATATTTTTATTGATTTCAGAGAGGAAGGGAGAGAGAGATAGAAACATCAGTGATGAGAGAGAATCACTGATTGGCTGCCTCCCGCACGCCCCTCACTGGGGATCTAGACCGCAACCCCAGGCATGTGCCCCTGACCAGAATCGAACCTGGGACCCTTTGGTCTGCAGGCCAATGCGCTATCCACTGAGCCAAACCAGCTAGGGCTGCAATAGCTACTTTTAATGTATGTTAGAGTTAAGGACTTTATTTACCTTACTTCATGTAATCCTTAGAACAAATCTGTGAAGCAAGTCCTATTATTATTCCAGTATATATTTTTTTATTTTTTAAAATCCTCACAGGAAAATATGCCCATTGATTTTTAGAGACAAGAGAAGGAGGAGAGAGAGAGAAACATCAACGTAAGAAAGAACGTCGATCGGTTGTCCTTCATACATGCCCCAACCGGGGATTGAGCCTGTAACCCAGGCAAGTGCCACAATCTTTCAAAGCCGCAATCAAATCAAGCCACAATCAATCAAAGCCACAATCTTTTGGTATACGGGGGGAACGCTCCAGTCAGCTGAGCCACACCAGCCAGAGCTATTCCAATATTTTAATCAGGAAAATGGGGGCCCAGAGATCTTAATGCATTGCCCAAGGTCACACAGCTACTAAATAGCAGATCAGGATTTGAATCCAGGATTGGTGAACCCAGAGCCTTCATTTAATCACTGCATGAGACTTTCCAGTAGCACCTGGGGGTTTGAGTTTGAACAACTTTCCCCCTCAAATAGGCTCAGCCTATAGTCTGGCTCTGCTAACAGCATGCCTTTCTCATCTCAACGCCCACTTGCCAAGAAGCAGCCACCTTCAAACTGAGAGGGAGCCACCCCACACTGACACCTCTGTCACAGATTCTGGCCACGTCCCCCTCTTGACCCTCCTTCTCACAGGTTTATTTTTTCCTGTTTTCCTCCCTAACATACCAGCAGACGCTTAGGAGCTCCGAGTTGGAACATACAGTCCCCTGCTGGAGAATATGTAAATACACAAGGTCCCGGAGCTGGCTCTCTGGCCTTGCGTGAATGCAGCCAGGTGGGCCCTTGTGCCATATTCGCCGGCTCTGATTCCTCTGGAGTCTTTTTTCTTATTGGCCAGACCATGCCTTCTTGTCACTTCATCCACTGGCCTGATTCTGCCCAGTGGAGTCACTGCCTGTGTCACATGACAGCCCTTTAGGCGTGTTAGGATGGAGTCATGTGTTGCTAAGCGTGCTCCCTTTGGGGTGACAATGTCTTGAGGTGACCTGGGCTCTCTCCAGTCCCTGCCCATCTCCCACCGGAGGCTTTGGCATCTGAAAGGCTCTGGCTTTCCAGGGATTTGTGCTGTCCTCTGGGCAAAGAGTGCTTCCTGAACAGCCCTCCAGAGTCTGAGGGGAAGCTGCGAGAGCCCTCTCCCCTTTATTATTATTTATACTAGAGGCCCAATGCATGAATTCATGCATGGGTGGGATCCAGCTGGCCAGCCCCGACTGGGGCGTAGAGGGCTGATTGGGGGTGGGGCCTGCAGTGGGGAGGGGCCCCAGGCAGTTGGCAGGCCAGCTCTGCCACCTGGTCGAACTCCGGTAGAACTCCTGTTTGAGGGGACAATTTGCATACTACCCTTTTATTATATAGGGTGGAGGTGTAAGTTAGTAATTATTTACACAGCTCTTTTTTTTCTTTTTAATCCTCGCCCAAGGATATTTTTTCCACTGATTTTTTAAGAGAGAGGGAAAGACAGAGAGAAATACAATGTGAGAGAAACACATTAACTGGTTGCCTCTTGCACACGCCCCGACTGGGGCCCGAGGTATGTGCCCTTGACCGGAATCAAACCTGGGACCCTTCAGTCCCAGGGATCCACCCCACACTGACACTCTATCCACTGAGCCAAACTGGCTAGGGCTACACAGCCCTTACTGTTTTTTAAAAAATTCTTATTCGGATACAATTTATATACCATAAAATTCATCGTTTTAAAGTGTACACTTCGGTGATTTTTAATATAGTCACAGTTATGCAACCATCCCTACTCCCTAATTTCAGAACATGTTCATCACCCCAAAAAGTAGCCTCATCACCCCAAAAAGTAGCCCCATCCCCATTAGCAGTCACGCCCATCCCATCCCCCAGTCCCCAGCCCGGCAGGCACTAATCTACTTTTTGTCTCTATGGATTTGCCTATTGTGGACATTTCATATAATGGAATAATACAGTATGTGGTCTTCGGTTACTGACTTCTACTTCCCATAGTGTTTTCAAGGTTCATCCATGTTGTAGTATGTATCAGAATTTCCTTCTTTTCTATGAGCAAACGGTATTCCATTGTATGGACATACCACCCTTTGCTTATCCATACATCAGATGGGCATTTGGATTGTTTCCACTTTGGGGCTGTTATGAACAACGCCGCTGTGAACATTTGTGAACAAGCTTTGGTGTGAACATGTTTGCAGTTCTCTTGAGTACACGCCTAGAGTGGGATTGCTGTTGCTTAGCTCTTGAGTGTACGTTTTGGTGCATTTCACACCGAGCCCTTTTCACCCATAAGGCTTCAGCCTGGGCTTGGGACTTGGGTGAGCAATCAGGAACTTCTCTCACCAGCGGGTGGTGGACCGAGTCAGCTAGAAAGCCCTGCCAGAATCCCACCAGCAGTTCTTTCTTCCTCTCTCCCAGGCCCTGAGGGGCTCAGTGGATTCTTCAATTCCAAGATGCCGTCTATTTGATAACAAGTCAGAGGATGGGGCAGGGGAAGTGGTGCTGGGAACGTTTCTTTTGGCATTGATTGTACAATACTTCCTGATTTAAAATATTAAATTTTCAGGGAGGAGGATTATTGCATTTTAGATTTGGGGAGATTATAGCCTTAATCAGAGTCCAACCCAGCATATTCATACAGAAGGAAATGGAGGGTTGGCTCCACATCTTAGCAGCCATACGCAAACCCTTATGTTGAGGCTACAGAGAGAAGTGCAGACACGGAAGTGGCAGAGGGGGCTGGGCTGTGGTCCATTCATTGAACATCTCTGAGTTGGCCTCTAGGGACACCCAGTGGAGAGAGAGGTTACTGAGTGTGACATCAGACAACAAAGGTTAGGGATCTGCTCCTTAATTCTCTAGACCAGTGGTCAGCAAACTCATTAGTCAACAGAGCCAAATATCAACAGTACAACGACTGAAATTTCTTTTAAGAGCCAAATTTTTTAAACTTAAGCTATACAGGTAGGTACATTGTTATGAACTTAATTAGGGTACTCCTAAGCTGGCCTTTGCTAAAAACGTCCTCAATCTGATTGGGGTACGTTCGCTGAGGTCGACCCCTTCCAACTCTCCCATCCACACTCCTAAGCTGGCCTTTGCTAAAAACGTCCTCAATCTGATTGGGGTACGTTCGCTGAGGTCGACCCCTTCCAACTCTCCCATCCACACTTGTCTTGTATCCTTGTTTCGTCTACCACCTTTCCGAAAACCGACTTCTGCGCATGGGCCACGAAGTTTCAATCACACTGTATGTGCGCGCCCGCACGTGGTACTTTGTGGGAGAGCCACACTCAAGGAGCCAACAGCCGCATGTGGCTCACCAGCCGCGGTCTGCTGACCACTGCTCTATACCATGAAGAGACTTAGGAGCCCCAGGTGGCAGAACCCAGAGAACTCTGGCCTCCAAGCCCAACACTGCTCCTTCCATAATGCCAGCTCCCTGGGTCTCCTGACCTGTACAGTCAGCAGAGTGATCCTCCCCAGCCCGATTCACTGGGTTGTTATCAGGACCAAACCAAGTGAGATCATAGGGAGGGGAGCACTCTTTAAAATGAAGACTGTATGGTGGGTGATGACTTATTATGGGCCTGGATTCATTTAAACTCATTCCTCTCTTCATGCCACAGATATTAATGAGTACTTACTTATAGTTTAAAGTTAACTACCTCTTAAAGTAGCTACACAACATTTTTTATTACCTATTATATACTTTTGTTTATCCTAAATCACTCTAACTCCAAAAGCTATTCCTTAGGCCTCCCTCCTAGTACTCGTGCCTACTACTCCCTGCCTGATGCTCACGCCTTCCTACAGCGTTGGTCTTTCCAGCAGTCTCCCTCTCAGGACTGTTTCAATTTATGTTTTGGCTGAGGTCTCAAGGTCAAAACCACATGCAAAATGCATCATGATCTGTAAAAATCAACAAAATACTCTCTGGTTTACTTGAGTGCTTTCTCCATCAGTGCCTAGGAGACACCTTCTAACATGATGAAACCTTGCAGCCTTTGGTAAATACTTAAGACCGCAAGGTAAACTTCTTCAAAACATTCACTTCATTGACGCTTTTCACTACTGTTTGTTGGGCTCACAAATGAGACGCATATCACCCCTTGATGTTCTAATGGCTTTGTAATTATTCAAATAGCAAGAAAAAAAATTTGAAAAGTTAAAGGCTCAACACAAATGTCTATCGATGGATGAATGAATAAACAAAAGGAAGCATATCCAGACAATGAATATTATGCAATATCAAAGGGAATGAAATTCTAATACATGCTACAACATGGATGAACCTTGCAGACATGCTAATTGAAATAAGGACAAATATTGCATGATTCTACTTGTGTGAGGTACCTAGAATACTCAAATAATTCATAGGAAAATAAAATAGAATAGAGATTACCAAGGGCTAAGGGCAGGAGCTAATGGGGGAGATAGTGTTAATGGGTACAGATTTACAGTTTGGGATGGTGAAAAAATTCTAGAGATGGGTAGTGGTGATGATTGCACAACAATGTGAATATATTTATTGTTGGCCTGACTGAATTGCACACTTAAAATGGTTACAGTGGTAAATTTTATGTTATGTAACTGTATGGCTTCTTTCCAGTATTTGACTATTGTGAATAAAGCCACACACAAAAAAAAAGTCAAAGGCAGCGTTTAGAATGTTGTGATGTAGTAAGGGGAACGCAGGCTATGAAAGACTCACACTCTTTTCAGCATCTTTCTGTGGTGTCATCATGGCCGAGTCTTCTCCGTGCATCAACATCAGGTTGAGAGAGAAGCAAACACCACGTTCTTTCTAGTCCTGTTCCAAAGCCATCCTCTGGTTTCTAATGACTGATAATGTCTATTAATGATCACAGAACTGGGCAAATTGTTGTGAATTTTACAAGCAGATTTAACAAGTGTGGAGTGATCAGCACCATATTTGGTGTACAATTCAATAATCTAGAAAAATAACAGAGCAATCTGCTCCCATCCATCAGTTTGGTTCTATTGTACTAATGACGTTAGCTGGGATCATGGACCAGGAGGAAGCAAGATAAAAACTCAAAGGAGGGAAAATCTTGGGATTCTTTTTTTAGGATGTAATTCATACATATAAATACAATGCCTCAATGAACAACAAGAGGACTATAATTTCTATCTTAAGAAAACAATGATAGTAAAAAGTTTTGCATAATCTTCAACAAAATGCAAGTAGTGAATAGATCTGCATGGTGGGATTATGAATAATTTTGTTTTCCTCGCTTACTTCTGTCTTCTAATTTTTCTACAAAGACTTTTAATTTTATTATTTGTATGGTACAAAAATTCCATAAAATTATTTTTGTGTGTATATCTCTGATTCTCCCTGGCCACAACAGAGAACTTGAGGCACAGATTTTCCTTTCAATGATCTTACTGTTTCCTTTCCATTATGTTCTACTAGAGGCCTGATGCATGAAATTCGTGCAAAAGTAGCCCTTCCTTCCCCCAGCTACCGGCACCTGGGACCCAGGCTTCCCTCACAGAGGGAAGCCCCGCCCACTCGCCACAGCCTGCTGGTGGGTGGCCTGGGCCTCCCTCTTTGGGGTGATCGTGGAGCCCCCTGATTGATCACCCTGCAGCCAGTGGCTTGGGCCTCCCTCCGCGGGGCGATCATGTGGCGGTGGCGGGCCCCCGACCAATCACATCGCACCCGCCTTGGCTGGCCTGGCGCCAGTGGGTGTCACAGTGTGGTCCCGGATGGTCATCTGGAAGGTTTTCCACTGTTCGGCCATTTGGTCGATTTGCATATTACGCTTTTATTATATGGGATGAGTTTACATGTAGAGAGCAGCTGTGGTACAAGAGTGGAGCTGTTGACCTTGGAAAAGTCACTTAATCCCTCTGAGCTTCTGTTCCTTCGCCCATTGTATAAGAATAGCAATAATAATAAAACAACAATGAAGTCTTTCTGTGTGGTGCGGAGGAATGTGGAAGCACTCAAGAAATACAGCTGATGTCACTCTTCATTACAGAAAATACTGCTGTGTACAGATCATCACAGGAAATAGGGTTGAGAGGAATAGTTTCAAAATTCTCCCCAACCCAGCCAACTGTAATGAATTAAGGCTGTCACTGGCCCCCTCCATCAGTCCATTCTTCACCTTCTTCTCCCACTCTTAACTTCAATATCCTAGAGAGGGACCACTAGGGGGCACAATTTCACCACTTGAAAACCTGGGTCCCATTTCCCCCCAATTTCTGGCCAGTGCATTTTAAGTAGTTAAGGAAGCTTTCAGGTGAAGGGAAACTCAAGGTCACAGGCTCACCGTTCCACCCTTCTCTGGGTCTCCTCTCCCTGGCCTGCGTCCCTCCTGCCAGTCATATCTGGCACCAGTTCCCCTGGCCTGTGGTGGCAGGGTCTCGCTGTGCCTACTCAGCAGACATTGCCAGGAACTTTTCACCCTTGTGGACTGTGCGGTTAAATGTTATTTGTTGTTTTAAATACTGCTCACGGCTGCTGTGGGGCATTCTCTGGTTTGAAGGACTTTTTTCTTTGCTTTAAGCCAGTTCAGGGCGGCTATCAAGTTCAGAAACAGTCTCCCTATTTCTCTTCCACCTTCTGACTTCTTTCTAGGTGGTTTAAGATCATTCCTTTAAACATTTTTTCATTGGGGGGGGGGGGATGTTCATCAAACTTTGCCCTTCTCTTTACTATTGATGGTGACACTGTAGCCAAATCTCTGTTTTGCTTCTCAGAAAACTCACAGTCTCTTCTCTTTCTGCTGCTAAGATTTCTAAAGAGGAGCAATTCTCAACCTTTGGTGTGAAAAAGAACCAAGTGGAGGATCATGTTTAAAGTGCAGATTCTACCACTTCACATCCATTAGGACAGCTGTTATGAAAATGAAAATCAGCCCTGGCCAGTCGGGCTCAGCTGGTTGGAACGTCTTCCTGGGCACCGAAGGGTCTCAATTCTGTTCCCAGTCAGGGCGCATACCCACGTGGCAGAGACAACCGATCGATGCTTCTCTCTCACATCAATGTTCTCGCTCTCCCTCTCCCTTCCTCTCTCTCTATCCTCCGGTGAGGATTAAAAAAAGAAAAGAAAATTTACAAAAATAAACAGAAACTAAGTATTGGAGAGAATGTGGACAAATTGGAACCCTTGTGCATTCTGTTGGGAATGTAAAATAATGCTGCCGAGAAGAACAGTATGGTGATTCCTCAAAAAGCAACAACTGCCATTTGATCAACAATTCCACTTCTAGGTATATACCCAAAAGAATTGAAAGCAGGGACTTGAACAGATATTTTCACATCTATGTTGACAGCAGCATTATTCACAATAGCCAAAAGGTAGAAAAACACACACAAATATCCACTGATGGATGAATGGATAAACAAAATGTGGCATCTGCAATGGAATATTACTCAGCCCTAAAAAGGAAGGAAATTCTGACATATGCTACAACATGGATGAACCTTGAGGACATTATGCTCAGTGAAATAAGCCAGCCACCAAAGGACAAGTATTTTATTATTCCACGTATCTGAGGGACCTAGAATAGTCACATACACAGAGGCAGGATGTAGAAAAGGGTGCTGTTGTTGAATGAGTACAGAGTTTTGGTTTGGGGTGATGAAAATGTTCTGGAGATGTATGGTAGTGATAGTTAAGTATAACAATGTGAATGTAGTTATTGTCACTGAATGGTCCACTTGGAAATGATCAAAATGGCAAATTGCTGTCAGGTATATTTTAGCACTAGGAAATAGTTCAAGATAATTTTTTTAAAGTGTAGATTCCAGAGTCACACACTCTAGATTCCATAGGTCTAGACCAGTGGTTCTCAACCTTCCTAATGCCGCGACCCTTGAATACAGTTCCCCATGTTGTGGTGACCCCCAACCATAAAATTATTTTCGTTGCTACTTCATAACTGTAATTTTGCTACTGTTATGAATCGTCATGTAAATATCTGATATGCAGGATGTATTTTCATTGTTACAAATTGAACATAATTAAAGCATAGTGATTAATCATAAAAACAATATGTAATTATATATGTGTTTTCCTATGGTCTTAGGCGACCCCTGTGAAAGGGTCGTTCGACCCCCAAAGGGGTCGCGACCCACAGGTTGAGAACCGCTGGTCTAGACTGAAACCCAGGAATCTGCCTTTTTGAAGCTGCTGGTGTGTGTGCGTGTGTGTGTGTGTGCGTGCGTGCGTGTGTGCGTGTGTGCGCGTGTATGTGCGCGCGTGAGTGTATGTGCGTGTGTGTGCGCGCGCGCGCGTGTGTGCGTGCGTGCGTGAGTGTGTGTGTGTGTGTGTGTGTGTGTGTGTGTTTTAATGGAAGTGCCTTGGAGAAACATTGCATTCTGTGGTGGCGGCTGTGTTCATGCTTCCCAAAGCCCTGCGTGAGGATTACCCACCACTGGGGCTTTACAATACAGACCTCACTTAGCAGTGAGTGACAAACATTAGACCTCCCTGTGCCTAAGAATCCTCATCTCTGAAATAGGGCTACTTACGAACCCTACCTACCTAATAGGCTCTTTGTAAAAACCGAACAGGCAATACATGCAAAATGCTTTGAAAATTTTTTCTAACACTTGTGTCAGGATCTGCTTTTTAAATGACTCTGAATATTCTCAACAGCCAAGAAGCAGTTGCATTGGGCAATTCTTTTAATGAAGCAGGGCTGGGCGTTGGCGGCATCTCTCTTTCTGCTAAGGGTTTAGTGGTGAGCATCTTATCCCATGAGAAGGAATGGCATTCCTAAGGTGGAGGAGGGGGACATGAGACATCCCATTGAGTTCTAGTGGTTTTATTTTAAGTTGTTCAGAGACATTTAAAGAAATCAGAGGAATAGGATTTGTGGCAGAAGGTAAAGGAGAACTTTTACTTTTCACCCTATTTACTTCTGGATTGTTTATTTATTTTACATTGTGAGGCCCTGTATTACTTTTGTACTTAGGCAAAAAACAAATAAAAAGGTTTTCTTAGTGTTGTAAGTATTAAATGTGGCTGCCCTCTCTTATTCAAAACTGCACTGGCAGTAAAAACACAAATACTCAAAATAATGTCCTTATATAATACTATGGATGATGATACATTAATCATCAACAATTTACAAAGCATGTTCACATCCATTATCTCATTTAATCCATGGCATGGTTTTGCACAGTAAGTAATATTTTACCCATTTAACAGCTGAGAAACTAAATGCACAATAAGTACATGCCATAATTGTCTAAGATGACTATTTCTCCTTTCTTATGGTTTGAGTGTTGTCTTTGGTTCCCTTTGCTGTAGTGTTGCTGGCACTTACTCCAGTCCTGTATAAATGTATTTATAGATCATTCACTTGTGAACAAGCATCCTTTTTTGAAACTGCCTTATCTGATCCTCAATTTCCTCATTTTGAAAACAGAAACAAATATAGTACTTCTCCCATTGAGTCAGTTTAGAAGTAAATGAGTGTAAAGTGCTTAGAACAGTGCCTAACACAGAGTAAATTATTATTATTATTATTATTATTTACGATGTGACCAACTCATTCTTGTTTGAGATTTTTCTGATTTCACCACTGAGAGTCCCAAGTCCTGGGAAATCCCTTAGCAATGATAAAACTGGGCCATTTGGACTCCCTTCACCCTATCGCCATGTGCAATGTGGTGTTTCCCCCCTATCAAAACCACTCTGTTGATCAGCTCAACTTTTACAGAAGTATCACAAAATGCAATTTTTTCCCCATAAACATAAAACCCATGCTCTTATCTTATTCTGACTGCCCTGCCTGAGGCTGGTAGACATTCTTTGGCCATCAGAGCTTAATCTAGGATTTCCCCTGGTTTTCACCTGAACCAAGATCAAAGAGCACCCCCACCTTCAAGAAGGAGAAGGTGTGAGGAGAAAAGATGTGAGGGGAGTCAAATGAGGGCTAGGATGACTCCAGGGCATTGGAGCCCTGGAATACTCCGCTCATGGAATAAAGAAACAGCACTCTTCCTGGGTCTGAATTGCCAGAATGTAAAAGAGCAGTTGTCTTCCTCACTCACTGGTCACTCTAACTTCAGCTCTATAATAGATTAGGGCAATATATATCACAGGGGAGGTGGTATAGTATGTATTTCTCAAATCCTGCCACTGAAGATGTGCCAACTCTGCAAAGGTGTGTAGAAGGCTGAATCTAAAGGACAAAGGTGCCGGGTCCTGGTTGGTTGGAGGAGAGAAGAGAGGGTTATTTGTGTTGGGGAAATCAAGTCTTGGGCTTAATTAGACTTAATTTAATGGTGCAACAGAGAGAGGGGCCTGGACTGAAAGTCAGAAAACGAAGTTCTTGAAAGGTTAAAGTCGGTGGTGATGTGCAGGCAGGCTAAATAGCCATCTCAGACAGTGATAAAAGAAAATTATATTTATTTAAAGAAAGGGGGATGGAGATAGGGGATATCCATATGGAAGGGCTACACAGCACTGAGCCAAAAGGTATTGGGTTCACGACAGCATCAAAAATGTACTTCAGACAATGAAACAAGGAAGGGCATAGAACAGTGGTTCTCAACTTTCCTAATGCCGCGACCCTTTAATACAGTACCTCATGTGGTGGTGACCCCCAATTTAATTGTTACAAATTGAACATAATTAAAGCATAGTGATTAATCACCAAAACAATATGTAATTATATACGTGTTTTCCGATGGTCTTAGGCGACCCCTGTGAGAGGGTCGTTCGACCCCCAAAGGGGACGCGACCCACAGGATAAGAGCCGCTGGCATAGAAGAAACAACAGGAAAGCCTAGGCTGTGCTGCTTTGGCTCAAAGGGGGCCTTGGAGACAAATTTAGGGAGTAAGCCCAGGACGAGCTGCCCCTGCCCATTGCTCCCCTGGTGGCAAGCCTCATGGGGCCCCTTAGTGGTTGGGAGATAGTGCCTGCAGGGGAAGGAGAGGGGGTCAGGAGTGGCACAGTGAGCTCCTTGGAGGGAGAGCACTCGCTGGGTCCTTGGTCCTGAGCACATTTACCTCTCTCTTGCAGGTGGAACTCTTAGGGGAGGTCTCAGGGGAGGGTCAGAGTAGAATATTCATCAGCCTTCCAGGTGTGCTCTTTCAGGGTCCTGGTCTCCACTGATTGGTCAGGGCCAGGGCGGGGGGGGGGGGGGCGGCGATCATTCGTCAATGTAGCTGTTCCTGAGGCAGCCAAGGGTCGCTTGTCTGGTTTTGCTGCTTCTCTGTACCTAGAGCTGAAATACAACTGAGGCCTAAATGTTCTCTTTAGGGAGGAAAGGTCGTGGGCTCAACCCACATGACCGGTGTGCTGTGCTAGGGGAGGACAGGTCACCCGGGGGCAAGGTTCTTGTTTTCCCGGTTTTGCCCCTCGCTAGGCATCCAGGACTTTCTTCCCTTGTGAGTGTCAGTGCCCGACCCACTGACTTTGCTCTGCTCATGTCTAACAGCTCTCATCCTAGGCTGGGCTGCTTTGACTCAAAGGGGGACTTGGGGACAGGTTTAGGGGTAAGCCCGAGACAAGCTGCCACTGCCCGTTGCTCCCCTGGTTGCAAGTCTCATGGGGTCCCTTAGAGGTTGGGGGAAACGTGCCTGTGGGGGAAGGAGAAGGGGGCGGGAATGGCCTTTTATGGACTCACAGCCCCAAGCCACACACTTCTCCCAGAGCCCTGTACAACTCCAGCGGGTGCGTGTCATTCACAGAGACATGTGGATATGCCCTCTTGGAGCTGGCAATGCAGGAGGCTCCGTAGCCTCTCTGGTCCTCTGTTTCTCCCTCCATAAAATGAAGGGTTAAATTTTATGACCGTCTTCATCATTCACTTAACTTTCTTTATGGTTCCATTCTAATCACCAAACTGGGAGAAATGGGATTTGAGTGTCAGTTGAAAAAATACTGTAATCTGATGCTAGTACCACCTGCATTTTTTTGCTCCTTCCCTAGAGTGTAAAGTGGTAGAAACTAACAAGACGAGAAAAGAAAATCAGAAATTGACGTGTGGAACATCTATTATTTCAGCCTCATCTGCTTCCATGCCTCTTTCTTTTGGGGAACTTAATTTTGCTTTGTGGAACCGCCCCCTTCTAATTGGATAAAGTCTGGCCAGTCCAGGCACCCCACCCTCCCCTGGCCAAAAAATGAACAAGTGACTCAGGTTCTGCCAATAAGATGCTGTCTCCTTTGAATCTGAATCTTGAGCCAATGATGTGAAATTAAAACTAGTTAGAGCAGATCCATGCCAAAGGATATACCCTAAAGCAAGAATCAACAAACTATGGCCCTGTACCAAACCTGGCCCTCCAGCAATTTTTGTAAATAAGGTTTTATTGGGACATAGACACAATCATGTATTGTCTGTGGCTGCTTTCATGCCACAAAGACAAAATTGAGTAGTTATGAGAAAGACTGCCCCATAAAGCCTAAAATGTTTACTATCAGGACCTTTACAGAAAAAGTTTGCTAATTTCTGTCTGAAGGGGTTGGCCATGAATGCAGCTCCATAGATCCCAGGAGCGATCCTGGCTCCTTCCCATTCCAAAGCCTGGGTCTCCAGGGTTTCCCTGGATTCTGTGAGTTACTCCTCATTTTTCTGATAAATTAATTTTTTTGCTTAAGTTAGAGTGACTCGGTTCCTGTTGTTACAACCAATGAAGCCTAAACTTTGGGGGATTTAAATGTTTTTTTTGTGTGTTTTTAAATATATTTTATTGATTTTTTACAGAGAGGAAGGGAAATGAATAGAGAGTTAGAAACATCGATGAGAGAGAAACATCGATCAGCTGCCTCCTGCACACTCCCTACTGGGGATGTGCCCGCAACCAAGGTACATGCCCTTGACCGGAATTGAACCTGGGACCTTTCAGTCCACAGGCCGACACTCTATCCACTGAGCCAAACCAGTTACGGCGGATTTAAATGTTTTTAATTTTTTTAAATTACTTATAGAAATTAGTATTTGACTTGACTTTTCTGTCTGGCTAAGTGTGACCATTTAGTGTAGCATCGATGGGAGAGGAGCCACATCCCTGTGGAGCAGCGCTAGGTGGCGATGTCAATGGCCCCTGCTCTTTAACCTTATGCAGGATCTTAAGAAAAATGGCCAGTAATCCACATCAAAGTCACAGTGACATCTAATATGACCACTATTCCCATTTACCCAGGACAGGATTTGTCCAAGACTGAGGGGTTTCCTGGGACTAAGAGGTTTGTGGATTGCAGGACTTTCCATTTTAAAAACAGTCCCAAACAAAACCAGGACAATTTGATCACTCTGAGATATTGTATGATTGATGTTAAATATATGTTGTTTTAAAAAATCAAAACACGAGTAGTATTTTAAAAATAAAGAGCATTTAAAAAATTATCATTGCTTTGCTTTGTTTCTAGCCACAATATTTTAAGAATTTTAAATTTTCAAGTAATGTTAAAGGAGAGCACATAATTTAGTTAAAAGGGACACAAGTTTACTATGTTTAAGGAATTCTGTTATAATGGAAATAGTACTAATTGAATCATGACATCATGGAATGAACATGGGGTTAGGAATCCGGAGTTCTACGTCCACATCCTGGCTCTGGGACAATAGCATTTTGTCTGTGAACATTACTTCTGAGAAGCACGAAGTGCCACACACACAAATGCAATATGTTATAATTACTGGTGGAAGGAACAGAGAGTACAATTGCAGATAATTTCTGAAACCTCGGCCAAGAACCAGAGCCTGGTCGGTGCCGGTGATTTCAGAAATGAATCCAGTGCCGGTGCTTGTGTGAAGGAAGGAGACTGATCCTCTGGATTTGCAGAGTCCTGGAAAATACCTTTGGTGATGAAAAACATCTATTTGGACAAGCCAGCCTCCAGTAAGTAGGCGGATTACCCAGCTTCCTTCGTTCAGAACTGACTGGACTTGTTAGACGACTTCCTAACTATCAGGAAGGAAGAAGGAGGGATGTGCATGTTAAATCTAGTGCAAATATGAACTGTGCTGAGGTGGAAGATGGCAAGATGAGCTTCTGTCTACAAATGTGTAGAGGCTGGCCGGGAGTGAAAGTGGTTGGGGGCCGGGCAGATGCCTAGAGATGGGAGAAACTCCAAAATTAATTCTGAATATCTCATAGTCATGGGGGCTGTTGATGTTGGTAGTTTGGGTAGAAGGGATAGAAAAGATGAAAACCTTTCCCAGGCTAATAAGTGTAGAAATTCTCTGGAGTAGATATCTGTTGACCTAGAACCCATTACCCTTGTATAGAATTCAGATCTATGAACTTGGGGGCGGGGAAAAAGAGGTCTTTGTTTTTGCTAACATAAAATGAAATGTAGCATTTCCTTCACTTACAAACGTATGCAAGTGATGCTGCAGTATTAGTGAACCTGAGGCTTGTCACCAGTGGAGATCACAGATGCTTTCAAATCACATTCTTATGTTGTAGAAATATTTGTGTTCATCACTACTCTGAAATTATGATAGAAATTAGACTCACTGCTAAACTTGTTTCTTAATACACAGGAAGTACATATATTATTGCTATATTGCATCTTTTCACCTAGATTATTGTATTTCAAAGTTAACCGTTTCTTTTGTAGTCCTCTATATTTTGTTTTATACATTTGAAAGTATTGTTCTGAGAAGGGGTCCAGCAGTTTCACCAGATTGCTAAGGGCTCTGTCCCTGAACTCTGCTCTAGATGCTGCCCTGTAGAAAGCCCAGCGCCTTCCTCCGCAACCGGGCCCTACGGCCCTTCAGAGACGCTTTTAAGGCAGCTCTGTAGACACATGGACAAATGTTTCAGATGCCGTGATAAAGGAGTATTTCAGCATGGTTATAGCTTGGTAAAAATATTTGTTCTAGCTCTTGTACTAGTATGTGGACAAGAACTGGAAAATAATTAAGAAAAATGAAACTAGCTATGTTTACTTTTAAAGTGTTATCTCTTCAATACTACTTTTATTTTTTTAAAGCCTGTATCATCTTTTTTACCTAAGTAATATATCTTCATTGGTGAAAAATTACAAAATGCAGTTATAAAAAAAAGAAAAATGTTCAGTCTTCCTTAACCAGTTAAAAAAAAAAAAGTTAAGTGCTGCATTTTTAAAAATGCATACATAGCATTTTAAAAAAAAATGATATAGAGCTATATGCTCTGACCTGGAAAGATTCCTATTGCATATTAAGTAAAAAAGCAAGAATAATACATAAAATGGGATCCCATTTTTGTTTTTTAAAAGAGGATGTATATACACATATGAAAATGTCTAGGAGGCCACACATCAAACAGGCATCGGTGTTAACAGTCTACGATGATGTGGTAATATTAGCCAATACCAGTTTTGTTCAAGGAAAGGAAATCCTCTAAGGAAAAGCACAATGTTGATGCTAGGATTAGCAGCTTCAGGGTGTCCCGGGTATATCCTGTGGCAGCCTATAGAGGTGGCTCCATGCGTCAGATGGCTGGTGCCTGGGAGGGGCCCCCTGGACACCCCCACGGAGCCCTTTATGGCCTGAGCCTCAGCTTTGCAGGCTGGAAGGTACTATATGGTTTTATACCCAGAAAATGGTTTGTTTCTGGGGAAATGATTACATTTACAAGGAGCAAATGGATAAACCAGAATCCAAATGTTTTAAATTAGAATGATAACAGCTGCCTAGCAGAGTGTATGAAAACTGGACAAGAGGATGAACTCAAAGCTGTTCGCAGAGAGCATGGCATGTGGGGAGCCCTCAGTAAAACAAAGCGATTGTTGTTAGGAGGTTTCCCCAGAGTTATCTGAAGGAAGGCGAAGCTGGCCAGTGACCATAAGTAACGGTGGAGGTTTACTTCCCCCGTGCATGTACGCTGCTGAGGGCTTTGAGCGTATCCTCTCGTTTCATGTTCACACACCCTCAGCTGTTATTCCCATTTTCCAGACGGGGGACTGGGCATAAAACAGCTAAGAAACTGCACTGTGACAGAACCAAGGTTTGACCTCACTCTGCTGACTCAGCCAGCACTGCCTTTGAGGATGACTTGGTGCGCATGAGCTTGGAGCATGGGTGTCATCTGGATGGTCTTAATGGCAGTATCATGTAGCTGTAGTGCCAGATACCTCCATATCCACTATCTAGTTGTGGCTTGCAGTGGGTCACTAACCTTGCAGTGGGTCCAGCTAACCTCTCTGTGCCTCAGTTTCCTCATGTGTAGAATGAAGATAATATTAGTATCTACCTCCTAGGTTGTTGTAAGGATCAAATGCTTTTAAAATGGTGATTGGCACATAGCAAGTATTCGGTTAACGTTCGCTGTTGATGTGATTGTGTTTGTGGTTGTGAATGTTATCTACCACCAGGACTGATCAAAGTGCCCAGTTGTGGGTCTGGGCATTTTGTCCCCTACTTCACACTGAAGATATAATGACCAGTTCCTGGCGCTTCCACAAGGGGAGTGCCACTCAGCCAGAAGCTGGCTCATGGCTGGCCAGCGCAGTGGTGGTGGCGAGAGCCTCTCTCGCCTCCTTGGCAGCGCTAAGGATGCCCGACTAATGGCTTAGGCCCGCTCCCCACAGGGCTCCCGGGCTGCCAGAGTGATGTCTGACTGCCAGCTTAGGCCCGATCCCCTGGGGAGTGGGCCTAAGCTGTCAGTCAGACATCCCCCAAGGTGCCCCGACTGGGAGAGGACACAGGCTGGGCTGAGAGACCCCCCCCCCCCCCAGTGCACGAATTTTCATGCACTGGGCCTCTAGTGCACAAATAAAGGTGTGAACTGAATATACGTGGGTTGGCCCCACATATATGGGTACGTCCTTTTGGGCAGTAACCACTCTGAGCTTAGTCCATCCAGGCTCCAGGCAGGAGCTGTGAGACGGAGGAAATCCGGTCCTTGCCCGGCTGGGACCAGGCTCTGGGGCCTCCACTGGGACCTGTCCTTGGACACCGGACTCGGATGAGCACAGTTCTTGCAATGTGCCTGCAGCAGGGCTCAGGTGTTGGGCTGAGTGTGGTCTCACATGGGCCCGTTGGGGCTGGTAAAGTGGCTAGTTCTCCCCTCAGCTGGACCTCACTGCAGGCCCAGGAAGCTGGAGGCTGTGCTGTTTTCATTCCTGGCCCTTATTCCAAGACAATGGATTTCTCCTCAGCAACAGTAATTCTTTATTATTGAAAGACAGCTGCTGACAAGAATGTTTGCATGAAAACCTTCCCTTCCATCTCCACCTTCTCACAAAGTACACGTCCACCCTCCCACTGCACCCTCAGGGTACACCCAGGCCATCGTCACCATGTTAGCCATATCCAAGTTCCACTTGTACTATTATTGCCTTAACATTTTACTTTGAATGTACTCCTTTTTTTCTCAAATTAATTAATTTGCCAGGAAGTTTATATCAGAAATACTGCTAAAATTACAGATTTAATGAGCTGCACTTTTCTTAATATACATTAAGATAAATATATATGTATAAGTATTAAACATTTTTAAAGTTTTCCCATGGATCACCTAAAATCACCCTTGCTGTGTGGCCCTCGCCAGTGGTATCCCAACTCTGCCAAGGGAAACCCTGGCAAGGTTTGTAAACTCTTCGGGGGGCCCTTCCCAGTCATCCAATTTGACTTGTCTTCCCAAGACCCCTCGCCTGTGCCCTGTGGGCAGCCTCAGCAGGAAGGAGCGGGTCTGTTCCACGCTGCAGGTGGTGCCCTCTTCCACTCAAACCTGGATGTCCTTCTTTTCAGATGGAGAAAGACCCATTCTTTTTTTTTTTTAATGTATTAATTTTTTTACAGAGAGGAAGGGAGAGGGATAGAGAGTTAGAAACATCGATGAGAGGGAAACATCGATCAGCTGCCTCCTGCACACACCCTACTGGGGATGTGCCCGCAAGCAAGGTACATGCCCTTGACTGGAATCGAACCTGGGACCCTTGAGTCCACAGGCTGATGCTCTATCCACTGAGCCAAACCGGTTAGGGCCCATTCTTTTATTGATCACTGATGAAACAGGGTGAGGATTCTAATTGGCTCACCTCCCTAGGGAATGATGTGGCCAGACAAGGCCCTGAAAAGGGGGGCATTAGAGACAAATGGAGGTTGGTGGCAGCTACAGAGAGAGGATAGACATGCCCAATTGTCTGATTGGAGGAAAGATATTTGCCTCTTTTCACAAAAATAAGTGATGGATAACATTTGCCTCTTTCTCAAAGAATCTGAGGCAGAGAATGGATGTGGAAGCACAAGGGCATTGCGGGTTCTTGCTCCATCCATTACTAGCTATATAACCTTGGGCGAATCCCTTCACCTCCCAGAACCTCCCTTTACTTCCAGTAAAGTGGGACTGGTGACATTTAATCACACCTGTCTGATCTGCTGTCCAGGCTGTGGTAAGGATTGAATGAGCAAAGGAAAGCATGAATGCTCTGCAAACTCGAAGGCAGGGTCCTCATCTATGGATGCGCTTTGGAGTAACCTGGGAAACTTAAAAACAAAACAGAAAGCAATACCAATGCTCCAAGACCCAAGTCAAGAGATTCTGGTTTAATTGGTGTGGAGTGGGTATTGGGCATCTGTATTTTTTAATGTGCTTCCGGTGATTCTGATGTGCAGCCAGTATAAGAACCACCTCCCCAGAGCTGTGTCATCCAATATACTTGCCAGTAGCCACATGTGACTATTTCAATGTAAATTAATTAGAATTAAATAAAATTTAAAATTTGATTCCCCAGCCACACTAGCCACATTTCAATTACGCAATAGCCACATGTGGCTAGCGGCCGCTATGTTGGACAGGGCAGATATAGAACAGTTCTATCCTTACAGGGAACTCTATTGCCTCTGAGAGTGTGGTCCAGGGCCCACAGCGTCAACATCACTTAGAGCTTGTAAGGAATGCATAATCGTAGGCCCATGCCCAACCTGCCGAATCAGAATCTGGATTTTATTTTATTTTTTATTATTATTATTATTTTTTAAATTGTTTTATTGCTTAAAGTCTTACAAAGGGTATTACATATGTCTCCTTTTTCTCCCCGCCCTTGACAATCCCCTGGCCTCCCCTACCCCCTACCCCCCAGTGTCTTATGTCCATTGGTTATGCTTATATGCATGCATACAAGTCCTTTGGTTGATCTCTTAACCACCCCCTGTTGCCCCCCCAACCCTCCCCGGCCTTCCCGCTGTAGTTTGACAGTCTGTTTGAGGCAGCTCTGCCTCTGTATCTATTTTTGTTCATAAGTTTATAATGGTCTTTATTATCCACGAATGAGTGAGATCATGTGGTATTTTTCCTTCATTGACTGGCTTATTTCACTTAGCATAATGCTCTCCAGTTCCATCCATGCCGTTGCAAATGGTAAGAGTTCCTTCTTTTTTACAGCAGCATAGTATTCCATCGTGTAGATCAGGGGTCTTCAAACTACGGCCCGCGGGCCACATGCAAATACAAATATTGTATGTGTTCCCGTTTTGTTTTTTTTACTTCAAAATAAGATATGTGCAGTGTGCATAGGAATTTGTTCATAGTTTTTTTAAAAAAAAACTATAGTCCGGCCCTCCAACGGTCTGAGGGACAGTGAACTGGACCCCTGTTTAAAAAGTTTGAGGACCTCTGGTGTAGATTACCACAGTTTTCTAATCCATTCATCTACTGATGGGCACTTAGGCTGTTTCCAGATCTTAGCTATGGTGAATTGTGCTGCTATGAACATAGGGGTGCATATATCCTTTCTGATTGGTGTTTCTGGTTTCTTGGGATATATTCCTAGAAGTGGGATCACAGGGTCAAATGGGAGTTCCATTTTCAGTTTTTTAAGGAAACTCCATACTGTCTTCCATAGTGGCTGCACCAGTCTGCATTCCCACCAGCAGTGCACAAGTGTTCCTTTTTCTCCACATCCTCTCCAGCACTTGTCGTTTGTTGATTTGTTGATGATAGCCAGTCTGACAGGTGTGAGATGATACCTCATTGTTGTTTTGATTTGCATCTCTCGGATGATTAGTGACTTTAAGCATGTTTTCATATGTCTCTTGGCTTTCTAAATGTCCTCTTTTGAAAGGTGTCTATTTAGGTCCTTTGCCCATTTTTTGATTGGATTGTTTATCTTCCTTTTGTTAAGTTGTATGAGTTCCCTATAAATTTTGGAGATTAGACCCTTATCAGATATAACATTGGCAAATATGTTTTCCCACACAGTGGGTTTTCTCGTTATTTTGTTGATGGTTTCTTTTGCTGTGCAGAAGCTTTTTATTTTGATGTAGTCCCATTTGTTCATTTTCTCTTTAGTTTCAAGTGCCCTAGGAGCTGTATCAGTGAAGAAATTGCTTCGGCATATGTCTGAGATTTTGTTGCCTTTGGATTCTTCTAGAATTTTTATGGTTTCCCGTCGTACATTTAAGTCCTTTATCCATTTTGAGTTTATTTTTGTGTATGGTGTAAGTTCGTGGTCTAGTTTCATTTTCTTGCATGTATCTGTCCAATTTTCCCAACACCATTTATTGAAGAGACTATCTTGACTCCATTGTATGTTCTTGCCTCCTTTGTCAAATATTAATTGAGCATATTGGTTCGGGCCGATTTCTGGGCTCTCTATTCTATTCCATTGATCTGTATGTCTGTTCTTGTGCCAGTACCAGGCAGTTTTGAGAACAGTGGCTTTGTAATACAGCTTGATATCTGGTATTGAGATCCCACCTACTTTGTTCTTTCTCAGGATCGCCAGAATCTGGATTTTAATGAAATTAAAATCTCTAGAGTTTTTGTTACATTTTGTCAAACACTGTTCTAAAGCATACATTCCACTCATTTGTCCTTTCAACAGATATTTATTTAATGCTTGGTATACGCCAAGTATATTCAAGTGATGAAGGGTGATTAGGGAAAAAGACAGCAATGTCTACCATCTTAGCAGGAGGAAACAGACATTAAGCAAGAAAACCAAACTCAGAAGCAAACTTATTTCAGAGTTAAAAAAGCAATCCAAGGGAATATGCTAGCTAGAGAGTGACTCTGGGGACAGGGTGACCACTTTAAATTGGGGTGAGGGAGGGTCAGAGAGCATCTCTGTAAGGAAGAGATATTTGAGTGGAGCCTGAATGACAAGGAACTGGCCAAGAGAAGATGTGGGGGCGGTGTATTCTGGACAAAAATAACAGCAAGTAAAAATATACTTAAAGTAGGTTGCCAGATTTAGCAAGTAAAAAATACAGAATGTTCACTTAAATTTAAACTTCACCTAAACCAATACTTTTTAGTATATCCTAAATATCAGATGGGACATACTTATACTAATCAAAGTTTTTCAGTTTACCTGAAATTTGAATGTAACTGGACACCCTGTATTTTATGGAGACCTTAGCTGAAAGAGGACTTGGGGGGAAGGGCGGGGGGGGGGGACGCAAGCTGGAGGAGCACAGGAGGAGCAGGGCAATGGGGTGGGTAGTCAGGGAACAGGGCCCCACGGGGCAGGGTCGGAGAGAGAGCAGGGCCCAAAGCTGGGACTACACAAAGGCGAGTTTTAAACGACAAAATGGTCATGAGGGACCGTACTGACCGCGGCTGTTTCTTCCCCTCGATGAAGTCATTGGCTTTACCTTCCTGCAACCCTATGGTTTCTGGGAAGGGCTTCTGGGAAGATGAACAATTGTCCGGGCTGTTATGCCTGGGTGGTGCTTGGGGAGACCTCGGGCCGCTGCTTGACCTGCCTGAGCATAGCGTGCGGTATATATTGTTTGGTCTGAGCTTTTAAGTGCTCTTTCCCTGTTTGTTTGTTTAATTCCTGTGCTTTTGTATGTGATCCCCTATAAATCTTCCTCTCCTTAAGGACTATGTTTGACAACTTCATTTCCCCCCAACTAGAGACATTTCCCCTGCTAGGGGTCAAAAAGATTAATTACCCTAAACTGAGCATTAGAGGCACCCTCCGGTTCACACATGACCCAGCAGCGCAAGGCCCCTGCCATGTTAGTAGAAGAACGCAGTGACAGCAGACCTGTGCCCAGGAGCAGTGACATCCTCGAAGCCCAAATGTATTCCTGTCGGAAAATAAACTCCTGACCCCACAGCACATGTGAGGGATCTGGCAGTAGGAGAGGCCTTGAAAGAGGTCCTGTTCAGACACTTCAGTTTCCATCTGAGGAAACGGAGGCGCTGGGAGGATTATGATTTACCAAAGGACCCCAAATCGACGGTGGGGCCGGAACCCAACCTCAAAGCTCCTAACTCCCTGTCCAGTGTTTTTTCCACCCAAGTTGGGCTTTTGGGGGGGGTGGAAGTTAGCGGGGCGGGAGGGGGTCAGGGGAATTGGGGAGGGAGGTGGGAAGGGCAGCAAAACAGCAGCTGACTCGCAAAAAGTGCTTCAACATTTCCAGAGCACTTCCCTACATCATCTCATTCAAGGCAGGTACTATTTCCATTTTGCAAGTGTGGAAGCTGCGGCTCAGAGAGGTTCCGTGACTTGTCCAAGATCACACAGCTGTTAAGTGATGGAACCAGGAGTCAAACCCAGATTCAGACTCCCTTGGTCTGTTCCCGCCATTACCTGGGAAAAGTGGACCAGGAGAGAGCAGCGGTGTGGTCAGATCAAAGGCAGGCAGGTGTGAGATGGCTTGCCTGGAGCCATGTTGGGCACTTTACATGCACAATCTCCTTCAATCATCTCATTAAGTTTATGAAAGGGGTATGACCTCCACCTTACAGTAAAACTGTGGAACTGGGGCTCAGAGAGGGTAAGTGGCCGCCCAGTTGGTTAGTGACAGAGTTAGATTTCAATCCAGATCTGTCCAACTTGAGAACCTCAGCGGGTCCCCACTGGAATTGGGGGTGGGGGTGGGGCTGTCAGTGAAAGTCTGCAGGATGAAACTGGTCATGAGAGAGGCACAGAGAACACGCAGGTTAGAAGGACCAGGAAGGCTTAGGTGTATCATCAATGGACCTTTCAGGGATGGGGGGAGGAGTGGAGAGAGACTCGTCTCCTCCGTGGCTCTCCTCTCCTCTGTCTGCACGGAGTGTCCCGAAAGCGTTACACCAATTCCCTCTTCTTTTTACAGTCCGTAGATTTGCGTGGGGGCTGAAATGAGGCTCCACCTGTGTTGTGGGTAGGCTCCACTCTTAGCACTTCAGTGTTCTGGCCCTCTGCTTCTCTGGCCACACCTAACAGGGACCCCTTCCCCCGGAGCCGCCCCCCTTCCAAAGACCACCAGCATTAGGCAGGAAACAGCGCTGGATCGCCTTGTTTTTACACAAGAACTTGTCCCATCTTGTCCTGCCTCTTTCCTCCCACCTCCCGGCCTCCTAATTTTGTTTCCAAAATAATGGTGAGTTTTTCCCCAGCTGAGGTTCCTGATCTGGCTACTAGTGGGGAAATTCCTACCACGCCTCCCTTATCTTTTCTAGTCAACCATCTTGGTTTTTCTGTTGGTAAAGGCAGTGTCACTGACAATCTTACCATTTGCCTCCATACTCAATTCAGTCCCTACGCATAGTAGGTTCACAGTAAGTCTTTCTGTTCCGAACTGACAGCTCCAGGGAGTAAGAAGTGGAATTATCCTGAGGGGCTGTCATGGCTAGTGTTTCCCTTGTTTAGACATCTTTTGTAGCTAATGAATTTCTCAAGCCTGGTGTCGGGGACATTCCTCAGAAGCCTCCCCATTAGGACAGTCACTGGATGACCCTCTTGTCCTCCGCAGGAATGCTGGGAGTCAGCACATCTGTTCCAGAGGCTCAGGGCTCCCACATGGTCAGTGGAGCCTGTGCCCACCGGCCAGCTGCCACATCACTTCTTCTCCTTGCCCTCAGTAGGGGTCTGTGGTTCCCAAAATACAAATGAAAATGTAAGTCCAAAGGACTATAAAAATGTAGTCTGGAAGTCTAACCAATATTAACTCCCTGCAGTAAAAGGCCAACATTTGGGGCATGTAGATGAAGGATAGATATATGGAGATAGTTTGTACTGTTTTGGTGAAAACTTACGTTCATCTGAAAATATCTATATATATAAAGCCTCGGCGACCAGAACTACCGGGACAACTGGTCACTATGATGTGCACTGACCACCAGGGTGCAGACACTCAATACAGGAGCGGCCCCCTGGTGGTCAGTGGGCTCCACAGCCAACCTCCCCCGGCCAACCTCCCATGGTCCCTCCCTCCAGTCTGATTGGGGCCAGCCCCCGGGCTGGGATGGGGAACCAGGAGTGGGTGGCAGTAGAGGTGGTCCCTTTCCCAGGGGGGCCGAGGGATGGCTCCAACCTCCCGTGTCCCGTCCCTCCCCATGGCCAGCAGGCCCATATTGGCCCGCCTCCCGCCCGCCATGGTGGCAGCTCATCAGCAAGGGAAGGAGGAGGAGAGGAAGCAGGAAACCACATGGTGGTGGGGCACCGATGATGGAAGCGTCAGTGTCTGGCGTCTGTTCCTTCCACGCCCGGCCCGGTGACCATCACTTTCTCTCTGGCCCAACCCTGATTGGCCTAGCCCTGATGGGCGCTGATCACTGGCCAGGCCTAGGGACCCCACCCATGCACGAATTTCATGCACTGGGCCCCAATCTCATAATAAAATGTTAAAGAGATAAAATATGTTTCGTGACTATGTTGAGTAAGAACATGGGGACAGTGTGGAGCAGATAGAGGCAGGGAGTGGAGTGATGAAGATAAGAGAAAGTTGGGTGGCATCTTGATTTCCCACTTAGCTATTATACCTTGAATGGGTTACTTAACCTCTTCAAGTTCTAGTTTCTTCATCTGGAGATTGGAGATGTTAATGTCTCCCTCCCTGAAATATCAGGTTAAATGAGATCATGCATGGATAGCATTTAGGACCATGCCTGAGACTTAGTAAGGGGTCAAAAAATGGTGTGGAAGAAGGCAAAAGAGACACAGAAAGAACAAAGTCCTTACCTTATCCAATCTCAGTGATTTCTCAGTCTCTGCCATTTAAGGCTCTGAACCTCACACCAGAGACCACATTGTCATAACCAGCCACTGGCTTCACCTGCAGTTGGCCATATGATGAAATAGGCAGGATTTGCTTCTCATAGATTGTTTCCTGACATTCCCAACTGGTCATCTTAAAGGCCAGCAGGAAGGTGCTTATGGATCCTTCTTAGCTTGTGACCTCATCCGTCCATCCATCCATCCATTCATCCATCCATCCATCCATCCCTCCATCCAATAAAAACTTCAGTGGGTAAGAGTGCAGGGAACCATGAACCAAGCACTGCATTTTGCATGGGGATATAGCATGGAATGAAACTTATTCCTTGCCCTCAAGCTGCTTATGTTCCAGGAACTAGCTTTTCCCTGTGTTTTCTCTGGCTCTGTTCCTCAGCAACACCCAGCCTTAGTCACTCCTCCAGAATGCAAGATTCGTTTCCAAGTCAGGCACACACAGCCACAGAAGGCAGGGCACGCGATGAGATGTTGGCAGTTACTGGGCCTTATCATTCCGTAGCTGCAGTGCTTGGGAGTTTGGGAGGAGCAAAAGGTAGCCAGTCAGGCAGATCTGAGACTGCCTTATCCACAAACACTTTAATTCCAGTTGGCCTCCCATCACCCCCATTCCATGACCACTGTGCTTTTTTAACCTAGTCTCTCTCTTCCTTCTCTGTCTGCAATCTCTGTCTGAAATCCTTTTTTTCAAACAGCTTTCCTTTTGTAATCAAATATGCTCTCCACTCACCCACATCCCCATCCTGTCTCACCCTTACCCTGCCTCTCCAACCAACTCCACCAAGAGTTCATGCTTCCTAGCCTCATAGTTACAAATTGGTCACAAAATTAGCATTAGCAAACCTGCCCAGGTTCTCTATGTGGCAATTTTTCCGTTCATTTGTTTTACAGGAAAACTGGAGTAATAAACCAATCGGAGGAGGAAGCATTTCATCATTTTTACCTTTTTTCACGTTCACAATTATTTCAGTAAACCTCTCATTTGTGAAAACTGTTTATATTGAATGTTCTCAAAAATAAATTATTTTTTTCCTTTCAAACATCATTTTAATATTATTTATTGAGAACTGCCTGTATTTTAAAACCTATAAAGTCTTATATATTCTTCACAAATAAGACCTACCATAAGCCAAAAATATATAAGTAAATACAGTCTAAAGGAGAGACTACAATGAGTTCTGTATGATGAGATGCAATTTCAGAAACTATAAGATTGTGTGTGTGTGTGTGTGTGTGTGTGTGTGTGTGTGTGTGTTTGGTCAAGAGGAAAAAGATATTTTCCAATTATTTTGTGATTTTTATATCGTTAAGTCTCCATGAAGCCTAAAAATAAAAAATTTTTAGAAGAGCCCAGGCTCTGGGCTCAGACATAGTTCAGGTTTTACTCTCCTTTCTACAATGTACTTGCTTGTTGAACTGATATAAAAATGAAAAGAGATAATAGATGTAAGCTGATTAACACAGCACCTCAACAAATAGTGGCACAGACCGCTAGCTGTATGCCTGGAAATCTGTTCCCCTCTTTCTTTAGTGACATAACCCTGATTTTTATCTGAGCCTACAGACTTCCTCGCAGCCCTGAGACCAAGCCAATGAGTTCTGAGCAGAAGCATTGCCTGGGACTTCCAGGAAGGTTTCCTGAATAGAGGAGACACTCTGGCCCTGGCCAGTGTGACTCCTTTGGTTGGGCATCATCCTGGGCACTGAAAGGTTGCTGGTTTGATTCCTGGTCAGGGCACATGCCCAGATTTCAGGCTCCGTCCTGGGCAAGGGTGTGCAGGAGGCAGCCGATCCATGTTTTGCTCTCATCTCTCTCTCTCTCTCTCTCTCTCTCTCTCTCTCTCTCTCTCTCTCTCTCTCTTCCCTCCTTCACTCCCTCCCTCCTTTCCTCTCTCTCTCAAAATCAATAAAACTTATTCTTAAAAAAACTAGAGGAGACACTCTTCTTCATCCTTCTGCCTATTATTGGTCTGGCCTCTAAATGTGATGTCTGGTGCCCCAACTGCTTTTTTGGAGCATGTGGGGGCCACACCCTGGCGATGGCATTACAGAGAGCTACATTAAAGATCTTGGGTCCTTGATGAGCAGGGAGATGCCATTCTGGGTCTGGACTTCCTGAAGATTTTTTTTTTTCGTAAAATATAAATTAATTGTTCTCATATTAAACCATTATTTTTCAGGTCTTAGCTTCTCAAAGTGAAGCTAATCCTAACTAATATACTATAATTATTATTGTCATCATTATTTTATTAGCCCTAGCTCACAATCCTGCTCTCGCACAGATCCCCTCTTTAGGCCATTAGAAACAGCCTACATGTACAAAGAATTTTGCCTTGGTTCTTCTAATATCTGCTGCCAACCCACTGGCACATTTAATGTGGGGGTGCCCTGCTGGCATGCATGGCATCCCCACTACATTCCCTCCGTGGCTCTTCTTTCAGAATTCTCAACTGAGTGGGTGGGACTGAACCACCCTGAAAGTGGAGGATTTGGACCAGATAGAAAAGAGGTAGGAGTATTCCAGGTGGAGAAAACACTATCAAAAGGTGAAAGCAAATAGAGCGTAATTTGGGGACTAGAAGGAAAGTGACTGAGGGTTCCTGCTGAGGGTGGTAGGAATTGGGAAGGGAGGTAGGACCCGATTATGGAGGGTCTTCAAGGCCCAGTAGAACAGTTTGGACTTGATCCTGGAGGAAATAGAAAGTCAATTCAAGTTACTGAGCAAGGCAGTGACAGAAGGCAAGTGATGTTTGCAAAAGAATTAATCTGGCTGAAGTGTGCAAAACAGATTGAAGGCAGGAAGAGCCTGGAGACAGGGAGACCAGTATAAATCTTCCACCCCGTAATCAAATGGTCAAACATTGTCAACAGACTTTGAAAGGGGCTGTAGGAAACAGCAAAGTTAAAGGATAATGTAGTGGTTTTGGTTAAACAGAGTAAGAAGACGTAAACAAAGCCTTTCCCCAGAACGACTCACCCAGAGAAAGTAGCAAACTTCCAAATGGAGAAAACCGGTTCGGTCCTTTTGGAAAACAATTGGGCACTATGGATCAAGAGCCTTATGAATGTTCACACCCTTTGACCCGGTAAGTCAACTTCTGGGAATGCTAGGGAAATAATCCAAACCATAGAAAGGAAAAAAAAAATGCGTGGAGATCTTAATCGCAGCAAATAATTAGAAACAATCTAAATGCTCAGCAGTCAGGGGTGGTTAAGCAAACTGTGGCTCTGACTCAAATGTCACCCAGGCATTAAGTCCGAGGGATAAGAAGACCAGGCAGATGACACAGAAAATGCCCCTGACATTATTAGAGGAAAGCAGGCTGCAAAATACGCCCAGTGCCTATCACACAACAAACACCCCAAGTGCAGACAAAACCAGACTGAAGAGTAATATTCCAACTTACTCCCAGTTGTTTCATTGAGGTGGAGGGATAACTGTTTATTTTCTCTTTAAAAATTTTCTCCAATATGCTCTTGTTACATCTATGTTTTTGAATATAGGGAATGTCAAGGAGAAGTCTTACTTTTCATTCCATTCACTCTGAATTGTTTGGCTTTTATAAAAATGTATTAAATATGTACGGCTTGTATGTTTTTTACTTTTTTTGTTGTTAATCTTCACCTGAGGATATTTTCCTATTGATTTTTAGAGAGAGTGGAAAGGAGGGGGAGAGACAGAGAGAAACATCAATGTGAGAGAGACACATTGATTGCAGCACATGCCCCCAACAGGGCCGGGGACCAAGCCCCCCACTGGGGTATGTGCCCTTGACTGGAATTGAACCCAGGACCCTTCAGTCCCTGGGCCAATGTTCTATCTACTGAGCCAAACCAGCTAGGGAGCTTGTATGTTTTTTAAAAAATAAATGCTTTTTCAAAGACAAAAATAGATGCATAAACATGGGAAACCATGAGCCATGCTCTTGTCTTCATAGGCACAGATACTTATATTCATCTTCTCTCTATGATGTGTGTGTTTTTTGTAAAGGTATAGGCTTTGGAGTTTAGAGGGTCTGAGTTTGTTTGTTTTAAAAATAATTTGTAATTGTAGTTGACTTTTACTATTATATTAGTTTCAGGTGTACAGCCTAGTGGTTAGACATGTATATAAAACTTACAAGGTGCTCCCACCAATAAGTCTAGCGCCCACCTAACACCATACGTAGTTATTAGAGAATTATTGCCTATAATCCCTACGCTGTACTTTATATCCCTGGGTGTGTGTGTGGCGGGGTGAGTTTAAACCCCACCTTAGCTAGCTCATCGGTGAAGCAGGGAATAATGCCTTCCTTGCGCAGTCATTGCGGAAATGCAGGGAGAGAATGCAAGGAAATCTCCCAGCACGGTGCTCTGCAGTTAGGGAGCACACAGTGAATGTCAACAGCCACGGTTTTCTCTTTTCTGTCTTCTGCCTCTTGGTGGGGAGCTGTGGGTTTCCGAGGTGACTGTCTGAGGGCGGAGACAGGGCCCCTGAGCAGTGTCCTCGGCCTCAGCCACCTCACGTCCCTGTGCTGCAGCCACAGGACTTTTCCCCCTCCGAGCGCACTGGGCAGTTTCTGCTCCTCCATCTGCCTTCGCAGTGCCTCCCCACCTGCCTGGACCGCACTTGAGGGGTACAATGAACTGACTGTGGAAGACAGAGTTTATTTTCATAAGGCAGTTTGATGTTTTCAGGTAATCAGTTGGCATGTATTTATTAAGAATGGTTTTGCTAGTACGTTTTCAACATTTAGGTTGGAACAGAAAGTGGCCTTCGCAGAAATCATTTTATGTCTCCCTCGACCCCAGGTTTTATGTACGTCCCCGTTGACAACCCTGCTCAAAGCTGCACAAGTCCCTTGGAGAATGTTATATGATTTTAAAGGGTCACTGAGATTAGGACACAGAGGAGGAGGAAGACAAGAATGGTTGGAAATCACCTAGGGCAAAGCAAATTCATGCCAAAAAAAGATTTTGGGGGAGGAGCTGAACGGTACCACTAATGTCTCCAACATCCTGCTTAATAAAACTTTCATACTCAGCCATATTCCCCAAGTTTCTCAAGGACTGCTTAAGTGGGGACCCATTCAAACTAGGTGGGGACTTATTAAAGTCCAAGGAGATGATGTGTATTGGCTCTGCGTGGTCAGCTACGCCTGCAGGCCGTCAGGGAACGCAGCTCACTGCCTCCTGGGTGTCTGTCCCCAGCACACGGGGCGCTGATGCTTTGGGAACATCCTTCCTCCCCAACCCCCATCCTGGATTCTGGTCTTGAACCAAGCATGTGGCCAGCCTGGGAACAAAAACACTGTATCTGACCCTTGGACCACAGATTCTTCCCCTCCAAGACGAAGAAAGCCAAGGGGGCTGGTCACAGGAGAGGACAAAGCTGGGCCGGGGCTGTGTGCTCATCCCTCGCTGCTGCCCCAGACTCCTCTTGCCCAAGCACTGGCTCTCTCGCTCATTGGTTTCATTTTTCAGTCAGAGAGATGCTGTGACGTGAGCTGACTGAACAGAGGCAGGGACCCTGGCTTAGGTGCTGTTGAATCCCCAGCACCAGCCACCTGCTGGCTGTTTGCTGACAGTTTGATGAATCAATTAGTAACACTGCTTTCCATTCACTTCCACTCTCCCAGCTGTCCTCTCCCCAGGTCTTAGCTTCCCCCGGCAGATGGATGTTATGGCTACTCACTGCTATGTTCCAAACCATCTTTTCTTGTTACGGATTTTTAAAAGAATTATGGCTTTAAAAGAAAAAATATATAATGTTATTTAAATGCAAACAGGAAATCTGAATTCTGTTACCACATGGAGCAGAACTGCCTGGTTGGGGGGGGAGGGGGGAAATCTATGTTTTTGAAATAAAGAGAAAAATGGAAAAAGGAAGGGGGGAAGGGAGAGAGGGAAGAAAGAAAGAAGCAGAGAAAGATTGAGAAATAAGTTTGAGTTCTGGTCCTGTGGTCCTGACTCAGCCACTCATGGCATTGTAACTTGGGCCTCAGTTTTTCCATCTGTAAAATGGGAGTTTGAACTGGATCAGTTTTTAGACAATGAGTGCGTCAGAATCTCATGCAGGGAGCAGTTAATCATGCGGGTCCCTGAGCCCCATCCCCAAAGACTTTGGCTCTGGGCTGGGGGCCAGAAAACGTTTATGTTTAACAAGCCCAGCTGCAGTTGTCACAGTCAGGTTGGGAAAACAGGATTTGATGATCTCAGAGAGACTGTGGCTGACTCCAAGGATAAGACTCTGGAACTGGGAGGTGAACCAGTATTCCTCATCTCTTGGGGTAATAGTCAACCACTTTGGAACTTCCTTTAACTCTGGTTTGGATGGGAATGACTCATTAGTAAGTGCTGGCGGCGAGGGAATGGTACATTAGCATCTTAGAAATGAGCAGACTCTCAGGGTAGCCTTTGCCTTTCCTTGTTAGGACTTGTTAAATGGGATCAGGATTAACAGACACGGACTATAGTTACCTGTAGAGATGGGTACAGTCACTCCCATCAGGGAATATTTGTGCATTTTCTACGTACTTTCCCCTATGAGATATCATCTGCTCCTCAAGGCATAGGCCAGTGGTTCTCAACCTTCTGGCCCTTTAAATACAGTTCCTCATGTTGGGACCCAACCATAAAATTATTTTCGTTGCTACTTCATAACTGTAATGTTGCTACTGCTATGAATTGTCATGTAACTATCTGATATGCAGGATGGTCTTAGGCGACCCCTGTGAAAGGGTCGTTCGACGGCCAAAGGGGTCGCGACCCACAGGTTGAGAACCGCTGGCATAGACTATCACTCCCATTTCACAGATGGGCAAACAGAGACACAGAGGCTTCTTGCCAGATTAGACAGTGCTCTTAATGGGCAGACACAGGGAAAGAGCTCAGATCTCCCGATTCCTAGTGTAATGCCTTTTCCAGAGCACCATGTTGCAGATAACTGCTTATTTATTAAACAAAGGCCTGAGGAATTGTTAACAGTAGGTTTCTGAAACTTTTTACTTAAACTACTGATAAAGTTCCAGTGTAGACTGACATGACTACTCTGATGAAATCAATGATAAAAATGCTAAGAAACGCTGGGGGTGCAGTTCATGCAATCCAGTCTCATGGTGATGGGGCCTACGTGTATATAATATGTGTTTGCATACTTGTGCTTTGGACCAGAGGTTGAAAGGGATATACAAATGGTAGCAGTGACTAACCATGAGTAGCAGCATCATAGGTGGTTTTTATTTTCTTCTTTATACTTTTTATATATTGATTATATTCATGATATTTTCCATAATGAGTCATTTTTCCTTTTTTAATCCGAAAAATATACATGTAACCTGTTTATAGATACTTCAGAGTTTCTGAGATGCTTTTACATATTTGTTATTTAATGTTATGACCGTTTTGTAAGAAGTACTTTCAGTGGGTATTATTTTATTATCTCCAGTTGACAAAGGAAGTAAGTTCCCTAGTGTCAGACCACACAGATACAAGAGGATGGACTGGGACACAAACCGGATCTCCCAGCTGCGCTGACATTTCTTCCCCATCTGATCCCTGTGTTTGTATGAAGCGCTTGGCCCCTCACACACTCCTTTCGTCCTGCCCTCGCTTCCCCTCCCTCTGGGTAGCCTCTCCTAGTGCAAGGAACCCCAAAGTGGGTCTTTCCCTGGGTCTCCATCCTCACGGTGCTGGGAGAAGCCTGAGGCCCTCGGAGGGGCGGATGTCCTCACGTTGGTGGGTTGGATCCTTTCCCTCAAGTGGGCCTATTGAGACAGAAGCACAGGTGCCCTGCTGCAGGGCCCCAGGTGAGAGGCCAGGTGGGAGAGAAGCAAGTGTCCCTGGCAACACAAGTGAGGTTGAGCCACTCTTGCTGTTAGAGGGTAATCCAGGCACTGCCCACTGCATGAGCTGGATGCTAGGTGGCCACTGGAAAAGCGGTAGTGGTGCCGTGCTGTGCTTCTGTGCTGCCAGGGACTATAGATGGCTCTCTGGGTGTTGGTTTCTTTCTTCCTACAATCTGCCTATAGTCCCTGGACCACAGAACTGTGATTTTTTAAAATATATATTTTATTGATTTTTTTTATAGAGAGGAAGGGAGAGGGATAGAGAGTTAGAAACATCGATGAGAGAAACATCGATCAGCTGCCTCCTGCACACCCCCTACTGGGGATGTGCCCGCAACCAAGGTACATGCCCTTGACCGGAATCGAACCTGGGACCCTTGAGTCCGCAGGCCGACGCTCTATCCACTGAGCCAAACCAGTTAGGGCCAGAACTGTGATTTGAGTCAAAGTAGGAGAAGAGGGCAATGCTGGGTTAAGAGGGTGGCATGGGAATGGGAGGGACCTGACCGGGAATGGAACCTGAGGCCTCTTGGTGCATGTGACAATGCTCCAACCAACTGAGCCAGACCAGTCAGGGCCTGTTTTGATGTCTTGTTCTCAGATGAACAACCTGTCAAGCCATTAGCTTGTTAAGAACAGATACAGTGCCTGATCCCCACCTGAAGCTAAGAAGCAGCCCATTTGCTTCCCACCTAGACCTCAGCTATCTTCTAGCTCCTGCACATGGGGCCTCCCCCAATCCCTCCCTGGTGCCTTGTCTGGAGTTTGTACCTGACCCCCCCTCCCCCATACCCAGCACTTCATTGTACCTATCCCTGCGATTTGTGGAAAGCAGTCTTAGAAGCAGACGAGCCAGGTAGAAGTTAAAGCAGAGATCTCAGGATTTAGCCAAATACAACATATACCTTAAGTTCATATGTTCCAAAGGTGTGACCAGCAAGAACCATCGTGGCTCACAATTATCCATGGAATTGTGTGGGTTATTAAATTTGAAACAAGCAGCTCATGGTCCTGGAAAATAGAGGATTTGAGGGGGAAAAAGGGAAGAACACCTCAAACGGAAGAACTTGGTGCTTGCGAGGCTGTAGGTGGGTGGGGAGTGGGTTCTGAGTAGCTGGCAGGAGTATGTGCTGGACAAGGCCTAGGAAAGTGCCCCCCTGGGAATCTCCTCCTTGCTTGCTCTAACTCCAAACAGGCAGCGTTCTGTTTGCTCTCCCAAGACCCAGTCCTGGCATGGAGAACTAATGGCGACCTTGAGGCCTCCCTGCCCTCTGTCTGCCTGTGTCTTGTGCAACCTGATGCCATGCAGATCGAATGTGTCGTCCACCTTCTGAAGCCCCCCTGAGCCAGGAGCGGGAGAAGGGGAGAGGGTGTCTGTCTTATAAAGAAGGTGGGAGGTGACTGGGAGGGCTGGTTGCCTTGCCCTCGCCTCTACTTCTGTTCCTTGGACACTATCCAGGTGGCACAGACTCAGCAGAGTGACCCTGAACCAGCTCAGTGTCTAACCTTTGGCAAACCAGTGCCAGGAATTTGATGTGTTTGGCTGAAGTGGGCAGCAGATCTAGGTCAAAGCGGTGCTTTACACTGCAGGGCTCTGTTAACACTGTGCACATGAAGTCAGAGTGGCAGTAAGGAGTACGGATGCCCAGACTAAGGGTTCAACGAGCTGGCTGAGGGCCCGTGACTGCGTGGCTGTTGGCAGTGCCTTACCCTTCCTCAGCATCTGATTTCTCATCGATAAGATGCAGATAATAATTCCTGCCACGCCTAACACACGGGATTTTTGTGAGACTCCCAGTTGAGCCGATTTACAACACGTGATATAAAGTGGTAGAAAGCGCACGCTCCCCATATATTTCCCTCAGACAGTGGTTGTGAAGGTCACCTCAATGACCAGCACATAATAGACACTCAGTAAATTATTATAAGTAATTCTCATTGTTGCTTACAAGAATTCCAGATATGCAAGTGTGATCTTAGACCACAGAACCATATAAAATGTAAATTCTTATTTTTATCTTTTATTTTGCTGCTAGTAGGATCACACGGCCATGGGTCCCAGCCCAAGCAGATTTCTCCATCCAGGTGACATTAGTAACCCCCCTGCCATCCTCCTTGCATTTGGCAACTCCCCATTTCAGCCCTCTGCACAGCCTCTTCCCCAAACATCACTCCCATCGCACTGTCCCTCTTGAAGCACAATGTCTTTGATGGGCGTCGACCTCAGCACCCTCCAGTGTGGTCTTTGAAGCAACCTCCCTTCTCCACCCTCCAGAGCAGTCATTTATCCTCCATACCGCTGCTAGTCCTTGAGTCATCACTGACAGATGGCACACTCTGGTCTCTTCTCCCTTCTTCAGACTCAACTCTTCTTCAAAATCCAAATCAACTCCTTCTTTTGGGAAACTTCCTCTGACTTAACCAGTCCACTTCACCCAGCTGTGTTGGCTCTGTCTGTATTCTCTGGTGTTGCTTTTGCCTGACTGTGACTTTCTAAATGTTCTTTGTGCCATGTGGCAGGGACCGGGTCTTCTGTTTCTTTGGATTCCTGACCAGCACTTAGTGGGATGTGCTGCACCTGGAGGCATTCTGCAGAGATTGTCCTTGACCATGAGGCCCTCGCCTCATGATCTACATGCCTAGGCCCCTCTTTCACAGCAGAAGTTCCTTGAGGAAAGGTGCCGCCCTTCAATGAAATATCCTTGTCAGATGCCAGGGTGGGCCCCTACCTCTCGCCCCACCCAGGGAACGCTTTCAGCTGGTGCCTGCAGAGGGCAAACCCTGCATGACTCACGGTTTCCCTACTCAGGTAGAATGGTTCCAGTTCTCCAGTTAGACAGAAACCTTGCAGCCAAAAGAAACCCATGCAAGGAGTACATTGGGGCTGTGGATCAGTGTTTCTGTAGCAAACTGAGATTTTTTTTCTCCTCGTTCATTTTTCTGTGTATATCTGTGGGTAAATGCCAGGATGTAACTCCCCAGACACCTCTGGTTTGGTTCCAGGCCTCCCTGGGAGGCCCAGAACCTAAGACATCTGATGCCATGGTGTCATTGGTGGGGAGGCGCTTAGGAAGAAAGTGCAATCCTGAGCTTGCTTCGGTGTGCAGATTTGCTCCCAAGTTTCTCTTCTCTCCTTTGGTGTCTGTTCACGTGGCATCTGTGTGTGTGTTCGGCAGTGGAGCTATAAGATAGGTAAGATCCTGCCTGCCCTGGAGAGTCTCACCATCTGATGGAACTTCTAGTCACTGGTGGGAGGCCTCCATGAAGGCCCCGGAATTCCTGCTCTTCTCTCTCCCATAAACTTTTAAAGTTCAACACCAATTTGAGAATATTTTGAAAGTACGGATTCTTTCCCTGGGGAAAAAAAAGCACACATATCCAATAGTCTGCATAAAACTCCAGGAAGTTTACAGACCCCATGAAGCCCATCCACAAACCCCCTAAGTCCTAGGTAAGGAACACTCTTGTTCTTAAAAAAAAAATCAACAAGGATGAGGAGAGGAGGGGGGAAAAAGAACACCTAAAAATGGAATACAAACAGAAACAAAAGCAACTAATTCTATTTCAAATAAATAACATTACCACATCGAAGGGAGAGTAAGCAAACCAACAAATTAAAACTAATGAATATTGAATTCTAGTTAGAAAGAGTTTTTGCTACAGTGGTATGGTTTAACAATCCTGAAATACTTTTTGTGTGCTGTTGAGTTGAGCAAATAAATAAATATACTGGGGATAATGGGAGCCAGTTCTTGCTGGTGGAGAAAAGAGTTATAAATATAAAGAAAGGGCTCTAGCCGGGTTGGCTCAGTGGATAGAGCTTTGGCCTGTGGACTGAAGGATCCTGGGTTCAGTTCCAGTCAAGGGCACGTACCTCGGTTGCAGGTTCCTCCCCAGCCCGGGCCCTGTTTGGGGTGCCTGCAGGAGGCAACCAATCAATGTGTTTCTCTCATATCAATGTTTCTCTCTGTCTTTCCCTTTAAAAATCAATGGAAAGCCGTAACCGGTTTGGCTCAGTGGATAGAGCATCGGCCTGCGACTGAAAGGTCCCAGGTTCGATTCCGGTCAAGGGCATGTACCTTGGTTGCGGGCACATCTCCAGTGGGGAGTGTGCAGGAGGCAGCTGATCGATGTTTCCCTCTCATCGATGTTTCTAACTCTCTATCCCTCTCCCTTCCTCTCTGTAAAAAATCAATAAAATATATTTTTTAAAAAATCAATGGAAAAATATCCTTGGGTGAGGATTTAAACAAAAAAGTACTTTCTCTAGAAAAAAAAATAAATGTAAAATAAATGAATCTTGGATTGGATTGGAATGGAGGTATCTATAGGAGTTCCTGGGTGTGTGTGTGTGTGTGTGTGTGTGTAGATATAGACCTGAATTAAGATACACACACTTATTTATATTTCTTAGTTCCGTTTGCTAACAGGCTCAGAAGTAGACGCTCAGTCACACTGAGTACACCTGGCATCCAGATCTTGGTTTCTAAATACTGTGCTATTCTCCACTAAAAGGAACCAGGGCTCCTTGGAGAAATGGCTGCTTTTAGGGCTGAGAGAGGGAAAGTACAAAATGAGCCTAGTATCTTGTTGTACCAGAGAGCAAGGAAGTGCTAAAAAGATAATGGTGACATGTCCAAAGAACAGAGGAGTCAGAAGGGGCTCCTGTTGGTCAAGTCTGGTACAGTCTGTAACAACAGTCATATTACCATAGAGTAGTCATAGAATAAAATAGAATCTATGCCTCATACCAATGTAAAGAAAGAAAGAAAGGAGAGCTTTTCCTTATAGCAGATTTAATAAACTAGTAAATATAGAAGGAATGAAGTTAGAATATCATCATTGTGCAACTGTTATAGCAATAAATGATGTAGACAAGAATTACCAATGGGCCCAAACCGGTTTGGCTCAGTGGATAGAGAGCATCGGCCTGCGGACTCAGGGGTCCCAGGTTCGATTCCGGTCAAGGGCATGTACCTTGGCTGCGGGCACATCCCCAGTAGGGGGCGTGCAGGAGGCAGCTGATGGATGTTTCTCGCTCACTGATGTTTCTAACTCTCTATCCATCTCCCTTCCTCTCTGTAAAAAATCAACAAAATATATTTTTTAAAAAAAGAATTATCAATGGATGCCAAAACTTGGAAGTTTGATGAAGAATAGGATATTTATATAAACTGAAAGTTCCTCCTTACAAATTATTTATTAACTACAAAAGGAAAAAGTGAACACAACCATAAACAGCTGATCAAAACTAACAATACCAATAAAGAGACAAACTGACCTCATGTGCCACCTGATGTGAAGTCCTGAGAAGGACTCAACATCATTTCTACGGTGCATCTACCCAAACTGCATAACCTGAATCTAATTATGAAGAACATCAAGCAAAACAAATTGAAGGACATTCTACTAAACAACTGGCCTGTAATCTAAAAAATAAAATAAAGTAAGTCCATGTAAGAAAAAGGAAGGCTGAGGACCTGATCTAGAATAAAGAGATATAAGTGCAATGTGTGATCTGCACTGGATGCTGGATTATCAGGGAAAATAGCTATAAAATAGGACATTATTGGAACAGTTGGTGAAATTTGAATATGAATTGTGGATCAGATAATAATTTTGTATCAATGCTACATTTCCTGATTTTGATAATTGTGGGTATATAAAAAAAGTTCTTAGAAAGTACACACTGAAGTATTTAGCAATAAAAAGGGCATAAGTAGTTCAGAAAAATGTGTGTGTGTGTGTGTGTGCGCGTGCACAGATATATATGAATAAAATGGTAAGCCACCTGGGGCAAAATTTTAGCAATTAGAAAATAGCAATAAATGTTTGGGGGACATTTTTATAATCATGAAATTATATACAAATTAAAAGTAGAAAAATATTTGCACTAAGTTGGAACTATCACACATTGCTGGCAGGAGTACAAATTGATATGAGCACTTGCAGAACTCTGATAATATCTATTAAGGCTAAACATATACATCCCTAGGTCCCAGCAAGTCCACTCTTACATTTTTATTTTTTTAAATATATTTTATTGATTTCTTACAGAGAGGAAGGGAGAGAGATAGTCAGACACATCGATGAGAGAGAAACATCGATCAGCCGCCTCTTGCACATCCCCCACCAGGGATGTGCCCACAACCCAGGTACATGCCCTTGACCAGAATCGAACCTGGGACCCTTCAGTCCGCAGGCCGACGCTCTATCCACTGAGCCAAACCGGTTTCGGCACATTTTTATTTTTTTAAATATTTTTATTGATTTCAAGAGTAAGGGAGAGGGAGAGAGAGATAGAAACATCGATGATGAGAGAGAATCATTGATCGGCTGCCTCCTGCACACTCCACAGTGAGGATTGAGCCCGCAACCCGGAATCAAACTGTGACCTCCTGGTTCATAGGTCAACAACTCAACCATCGAACCATACCCGCCATGCTGAACTGCTAAAGACATGGGTGGTCTTGAGCAGCAGAGGGCTCCCAAACATGGAGTGGGGGTGGGGAACCTCTCTGTCCAGCATGCTTTAGAGCAGCGGTTCTCAACCTGTGGGTCGCGACCCCTTTGGGGGTTAAACAACCCTTTCACAGGGGTTGCCTAAGACCATAGGAAAACACAAATTGTTTTTGTGATTAATCACTATGCTTTAATTATGTTCAATTTGTAACAATGAAAATACATCCTGCATATCAGATATTTACATTACGATTCATAACAGTAGCAAAATTACAGTTATGAAGTAGCAACGAAAATGATTTTATGGTTGGGGGTCACCACAACATGAGGAACTGTATTAAAGGGTCGCGGCATTAGGAAGGTTGAGAACCACTGCTTTAGAGTGAGGTTAGGCTAAGCAGTAATGTGAAGCAAGATGACTTCTAAGAAATCATCCTACCTCTGACATTCCTGCTGGCCAGCCTCATCCCTTCCATCCTGCACCCTGCACCCTGGTCTCCAGTCGGGATCTCTTCAGCACCTGCCGAGAGGTGGCACCAGGCTGTCTCCTCATTCTGACCGTGTCCACACCTGCCCTACCTACTCTCCTTAGTCATTCAGCAACGCTCTTGATAATACATTACTACAAAGGTGCAGCAAGGACTGACTAAGCTTTTGTGCCTTTTTACAATGGAACATCGTGGTTATTCATATTGAGGTGATGGAAGAAAACTTAATAATGTGGAAAGACAGGCACCTATTATGAAGTTGGTTGCAATGTGATCTGCTTTTGGAAACTTTTTTAAAAATGCATGAAAATACTAGATGTACTTGTAAACCGGGGGGGGGGGGGGGGGGGGGGGCGCGGCTGAAAGAAAATACTAGATGTACCTCAAAATGTTGTCATATTCTCTGGGTAATGGGACTAGAGGTATTTTCTTGTTAAGTGTGATTTCTAAATTGTATAAAAATTAGCATTGATCAACTTTTATTGGCTTTTATGAAAGATTTTTTTTCTGTTCAGCAAAGCCACCTCTTTTCTGTTAACTCTGACCTGCACTTATCTTTCTGTCCCTAAACCTCATTATTGGTTCTGTACAATCCAGTATAAAGCTATAATGTCTTGTATTATTACAAGATACTTTCATTCCTGTTTATCTTATACCTTCAATGAAGAAGTTTTCTCGGGTCAAATTGTGACTTATTTTTTCACTTTCCCCATCACGTAGCACTATGCAGAAAGTGGCCGCTTGGTTGTGACTTGGTCCTGGGTCCTTCAGGCTCCACATAACTCACAGCTCTCATGGGGATGGTGCGCCCCAGGGAAGTGAGGCTTACTTATTCCTGACCCAGGTGTCCAGTCCCTGCCATTCCAGGCTGCTCAACCTATAGTCTATTCTGCCTCTATCTTCTCTAGTGACTGGGCTAATGCCCTGTCCAAAATCCAAACTGACTGTTCTCCAGTAGCTAGAGCACAAGCAGGATTAGATGGTCACCTTTGCATTTTTTTCTCATCATGTGTGAACTGTATTAGAGCTCGGGGGTTTTAGTGACTACCATTCTTTGAGAAATTGCCCCATATCCATTCTTGAAAAATGGGCCTTATTGCCATAGTGCCTACTGTGGTCCGGATCCTCTGCCAGGCAGTAGCTCTGCAAAGGTGACTGATTGCAGGGAAAGGTCCGGAGAGGCATCCCTTTGTTCTCATGCTTAGTCCACGCTGGGGGGCAGCTGTTTTACTAGCCAGCCTTCTGAATTGACCTCCGCAATGCGTTTTACTTCGTGAGTCAAACTCCAGAGACCACCGTTTAACACTATTAACATCTCTCTTTTCCATCGCTAAATCAGAAGGGTGACATAGTTTACTTACACAAGGCTGAGAACAGGCGACCCTGATTTTTCTTGACAGTTTTATTTCAAATGCATTCAGACATGATTCTCCATAGATACTTGAAGGGCTGTCAGGTAGAAGGAGGACAAGATTTGTTCTGTAACCAAATCCTATTGATTCTACAACCCTAACGTTGCTCCAGTTTTGCTCTTTCTCCATCTCCCTTGCCACGGTCCTGGTCCAGACCACCTTGCAGCCTTGCCTGGATGGCTGCGATGGCCTCCTAACCCGTCCGCCAGCCTGTCCAGTCTTGCTCCTCTAATCCTTTCGCAGAGAGCCTCAATAATCTGTTTAAATTGTAAATCTGATCACACCACGCCTCTGCTTCAAATCCTGTAATGCTTCTGCACTGCCTTCAGGATAAACTCTAAACTCCTTAGTGTTGCTTTTAAAACCCAGTCCCTGCTTAGCTCGCTAGCAGGACGCCTCCCAGATGTCAGCTTTACCAAACCGCTTGCACACCAAACCCCCAACACTTCTTATTCTCTTACCTCCAGATTTTGCTGAGAACATTTCCCCTCCCCTCTTCACGTAGTTAGCTTGTCTTCCAGGTGTCACCCTGATGTCACTTCCTCCAAAAGCCTACCCCAGTCATAGCCTCTATGAGCTTTGCTTACCTATAAAATAGATACCTGCACTACCTACTTCTCACATTTTGAGCAAGATGAGATCATGAATGTTAAATTACTTGTAAAAGCCTTAAAATGAAAGATATTATTTATCATCTAATCTGCGACTTGCCGCTTGCTAATTTTAGTTTTGCAACTGCATTACAAAACACAGTGCCACATGGGAAGTCTGGCTGCTGCAGGCAGAGCTGAGAATGAGGACAGAGAGATCTACTTTCCCTGTGTCACAACACTGCCCTCGGGAAAAGACAACAGTGGGATCAAGAGCGCCTATTTAGCCTGGCCGGCGTGGCTCAGTGATAGAGCATAGACCTATGAACCAGGTCACAGTTTGATTCCTGGTCAAGGCACATGCCCAGGTTGTGGGCTCGGCCCCCAGTGTGGGGGTGTGCAGGAGGTAGCCAATCAATGATTCTCTCTCATCATTGATGTTTCTATCTCTCACTCCCTCTCTGAAATCAATAAAAATATATTTTAAAAACAAAATAGGAAATACATTAAAGCAATATAAAATAAATAAATAAATAAAAGAGCGCCTATTTAGCTAAGCTCTGTCAAAGGCCCATTGTTCCTGCCATTAGGGAGATTCCTTGGAGCCTAATTACTAAAACAAGAGTGGGACCCCAATGTTTTAAATCGCCGTGAAAATCAGCAGAAACCAAACTATACACATATGCAATAGACCTTCCTTCTGGGCCCCTTCATTGATGCTTCAAGTCAAGAATAGTTAATGCATTTCACCTCCCCTTTGGCTAGAAAAACCCAATGAAACCATTTAACTTGAACGTTTTTTATTAGGAACCAGGGGATTGAGCTGCTTATCCCTCTCTAACAGTCGAGAACAGGTCATCAGGCCCAGGATGGAGAGGTTGTCCACGTGCTGTGGTGTGCTTTGTTGCACTTGCTTAGGGCCTGGAAGGAAAGGTGGCGCATCGGAGGTTGGCAGTAACTGGTGTTAGCCAAAACACCAACAGCCTGGGGAGAGCCTTCTACTTTCCTTCCAACTCCACTCAAGGCTGGAGCATGCCAGGAGACAGAGAATGCGGCTGGAGTGGGTAGAGCACAGCAGTGTTGTCTGAACCTCCGACTTCGTTCAGTGCTACTTCACTTGCCTGCCCTCCACTCTTCTTGCCGTTTAGTGATCAGGTATTTGAAGAACTCATACACAGACCATGCAATGGCTGTGGAGGGAATCTGGTAAATTACTCTAGCTTGCACCCCTCGGAAGTAGGCGGTCACACCACCTACTTGATATACCGTCCTGAAGGCACTAGCCATGCCTGTAATATGTCCTGTGAAGTTTGAGTTCAAAGCCAGGGATTCCTGGGTGTTGAGCAGTGTTTTGCAAACGTCCAGTGGGGTTGTGACAGCGGCAGCTACAGCTCCTGCACAGGCTCCGGAGACAACATGGGAGCTGGGGTTGTACCGTCTCTGGGGGTTAAAGTGCTCCTGCAGGAATTCATAGGTCATGAAGTGAATGGCTTGGAAGGGAACGTTCATGGCCAGCTGGGTGGTGTAGCTGCGGTAAAAGGCTCCGGCCCCTTCATTCTGCCACACTGCCCGTACACAGTCTGTCACCCGGTGGTAAGGTGAGTTGTACATCTGCATCCTTTGCTTGACCACTGGCAATGCCATCAACGAGAAGGAAGAAACGGCGACAACCACCAACCGGTGAGCAAGTGTCCAGATTCAGAGCCCAGGGGAGCGGATCAGCCAAGGGAATGGAGACAGAAAAAAATGTGAGCGAGCTGTCAGCCTGATACGGTTTCCCTTCTTTGAGAGAAGGGGATCTGAGAGGGTTTGCAAAAAGCCCAAAAATAATGGACCCACTTTCAGTGGGATTTCTTTAAAACCAGCTAAATAACACCTAAGATAGAGGGTTTCCTTGAAATAAGTAATTACCTCTGATTGTATCATGATTATGTTACCTTTTTGTAACTCCCGAAACAAGAAATGACTTGGTGGCAGTGAACACAGTGCATCCTCAGGTACTACGAGCACCTAACTCGTACCACATGAGGACGGTTATACCTCCCACAGAAAGAAAACAAAAGTCCTAGCCAAGAGTCTGGCTTCAGTTCCCAAATATGTATCTTCTACTCCCTCAGGTAGACATGGTATGAGCTCTGTGGATCTTCACTTTAGTTTTGGCCCTTTGCACACCATGGCCTTGCCCGGACAGGCAAAGAACTGGAAGTTAAGGAACATGGCAATTATGCTATCCCTTCATATTTGCTTGAGTACCTCATCATCCAACTAAAATGCCAAGATCCAAGCCACAGAGCAGGGACTGAACTCTACAATTCACCCTTTCATTCCTATCTCAACGATCTTTATTCCAACAAGGCAGTATTTTCAAATGTGAAAATCCATCTTGATCTCTTTGAAGTGAAATAATCTGCTAATATTTCAGATGAGATCAATTGCACTACAAAGGGGACTTCCAAGAAGGCCCAGAAACAGGCCAAGTAGAGCCATATCTTTTTCTAAGGAAGCCTTAAAGATGAATTAAACTCAATGGATATGCTACCAGTCCAAGGGGCTCTTCCTAAATTCGGACATGGACGGAGCACCCTCTAGTGGTAAGACAAGGTAACGTGGCAGGAGTTCCCACCAAAACTCAGGTGTTTCTCAGCTTTCTTCTGCAAACCAGAAATAATAGATGCAGATGCAGGTGCCCACAAAGGGAAAGTTTGAGAAATGATTACCTTCAGCTGGATTCATGGCTGCATCATGAAGTAATGTAGCTACACACCCGGCCGCACCTGCAAAGGAGAAAACAACTGCCACATGTGAGGTCTGGAGAGGGCGACTGATTCACTGAGGCTCAGAGCGAAGGGAAGTGGCTGTGCTAAACCACAGCGGGGTGAGGGAACGCTGAGAGCCAGTTCAAAAGATGGGAACCTACTGCTCCTAAATTCCTGTTCTGAGAAATGAAGATATTTGTTCCCACCAACTTAGTAAGGTCACCAATGTACTTTCCACATCTAGAATACTAAGGGCAGGAAGAATCAAAGAAAATGGCCCAGATTTTATCCATAAAGATTCCAAGAATAGGCCCTGGCCAGGTAGCTCAGTTGGTTAGAGCATTGTCCTGATACGCCAAGGTTGGGTGCTCAATCCCTGATCAGGGCACATACAAGAACCAACCAATGAATGCATTAATAAGTGGAACATCAAATTGATTGTTCTCTCTAAAATCAATTTTTAAACTTTCTTTAAAAATTATGGTTCCAAGAATAAATTCACTTCATGCCCCAAATAGGAAGCAGATACACTGCTGCCAAGGAATGCCAGCACATCAACTGCCTCCAGAGGGCGGAGGACATGAGGGGCAGGTGCCAGATCATCACCAAAGAATCTCACCTTCTATCCCGATGCCCCTATGCAGCCCAACCTGCCTCCAAATCTTAACATCTGTCCATCTACCTTTCAAGTCCCGAACTACCATATTCCTCACCCTCTGCTCTCTACACTCATTTTGGTTTTTGGGCGATCCTCAATCTCCAGGCTGCTACTGGAGATTCCCTTACTTCCATAACTTCAACCCTCTGGTTTCTCCATACAGAAGTCCCTTGGCCCCACCCCCATTCACTTGTTGAGGTCTTGTCATGTCCTCAATGACAAAAACTGCCACTAGTCAGTTGGGATCCTGAAAAGGTGAGGCGAAGAGCTGGGGCTCCATTAGTGTCTTCCTTGGGTGGCTGGGTCACCTCCGATCCTGCTGAGGAGCAGGACACCACCCGACTACCAAGAATATACAACGGGGTAGTTCAGTGTGTGTCTCCACATTACCAGGGCATTAGCAGTTGATGCCAGGGAGATGATGAGAGGAAAGAGTCAAGCTGGTAGGTAAGGGAGGATATTGTAACCCTTTGTTGAGGTGCCCCAAAGGAGGGGTGGGGTTGAAGCGGCCGGTTGTCTGAGAACATCAGGTTTGGAAGTCCCTCCCCTATAATCTGGCCTACCCCAGCCCAAAGCTTCAGCTCCAAACCATGCTGAGACTGGAAAGCATTGATAGCAGCAAAGCCCAAAGAGTTGGGAAAATGGGGGAACCAGCACAGGAAGGCTCAATACCATTGGCAATATGGCTATTGCCCCCAGGATGGATTACATCACTCAATGTCTTTTTTAATTTTTCGTAGCAGGCAAAATAGAGGGCATGGGCAGGCCCTGCGCCTGTTGCTGTGACATTCAGCCCCCGCATGGGCCTCCACAGGCCCTCGGTTCTTATAATCCTCCAGAGAGCCTCCAACACATTGCGATAGCGGGCCGCTGGGTCGGGCTGTAGGCTCTGCATTCGGGTCTGAAATTACAGAAAGGAGAAGTGCAATGTCAGTAAGGACAAGTTCTCACTCAACCTCAACATTCAGGCTTTAGGCACTATGCAGACCTTCTTTGTGGCATCAAGCCAGTGGGCAGGAGTGATACCTGCCATCCAGTTTTGCTTGCTTCCAAATTTATATCCGATCTTTCTAACCCTTGGACCTTTCTTTTCCTACTCATTTATGACCCTAAGAACAGAATAACATTATTTTCCCCGAGAATATCACCCCTTGGTAAGTGTCCTGGAACTCCAAAGTGATTCACAGCCCCAGCAACAAATATCAAGCCTGTGTTTCAGATGTTTTTGTGCCTTATAACTCAGGCTAAGAACTCTACAAATGGATTCTAAAGTCAAGTATTTAATGTCTGCACATACTGATGCACTTCTGAAGGCTGATCGGAGGCCTCCTTCCTGACCAAATACTACACTGTTAATGAGATGAAGATGGCTCATCTTTTGATAAAACTGAGAGTTGATAACCTGACTTTTTTCACAGTGTTTGGCATTGACAGCTGGGTCTGTAAGATCAAATCTTGGCAAAAGTAGCATTCCTAATAGATACTGCTCTAATTTCCTAGGAAGAAAATTTACCCTGAAACTATGAAGTTGGAAATCAACCTAGTCTCTAAAATTGAAGAGGCTTTCAAAATTCTTTTTTTTTTTTTTTTTTTTTTTTTTTAAATATATTTTATTGATTTTTTACAGAGAGGAAGGGAGAGAGATAGAGAGTTAGAAACATCGATCAGCTGCCTCCTGCACATCTCCCACTGGGGATGTGCCCGCAACCCAGGCACATGCCCTTGACCGGAATCGAACCTGGGACCTTTCAGTCCGCAGGCCGACGCTCTATCCACTGAGCCAAACCGGTTCCGGCGCGGCTTTCAAAATTCTAATCTAAATTGACCAAATCCCCAAACTGGCATCAGTGAATAAAATCAGTCTCTGTAAAATATAATCTTTGGAACCTCCAGAGGGTTCAAAAGATTGGAATGAAAAGTTTATTGTAGATACATTTTTTCTTTTAACTTCTGTTACATGTAATACCATGGACGAATCCAACAAGCATAATATTAAATGAAGTAAGTCAGACACAAGAGTGTATATTGTATGATTCCATTTATAGTATACGAGTCTGTCAATGTACCAGTAAAAAAATGTCCAAGCTTGTAGAGAATTTTTTAAGAGGTTATTTGAGCCAAACTGACAACATATGCCAGGGAAGGGAGCAAGATCTCAAATGTTCCCAGTAGTCACTTTGTATGATATTCCTTGGCAAAGTTTTATTAAAATTCGGAAAATGAATCTTATTTGAAATACTTCCCACAGAGGAAGTTTCTCTGAAGGTTATGTCTCTCAATGAAGATCTCTTGTCTATTAATCCATTTCAAGATTAAGATGGCACAGGGACTCACAGAATATAAAATCAGTATCTAGTGCCTGGAACACAACAGGCACCCAAAATGTGTTTGTTGAAGGAATAAGTGAAAGCCTTAATGAACCTTAGCTGTGTCTGCACCAGTTCAAAAAGTAGCAGATCAGCCACTAGTGAGCCAGTAGGGATAACTAAAGCCCAAGTACAGTTTAAATTCCTACTTCCATCTAATCACTGACTGAATCTGCATTTAAAAGCTTGAACCTTGCCCTAACCGGTTTGGCTCAGTGGATAGAGTGTCGGCCTGCGGACTCAAGGGTCCCAGGTTCGATTCCAGTCAAGGGCATGTACCTTGGTTGCAGGCACATCCCCAGTAGGAGGTGTGCAGGAGGCAGCTGATCGATGTTTCTCGCTCATCGATGTTTCTAACTCTCTATCCCTCTCCCTTCCTCTCTGTAAAAAAGCAATTAATAAAAAAAAAAAAAAAAAAAAAAGCTTGAACCTCCTGTTGGCCATCTGGAACCCAAGAGTAATGCCTTTTAAAAGGAAACTAACTGAATTAACAGAATCCAGATTAACAGGTCCTAGTTAGCCACAAGCAATCCACATTCCTCTATATTATTTCTCTATTTTCCTGCCTGCTACCAACAAAGAACTGGAAGCTTGAAAGCTTAATTACTGTAAGTTCAATCAAAAATACACAGTATAACAACACATTTGTTTCCACTTCTCAAAAAAAAAAAAAAAAAAAAAAAGGAACTCTAATCCAATATAGGGTTGTGCTTACTGATCTTTCACATCACCCAGGGGCATAAAACCCATCAGATGAATTATTCAGAGAGACTATACGTCTTTGTTGGCTATGGCTACTAATAGATAAATTGGGCCCAGTGGCTTAACAATTATGTGTTTCCATATATTTGTTTGAAACTGATCTTATATAGGGAGAATGTTCAGAAATTGTACTGCTTTACTGGAGTCAATAGCATATTTAGGTAACCAGTCTACTTTTTAAAAAATATTTTTTTATTGATCTCAGAGGGATAGAAACATTAATGATAATGCATGATTGGCTATCTCCTGTACATCCGCACTGGGGATCAAGCCTGCAACCCAGGCATGTGCCCTGACCAGGAATTGAACCATGACCTCCTGGTTCATAGGTCAATGCTCAACCACCAAGCCACACTGGCTGGCCTAGGCAACCAGTTTTGAAAGATCTGGCCTCAGAGGTAAGACCTTTGAAAGCTGGAGGTAAGCTACTCTGAATATTTTACACACATCTAAACCTAACTCACAATTCTAATTCAATGGAAGTAAGCCCTTATAAAGAGGACCCAGGCATAAGTTTGCCAATTATAAAAATGAATATATTTTTCCCAAATGTGTGGGCCAATAAATCTCAATTTTGGAAAAAGATGAAATCTCTAAAAATTAATAGCCTTCAATATAAAAATCCCGGCTTTGAAGAAAAGCCAAACAAACTATTAGGGAGATCAGTGGTTTGGTAAGACAAGCCACATTTGAGTCAGAAAGCCTGAGTTTAAGCCCCAGCTTAGCTAAATGTGTGGTCTTGGGTATGTCAACCTTTCTGAGCTTCAGTATTAAACATACTACTGCATAGTCTATAGCATAAGATTAAGAATGGCTGGCTCAGAGAGCTGTTGTGAGGATTCAAAGATTTAAGGCATGTAAAAGCCATTGGTAATTTATAAGGTATTAGAAATAGGCTTTTTATTGTATTCAAATATGGTTCTCAGAAATATTAGTTCATATCTTAGAATTTACAGATCATGGCAGTGTTGTAAATTGTATGTCATTCCACAAATATGCATGGACAACTAACTGGTCCTTAACCACTAATAAATCAAGTTTAATTTAGTTTTTTGTTTTTTGTTTCATTTTTAAGCTTCTCTGTGCCCTGGCTGATGTGGCTGTTGGTTGGAGTGTCATGCCATATGCTGAAAGGTCTTGGGTTTGATTCCCAGTCAGGGCACAGATCTAGGTTACAAATTTGACCCTCAGCCTGTCCCGTCAGGGAGCATGTGGAAGGCTACTGATCGATATTTCTTTCACATTGATGTTTCTTTCTTTTTCTCTCTCCTCTTCCCTCCCTCCCTCCCTCCCCCCCCCCCCCCCCCCCACCTCCCAGTCTCTAAAAATCAATGAAAATGTCCTCGGGTGAGGATTAGTTTCTCTGTAGCTATAATTATATGTCCAGCTTTTAACCCGTAGGCCAGGTTCCGGAACCAGCACTACTGTGAAATTCTGTGCTTTACTTGGTTCTGGAAATCTGCTTTTGAGATGCTGTATGGAAGGCTTGGGAGTCACAATGGGTTCAAATCACGACTGTACCACTTAAATTATATGACCTTGGACAAGTTACTTAACTTGCCTCCTTTTCTTCATCTGTAAAATATTGAAAATGGTGTCTACTTCATGAAGTTGTCTCAATGATTACATAAATAAATGAATATAAGGCATGGCAGATAGTGCTTGGCAAGTAAGAACAGTTGCCATTTATTGAATATTTATTGTTATTATTAGATGCAAGAAAATCAAATACGTCAATGTTTCCATTTCTTAATCTTTCGTCAAATGTGTATAGATATCCATTTACATCTGGAGTTTAGAAAAATGCCCCTCTAACTTATGGGAGTAGATTATTTGCTTCACTATTACAGAGCCAAAAAGTGGCACCTTGGTGACTGGTGGGTACTTTGCCAGATGGTTTTGAGAAGAGTTCTGTCTGCTTTGAGTTGCAGAGCCTATCCCTATAGAGCCTGGTACTTGCCTCCCAGAAAAGGAAAACTGGGATTTATTTGGGTTCTCAAACAATCCTATGACTATGGAAATAGTTGGCTGAATAATTACGGCCTAGCAAGGCTATGCTCACTTCCCATGGTCCCTCCCAAGGACATTTTAAGTTGACTTGACCCAGATAAGCGGCTGGGGGTACACAGAGTAGCACGGCAAGAAGCAATGTCAGCTTTCATTTGCTAATACTATGGTTGCACTAGAGGCTCCAACACAGATAACTGCCCCTAGCCTTCAGGTACAGTTGGGAAGCTCTTCTTCACTACCACTCATTTATGGTGAAGAGGAAGAAGAGCTGCCAGGGACAAGTGAACTGTGAATGTGAAGCCTTTTCTGAAGGAAGAGGTTTGAATTTTACTTTCATGTCTGCACAAGTCTTTAACATACGTCCTGACACCAAATCCTACTGATCTCACCTAGTTCTTCCCTCTAGTCATTTAAGTCCCAGCATTAATGACAAATGAAAATGATTCTTCTAAAGTAGTTTTTGTGTTTTTGAAGACTCTTTAGCATTTTTCTTCCAGATTAAAAAATTATTTCTTTTAATGTAGGGCAATGAGGCATGACTACAATGTTGTATGACTAAGTGAAAAAAAAAATTCTAAAGCTTATGTAAATGAGTTCTTCAAAAATAACTGTAGTTACCTTGGAAGGCTAGAAGTGACTCCTGGCAATGCTGTGGTTATGCAAAACATTCCTGGCACTCTTCTTCAGAAGGGGTTCCCTCAGTGGATTTCTCAGTCTAGGAGTTCATAGGTCTAGCTTTTTGGTCCCACCTTATCTTTGACCGTAGTCAGTATTACACATTTTGACCTCCCACCTTATCTGACATACTTGATTCTGAATGGTCTCAGTTACTAAAAATTCAATTCCATTTTGTCACAGGACAAAGATTTGCCCCCTCCAAATATTCTAGATTGGCATTTCTAACAGAGGAATTTGTAAAATGTTTACAACAACAATAGCATTATGTAAATACATGGAGTAAGTAGTTATAATATTTCCAAGTTAGTTACATTGCATTGTATCTTTCAAGGCATTAAATAATTTTCATTGCATTCCTTGATCTAGTTTTCATTTGATACCTAGCCTGAAACAGAGCACCCTAGACCCTGCTCTTCACTCACAGTCTAAGTATAGTGACGTTACTTTGCAGTTAGATCATATTAACTTTTGGATATACAGCACTGACAATTCAGTCATTCAGCCTAGCCTCTATTACATAAATGTCTGAATCTTTTTCATTTGTAGTTAACCAATTTACATTTCAATATTGTTAGAGCATTAACCATCTTACTCCTCTCTGGTGGATTTTACTGTTTATTCCTATTCCTCCCCATTGACAAGGGCATTTAAAATTCTAATGTCCACTTTAGCCAAGGGCATTCACCCTTTCAATGGGTACGGCTCCTGTTCGGAGTTACCTTTGCAATGTACTAGCATCCTACTACCACCTCAGTGTCATCCACAAAGCTTACTAAGCCCTTTCCCCATTTCCGCATCCACATTACTAATGAAAACATGAAACGGTCCTGGAACCAGGGAAAAGCAGAAGAGACAGACTGCATTTCTCAAACTGATCCCCTCCTTTCGAATATATAACACTTTCCTTATCTGAGGCAAAAGCATGCATCAAAGAGCTGACAGGATATTGCCTGACTATACCCTCAACGTGGAAAGGAGCCGCCCGTCTCTGCCGTATTTATTTCAAGAGACGCCCCTCAAGTTTACTTCTCAATTTAGTTCTCACTTCTTTTTTAGCGGCTGGTACCTTAGCTCATGCACAAGAACTGTAACGAATAACCCGTTTCCCCTCTTCGCCCAGCTTTCTTCAGAAGGACCTGACTTCTGTATCCACTAATCAGCCTGCGTAATTCCACCCAAATCATGCCCTCGAAATGAGCCCATATAATCTTCTTCACACTTACATCCTACATCCTCTTTCTGATACCGTAATGCTTCCCTCCTAGGCCACTTTCCCGCTTTGGTCAACTCCAGATGGCTCAAGAAATACACTGTCCGCTCCATCTCTCAGCTGGGAGCTGATGTGCTCCCTGCATACAGGACACAATCCTGATCCCAGCTCAGTCTTCACGTTCAGGAAATAGGTGGGGTGTCGCGCTTGCTGCCCAGAGAAACCGAAACCTCTTCCCCACGTTACTCCCAGGCCGGCACTCAGCACAATAATCTCCAATCGCTCCCCGGCTACATGGATTAAGTAAACCTTTCATCTAGCTGAGCGGTCCCAGATTCTGATCCCTGCCCCGTCACTTTTGGGGGAGACACAGCAAGGAGCTTGTAAAAGCGCTGGACCTCCCCAGCCGCTAAGGGTCTGGTGCATGCCCGTTGGCTTCCCTTTAATCAAGTCAGGGGCGCTTAGCTGTTCTCATCCCCTCCCACCCTATTCCTGCTACATCCCAGCTGAGATCCAGGGCTTGGGCTGACGGGTTTTCGTTCCAGCGTCCCGAGTCCCGAGTCAGATCTCACTGACGGGTGCCAATGGGTCCTGGTTCCTGGCTGGGGTCAACTCCCAGCCGGGACCTTGCTTGCATGGAGCACCGGTCGAATTGTGTGCTGGTGGCAGAGCCAGGAAAGAACTCATGTCGGCTGCGGCTCTGGGCCTGGGTCCCGGCTCCGGACTGGACCCCGGGGGCGGGTCAGCCCTAGGTCGGGTTCGGAGCCGGTCTGAGTCTCACCTTGACGCAGTCGATAGGGTACATCACGCAGTGCTCCAGAATCCCTGCCACGGCGCCCGCCACCATGTGCGTAGTGACAGTGGCTCCAGCCGGCAGCGCCTCGTAGTCCGGGCCGGAGTCCGGATCCTGCCGCACCGGGGGCCTGCAGGCCCCGGCCTCCCCGCCGCCGGCCCCCCGGCCCACGCCCCGCTGCAACCACCCGTCCAGCAGCGCCGACTCCCCGGGGCTCCGCCCCGGCGCAGCCGCCGGCCCCCCCGCCACACCGCCAGCACCCCTCCCCTCTAGCTCCATCCACCCGGGGCAGCCACGGCGCCCACCCTCGCCGCCGCTGCCGCCACCGCCGCCGCCGCCCCCCGGCCCCGTTGCGTCGGCCTCAGGCGCGGCCCAGCGAGCCCCTGTCCTCCCGCTCCCGCGTAGCCCCGTGGACACGCCCCCCACCCGTCATTGGTGCGGCGGCCAAACTAGCCCAGCCCCTTTGGTTACGTAGAAAACTATACCTGCGGTATTGGTGCAGGGGCCTGTCATTCTTCCGTCCGCAGGCGAGGCTCCCACCCCTTTCCCTTTGATCTTTGAAGCTTCTTGTTTATTGGCCGCTGATTGGCCGACATGTGAAACTTAAGGCTGAACTTTGAGAAGCTCAACCACCCTTGATACTTGGCCGCACCACGTCGGGATCCGATTGGCTACATGAAAGAGAGCGGAGCGCCCAGGGACCCTAGAGGCCGGGGTTCTGCCTGGGACCGGCGCCCGCGGGGCTCTCGGCGCCGCGGGTCGGGTCGCCTTGGGGAGCGGTGCCAGGCCTCAAGGTCAAACCGCTGACTGCGGCCGTTACGACCCGCGCTCGAGCGCCCGCCCCAAGTCCTGAGGCGCGCGGGTGCCCAGGCCGAGAGCTCTGTTCCCGCGGGATCTCCGACTCGCGAGGCGGAGCCGGCCAGAGTCGGGCATCCGCTGGCAGGGCTCGCGGGTCTGTTCGGGAACCTGTTGCGACATGCGGGCGGCGGCCCTTTCGACTCCGGTCGGGCCTGGACTGCCGGCCCTGCTGGCCGCGCGCGCGCGAGCGGACTCCCGAGGGCACGGCGCTCCGCAGGCCCCACCCCGCACCCCGCGCCGAGTTTGCACCCGAAGTAGCCCAGCAAACCCCACCGTCGTTGAATGAATGAGTTCCCCGGGTGCCCGCTGGCATGGGGCCCAGCGCCCGGCGAAGAACTGGAGGCCGGGAAGAGAGATGTCGAAACAGGGCGGGACGATTTCGAAATGTCAGCAGGTGGAGAGGCTGGACTGGAAGCAGCCGCTCTAACACAGCCGGGAAAGGACAGCAACCGTGGGAAGCCCGGCCGCACGGCTGGTTGCTGAGCCGACGCCCTGATGTGACCTCCACCTGGTGTGACTCCTCCGCCTGGCGATGCTGGTCTCTGGTGAAAAGACCGCTCCCTCCCAGGCGGGTCGGCTGGAGTCCGAGGGGCGATCACTGGCTAAAGAACGGGGCCGGCCCGCCCAGCCTCAGCACCACCTCCTGGGCCTTGACTGCACCGAACCTGCAGGCTCGGTTGGTAACACAGGCGTTTCCCCACTCCACCCTCCCGGCATCGGCAGTCTCCATTCCCGCTGTCTTCGCCGCCTGTTTTACTGGGCTGATGATGCAATTGTGAACTTTTCAATCTGATGATAGCTTTTCTTAGATAAGGAAGGGGTTTTCCTTTTTTCTCTCTAACACTTAACCCTTCTCTGGGCCTCCGGGTTTTTGTTTTGTTTTAAAAAAAATTTTTTTAACTCCTCTATTATCTTCCTCTTAAGCAATGGTTATTAACTTTTGAGTCTAGAGTCTCATTGTTGCCCAAAAGGTCAACTCATTGTAAAAATTTTTTAACTCATCTATTATCTTCCTCTTAAGCAGTGGTTATTAACTTTTGAGTCTAGAACTAGAGTCTCATTGTTACCCAAAAGGTCAACTCATTGACCTTTTGGGCAACAATGAAGCTACAAATCCTCGTCTCCCCGCCGGCCTCTCCCTCCCCGCAAACATCTCCCACCCGTCAGGCGCGCGCAAAATTTTGCTTGTAACTTCTGAGTTTGCAGATTCTCTGAAAGTGACTTGTGGACCCCCCTAAGGTCCCTTAATCTCCCATTCCCTTCTCCCTCTCCTTTGCCACAGGCATGTACCCCCTAACTTCTAAGAGACCCCATGAGATTTGCAACCAGGAGAACAATGGGCAGTGACAGCTCATCTGAGCTAACCCCTTGAACCTGTCTCTAAGGCCCCCTTTTTTCTGACTTGTCAGTGAGCCAAAGCAGCCCAGCCTCGTCTTTCCTGTCGCTTCTATGCTCTTCCTTGTTTCACTGTCCTAAGTATATATTTGCTGCCAACCCTGGACCCAACACCCTTTGGCTCAGGGCCTGCTGTGTAGCCCTTCCCTTTGGATATCCCCATCCTCCAACCCCCTTTCCTTAAATTCAGTTTCCTTTACCATCTGAGAAGGCTATTTAGCTTGCCCTCACATCACCGACTTTAACCTTTCAGTGTCAACAGGCTTTACTTATGGGCTGGATGTGGGGTTGGGAGCAAGAGAGGGATTAAGAATAACTCCCAAAATTTTGGACCTGAGCATCTGGAAGAATAGAGTGGGTTTTTACTAACATAATGCATATCAAACAGTTTAATCTTTTCCAGCCTGGTAGTTGAGAGATAGTATCAAGTGTAGTGTCGTCCCCCCGCCCCCCCCCCCACACACACACACACATTTGATTGTGAAAATTGTTAAACATACAAAAAGTTGAAAGACTAAGTACTCATTTCATATTGATTTGATAAAAGATATTAGCTCAAATAGTTGGATGTCCAGACATAAAATGAAATGCAGGTTTGTTTTGACTCAGTGGCTTAACCATGCATGCCATTAAGAATCTAGGGAGTGGAAGGTCGGGAGAGTGGGAATTGCTCCCTCATACACTCCCTAAGAAAAGCAAATAAACTTTTTATTTGCCCTAGTAAATGTCTCTTTGCCCTGGCCAGCTTGGCTCAGTGGATAGAGCATCAGCCTGAGGACTGAAGGGTCCCGGGTTCAATTCTGATCAGGTGCATGTACCTGATTTGCAGGCTCCAGGGCAAGTGCAGGAGGCAACTAATCTATGTTTCTCTCACATTGATATTCCTCTCTGTCTTTCCCTCTCTCTGGGAATCAATGGAAAAATACCCTCGGGTGAGGATTAAAAAATAAAAATGATGTTGGAAAAATGAAACAGATAAATAAAATAATTTTTTTAATGTCTCTTTATCTGGAATTGAGCTACATGTCCACTCCTAAAAAGAATTGTTTCCAAGGGATGGAATTTTGCCTCATATGTTAGGCCTGGCTTACATGTTCCCCTCCTAGAATCAGGGGTGGAGTCAGAATCCTCAAATGCACAAGGTACCTTCCTCACACCCAAATAAAATTAGAATGGATACCCAGAGAAGGGGATCAATAGCTTTTTCCTCATGCCTGGCTCCCAAGTACTGGGAGCATTTTAGACAGAGTTTGCAGTACTGCACCCTGCCTCCCCTGCTGGTACCCCTAAAGTACAGCCTTTCACTTATCTGAATGACTATTGTTTCCTGTGATTGTCAAGTTTTCTTTCTGTCTTTCTTTTTTTCATATATCAAGCATTTCTTTTTTTAAAATATATTTTATTGATTTTTCACAGGGAGGAAGGGAGAGGGATAGAGAATTAGAAACATCAATGAGAGAGAAACATCAATCAGCTGCCTCCTGCACACTCCCTACTGGGTATGTGCCCACAACCAAGGTACATGCCCTTGACCGGAATCAAACCTGGGACCCTTGCGTCTGCAGGCCGACGCTCTATCCACTGAGCAAAACTGGTTAGGGCTCAAGCATTTCTTATTGTACTAAATATTAGGGCAAATTTAAATTTAAACTCTTTTTTTCAATTATCCTACTTGTTAATTCACCTCCCACAGTTGTCATCTTTTTGCACTGCTATGCCTTCATTCCTCACATTCCTCAAAGTACTCTAACACATGGCTGTAGTGTTATTCAGCTTTTATTAAAGTTTTGGGGTCATGGAAAGGATTATACCATAACACAGAACTCAAAATTGAACCCTAGATGTCTACACTTTTATTTGAAATTTCTTTGACCACATCGTCTTAGGGACTGTGGTGATTTTAAAATGTCTACATAGTGTTTGATAGTCCTCCCTTCAAAAGGTAGAGCCTAAATACCTTCCCCTTAAATGTTGCCTGGGAGTTAGTGACTTGCTTTTAATAAGTAATATGTGGCAGAAGTGACTTTTTATTTCCATTGAGGCATTTTATTTGCACATTTGGATTACACCCCTAGAAAAGGAATCCCAGGATTTTCCCTCCTGCGTGTTTTTGTCTTCTTTGTGGTCCATGATGCCCACCCAGGTTGTCAGTACAATGAAACCAAACTGATGGAAAGGGAACGGGTTATTTTGTCATTTTTCTAGATCTTTGAGTTGTACATCAAATCTGGGCCTGTTCACTCCACGGTCGTTTAACTGGCTTATGTGACGTTCACCATTCTCCCAGCTCTGTGATCATCTATGACTTCAAATTCACCCGTGTAGCCATGCTTCCTCATCACGGTTAGAAAACTGACTATGACTTTGGAGCATGGCCTAGTAAGAACCTGGTATTTGCCTCTCTTTCCACATTGTTGATGCCCTTGAAAGCAACAGCCAGGACTTCCACATGCACCATTATGGTGGCACAGAAAGATGGCAAAAGATTGATATGTGACTTCTGAGGTTAATTCAGAAAAAGCATAGAGCTTCCACCTAGTGTTTCTCTCTCTCTCTCTCTCTCTCTCTCTCTCTCTCTCTCTCTCTCTCTCTCTCTCTCTCTCTCCCTCCCCCTCCCTCCCTCCCTCCCTCCCTCCCTCTCTCAGATTGCTCTGGGAGAAGCCAGCTGTCTTGTCATAAAGACCTCAAGCATCCCTGGGAGAATCTCATATGAAAAGGAACTGAGGCCTCCCACCTACACCCAGCATCTACTTGCCAGCCACACAATATGCCATCTTAGAAGTATATCTTTGAGTCCCAGTTAAGACTTCATATGACTATAAACTCCAGCTGACATTGATTGCAATCTTATGAGAGAGTTTGAGCCAGCTGTTCCCAAATTCCTGACCCATGATAACTGTGAGAGACAATAATGCTTGTTGTTTTAGGCCACCAAGTTTTGGGGTAATTGGTTATGCAACTACAGACAAATAATACAGGGACTCTCTCATAGGCCCTTCTCTTTAGTTCCGTCTGCCACTACCTTGCATAGGTCCCTTCTCTTTTCATCTCTCTTTTTTCCTTACCAGAGCTGCCCAAACCCAGTATCTAGAGGGAATGCTCAAAATTCCTGTAGTTCATTATGCAGAGTAAGTTATCTTGGTCTAAACCTTTCCCATTTAGGCTAAGCCCAGGGGATCCCACTTTCTCTGACCAAATATATTCATTGAGTTCTAAAACCTAGATATGCTGTCTTCCTACGAGGTCAACTGATAGCAGGTCCACTCAAACAGCTGCCAGCTTTTAAAATAATTAGTCTTGCCCTAAAGAAGTATACATGGCACTAGCCGTTTTGGCTTAGTGGCTAGAGCAGTGGTTCTCAACCTCGGCTGCACATTAGAATCACCTGGGAATCTTTTTAAAATCTTGATTTTTGGGCCTCATCCTCCAGAAATTCTGTTTCTTTGTTATGGGGTGAGGCCACAACATTAGTAACAAAGAAACAGAATTTCCGGAGGATGAGGCCCAGAAATCAGGATTTTAAAAAGATTCCCAGGTGATTTTAATGTGCAGCCAAGGTTGATAATCACTGGGCTAGAGCATCAGCCTGTAAACTGAAGGGTCCCAGGTTCTATTCCAGTCAAGGGCACATGCCCAGGCTGTGGGCTCCATCCCCAGTAGGGGGCATGCAGGAGGCAGCTGATCAATGATTCTCATCATTGATGTTTCTATCTCTCTCTCTCCCTCTCCCTTCCTCTCTGAAATCAATAAAAATATTTTTTTTTCCAAAAAAGTATACATGAGCAAAGGAGAAGCACCTGAGCTGACTGGGGGAGCTCACAGAATAGGTGATATATGAGCTGAGTTTTGAAGGCTCAGTACGATCATTACGAGTTTGTTTGATAGAGAAATGAAAGTCATTTTTATGCAGAAGTAACAGCAATTATAAAAGCTCAGAGGTGAAAAGGGCATAATTCGGAGAACTGTAAATATGGCAGGGTTGTGGGTAAGAATATTTATTGGGGTGCTTGGAAGATATTGGGAGCTAGATCATATTAGGCATTGTAAGCCACATGTATTAGTTAGGAGTCAACAAGTAAGAATCCCCCGATTCATGTGACTTAAAAATAAGAACAATGATGAATTTACATCTCAAATAATATGTCCATACATAGGGCTGCTCCCACATTGGTTTACTTAGCAGCTTTATGATGTTATCAAGGACCCAAGTTTTCCCTGTTACTCCCAGGCCTGTCCCCCCACCATAGTTATAAACTTTTTATTGACGTATACTCTTTTTAGGATAGAGAAAACTTTTCCAAGAAATGTCTTCTCTCCTCCTCTCATTCCTTCCAACAGCTGACTCCCCTTCAGTGTCATTGGTTAGAACTGCATCAGATGTCCAGGTTCAATATTTGGTGTTAGAATAGGCCATCATGATTGACTTAGACCAACCATAGTTTATTCCCTGGGGGTGGGGTTGGAGCCTAGCTCTCTTTAATCACATAGCCAAGTATAGTATTGTAGTTACTCAAATGAAATTGGGATTCTGTTAACAAGGTGAAAGAGATTGTTGGCTTTTTGGGTAGGCAGTCAGCAGAATCTGCCACAACATGCCAAAGGAATTGGGACTATATCCCATTGGGATGGGGAAAACATGGAAAGATTTTAAAATAGGAAGTTATACAATTATATTTCACTAGTGTATCAGAATGGAGGGATACTCAGGAGGAGCATGGATCTGGAGGCAGGGCCACAGGTTAGCAGGCAACATCGAAAGATATTGGAGAGGATTTTAGACATTTTAATTAGGAACACCCAGAGAGTAATTGGATAGAATGGTGAAAGGGAGTAGATGAAAGAGATTCTAGCATGACTTGCAAATTTGTGCTTGGGTGAATCATAGGGTATTTAATCAAAGTTGGTTAAATATGAACAGAGGAGGTTTGAGTAGATAAGGTAGGTGAGAATAAAGAGACAATGAGCTTGGTCTTGGATAATGAGGTGTCTCCAAGACATTTGAAGCTAGATGACTACACTTGAGGAAGAGTGAAGACCACACTACTTCAGAGATTATGGCAGGATGGAGTGTGGCATGAAAGAAAATTGATTGGAGAAATAAGGCAATGCGGACAACTGGCACCGAGGGTGGGACTGGTTTGGCTGATTTTGCTCAGGACTGGGCAGAGTCAAGAACTTCCTGAGAAAACTGCAAATGTAATTGTAGACAAGCCTTTAAAAAGCAGTTAAAAACATGTTTTGAAATATGGATTTCTGTAATTTGTTTCAACATGTTGACTTGACGTACGGCAAATGAGATGGAGAAATTATCTCAACGCCTTTTTTTTTTTTTTTTTGCTTTCTAACTGGAAACCTCAGAACTCAGCTCAGTGAGCTGTTAATCAGATAAACATTGCAGGTCTTTGTAAAGACTCATGCTTTACAAATGCCTGAGGGCATACGGACTTACTGAAGGAAGTACTGTCCAAACCAGTCAGACAAAGAAAAGGAGAAAGAGTTGGGATTAAAATGCAGGTTTGGCCCTGGCCGATTTGGCTCAGTGGATAGAGTGTCGGCCTGGGGACCAAAGGCTCCTCCCCTGCCCAGACCCGTTCTGGCACGTGCAGAAGGCAACCAATCCATGCGTTTCTCTCACATAGATGTATCTCTCTGTCTTTTCCTCTCTCTTCCACTCTCTCTAAAAGATCAATAGGAGCCCTAACCGGTTTGGTTCAGTGGATGGAGTGTCAGCCTGCGGACTCAAGGGTCCCGGGTTCGATTCTGGTCGAGGGTATGTACCTTGGTTGCAGGCACATCCCCAGTAGGGAGTGTATAGGAGGCAGCTGATCGAGAAACATCGATGTTTCTAACTCTTTATCCCTCTCCCTTCCTCTCTGTAAAAAATATTTTAAAAAAATAATAAAAAATAAAAGATCAATAGGAAAATATCCTTAGGTGAAGATTAACAAAAAATTAAAAATAAATAAATACTTAAAATGCAGGTTTGTTTTCTGTTTCATAATAGTAGATGTGAATGTAAATTAGAAGCTGTTTCAATGCAACTTCAAGTTCTAAGTTAATATAGTTAATAAACTATATGAATTAAGTACTGTTTAAAGCATAAATAGAAATTCTGTTTCCATTCAAAAACACTAGAGTTGGTGGAATACTAGAGTTTGAAATATACATAAATTAGATTTAGAACCGCACAGTTGGAAGGCAACGTCAATAATAATAAAAAGAATCCAAAACATCTGTTGAGTTTTTTTCCATGTCTAGCTTGTTCCAGGCACTGAACTGGGCTCTAGAATAAAAAAATACCTGATATTTGTATAATTTTGTGGTTAATCTTAACTTTATGCAACTATTTTACTCAATGTGGCCTCTGGGGGTCCAGATAAACTTGAAAAAGACTAGGGACTGAGGGACAGAGAAGAACGCTGAAACTGAGAATCAAGGGAGAAAGGTAAGTGAGGGAGCCAATTAGGTTGGGAGGGTCCTAGAGGGAGAAACAATACAGTGATCCTTGAACAACAAGGGCTTAAGGGTGCCAACCCTGTGCAGTTGAAAATTCGCCTATAACTTTTGACTCCCTCAAAACTTACCTACTAATAGCTTACTGTTGACCAGAAGCCTTACAGATAACATAAATAGTCCATTAACACATTTTTATATGTGTGTTATATACTGTATTCTTATAGTAAAGTAGCTAGAGGAAAGAAAATGTTACTTAACAAATTATAAGGAAAATATATTTATAGCACTGTATATATTTATTGAAAACAAAAATCCATGTATAAGTGGACCTGTGTAGGTCAAATCCATGTTGTTCAAGGGCCAACTATAATCATAATACGGAATATACAAACTGGACAACTGCCAGACTATACTAGTATATCACAATTAGAACTCTGACCCACAACCTCTGATGCAATCAGCCCAGAACTGTTGACTGATCAATGACTGTCTGCTTCCCTATTTTTTGCTCCTCCCCCTCCAACTCAGAAGCAATTAGAGAAAGCCAAATATGCTCCCCCCCCCCCGCCCACCGCGTCACCCCGCCTCCCAACACCATTACATAAGGTGCCCTGCTTCTGGTTAGTCTGCCTCCAGCTTCCTCATGCTAATACTCTCAAATCAAAGCAAACAGGAAACCTAAACCCCCACCCTCATTTTACTTTTACTTTAGCTTCCTACTCCCCTGACACTCTTTGAGTCTCTGCCAGACACAAATGATGGTGGCTGACTGCCTTGTTATAGCAGACATGGAATAAATAGCCTCTTTTTGTTCTCATTTGGGTTGTCCTCATTTAATTCCAGTTATTCGTTCACTTATATATTAAGTGTATTTTATGTGCCAGGCAGTGCCTAACATTGAAGTGGAAGCACACACTCCCTGCCCTCAAGGATATTCTGTCCATTTGGACAGACAGACAGACACATACATATAATTGCAATTCGTGTAGTAAGCGAAACAACAGGTATATGTAAACGGGGTGTAGGTCAAGTACGGCTTTTACAAGAGGTGAGGCTAGCTGGCCTGCTAAAAGTCAGGGAAGGACATTCAAGGCAGCTGCAGGGGTGGGGAGAGGCAGAAGGAGCAATACCAGAGAGGGCAGGACCCACAGAGGTGCTGCTGGAGCCCATTAAGGGAGGTAAGGAGCAGCGGATATGATGCACGGGCGGGTCGTGGACGGCCATGCCTGTGCCACGTTTGTAAGGACTTGGACTTCACCCTTTCCGAGCGGCTCCCTCCTGGAAATGAAACGGCTGTGTAAACAAGAAAGAAAAACCGCATTAAGGAAACATTACGTTTTGGCTCATGTCTGGCACACAGCAGACAATCAATTAATGTTGAATGAATGGGTATAAGCGCCTCGGTGTAGACGTCCTTGTCCCCAATTGATATGTTTTTCTCGCGGGACAAAACAACGCAGCCAAGGCATCCGTTTGGGAGGCTATAGGACAGGTTTGAGGAGGAAGAACTGTCATTCTGCCGGGCAGGGCTGGTGGACACAAAACCTCCAATAGGTAGTGGGCAAGGGATGCACTGCTGTCGCAGACACCCCGAGAGCCACCCACCCACCGAGGCCGCTCTGTCCTGGGAGCAGCCGCGGAGAAAGCAGCCGGCGGACACTTTCCGCCGCTCGGAAGGCGGAGTGAGCCGGGTGTCCGGGTGCCGGCCACACCGCTCACCTGTGCGCCCTCCGCCGGCCCCTCCGGGCGGAGCCGCGGCACGACACCCTTCCGGATTGGACGCACTCGGAATCCTGGGGCGGGCGTTAGAGGCCGAACACTCTTGGGGATTGGCTATTCCGATGGACGGACGTGCGGCCCACGAAGCTGGTTCGCCGGTGGCTCTGGCTGGGCGGAGGGCGGGTCCCTTTCCGTGGGTCCCCTGTCAGTCATTGGCTCCCTGCGGTTTCCTTGGGGACGTGGCGCCGCCGCCGGCGCAGGCCTCCTTCCGGCTGGGCTGGAGACCGTGGGCATTCGCCCGGGACCGCGCGGGGAGGTGCTGAGGAGCGGCGGGCCCCTGGACCCGTGAGTGTGAGTGCTGGAGGGCGGCGGGGCCGAGGGGGACGGGAAGCGAAGCGGGAACCCCCACCCCGCCACCCGGGGGCTGCCGGTTCCTCCGGGACACCGCTGGCCCTCGAGCACGCCCCGCTCCCAGGGAGCCGGGGAGGGTCCGCCGGGCCCCAGAACCCGAGCGGACGTGTCTGGAACGGGAGCCCGGGGAGTGGGTGGGCGCCTGGCCTCCTCCTGGAGGTCTGGTCTCGTGGGCACTGCTGGAGGTAAGCCTGAAACCCATCCAACTCTCCCCAGGCTGCAGGCTTAGGAGATGCCTGGGACAAGGAGACCGCCTTCTCAGGGCAGAAGGAAAAGGAGGTGACAGGCGTTGGGACCACTGAGGGGAACCCATGGCGAGGTAAGGCTGTCACTTCCTTCTCAGCTGGGCGCGGTGCGGGGTGGCCCGCAGGTTGAGGGGTCCTGGGAGGTGGTTACAAAGTGAAGCTCGTCCTGGGTCTGCATCTGGACTTTGCATCGGGACACATGGTTGCAAAGATCAAAGTTTCATTCTTTTGAAGGCAGATACAATAGTTTCCAGCCCCTAACCCTCGGCCCAGGTCAGTGCTTGCTCAGCTCAGGAAGGGTTAGACTGTAATATTTCAGATTTCCATTTGAGTGAGACTAGGTTAAAAAGATTTTTATTTTGTAATGAACCTTGAAAACAGACTGAGGTCCTTTTGAATCAATATAGAAAATGAACTGCACAGTTGAATACACTTGTCCGACCATTGTAATAATACTCTGAAGCGTTCAGAAAAGATTAATGTGGATCTGTGGCTACGGGACAGTTGTCAAACAGTAAGTGGGGAAAGATGCAGAACAGTATATAAGGTGTAAAACAAAACAAAATGGAGATGCATACACACACACACACACACACACACACGGATGTGTTACCATATATAATATATATCTGTGCTTGTGTATACATAGAATATCCCTGGAAAAATACATAGAAACTGGGTAGTAATGGTTGCCTCTGAGAGGGAAATGGTTGGAGTAGGGCAAAAGACTCACTATTCTTTTAAATTGTTTGATTTTTTTTTTTTTTTTTTTACTGTGTGCATGTATTACCTATTAAAATATTTTTTAAATCAGTGGAATACATTTCCTGACTGCCCAATTTTTTGACAGCATTCTTGGTGGGAATGTCGTAGTGCTCTGATTCGTCAACGTTATGAAGTTGCTCAGGGAGACGCGATCTTTTCAATAAAATAAGATTAATTCTTTGAATTGCACCCCAAAGTGCAGACTTGGAAAAAGATCAGATACAGCTTTTCTGACTTACATGGTAGAAGCACCATGAACCCTATAGGTCCTTTTCTAAAATTTGAGACTCGAAGAACATTTAAGTTTCTGGTGTCATGAATTTTTGCATTTAGTAGGAAGGGCTTTAATCCAGTTTAAAAACTCTATTTCAGTACTCAATTGTAGAGACTTTTCTTACTCATGTTTGTCTCATTTCAGAATCAGTTTTTCCTACCTCTGCCCAGCCTCCTGGTACTTTACTGTGCCCACAGTGAGCCCATTTCCCCGTCAGCGGGTGGCATTCCTAGGACTCTTCTTCATATCCTGTCTCCTTCTACTTATGTTAATCATGGACTTTCGACATTCGGGTGCTTCATTACCACGAGATAGGCAATATGAAAGGTGAGTCAGCTTTAGATCACTTTCCTCAGCTTTGCATTGAAGTCATCAATATTTTGATAAGCTGTTTAACATATTACTACCTTTGACCTGTTAACGTAAAAAAACCCCATTGAAACCTGTAAAGAATTTTCCTGAGTTTATTTGAGCCAAACTGTCAACATATGAACCTCAACGAATTGAGATAGTGCTCCGGAGAATGGCGGGGTTACATTTATATTTATGCATTGCAATCAAAGGACGGACATAGGTGGGTTACGTGAAATTCATTGGTGATAGATTAAGGAGGAGGGATGAAGCAAAGCAGGGAAACCCCTGGGATTGGATAAAACGTAAAATGATGGACACATACTTAAGTGGGTGCAGGATCAATTAACATGATAATGAAGGAATTTGTGGTATCTGTACTTGCGCCCAGCACATTTGGTTGTGCCCCAGGGGCTCCAGAAAAAGGGAAGTTACAAGTTACCCAGACATTTCTAGGGTATGTTATCATAGATGCAAAAAGAGAGATAGGCTCAGTTAAGGTATAGGTTGACCTTGTCAGTGAAGATACTGGCCTAGGACGTAACTGCCCACCATAACTGCTTTTAGTTAAAGTTTAATTTCAGACCATCCTTTGTGGTTACTTTAGGTCTCTGAGTTTGCAAGACTGCCATGCAGGCCTCCCCTGAGCTTGTCAGGTCAGCATGTGGCCCCTTTTGTACACAGACCCTTTTGGGAAAAACTGTACTTTTGTTAGTAAAATTGCATGAGACTAATTGCATAACAATCTTGACAATTTTCAGTTTTTTTGTTTGTTTTTTTAGGTTCTCTTCTTTTATTGTCCTATGACAATTTTCAGTTTTGATTCAGGAATGATGATGCTGTGTTTTAACTTTGAAAGGCATCTTTCCTATTTTCCTGTTTTTGTGGGCTAACTTATTAGTGCATAAATGTTTACGATTGTTATGTACTCTTGATGAATTGACCCTTTTTATTATTATTGAATGACTCTCTTTATCCTTCATTATATTCTTTGCTATGAAATCTACTGGTCTGGTATTAATATACTTAAGCTTTCTTTTGATTAGTGTTAGCGTGACAGGTGCTTTTCCATCCTTTTGGTTTTAGCCTATTTCGGTATTTATATTTCAAGTGGGCTTCTTGTAGCAGCATTTAGCTGAGTCGTGCTTTTTATCCTGTCTGACAGTGTCTGCTTTTTATTTGGGGTGTTTAAGCCATTTATATTTAATGTGATTATCAATTATGTTTAAGTTTGAATCTATCTTGCTATTTCTTTTCTGCTTGTCATATCTGTTCTATGTTTGTTTTCCCTCTTTTCCTCCCTCTCTTCTTTTGACTTGCATATGTATTATTCCATTTTGTCTCTCTTTTTAAAATTTACTTTTATTGTTGACAGTATTACAGATGTCCCTCATTTTCCCTCCTACGCCCTTTCCACCCACCCCTGCCCCACTCCAGGCCTTCACCACACTATTGTCTGTGTCCATGGGCTCTGCATATAATGTTTTGTCTCTTGTTGGCTTCTTAGGTATAACTCTGTTTTTACTTTTTTAGTGATTACTTTAGGATTTAACCTTTATAGTATACATTTTTAACTTATCATGGTCTACATTCAAGTAATATACCACTTTACACATATTGTAAGAATCTGCCCTTTTGGCCTTGCCCTTTGTGCTATTGTTGCCATATGTTTTACTTTATATAAGTGCCACCATATATTGTTTTTATTTTTATTTTAAATATTCAAGGTGACTCTAATGTGCAGCTGGAGTTGAGAGCCATTGTTCTAAGGTAGTGATTTTCAACTGGTGTGCTGCAATAATTTTCTTTTCTTTTTTTAATCCTCATCTGTGGATATGTTTTCATTGATTTTTAGAGAGAGAGGAAGGGAGAGAGAGAGAAAGAGAAAAATTGATCCGTTATCTCCCTTACATACTCTAACTGGGATGGTACCTGCAACCTGGGTATGCGCCCTGACTGGGAATCAAACTCTTCAGTGCCTGGGACAGTGCTCCAACCAACTGAGCCTACTTGGTCGGGCACTGTAAGAATGTTTAAGGGCACTTAGATTGTTAAAATGAAAAAAATGACAATAGCCAACACAACAATAACTGTCTAGTGCAGCGGTTCTCAACCTGTGAGTTGTGACCCCTTTGGGGGTCGAACAACCCTTTCACAGGGGTCGCCTAAGACCATCGGAAAACACATATATAATTACATATTGTTTTTGTGATTAATCACTATGCTTAATTATGTTCAATTTGTAACAATGAAAATACATCCTGCATATCAGATATTTACATTACGATTCATAACAGTAGCAAAATTACAGTTATGAAGTAGCAACGAAAATAATTTTATGGTTGGGGGTCACCACAACATGAGGAACTGTATTAAAGGGTTGCGGCATTAGGAAGGTTGAGAACCACTGGTCTAGTGTGAATGAATCAAAATTATACCTATTTTTTGTCACATTGGCAAAAAATATAATATATGAACCAGGTGGTTATGGTTTGATTCCCAGGCAGGGCGCATGCCTGTGTTGCGGCTCAATCCCCAATAGGGGGCATTCTCATCACTGATGTGTCTATTTCTCTCTCCCCCTTCCCTTCTTCTTTGAAATCAATACAAAAATTTAAAAAAAATCTGTAAAATTTTCCTTCCAGAATTCCTTTTTTTTTTTTTTTTTTTTTTTTTTTTTTACGGCAGCAGCTACTGCTTAAGCACAAGTGACCTCTAGCTGGTGATAAAATCATTAAGCAAATAACTAGGAATTTATGGCAACACATATCACTTTAGTTCAACAGCTTATAAAAAAATTTTAAGCTAATGTTTGTGGTTGTGATTTTTTATTATATACATATAGTCTTATTTTTTCCTACTTAAAATGTTCCTAATTGGCCGAAACCGGTTTGGCTCAGTGGATAGAGCGTCGGCCTGCGGACTGAAAGGTCCCAGGTTCGATTCCGGTCAAGGGCATATACCTGGGTTGCGGGCATATCCCCAGCAGGAGATGTGCAGGAGGCAGCTGATCGATGTTTCTCTCTCATCGATGTTTCTAACTCTCTATCTCTCTCCCTTCCTCTCTGTAAAAAATCAATAAAATATATTAAAAAAAATGTTCCTAATTTACACAATGAATATATATATATATATATATATATATATATATATATATTCATACACGTATATATGAAAGGCTAATATGCAAAGTCTCCCCTCCTGAGTTTGACCGGGAGACGGGAGTTCAATCGCTCGCTATGACATAAGCTGATTACCAGGAGGTGGTATGGAATAAAGGAAGGCCCCTGCCCTGCCAGGAGCTGGAAGGCCCCGATTGGCCCTGATCGCTGGCCAGGACTTGGGACCCTACCTGTGCATGAATTTCGTGCACTGGGCCTTTAATAAATATACATATACATACATATATATATATATATATATGTATGTATGTATATGTATATTGATTTCAGAGAGGAAGGGGGAGAGAGAGAAAGAGAGAGGGAGAGAGAGAGAGAGAGACATCAATGATGAGAGAGAATCATTGATTGGCTGCCTCCTGCATGCCCCCTACTAGGGATAGAGCCCGCAACCTGGGCATGTGCCCTTGACCAGAATCAAACCTGGGACTCTTCAGTCCACAGGCCGACGCTCTGTTCACTGAGCCAAACCAGCTAGGGTTATATCAGTATTTGTGATATTCCACAAAGAGTGAATAGCAGGTCCTCAAGTAACATTGTTTTGTTCAGTGTTGATGAGAAAAAAATAATTGATTCCTGGCTGGGGCCACTGTGTATAGTTTGCATGTCCTCCCCATGTCTGTGTGGGTTTTCTCTGGGTGCTTTGGTTTCTTCCCACATCCCGAAGATGTGCACATGAGGAGAATTGGATGTCTAAGGAAACCTTTGGAGCAGCGGTTGCCAACCGGTGGTCCGCGGACCACTGGTGGTCTGCGAGGTCCGAAAGGTTGACGACCGCTGGTCTAAATGGTCCCAGTCTGAGTGCGTGTGGGTGTGTGTGACTGTACCCTCGATGGAAGGTCCAAGTGGGCTCCCGTCTTGTGCCCTCAGCTGTTGGGTGGACTCAAGCCACCTGGGACCCTGAACTGGAATCAGCAGGTTGGAGCATGATTATCTTACTTGTTTTTATTAATCTTTCTTAAATATATGTATAGCTTACATTTATTTCAGTGTTTAATATTAGAAGTGTTTTGGGTCTTTATTTAGAAGTTGGTGATGTTTTGGTGGCCAGAAACAATAGGAGCTTAACTCTTGTTTATATTAATTAGCCTATGGTACAACTGGTTTTGCTACATACTCTTTTACTTAAAGTCATCCAAGTTTCCAAGAACCTATTGATGATGTTAAGTGAGGACTTACTGTACTTACTGGTGCCTTCATGAGAGTAAGCTTGGAAAACCTTGACCAAGAAAATATGCCCATAAGAACACTGAATTCATTCTATGGTCTTGATAAATGATGCATTGCTTTAATTAGAAATTATCATCTCTGATACACATTGCATCTTTGTATTTGAATATGTATGAAAGTAACTAATGTTTAAAAAAATCTTTATTTTTGTATTGAAAAAATGTTTTAATTCAAAAAATTTTCAGCTATTCATGGAATTTAACTTATCACTTCTGGGTGATAGCATCCCAGAACTTTATAAGCCTGTGTGTGGGTTTCCCCCTCAGTAGTTTCAAAACTGAGGAGTTGCATTTTTTTCTTTATTATGTGCCCACCCACCGTGCGTCTGAAAGGAGAAGGGAGGTGGTTTGCATTAGAACCAGAAGTTAGGGAAAGGCAAATTTAGAGAGCAATGGGATGTCAGTAAGGATAGAATCCAGAGCTGTTTTGTTAATAGATGTTATTTTTTTAGAGCAGTTTTAGGTTCACAGCTAAATTGAGCCTTCCTTAGGAGTTTCATTTCTGCTTAAAGCAAGTCAAAAGAGGCATTGTTTTTGGTTAGAAAAAAATTTATTAACTTTAAGATATTCAGGTAAGTTAAGTTGTGTTCTTATGTACAATAGAACAATTCAGAGATTAAAGGCACTAATTCACATTTATTTATTTATTTATTCTCTTACTTGTCCGTTGTAGTATTTATAAGCAGAGCTTTAACATATGAATGTTCCTGGCTGCCCTGATTAAATCTTGTTAGGAGATAAAGAGTAACCTTACAAGATGCTTTTCTGGGCATGTATTACTAACATCAGTCATGCACAGCTACTTTGGCTATAATGTCATTATATTTGATTCTGATCCTTGAACAGAATTGAAGAGTATGTGACATTCAGCAAAGAGCTAGTTGCCCCATGCTGATGAGGGCCACTTTGCCTGACCTTTGGCGCACTACTGAGTTCTATTTGAACTCTAGGAGTGGTATAATTAGTTTTGATTTTTGTAAGCTAGGTATTGGTTTGGTCAGTTAGTGCTCTAATGCTGTTAATGTTTTCAGGCTAATGGAAGTGAAAAGCCACTGTCTTCCAATTCTACCCTGGGTGATGTATATGTGGGTAGCTTTCTTTTCATTGACTCAGCAGTGACCAGAGGGAAATCATGTTTCTCAAACAGAGAGAAAACATGTGTGTGATGCGGAGAGGGGTAAGTGTGTGATGGTCAATCAGATCTCTGGGAAGGTGGATGTGAGGGACTCCAAGGCTTTTAGAACTTTTCTCTTGGGCTTTAGTTCCCCTTCAGGGCTTAACTTAGTGCAGCATCAGCAAAGCAGGAGGGTCCACCATTGCAAGTAATTGACCATGGTGGCTAAGTCCAGGACTGCAGATTCCAAAAAGTACCAGCCATCCATCCACCCATGTCAGGAGCCTAGCCAGAGGAAGACCTTCAGGTACTTGATAAGCGTAAGAAGTCTTATAGGTCATAAGATGCCAGAGTTCCATAAAGAGGTGATATTACTTTCCAGAAAGGAAAATTATTCTTCAGTTACTTATTTATATGCAAGATGAGAAAAATGGAGGTTTTCTGTTGCCTGAAGCATTGATCAAAGACTCAAATGGGAAGTGTAACTTAAATGCCTCTGGTCCTATCTTTCTCCCTTGTGTTCTAGTATCAGTGGACATTTTTCTGCAAACAGGTAGATTCCGAAGGGAAGAGAAAGAAAAGCTGAATTGCACCCAAATTAGAGCTTAAAGTTGTTTATCTTGACAGGAACCAAAGAGGATGACAGGATGCTTTGGGAAGCCATTGAAACTTTCTAAAAAGGAGACCAATTGATTTTGAGTATAGCGATACAAAGACATCAGGAGTTAGTAACACAGCAATAGCTCTATATCATGAGCTCTAGGACAAGACTAATCAGCATTGATTGATACATATCAGAGAAATTCAAGAGACACTGTGATCATATCAAGGTGCTGCGTATAAGATAACTACTCTTGAGAAACTGATAGCCGAAATGGAGAAGTAGAGCAAACATATGTGAACGAAGTCTTAGGGGTTCATACTGCAATACAAGTTCTCAAGGGGAATAATGACACTCCACGTTTTACAACAGAAGATGGAGGCCTTTTCAGATCATGTGGCTACTACGTGAATCAGCCACTGTGGAATGGAGGCTTCTTAAGAACTGGGAAGCTTATGTCAAGAAGAGAAGGGGATGAACAGGTAGAGAAGTAGATGGATGTTAAGAAAGAAAAAAGAGGTCACATTAGAACATTGGTGCTCAAAGTGTTTACTAACCCTATGAAGTCTCTGAGACAAAATTATGCAAGGGTAAAAGTCATTCAAAGTGCTAGATAACCAATGGATTTTAATGTTATGGAGTATAAAACATTCCTAGGTAAGGTTTTAGATTCCTCATTGCAGCTAACTTAATGGTCAGTTGCAAAATAGCAGCCAGGAGCAACAAGGGCTGCTATGATAGGAAATGAATGATCTTGCCTGTTTTCTATCTGTGGTATCTTTCGAGGTCAGTATTTGCAAGAGTTCTGTAATGAACCCAGACCGCTGCCCAGCCTTCATGTGGTAGATGTGAGCTGTTCCGAGTTTATTGGTAGATCGTGTGCCCAGTTCAGCCCAGTAATTTGATTAGCCTGGGAAAGAATGTGGTGAAATGTAATCTTTAGGACTATGAACTTTCCAGTGTGTAACAGATTTTTACCACCTGTTTCATTTCCCATAACTTGTTCTCAAATCCAGAAAAAAGTTCTACCTGACCCTATACTATGTAATAATTTACAACATTATATTGAAGCTTAACTGTATCTTCTTCTCTTTCTCTTTTTTTTTGTTAATCCTCACCTGAGGATTTTTCCATTGATTTTTAGGGAGAGTGGAAGAGAGAGAGGGCGTAACAGAGAGAAACATTGATGTGAGAGATATCGATTGGTTGCCTCCTTTATGAGCCTGACCAGGGCCCGAGCCAGGGAGGAGCCTGCAACCAAGGTACCCTTGACCGGAATTAAACCGGGGACCCTTTGGTCTGCAGGCCGATGCTCTATGCTCTATCCACTGAGCAAACCGGCTAGGGCTCTTCTCTTTTTAAAAAAATGCATTTTGCATTGTAGAATAGGAAAGGTACTCAGCTCTACTTTTTGGTTTTAGAACAGTTTTCTATATGTTCTTTTTTAATCCTCACCCAAAGATATTTTTTAAAAATTTATTTTAGAGAGAGGAAGGGAGAGAGAGAGAAAGGGAGAGAGGAAGAGACATTGATGTGAGAGAGAAATATTGATCAGTTGCCTCTTGTGTGTGCCAGGACTGGGATCGAACCCACAACCTAGATATGTGCCCTGACCTGGAATCGAACCGGCAACCTTTCAGTATATGGTATGACACCCAACCAATTGAGCAACACCAGCCAGGGCTACATGTTCTGTTTTAACAACTTTTCTTTTTTGTCCAAAGTAAGGATTTGTGGTCTATTTAGCAACATGAAATCACCAGTAAACACAGTCTAGATTGTTCTGAGCGGCATGACATGTGGCTTAGCGTTCTGATCATCGGTGGATTTACCACAAAGCTAATGATACCTACACTTCCATGAAGCTAATTATACCTCCATTTTTAAGGTTCCTCATTTGCATACGCCCCTTTTATATTTGTAATGTTGAATCTTTTTTCTTTAAAGATGCCCATTCAAATTTAAAAGGCTTCCGAGACAAAATTTTAATCTACCACACATATATATTCTTAGCACCAAGAATAGTAATCCTTTACTGACTGATAAGCTAAAAACCATTCTCATGGGGCTCCTTTTCAAGTGAAACTTTTGAGGAGGCAGCAATATTTGTCCTTTTCAGACCCTCAGGCTCTAAGGGAACTTCATATTTTTTAGCCTCAGTGCTCATAAGTATTCACCAACTCTTAACTGTCTTTTCTTTCTGGATTTTCAGCCCCTTGCTCCAGAGTCTTCTGTTCTTTGCTCTCCCAGTGTTATGTGATAAGAGCAGTGGCGGCGGCAGCGCAGCACTGTGCTAACTGCTCCCCATGCCTGCCTCTCTGAGGGCGGAGACTCCCCTGTCCGCATCTTGCAGACGAGGAGACAGTCTGAGAGAAGTTCACTAGCTTGCTGAGGTCACGCAGCATGGCCAGTGCTGTGGCTGAGACTCAGACCTGGGTGTTGCTGGTAATATCTCTTACTGGTTTCATCTTCCTGCTCTCAGTCAGATGTCTTGGGATGAGAATCTAAGAAAATCTCAACACAAAGTACCGTCTTAGGGCCTAGAAGCTTTTATTGTTTTACAGTGTAATGTTTTATTTTTAATCTGGGTGTTAGGCACACAGGCATTCTTTTCTTCTTTACATCCTATGCTACATATTTTATGAACATTCTTTTTATAGCTACAAAACGTTTAAGAGATTGTAGAAAAGAACAATTATTATTTTTATGAGATACATTTTTTTATTCATGTAATTGCGGCAATTTATTTATTTATTTTGTAATTGTAGCAATTTAAAATGCAAAGCAAAAAGTCCCATGAGAAAATATCACCACCCTGCCCTGGCTAGTGTAGCTCAGTTGATTGGGCGTTGTCCCAGGCACCAAAAGTTTGCTGGTTCAATTCCCGGTCAGGGCACATGCCTGGGGTGTACGCTCAATCCCTGGTACTGGGTGTGCAGGAGGCAGCCAATTGATGTTTTCTCTCACATTGATCTCTCTCTTTCTCTCTCTCTCTCTTCTCCCTTTTCCTTCCTCTCTCTCTAAAAGTAAATAAAAATAAAAATCAGAAAACACATGTCATGTCAAGAGATACATCATTCTATAGTGTTTTTATGTTTATATACAGAAAGGATAGAAATTATTAGAATTATTTTAGTTATTTTATGTGTCTAACAAACCGCCGCAGAAGTTAGTGGCTTATAACAACAAAAACCAGGTATTTCCCTGGGCCTAGGAGCTCTTTAATGCTCTGAAGAGCTTGCCACAACCAGTTTCAGACTCCCCCAAACACGGAGGAGTCTTTTAGTTATCTAACTTCATTGGTCTCTAGGCAAACAGATCAGCAGTTGCCTCGTATACATCAGGACATATGGTCAGTATTGCTTCACTCCTTTGTTAGGACCCATAGCCCTATGTACCTGGCATATGTAGATGTTTGATGAAGATTCATGAACAATGAATTAAATGGTGGTGCCTTTTGTGGACCTGGCTTCTTCACACTAAGCTGTCTTTTTGCCCGGCTTAGGTATTTGGCTCGAGTAGGGGAGCTTGAAGCTACTGATACTGAAGACCCAAATCTAAATTACGGACTTGTTGTGGACTGTGGCAGCAGTGGCTCCCGGATTTTTGTTTATTTTTGGCCAAGACATAATGGGAACCCCCATGATTTGCTGGACATTAAACAGATGAGAGACCGCAACAGCCAACCGGTGGTTAAAAAAATCAAGCCAGGTACTAACCGGAATATATTTGTTGTCAATCTCTCTTATCTGTTACAGACTTGGGAGAGGAGAGAAGAGATATCCTTTTCTCTTGGGAGTCTGGATAATGGGTGGTATATCTCATTCATTGTCTCCCTCCCTCAATTAAATAAAAGTTTAGGACCGTAAGCAGAACCTTGTGGGGAATCAGTTTCTGAGTGCTTCTGAGTGCATGTGATCTGCTTTTTAAAGAAAGTATTTTCTGTTTCTGAAGGAATCTCTGCCATGGCAGACACTCCTGAACATGCCAGTGACTACCTTCGTCCCCTGCTGAGCTTTGCTGCTGCCCATGTGCCTGTGAAGAAGCACAAGGAGACGCCCCTCTACATTCTGTGCACCGCGGGCATGAGGCTTCTCCCTGAGAGGTGAGATGCGGGGGCCGAGAGACACGGAATGGGTGGCAGGTGAGAGGAGCGGCTGGTTCCAGGCGTGTCCCCTGTGGTTTCCTGGTCTCAAGGTGGGATGTGGATTCACCACAGTGTTGACAGGTGGCACTAAAAGACTCCTTGCTCAAAAATAGGGCAGATATACCCCTGCACCCAATGATTTCACAGGAAATTGTTCACACCTTTATGTCATTTGCTGCTTTGGGATCCATATCTATCTGAGATGGCTGTAATGATTCTTAGTTTTGATTGAGGGTTTGGAGCAGTGGTGATGGTGTTAAATTTGGATCATGAGGCACCCAGAGGAGAGCATAGTAACAGAATGGTGGTAGGAAGGTCACCTGAGGGACCGGGTACCTGGGGGCTGGTAGGACGGCTCGGGGAGGAATGTTGCTTTATGTGTAACTTTGCCTGGCTCCCTGGTGATAGTTGGTGCTACGTGCAAAGCTCAGGCTTCATTGCTACACTGACAAGTCTTTTCAAGCCCAGCCAGATAAGTCTTTTCCACTTGACCATAGCAGTTAGGCCTGGCATCTTGCTATCTGATCCCTCTTCCCTTACTGGAAGAGGAGGAGGAAGAGGAAGAGGCAGTGGCTATACTTGGGCCAGATCCCTCTTTGTGATGTCTCCCCTTCGACCACTTCCCTGGCCCCTCCACAGATATATGATCATGGGATAGGAGTGAGCTCCCTTAACTTAGAATTCATCGTTCTAGAATGTTCATCATCTCACAGGCATCAGGCATTTTTTCTTGGTAAACAGCAGTTCCCTTTTTCACAGTTTCATTTTGTATGCTTGGCCAACAATGAAACGTCAGCTATACATTTAAGGCTGCATGCTGCTTATGCCAGACATGCCAGACAATATAACATATGTCAGCGCTTCTTTCAGTAGACTATTTCCTTCTGTTGAGACATGCAGCTACTGGTTTACTATCTGGTTTGCTGTCAAGAAGCAGATAATTTTATACAGCCATTCGTCAACTTGGGAGGCCTTCTAGCTCCTTATTTTCCCATCTATCTTGGTCTTTAAAAAAATTTTCTTTTTTAAACTTATTTTTAAAACCAAACTTTGTTATACCTGCAATCGTACATCATTAAAGGAAACCTTAAAAGTAAAAAAACAAAACAAAAAACAAAACACAATCATATACTCTATCAAACTGTTTCATTTTGTCACATTCCCTTTTTCTCTGTATGTAATTTCTACAAAGTTGCAATCATACTGTGCATGCAATTTAGAATTTTTGTTTTTGACATAAGTAATATTTACATTGTTCAAAATTTTAGAAACCCAGGGAAGAGTATAGATCAGCGGTCGCCAACCTTTCGGACCTCACGGACCACCAGTGGCCCGCGGACCACCGGTTGGCGACCGCTGGTCTAGATAACACAGTAGTGCCACATCACAAGTCTGTGAATAGCCTTATTTATGTCTCACCGCGAAGGAGTGGGTAGGAGGGCCAGCGGAAAACTGACTTGGAGGTAAAACATTAGCCAACCAGCAGGGCGATGGTTTGGCCACGTTTTGTGTGTCTGGAGCAAAGGAGAGGATGGCCTCATCTCCTGGCACTCCGTCAAAAAATTCTGTCCCAGCAAACCCCACTATGTTGTTTTACTTCATTTGTCTAAATGTTAACTGTCAGCGTGGAAGCTCTGAACATTAATATCTATTTTATCTTAAGAATTTTTAAAGAACTTGCCTTTTCTTTTAACTTTTTTTCTGATCACCTCTTTTAATAATGCCTGACTGTATCCTGGGTTATGAAGTCATTGCTCCCTCTAAAGCAACTGTAGTTATTAACGTAAGTGTAACTACCACTGCACAAACCTGTTTTGTATAAACGATGTTTTACTAATTTGTTAGCATTTGTAAGCAGTATTCAAAATGGATTTAAATCAGCTGGACTGTATTTTGAATTTATTGGCACTAGATTTTATTTTTTTGACAAAGGCCTGGACTAGTAGACTGTTTCATCAACCTTTTATTTTGTAATAAAAAAGCCTTTTAAAAATTATAAGGATAATACAAGGTGATATTTAAGGGGGAAAAAACCTTTTTATTATGGGAAATTTCAAACATATATAAAAGTAGAGAGAACAGTGTAATGAATCCCCATTAACCCAGCTTCAACAGTTGTTAACATTTAGCCATTAAAGGTTTTTTAAAAAAACAACTTAGAAAATGAAAGTTAGTGTTTTGTTTTTTAATATAAATTGGAATCATAGCATATGTTGTTTTGTAACCCATTACAATTCAAAATATATTGGACAAATTTTCATGTCAATACATGTAGATATAAATTGACCTCATTTCTTTTAAAATCTGTATAGTATTACATTGTGTGGATGTGCTGTAAATAATTTAACCAATTCCTATTGATGTAATTTAGGCTACTTCCAATTTTTCATTGTTATAAATAATGCTGCAGTATTTTTCCTCTTTATATTTTTACTAGAGGCCTGGTGCACAAAAATTTGTGCACTCGGGGGGTAGGGGGGAGCCCCTCAGCCCGGCCTGTGCCCTCTCGCAGTCTGGGACCCCTCGGGAGATAATGACCTGCTGGCTTAGGCCTGCTCCTGGGTGGCAGAGGGCAGGCCCAATCCCTAGGTGCAGCCCCTGGTCGGGCTCAGAGCAGGGCTGATTGGGGAGTTGGGGTGCCACCCCATGTCATGCACAGAGCAGGGCAGATCGGGAGGTTGTGATGCCACCCTCAGTCACACTCAGGGTAGGGCCGATTGGGGAGTTGGGGCACTGCCCCCTGTCACACTCAAGGCAGGGTCGATGGGGAGGTTGCGGCGCCACCCCCTGTCACGCACAGAGCAGGGCCCATCAGGGGGTTTGGGGCTCCGTACCCTGTCACGCACAGAGCAGGGCCGATCAGGGGGTTGGGGAGCTCCCCCCTGTCACGCACAGAGCAGGGCCCATCAGGGGGTTGGGGAGCTCCCCCCTGTCACTCACAGAGTAGGGCCGATAGGGGAGTTGGGGCACCACCCCCTGTCACACACAGAGCAGGGTGGATCAGGGGGTTGGGGCGCCGCACCCTGTCACACTCAGGGCAGGGCCGATGGGGAGGTTATAGCTCTACCCCGTCACACACAGAGCAGGGCCCGTGGGGGGCGGTTGGGGCGCCGCCCTCTATCACCCACAGAGCAGGGCAGATCAGGGGGTTGGGGCGCCGCCACTGTCACACTCAGGGCAGGGCCTATGGGGAGGTTATGACTCTACCCTGTCACACACAGAGCAGGGCCCATGGGGGGTGGGGGGTTGGGGCGCCGCACCCTGTCACACACAGAGCAGGGCCAATCAGGGGGTTGGGGCACTGCAGCCTGTCACACACAGAGCCGCAGGGCGATCAGGGGGTTGGGGAGCTCCCCCCTAACAGGCACAGAGCAGGGCTGATCAGGGGGTTGGGGCGCCTTCCCCTGTCACGAACAGAGCAGGGCGGATAGGGAGGTTGTGGCTCCGCCCCCTGTCACACACAGAGCCGCAGGGCGATCAGGGGGTTTGGGCGCTGCCCCCTGTCACGCTGATCCCTATGCCAGGAGGCCTCGCGGCTCTGCTGATCCCGGTGCTGGGAGGCATATTACCCTTTTACTATATAGGATAGAGGCCTGGTGCATGGGTGGGGGCCGGCTGGTTTGCCCTGAAGGGTGTCCTGGATCAGGGTGGGGGTCCCCACTGGGGTGCCTGGCCAGCCTGGGTGAGGGGATGATGGCTGTTTGCAGCTGGTCACACACCCTTCAGGGTGGGGGTCCCCACTGGGATGCCTGGCCAGTCTGGGTGAGGGGCTGAGGGCTGTTTTCAGGCTGGCAGGTGACTGAAGCTCCCAACCGCTCCTTTTTTTGTTTTGTTTTGTTTTTTTATTCTGGGCCAGCTTTAGCTCTGAGGCTTGGCTCCAGCTCTTAGGCCTCGGCTGCTGAAAGCAGGTATCTGGTTTGTTTGGGTTTTATAATTGAAACACTGTTTCAACTCCAGCTCTGAGATCCCGGGCTAGCTGAAAGCCGGTTTCTGGGGTTTTGTTTAGCGTCTATATTTGTAACAATGTTTCAAACTGCAAGCTCAGAGGCCTGCAGCGGCAGGTGGGGAACGTTGGAGTCCTTCATCACTGAAGCAAGCAAGCCTCATGTTCGCTTCAAGCTGCCAGGCTGCCGGCCGCCATCTTGGCTGGCAGTTAATTTGCCTATCGCCCTGATTAGCCAATAGGAAGGGTAGCGGACGTACGGCTAATTACCATGTTTCTCTTTTATTAGATAGGATTTGATGATGTCTTTGCAATAAATTTCCAAAAGTATAATAGGTGGGGCAAAGATTAAGGACATTAAAATTTTTGATAAGTAGTTCTGGATTGCCCATTAGAAAAGTTGTACCAGTAATTTTCATTCCAAACAGCAGTGTATGTTGGTGCCCCTTCTTTCATAGCATGACTAAAACAAGCAAGCCCTCTTCGTTGGGTAGTTAAGAAGCATAACCAATAGGGAGAGTGAAATAGCATCTCCTGTTCCCAATGTGAAATCCATGTTGCATGAGTTTTATATGTATAACAATGAATTTTTTTTAGAAACTATACTTATATTGGAAGATTATTACATTAAATTCTTCGCTTTGAAGTGCTAACAACATACTTTACTAAGTCATGCTGACAACTAACTGAGCCAATAGAATATTTTTGTAATGAGTAATTTTAAAAATACAAAATAATTGGTCTTTTTTAAAAAATATATTTTATTGATTTTTTACAGAGAGGAAGGGAGAGGGATAGAGAGCTAGAAACATCGATGGGAGAGAAACATCAATCAGCTGCCTCCTGCACACCTCCCGCTGGGGATATGCCCGCAACCAAGATACATGCCCTTGACCGGAATCGAACCTGGGACCCTTCAGTCTGCAGGCCGACGCTCTATCCACCGAGCCAGACCAGTCAGGGCATTGGTCTTATTTTTAACCAATATTTTTCTCTAGATTCTTATTATTACTTCTAGCTTTGTTTCTTTGCTCTTTGTCTGATAATGTGATGATATAACACTAGGAAAAAACTACCCTATGGATACTAGGCTTCAAATGTTAATCCCAAGTTGTTATAATCTTTTGATTTTGATCCTGATTTGGGGTTCTCAAATGATAAGATTTTATAAAGAAAAATAATTCAACCATGAAATATAGAAAAGGAGATTAAAAGTTTATTGTAAGCTTATGTGCAGGATTATGTAAAAACCTGTGGCCTGACAGTGCTGCTTATGTGGAGAAGTGAGGCATTGTTCCTGAGACTGTGCTCCACAGTGTAGCAGCTTTCTTTCATAGTAGTTAGGAGTCATGTAATTATAGCTATTTTATAGATTGCAAAACTGTACTTCACCTTCCTGCGGTTTATGTAGCTTGTGAGAGGCATAGAACCATAGTCTCATCATCACTCTGACTTGTAACATTATATAAAGAAAATGTATTACTATTGCCTTTTAAGTCAGAGGCTATATTTTGGAGGCAGTTGAAACCTTTGGAATCAAAGGAGCTACCATAGAAAAGCACGCCTGACAAGGGATGGGGTGGATGAACAGTGAGGTCATAACAAGCCTATGAGGAAGGTCAAGATGAGGCTTTGTGAGAAGAGAATTTAACAATTAATTTTGAACTTTTTGTTCTCTCTTACAGGAAGCAGTTGGCTATCCTGGCTGACCTAGTGAAAGATTTACCACTGGAGTTTGACTTCCTCTTTTCACAGTCTCAGGCAGAAGTGATCTCTGGGAAGCAAGAAGGTATTGGGCCTTGAGGGGCACGCTGGTTCACCTCCCAGCCAACCATGACCTAGTGTTTAGGATTATTTTATATATCTGATTTTTATTTTTCTGAGAAAACTTTTCTTGATTATGCTATCTAGTTTATTTGCATACTATGCATTGGTATTTGCTTTAGAATGCTGCCCTCTAGAAGTCATAAATTTGTATCTGTTTTTAACTTTGTGCTAAGGACTATGTTTATAAGAATGTATTAGTATTTATTTATTTTTTTTTAAAAAAAAAACTATATTTTATTGATTTTTCACAGAGAGGAAGGGAGAGAGACAGAGAGTTAGAAACATCGATGAGAGAGAAACATCAATCAGCTGCCTCCTGCACATCTCCCACTGGGGATATGCCCGCAACCCAGGTACATGCCCTTGACCGGAATCGAACCCGGGACCCTTCAGTCCACAGGCCGACGCTCTATCCGCTGAGCCAAACCGGCTTCGGCAGAATGTATTAGTATTTAGTGGTGATTCCAAATGGATCTTTGGTTACCTATTCGTAGTTTTGAAAACATACATACATATAGGGGTTGTACTGAGTTTGCCAAATTCAAATGTAAAGCAAATTATGAATTTAAAAGTAAGGGGAAACTTTAATCTCAGGCACTGATCAAGATGAGTTACTTTTTTGTCATGGGCTCTCCCTTTTTTACACTTACAATGCAGTATAGATGCTTTCCTAAAAACCCACACTATTGGCTTTGTAGTTTTGAGGTGGAGTTGAATGTGTGTTCTCATTGTGTCCTATATGATGAATTGTATTTCATTTCTTGAAAAAGAGTTCTAGGTACAGTCTACATAAGGGAAAAGATTTACCTTTTTCAATTTCAACATTGCGTTTTTCAGCCTTAAAATTTTCATTTGGGTCTTTTTATATTCTATTTCTTTGTTGAGACTTTCTGCCTTTCCATTCATTATAAGGCTGATTTTATTTTTTCGTATGTAGCTGTTTTAATATCTTTGATAATTCTAACACCTCTGTCATAACAGGGTTGGCATCTTTTGGCCATCTTTTCCCTTATGAGTTGAGTTTCCCTAGTTCTTTGTATGCCAAGTAATTTTATATTACATCCTGGGCATTTTGAATATTACATTATGAGAATCTGGGTCTTGTTTCACTCGTAAGAAGAATATTGATGTTTGTTTGCTTGTTTGAGCAGACAGTTTACCTAGCTTGGTTCTGGCCTCAAATTCTGACCTGCCTTCTGTGGGCTGTGATTCTATTGGTTCATTTTCAAAGCCATGGCACTGTTACTGAATTTGTCCCATGCGTGTGTCAGGCGTTGGCCACTCCGGAACCTGGGCTTAGCCCATACAAATTGATTGTCTAGCCCCTACCTCACTTCTCAATAACTTTGATATATTGTTTAGAGTCAGATCCATGCATGTGTAGCTTGGAGGTGAGCCCAGGAGTTCACCACTTTATTTCTTCTCTCCACGATCTCCCCAACACTTTCCAGTTCCCCAAGACTCACTATCATGGTCTTCCGGTTAGAAAACTAGATTCCGGTTAGAAAGCTAGAGTTTTAATTTGTCCACTCTGCCATGCATTCCCATGATATGTCTGCATCCAGGGCCAAGTAGTGGAGGACAGAGGGGAAGAAATAAGCAACAGGGATTTGCTACAACTCTTTTTTTAAAATATATTTTTTACAGAGAGGAAGGGAGAGGAATAGAGTTAGAAACATCAATGAGAGAGAAACATCAGTCAGCTGCCTCCTGCACACCTCCCACTGGAGATGTGCCCGCAACCAAGGTACATGCCCTTGACCGGAATCAAACCTGGGACCTTTCAGTCCGCAGGCCAAAGCTCTATCCACTGAGTCAAACTGATTAAGGCTGCTGCAACTCTTAAGGCTACAGTTCCTTTGATCAAAGAGAAGGTCTCACATACTTCAGAGTTTTAGGAACCTGCCCAACATTCACCTCTGCTGCCGAAGGATTGCCCGGTGGGAGAGAACCAAATTAAGGAAAAAAAGCAAGGGATTTTCCCCACTCTCCCTAAACCTTTGGAGCCCCCTCTCCTGCTCCTCAGAACAGAAAGCAAGGACTTAAAGTTCTTTCTGTCCACACTGGTGTATACTTAGTGTTTCAATCAAGCTGCCTGTGAGTCTAGGCCAGGCAATGTAAGAGAAAAAAATGGGACGCTCATGACTGGTTTGGTGCTTCTTTAAATTCTGATCTCTGTTCCAGTGTGTCTACTGGCATTTCTTTCAGACTTCTCAGGAAGCTGCCCCCGACATTCTCTCCAGAGTTTATATTTGTATTCAGTGGGGAGGCTGGTGGAATGTGCTTACTTCATCTTGTCCAGAACAAGCATTCCAAGATTTACTTTGTGTAATGTTTGTTTCTACACAGTAATCCCTATTCATTGTAGGAAATTGAGAAAATGCAAATAGTTTTAAAAGGAAAAACATCACAAGATAAAAGATTTTATATTAATACACTGAGAGTGTAAAGTAAAATACTATTAGCACTCTTTTTCCAAGAAAAGGAGAATAGAGCAGCCCTATGTGAGAGAGGTGCACGCATGCTGTAGCAGTGGAGAACTAGCTAAGCGAGGGCTTTTCTGTTTCTCTTCTAGGGGTTTATGCATGGATTGGAATCAACTTTGTTTTGGGAAGATTCGACCATGTGGATGGTGAGTAATGTTTTCTTATGAAGTTCTTTAAGTAGAGCTGAAGGTTTAAGTCATACCCTACCAGTAGCATATAAGCACTAACGTTGAATTGTTTTTCTTTTTTTTAAACTTAAGTTGCAAAAAAAAATACATACACAAAAATCCCCCAAAACTTAAATTGTCCAGCCTAATTTGCTTTCTTTTATTTCTTTTAACTTTTTAATATGGAAAGTTTCAAACTATCACAAAAGTAGAGTAAATAATGAAATGAGCCTCTATGAGTCTGTTACCCAGACTCAACACTTACTAACATTTTGCCATTTTTGTCCCCACACTCCCTCCATACAACACAAGTTTTTTTTCCTATTGGATTTTTTTAGAACAATAAAAAAACTTTATTAACTTTATTACATGAGTTAAGATAGGAGGGAAGAGGATATATTTGCCCTGTGGGCCTCATCCGAGGTTATGTTTTTTATTGATTTTTTTTATTAAATCTTTATTGTTCAAATTATTACATTTGTTCCTCTTTTTTTCCCCCCATAACTCCCCTCCACCCAGTTCCCACCCCACCCTCCGCCCTCACTCCCCACCCACTGTCCTCATCCATAGGTGCACGATTTTTGTCCAGTCTCTTCCCGCATCTCCCACACCCCTTTCCCCCCCAAGAATAGTCAGTCCATTCCCTTTCTATGTCCCTGATTCTGTTATAATCCCCAGTTCATTCTGTTCATCAGATTATTTATTCACTTGATTCTTAGATTCACTTGTTGATAGATGCATATTTGTTGTTCATAATTTGTATCTTTACCTTTTTCTTCTTCTTCCTCTTCTTAAAGAATACCTTTCAGCATTTCATATAATACTGGTTTGGTGGTGATGAACTCCTTTAGCTTTTCCTTATCTGTGAAGCTCTTTATCTGACCTTCAATTCTGAATGATAGCTTTGCTGGATAAAGTAATCTTGGTTGTAGGTTCTTGGCATTCATCACTTTGAATATTTCTTGCCACTCCCTTCTGGCCTGCAAAGTTTCTGTTGAGAAATCAGCTGACAGTCGTATGGGTATTCCCTTGTAGGTAACTGGGTTTCTTTCTCTTGCTGCTTTTAAGATTCTCTCTTTGTCTTTTGCTCTTGGCATTTTAATTATGATGTGTCTTTGTGTGGTCCTCTTTGGATTCCTTTTGTTTGGGGTTCTCTGCGCTTCCTGGAGTTGTACGTCTATTTCTTTCACCAGGTAGGGCAAGTTTTCTGTCATTATTTCTTCAAATAGGTTTTCAATATCTTGCTCTCTCTCATCTACTGGCTCCCCTATAATTCTGATGTTGGTACGCTTGAAGCTGTCCCAGAGGCTCCTTACACTGTCTTCATATTTTTGGATTCTTTTTTCATTTTGCTTTTCCGGTTGGGTGTTTTTTGCTTCTTCGCATTTCAAATCTTTGACTTGATTCTTGCGCTCCTCTGGTCTGCTGTTGGGATTCTGTATATTATTCTTTATTTCAGTCAGTGTATGCTTAATTTCTAGTTGGTTCTTTATCATAACATCGAGGGTGTCATTAGATTTCTTGTAGATCTCATTGTTTATCGGCGGCTTCTAGACAGTTCTTGAGAGACCTTAAAAGTGTGGTTCTGAACTCTATATCTTCCATTGACAATTTTGTCCTGTTTCTTTGTCTCCGCATTTTTTTATGCTTTCTTGGTGCAACCCCTAGTGGTCTTTGTGGGCAGTCTTGTTGTAGTTAAGCCTTGATTGTTGTAGTTAATACTGGGGGGATTTTACCTCCAGGCCAGCTGGCTGTGAGAGTCAGCTGTGTCTGCAGTGGGAAAACTTCTGTCCTCTGGGGAGGTGCTAATCTAGCCTTTGCCTGAGGCTATCTGGCAAATGGCTCTGTGCAGGGCTTGGGCGGGGCTGGTCACATGGGATCAACAGGGCGGGTGGAGGGAGCAGTTATGCCTGCTCTCAGTCCCATCCCCAGAGGCTCTGCCTCTCAGAGTCCCAGCAACCGCTGCAAACCTTGGAGAGAAAGCTGCCCTCGCGTTCCGACCGATGCTAGACAGTCCTGCTTCTCCCGTCTGAGTCTGGGTCCCTAGAGACTCGCCCAGAACTGGAGCTCAGGGCCTGAGCCTCCCTCCCGATTGAAAACAACAACCTCGCCCTCAGCCCGCTCCGTGCGCACCTCCGCACCTTTGTATTTCCCGCACTGCGCCTCCTCTGAGTCTCTGTATGCTGTTCTCTTTCCTTCTAGTTGAAGAATTTCCCCTCAGCCAGCTTTCCTGTGGTTCTGGGTGATGTCCGTTCCGTCTTTTAGTTGTATTTTTGAAGTGGTTGTGCGAGGCAGCATTCTCTTTTATTGATTTGAGAGACGAAGGGAGGGAGGGCAGGAGGGAGGTGAGAGAGAGAGAGAGAGAGAGAGAGAGAGACAGACATTGATGTGAGAGAGAAACATGGATTGGCTACCTCTCATATGTGCCCCGACTGGGGATCGAACCTGCAACCTAGGTATATGCCCTGACGGGGAGCAAACTCTCATGCTTTTTGGTCTATGGGACGATACTCTAACAACTGAGCCACCTCGCCAGGGCTGCCTTTCTGGGCCTGGATTTTTCTCAGAACTCCAACTTCCTGCCCTGCAGCATACAGTCATCTGCCTGGCCACACTGGCCTGGTCTTGAAATGATGCACTCAAGAAGCTTGTTCTGCTGAAACTGCTTCATGAGAAGAGTGCTGATTTTGGTATTCTTTTTCCTTTCATCAGAATTCTTTTGAGTTTTCTTTGATTGTTTTTTGTTTAAAATTTATTCCTCCTCAGTCTGTTTGGCTTCCTTCTTGCAGCCCAGGGGCAGTGTACCACTGTTAGTATGGTGTGCTGTCAGTGAGCACAATGCAGTTCTTTACTTGGGGCTTGGTGTGGACCAGTTTATTGTTGGATGCATGTAGACAAGATCAGTAATCCTTGTTTGGCATGTACAACACTCTGAGCCCCAGGAGAAGTTGTCCACGTCCAGCCTCAAGGCTCAGTACTTCCTGTTGCTTCCCTGCCTGTGGACTGTGTGAGTGCGGCAGGGGCCAATCTTAGTGTGGGCAGCAGGGCATCCCAGCTCATTTTTTTGCTTTTTTGTGGTAGGGCTTTCTCTTGCCCCCAGTCTTGTGGCACTTGTGCCAGTTGTTTCAAGAGCTACTCGTGGCTTCGCGCCTGCAGGAAAGAACTGTCCTATTGGATTTTTAAAAGCAAACTCCAGATACATCATTATACCTTAACTAGAGGCCCGGTGCACAATATTTGTGCACTGGGGGAGGGGGACCCCTCAGCCCGGCCTGTGCCCTCTCACAATCCAGGATTCCTTGGGGGATGTCTGCCTGCCGGCTTAGGCCGGCTCTAACCACCACTGCTGTGCTCGCCAGCCATGAGCCTGGCTTCTGGCTGAGTGATGCTCCCCCTGACCACCAGGAGCAGCTCCTGCATTGAGCATCTGCCCCCTGGTGGTCAGTGTGCGTCATAGTGACCGGTTGTTCCTTCATTTGGTCGATTTGCATATTAGGGTTTTATTATATAGGATGGTCTTTACTATATATCTCTAACAGATAAGGAGTTGCTAAAACAAAACAAAAACATATCCACAATGCCACTTTTAAATTTAACAAAATTAACAATTCCTAGTATGTAATACCCATCTGATACCCAGGTAGAGACTTCCCTGATTGTCTCAAGAATATTTATTTGTATCTATCTTCTTCAAATCAGAATCTGAACAAGAATCACAGACTTTGTTTCATTGATATGTTTTCTTTGATCTGTAACAGTTAACCTTTTCCACATCTTTTTTTCAAATCATTCATTAAAAGCAAAACAAAACAAAAAACTAGTTGTTTGATAGAATGAATTTGCCATGTTCTAAATTTTTTTGACTGCATCTTTGTGGGGTCTTTAACATGTTTCGCATCCCCTTATATATCTTCTAACCTGGAGATTAGATATAGAACCCTTATTAGTCTCAGATTCAATTCTTTCCACAAGAATTAAGCATAGATGGTGCTTAAATGTTTCTTACTACATCACATCAGGAGTCTGGTTGTGATGTCTGGTTGTCGCACTTTTAGCCATGTTAAAACCTGTCAGTTATTCATGGTTCAGGTATTGTCAGCCTGACCTAATCTGTTATAAAAGTTTCCCATTCACTTTTCACCTAATGGTTTAGTAGCCACTTATGACCTGTTGCTTAGATCTGTTTTTTAACTGGAAGTTGCAAAATGAGGGTTTTGATAATTCTTTCATTCCTTCTGCATTTAACAGCTGGAATTTTCATAAAATGAAATCTTCATCAACTATTTGATTGTCCTGAAATACAGTTCTTATGGGAAAGACAAAATAAATCCTTGGTTCTTTCTCTTTATTTATCATATTTTTAAGTAATGAGTTAGTGTCCTAGCAGCTTCCAAAGGTAACCAGTGAAGTTTTATTTCTTCAGTGTTATGAACTTGTGGATTTGAATGTAGTTGATGGACTATAGTGCATCACTATTTTTGGGGGTGCTCAAATTATACCATCATTGATGAGTAGGAGCACCTTACCCTTTTAATATGATTGCAATCCTATATAATAAAAGTCTAATATGCTAAGTGTCTGACCATTTGACTGTTTGACCAGTTGCTATGACAGGCACTGACCACCAGGTGGCAGGTGCTCTGACCGGTAGGTTAGCTTGCTGCTGAGGTCCGGCCGATAGGGACTGGGTGAGACGGGCCGGACACACCCTGGACCCCTCTCACGGTCCCTCCCTGGCCCTGATCATGCACTGGTGGGGTTCCTCAGCCTGGTCTGTGTCCTCTCACAATTTGAGACCCCTCGGGGGATGTCGGAGAGCCGGTTTCGGCCTGATCCCCATAGGCCAGGCTGAGGGACCCCACCGGTGCATGAATCCGTGCACCGAGCCTCTAGTAGTTTTCTATTTCTGGTACTGTTTGGCACACTGGGTATTCCATGCTCATGTTATATGTTTTTTATCCTAGACCTGATATCAACCATTTTTTAAAAAGGACCCCTGTTTTCTTTTTGTGGAAAATGGTATTTAGAGGCTGTAGTCTAAATACCAGGGTGCTTATTAAGCTCCTGCATTAACATTGCTTTCAGGCCTAGGAAGTATGTGCTTTTAAAAAGAGAAAAACAATTCATGAGTTCATAGTGATATCTTCAATTCATATTTAAGGTTATAAGATTATTATTTAATTTCTTTGATTTTATACTTTTATCCCTTTTCTCTTATGCTGAATATTTGTTCCTAAAGATGTTAACATAATATTTATTTGTTTTATTCCATAATACATGTTTAATGGTTTTAAAATATCAATAATATTACCAATAAGACTATTAGAATGTGGTTTAAGATATTTATTTGTTTCTTTTGTCATTAAGATATGCTCTACAAGGAATATATGATCAAAATACCATGTTTAAAGTCACTTGAAATGATACAGTTAGATTAATTTCTTTCAGTTTGCTTTCAGTTTTTTAAGGGATTGCCTTTCCCCCCCTTTTTGACTTAATTTGGTTTTAAATTACTAGTCCCTTTCTGTTCCCTTGTTTATTTTAGAATCAGATGCTGAAGCCCCGCAGGAACTGGCAGCAGGACGCAGAAGGACAGTAGGAATACTGGATATGGGAGGAGCCTCTCTCCAAATTGCTTATGAAGTTCCTACCTCAACCTCAGTCCTTCCTCCAAAACAGGTATTTTACCCTTTAGGGCAAGCCACTGGGAATGTCAGTATTTAAAGAAGAAGAGCACTGTCTTTGGATGTAGACCAACTTGCCTGGGTACAAATATTTGTTCAGAGACGTGCGAGCTTGTGTTCTTTCTCTGAGCCTTAGTTTCCTAATATGTAGGAAGGGAACAACAACAATATCTACTTCATAAAGTTGTGAGGATGAAATACATCCATGAGTGTAAAGCACTAAGCAGACTGCCAACCATATAATAAATGTTTAATACATTTTAGCAATTATAAGTATACTGCCTGTCTCCTAAAGTTGCCTTAGAGTTAAACATGATAATGCATATACATCCCAGAGCACAGTGTTCAATACATACTTGTTCATTAAATTTATTCCCTTGTTCATTAAATGATTACCAAATGATCATTTATTACCAATGATTTCATTCTTATATTTCTTATCCTGACTAGAATGTAAAGAATGTACGTTGAACCCTGGCCAATGTGGGTCAGTGGTTGAGCGTCGTCCCATGCACCAAGAAGTCACTGGTTCGATTCCCAGTCAGGGTACATGCTTGGGTTGTGGACTTGATCCCCAGTAGGGGGCGTGCAGGAGGCAGCTGATAATGATTCTCTCTCATCATTAATGTTTCTATCTCTCTTTCGCTCTCCCTTCCTCTCTGAAATCAATGAAAATATAAAAATAAAAATAAAAACTTAATCTTAAATGCCTAATGTATTTTTTATACCATTCACAAAATTATGCAACCAAGTGAAACTTCATATTCATTATTAGTCATAAGTAGATAGATAGAGCACCTTTTCAGTGGAGGTACAATAAAATTGAACTTTCCCAATTCCAGTGTTACAGGGAACATTAGGACTTCTTGAATAGTTTCAGAAAAGGCCATAGAGTACACCTCATGATGATTTCCCAAATTCCTTAAATTTACTTTTTTCAAAGGATTTTTTTCTAATTATGAAAACAGTACATTCCCATTTTAGAGAATTGGAAGATGAGAAAAGTACATGCAAGATAATGACATCTGTAGTATTTCTACCTTCTGTATAACTACAAATTGTGTTTTAGTCTCTAACTTGGTATTTAGCCTCTCTGATTTGTTCTTTTTTATACAGCCTTGTCACTTTATGGTTTTGTTTAAAATAATGCTATGAGGATGAAAGAATGTTACAAGATATTTTAAAGAGTAGTCATATCAAATGAAGCCTGATGTATAGCAATGTCATTGCTTTCTAGAAATCAACCTAAACTAAAATTCCCTTTTCATTGTATTACAGGAAGAGGCTGCGAAGATCCTGCTGGCTGAATTCAACCTGGGCTGTGATGTGCATCACACTGAACATGTATATAGGGTTTACGTCACCACCTTTTTGGGTTTTGGGGGCAACTTTGCCCGACAGCGCTATGAAGACCTTGTGCTGAATGAAACTCTTAACAAAAACAAGTACGTTTGACATGGGACCTGTGCTTCTGAAATAGAATGTTGTCAGATTGCAGATATTAGAAATATTCATATCCTACTAAGATACATCCTTGGTTTCTCCTTCCTGACCAGCCCTGCCAATGGGGTAGCATCTCGTAGAGACCCTCCGGTAGTTGATCTGGTAGTTGAGACCCTCTGGTAGATGATCTGGGTGAGAGTGCATTCTGATCTTTGTTACATAATAGGGTTCATAAAAAAGGATTCATACAGCAGCTTATTGTGGTGACCTCTTGCTGTGTCTCACTTCAGACCTCATGGGATCGAGAATAAGTTGTTAATTTTAAAGGTGCAGTATAATATAGATTCTAGCAGTTCCTTCTACATGGAAATGCTCAAGACATGCTTGTTGAATTATAGTGTAGTTGCATGTTCTGCGGGGAGTTAGATTCTGTAGTGTGCTTAAAAGATAAAAAGCATGTGTAGTCAAAATTAACCTTTATGTTATTCTCTTGTTATTTCTAGAATGGCAGGTTTTCCTTCAGCATGGACCAGATCACTGATTTTTTTTTATTTTTATTTGAGTACGAGATAAAGTAGTTAGGCCATAATGTACAAACAATTGAGGGTTCTTTAGCATTAAAAATTATTTTATAGTCCTAGCTGGTTTGGCTCAGTGGATAGAGCATCAGCCTGCAGACCAAAGGGTCCTGGGTTTGATTCCGGTCAAGGGCATGTACCTTGGTTGCAGGCTCCTCCCTGGCCCAGGCCCTGGTCAGGGCTCATTCAGGAGGCAACCAATCAATGTGTTTCTCTCACATCCATGTTTCTGTCTTTCCCTCTCTCTTCCACTCTCCCTAAAAATCAATGGAAAAATATCCTCAGGTGAGGATTAACAACAACAACAAAAATAATAAATAAATAAACAAACATTTAAAATTATTTTATCATTCTGCACATTGAAGGAAAGCATAATAATAGATGGAAGTTCTTTTCACCATACAATTATTTACCCCCATTTGTTTAGCTAAGAACACTACTTTGAAAAGGTATTGATATATCCCATTTGTAGAAGTACTGGTATATGTTAGTTTTCTACAGCTCTAAATTATGTTGGAAGCATGTTAAAAATATTGTCTCATAAATCTTTAAAGTTTTTGTAAGAGTTCAAGAAGTTTTGGGAGAATCCTGTTATCCTGGGTAATTGATAAATGCATTGAAATCAAGCAGTGTGTTTGTATTCTGAAAATACTCTTAAATCCATATAAATGTTACTTGGGTTATGGAGCTCAGTTCACTCCTGCTGGCACTATGACATCTAAACAATTATTATGAAAGTTTCACACTAATTTTGTTTTGTTCCTTCTTCGTTAGTCACTGTGCTTCCTTTTCCATTTTCTTCCTTGTTGTTCTGCTGCTCGTTTGTTCTGCGTCTGCTGTTTTCTACCTCAGACTTTGCCAGGCTGCATCGTCTTCCCACACATTGGCATTTTCTTGCCATGTATCTAAGTCATCTACTGGTAATTCAGATAAGCGATTATTCACCTTGTGTAGCTGCTAATCTACCAGAGATACCTGTGCTTCCTGAGATGTCGAAACTTCCTGGTTCTATCTTCTTAAAACAATTTTCTAAGTTTTCCTTATAGTTAGTGTCACATCCTTAAAATCGGTTCCAGTTGCCCAAGCATTTTGTTGTGTTGCCACTTTCCCATTCTCTTTTTCAGTCTTTATACTTGTGTGTGCATCCTCATCTCAGGAAGTCCACTCTTCATGTCTGTCTGCTTAGAAACTGATGCACGGTTAAACACAGTTGGCAGTTACTTGGTCTGCACTTAATTTTCATCCCTGCCAAGATCTACATTTTTTAAAAAAATGTTTTTATTGGTTTCAGAGGAGGAGGGAGAGGGAGAGAGAGATAGAAACATCAGTGATGAAAGAGAATCACTGATCAGCTGCCTCTACTGGCACACCCTCTACTGGGGCAGGAGCCCACAACTCAGGCATGTGCCCTGACCTGGAATCGAACTGTGACTTCCTGGTTCATAGGTCAATGCTCAACCACTGATCCAGGCAAGATCTGCATATTAATCTCCTCAGGAATGAGAATACTGTCGCTCTGGGCAAGTATAGACTTTAACCAGAACTGTGTGATGGCCCTTCCCTACCCAGTCACAGCCAGGCATGTGTACCTCACTATTGCCAGCCATTTTTTAAAAAATTTCTCACTTGAAGATATGTTTTTCATTGATTTTAGAGAGAAGAAGGGAGAGAGAAACATTGATGCAAGAGAAACATCAATTGGTTGCCTCCTGTACATGTCCCTTCAGTGTATGGGATGATGCTCCAACCAACTGAGGCACACCGGCCAGGGTACTATTGCTAGCCTTTGACACTGCACCCCTCCAGGTCCTCTCCTGAGGAAACTCCCCAGTCCCTCCCACTTCCCCTGGTTTTACTTTACACTGGGAAATACACATGTTGACTACAAGGTTGAATAAAATTGATCACTGCCATATTTCTCTCTTTTTCCTTTTTTTTTTTTTTTTTTTTTTGCTAAATTGAATTTGCTTAAATGTTCATGTGACTCAACTACATGGTAATACTCCATCCTCATTTCTGGGGAGGTCATGCAAAAGAGCAACAAGGTATCCATGAAGCACATTCTTAAGCCAGGTTTCTTCAACTAGGTGTTTCTTAGAGTAGATTAGTAGTGATGTGTTTTGTTGTTGTCACTGCAATAGGTTGTTGGGCCAGAAGACAGGTCTGAGCCCTGACAGTCCATTTCTGGATCCTTGCCTGCCCGTGGGACTCACAGATGTGGTGGAGAGGAACAGCCAGGTCCTGCATGTCCGAGGAAAAGGAGACTGGTCGACTTGTGGGGCAATGCTGAGCCCCCTGCTGGCTCTCTCTAACACCAGTCAGGCCTCCCTGAATGGCATCTACCAGTCACCAATTGACTTCAACAACAGCGAGTTCTACGGTTTCTCTGAGTTTTTTTACTGCACGGAGGATGTGTTGCGCATCGGTGGCCGCTACCATGGGCCAACATTTGCCAAGGCTGCTCAGGTAAATTATAAGAAGAAAGATGACTCAGGCCACCAGTGGCTATTTATTGGATGCCTAATTTTGCTCCAGGTGCTATGCAAAGAGCTTTGCATGCATGGTTTCACTTGACTCTTTACAGGAGCCCTATGAACTATTATTTCATAGATGAGGAAGTATAGTATTTAGGGGAATTAAGGAATTTGCTATGCTATACTACCTTCAATTAGTTAAGCTTAGCTTCCCAGAGTGTCCTCTCAGCCAAAGTATCACCCAGCTCCAAAATTGTTGTGGCAGCTAATAGTTTTCCCCTAACTCACCAATAGTCTGGTTTAATGTTTGTGGCCAAGTAGTGTCATCTTCAGATATTTTTCCCTACTGGGTGTTTCCAGTTGTAATGTGCTTTTGGAGATGATGTCACACAAGTGGACAAGTCCATTTTCACTTTCTTGGTTTGAGCTATTAAAAAGTTGAAGTGGTATATGGTCACTGAGAATATTAGAAATATGTGAAAATGTACAATGATGGGGGAAGTATTCTTTAAATTTAAATTCACTTTGAACATATTTAAGACTCAAGTATCCTATAGGCTTAAATCATTAGTTACCTGGACAGGTAAAAGTTCAACTAGCTTTCTGTAGTTCCTGCTTTAATTTAGATTCATCACTTTGAATTTTTGTGTACAGTTCTCTGATCTCTCTTTTATCAGAGAAATTTATGGGAAGAAGCTGTTCTCTCTTATATTTTTTATCTTTTCCTTCCTGCTTTCTCATAATTCTCTAGGGTTCTCTTGGTAGAAGACTTCCAATGGAAGAATATGTGTACTATTCTGTTCCCTAAAGGCAGTCCTTAAGAAATATTGAGGAAAACCTGGTTCATGTTTGCTTTGTCCTCTCCAGTCTCCAGGATTACCCTCATATTTCCTTTTCTTTCCCAGCGTCCAAGGCAGCCGTGGGCAAACTACGGCCCGCGGGCCGAATCCGGCCTGTTTGAAATGAATAAAACTAAAAAAAAAAAGACCGTACCCTTTTATGTAATGATGTTTACTTTGAATTTATATTAGTTCACACAAACACTCCATCCATGCTTTTGTTCCGGCCCTCCGGTCCAGTTTAAGAACCCATTGTGGCCCTCGAGTCAAAAAGTTTGCCCACTCCTGGTCCAAGGGCTCCCTAACTGTCCATCGCCTGAATCTTTCTCTCATTTTAAAACTTCAAATTTTTTCCCCTTGACCACTGCTTGCCCAAGTTGGTAGTGGCTTAATATGTTCTCTTTCCCAGGTAAAAGAGATGATTTTATTTTTATTCCCTTATTCTTTTTCACTTTGACTTATTTTATCTTCCTGATGATACCTTCCCTGGCCACCACAGCCAAAATTGCAGGCCTCCCCAATATTACCTATTTCCTTTTCCTGATTTATTTTTCCTGTGAGCATTTATGTCATTTAACACATTCTGTACGTGTACATGTGTACGTATGTATGTATATTTAGTTACTAGAGGCCCGGTGCATGAGATTCTTGCATGGGAGGTGGTGAGGGGGGCCCCTCAGCTCGGCTTGCACTCTCTCACAATCCAGGATCCCTCAAGGGATGTCTGACTCCTGGTTTAGGCCTGATCCTGCATCGGGCCTGAAACGGCAGTCAGACAATCCCTCTCACAATCCGGGACTGCTGGCTCCTAAGTGCTTGCCTGCCTGCCTGATTGCCACTAACCACTCTGCCTGTCTGCCTCATTGCCTCTAACCCCTCTCCCTGCCTGCCTCATCACCCCTAACTGCTCGCCTGCCTGCCTCATTGCCCCTGTTTCTGCCTCGGCCCTGCTGCTGGGGCTTCGTCCGGAATGATGTCTGGAAGGTCGTTCGGCTGTCTGGTCTTATTAGCATATTATGCTTTTATTATTATAGATTGTCTCCTGCCACTAGAATGTAAGCTTCTGAGAAATGAAGAAATTCAACAGAAATTTTTGTCTGTTGTATTTACTGCAGATCCCCTGGCACCTGAAATAGCACCTGGCACATAGTGGACATTTAGGAAATGTTAGTTTACAAACAAAGCAAAAGGAATGATTCCTTTGGTGAGAATTATCACATGGAGGCAATGCTAGGTGTTTGACGATTCTGTTCCATCTGCTCTACCTGCTCGTGTCAGTCCTTTGTAGAGTAGAATGACGCTCTCTTCGAGTTCTGATGTTGATATTTCTGGTCCTAACCTTACCTCTCTCTGAGACCTACGAGGCTTAGGAGTCATCTCAGGCTGGCTTTGTACTGGACTTGGAGGTGCTAGGAATAAAAAGGAGTATTTCTAGCCTGAGTCCTGGGACTTGCGTTGCACAGGACCTGGCACAGTGTTCAGTGAATGAATATGCCATTTATGATTTCCTTTGTCAACTAGTAGCCCACAAGCCACTTTAGAAATGGAACAGCTGTGACTGTGGGGGAAGTTTATAGAGTTTGCCTCCAATTTCATGTTGCACAATTTCTCTGTGGTCATTCCAGGACTACTGTGGCATGGCTTGGTCAGTACTAACTCAGAGATTCAAGAATGGCCTTTATTCATCACATGCAGATGAGCATCGACTCAAGTAAGTAATTTCCTTTTCCCCCTTACATGTGGCCTTAAAATGTAGATAAAGTGTAATGAAGGAGAGCAAGCGAGCAATACTAGATTGGATTTTATGTTGAAGGAGAATTTGAATATATCAGATTTTCATTTTCTGAGTGATAGGGGCCGAATAATGAGCCTATTTAGCAAGGCCAAGGGAAACCAGTGGTTACCAGAGTTCACACCAAGTGGTTTGAAATAAAAAGTGATGGCCTTTTTTTAAAAAAAAAACTTTATGGCCGAAACCGGTTTGGCTCAGTGGATAGAGCGTCGGCCTGCGGACTGAAGGGTCCCGGGTTCGATTCCGGTCAGGGGCATGTACCTGGGTTGCAGGCACATCCCCAGTGGGGGATGTGCAGGAGGCAGCTGATCGATGTTTCTCTCTCATCGATGTTTCTAACTCTCTATCTCTCTCCCTTCCTCTCTGTAGAAAATCAATAAAATATATTTTAAAAAAGAAAACTTTATTAAAATACAAAATATGCAGAAAAGTAGACATAACTAACATAAACCCTCATGTAACTATCACCCAGTTTCAACAAATGTCAGTTTGGTTCAGTGGTCCTCTCATTTTGTAAATATTTTAGTTTAAAATTTTAAACACATGAACAAAAATAGTACAATGAAATTCTGTGTACCTCTCTATCACCCAGCTTCTCTACTGGCCAATCTTGTCTCATCTATTTTCCCACCCACAACTCCCTTCTTGTCATAATTGGGTTATTTTGAAGCAAATCCCAAACTTCATAATTACATAGGTAGATATTACAGCATGTTGTCTGAAAATAAGAACTCTTAAAAAAAAAAGAAAGAAAAGAAAAACATAGCCATAATATTATTACTGCAGAAAGGTGTTCTTCACATTTATGGTAAATGTTAAGTTAAAGTAGACTCAAATTTGGCTCCACCTAGCGGTGAGGAAGGTGAAGCTGGGAGAGAGAGAGTTTTGACATCCAGTGTGAGTATGCAAAGGAAAGTATTAGAATTGTTTTACTTCTAATGTAAAATTTTATTGATGAGTTATTTTTGTCACACAGATATCAGTGTTTTAAATCGGCTTGGATGTATCAAGTCCTTCATGAAGGATTCCACTTTCCCTATGACTACCCAAACCTACGGACAGCCCAGCTGGTATATGACCGGGAGGTTCAGTGGACGCTGGGAGCCATTCTGTATAAAACACGATTCCTACCACTCAGGTAAGGTGGACTAACAAAGCTGGCATCTTGAGCTCAGAATAGGTTAGTTAGTGCCTCAGAATAGGTTTCTTAAGCGACACCTCCCACAAACAAACAAGCAAGCAAGCAAACTTGCTTTATTCCTACCAGGTGGACTGCTCTTACTATGTTGAAACAGAAAGAAGGTTGAGCATTACGGGTCTGGAGTCCGTTCCTCAGCTTTTCACTTTCAGAAATTCAGTTTTATTTGTTGATCCACCACAAATCAATCTTTAGGGTTGAGCTCTCACTAACCACTTCCAAGATACTGAGAAACTAAAACGGCATTCTTAAATTACCCTGGAAAACATATCTGACTGGAAAACTGGGGTAGGCTGTCTGTCCAGAGCCATCTCTCCTAATGACCAATGCCAGGCTAGAGATGGTGCCACTGCCTTGAAGGCTTTCGGTGGGCCCGAATTCCAGCAGAAGGTGCGAGATGCTCCGAGGGGGGAAATTTTCATCACACAATCATGGTCTGATGTCTTGCTGTTGTGAACCAGAAGGTATTTGGGATAATCTTTAGGTACTCTCTCACTGGATTATTTCAAAACTAAAATGAATTCTTATTTTTTGATGCCTGTTTTACTAAATTCAGTACTGTCAAAAGCCTTGCAGGTGATAGAAGTCAGAGAAGTGGGGAGCTAGAGAGAGTATGCCCTCCCCGAAGGGCTGGCCCCTGTCATGTAGAAGTGATGGCCCAGCATTTGCCACTTCTCATTTGTCAAGAGAAGCCAGAAGTCCAGATTTTGTATTCAGTCTTTCAGTTTTGAGAGTCACATTTAAAAACAGTAACACTGCAGTTCAAACAAAACAAAAACCGATCTTTTATCTGGACCACCAGAGAAGGGCTTCTGTTCCAGACAGGCAGGCAGACCACTGCACTTAGCTTTCCGTGTGTCTTAATGTTTGTCCAGATTACAATAGACTTGATCAGACGACAGCTTTCTTTAGCCATAACCTAAATTTTCAGAACGCATAGTAACTTTTAAAAAAGATTTAGACATATTCTGATTTCATATACAGTAGGTCCTCGGGTTACGTCAGAGATCCGTTCCTACGGCATGGCATGACGTAACGCGATTTTCGCAGTAAGTCGGAACCCACCTACATAAGCACCTACGTCACTCACATGGAGCACATACACAGCAGTAATGAAGTGAAACAGTAAAAAAAAAATTTGAACTCCTGACCTTTACTTGTGGTAAATAAATAATAAAAAACATAAAGCACATATGTACTTATGTCCAAAAGATGGAACTTTTTTTTTTATAAATAAATGGGAGATGGCAACATAACCATGAAACGAGTATGTCGAGTCCAATGTAACCCAAGGAATGCCTGTATATATATGTGTGTGTGTGTGTAATTTTTTTTATTTCAGAGAGGAAGGGAGAGGGGGAGAAAGAGAGAGAGAGAAACATAAATGATGAGAGAGAATCATTGATTGGTTGCCTCCATGCCCCACACTGGGGATTGAGCCACAACCCAGGCATGTGCCTTTGACCAGAATTGAACCCGGGACACTTCGGTCCACAGGCCGACACTCTACTCACTGAGCCAAACTGGCTAGGGCTGATTTCTTTTTTTTTTTTTAATATATATTTTATTGATTTCTTACAGAGAAGGAGAGAGACAGAGAGTTAGAAACATTGATGAGAGAGAAACATCGATCAGCTGCCTCGCACACACCCCCCAGGGATGTGCCCGCAACCCAGGCACATGCCCTTGACCGGAATCGAACCTGGGACCCTTCAGTCCGCAGGCTGACACTCTATCCACTGAGCCAAACCGGTTTCGGCTAGGGCTGATTTCTTGATTGGATTCAGGGACCACTCCCTTCTTGTTAGTACTACATTTACAAACCGTTAGGTCACAGTGTTAAGGGGCCGCGGTTAAGACTAATGTTATAAATGACCAGTCTTGCCCTACTGTTCACTTTTTTGCGTTCTGATTTTGTCCCCAGATTCTGGAAGATTTAGGCCTGTGTGGCGTCCTCTTTAGGCTTGGAAAGGAAGGTATAGAAAGAATCACACAGCAGCCCTGGGGTTGGGGGCATGCTTCAGCTTTGCTTGCTCAATGGAGCTGATATCATAGAATGTTTGCGTGGATGGAATAAATGGGCTAACATCACTGGGCCTTTTAAATCAGCATAAAGGTTTCTCTCTGAAACTAACATTTCTTTTCACCTTCAAACTGTTCCCTAGGGATCTACGGCAGGAAGGTGTCCGACAGGCCCATAGTAGCTGGTTCCGTCTCTCCTTTGTCTACAACCACTATCTCTTCTTCGCCTGTATCCTGGTGGTGCTATTGGCCATCATCCTGTACCTTCTGCGGCTACGCCGAATTCACCACCGACAGACTCGAGCCTCAGCTCCACTGAACTTGCTGTGGATTGAAGAGGTGGTGCCCATGATTGGGGTACAGGTGGGGCCTTGAGGCTGAGCAAGGACTGTGGAAGCTCAAGTACTCCAGAGTTGCTGCTCATTGAATTCCACCACTTTCTTGTAATGGCTTCGGATGCTGCTTTGCCTGACCTGGTGGATATTTTGGCATTGGAATTTCCACTTTAATTCCTCTCAATCTCCAGGTCCTCTTATCTGAGAGAACCTGTAACTTACTCTGTGAAGAACTAAGTAATGAGAGATTGGTGCTAACAAAGGTGACAGCCTTAGTCCAACTGAAGCACGCTTCTCCTTTATCTGAGAGATCTGGTGTGTTCCAGGGCTCTAGACTTTTCTCCCCTTGCTAAAGCATGAAGTTTGGCATTGGGCCCCTGGAAGCTGAGGTGAAACCAGGCTTGGAGCGTCTGATACAAAGCCGAAGACATTCTAGCAAGTGCAGCAGCCCCTTCTTTCTCTGTAACAGAGAGATCATTTATGTGGAGATCCACAACCCTTAATAGGGGTCCAAGATAATTTGCAGTTCAGTGGAACAGATATGAATTTCCAGGCAACCAAAATAACACAACTTCTTTGTTTCTTTGACAAAGAATCCATTGAGTGTGGACCAAGGTCTCTGACAGTGTTGCTGATGTTAGTATGTGATTTTAAAAGGTTAGCACCCCTTCTAAATGAATGGATCATCAAAGATTTTGACTAAGTCTTATCTGATATCTTGTATGACCAGGACAGAAAAATTTTCCATGTCTATGTGCCTCAGAGGCTGTTTGGGCATTAATTTTTCTTTTTGAGTCTTAAATATGCTTGTAGGATGGAGAAACTGTGATGGGTATTGGAGACCTGGGTTTGGTTTCAGGTCACTGTCCTATAGGCCTATTTAAAAAAAAAAATTTTTTTTTTTTACTGATTTTATTGGGCTGACATTGGTTAATAAAATTATTTAGGTTTCAGGTGTACAATTCTGTAATACATCAGCTGTATATTATATAGTTTGTTCACCACCCCAAGTCTCCAGGCCTATTTTTATGAGCCCGTATACAGGAAGATTCAAGAGTTCCTTTATTTCACTGCTAAGATCAATAAAAGCAATAGTTTGGGAAGGGATATATTTGGGTTGTTTTTATAGAAGGAAAGAACAATATCAGGATAGTGGGCAAAGGCAATAAAATCCAAGCTCTTATTTATTCATATTTTTCTGAGAAATCAAAATTTTCTCAATTTGACTCTGGGAATGTCTGAAAAGAAGCAAATTCTAAACTTTGGAATAAATAGATAAATCTGTTATTAAGCCACATGGAAACTTTCAGAACCTTTGTTAAAAGATTACTCAGTCACAAACAGCATTTCCATTAATGAGGAGAGAGGAAAAGCCATAATTATTGCATTTTCATCCGTGATCCTCCAGGAGCTTTGCTCCTCCTGGCCTTTACGTTGCAGGAGGATTCATTCATGAACTTCCACCTTCTCTCATGGTGCGTTCTTTATACTTTATCCTTTCCTATATGTAGCCTTGAATGTCCTGCCCAAGAAATATACTCCCAGAGTTGAAGTAGCTTTCTTTTCTTTTTCTTTTTTTTTTTTTTTGTCACCTTGATTTCTAAAACTAGATAACTAGGGGAAATGGACCTTGACTTTCAAGGGGAAAAAAGTGAAAAAGATTTTTATTTTTTTCTCCCTTTAATCCTCACCCAAGGATATACTTTTATTGATTCTTAGAACAGGAGAGACAGAGAGAAACATCAATGTGAGAGACAATGATCAGCTGCCTTCTGCATGGGCAATTCTAGCTATTTAGGTATGTGCTCTGACTGGAAATCAAACTTGCACCTCACCCCCACCCCCAGTGCACAGACAATACTCCAAGCAACTGAGCCACCTGGCCAGGGCAGAAGTGAAATTCTTAAAATGTAAATTTCATACTGGAAGCAGAAGGGAATTAAATGCTTCATAAAACAGAAAAATCAAGGTAAAAAGATGACAAGTCTTGAACGGTTTTCAAATTAGATAATAATGGATCTGGCCAAGTATCTTATAGTTTCCTTTGGAAATACATTTTTAGGACTTACATCACAGTAATTTCCATTAATTTCTAAGACTTATAAATTACCTTGATTTTCTTTGACTTATCTGTCACTGTGAGCCCTCGCCTTATGAATGCTTATAAATAATGTCAAAATGTTTTTCTTAGCCCTTGCCTACTCAGGTAACTCTTTTCCTCTCACCTTGGTTTCCAAATACTATTTGCATTTTTCTTGTAGATCTAGTCAGTGATCTAGTCAAAAGCTACCTAATAGGCTAACGGTGATCCCTTTCGTGTCTCAAAATGAAGTTGAAGCAGGGAGGAGGTGGTGATTAGTCCAGATTGAAAGATTTTATGAAGTTATTCTTCCTGGTTATAATAATAATAGCTACCATTTGTTAAGCCCTTAATGTGTACCATTCTGTTCAGATTTTTATATATATATTATTCAATCATATGGCATTCTTTCAGATTGATATTACCGTGTTTTTTTTACAGTTCAGAAACTCAGGATACTTATGTTTATAATTTTTTGACTGTAAATGTATTTCATATTCTTAATTTATTTTAGTCTTTAATTAGTGTGCTATCTCCTGTATATTATTTTAATATTATAATCTCGGCTTGTCTTTATTGCCGTGAGTAAAACGTGTCAGAGTTCCATAGTATAAAATGAAGGACACATTTTTATCACGCCCTTCAGAAAAACTGAATAGATGCTCTTAGTACTGGTTCTGTACTTCTCCCATTGCTCCCAATTAATGATCTTAAAATACATTTCATTAGCTAGAAACAGGAGCCATTTATTTCTTGCAGAGGGGCAACTATATATATTGCTTTCTTTTCATGAAATATTTTTGCTTATTGAGTCAGACAGTCTGTCTTGCTTTTTAGCTGTTTCTAAAGATTTTTAAAAGGTTTCTTTTTGCATTTTTGCCTTTTCAGTAGTTCTGTGAATATAATTATGTTTTCATAAAAGTCACATTCCAGTAGTTCCTTTGAATCCTACAAACTAGTGTTTCCGATAATAGCAACAATGAGCCTGAACTGTTTTAGTACTTTTATCATCACTGGGAGAGGTCACAAATGTCAGAACCAGAGTCAGTGCTTAAAGGGGTGATGTTTTATGGCACAACCCATCCCTCTTCTCTGAATTCTTATCAATACAGCATAAGGAAAATATGAGTAACATCCATTTATATGGCATTATATTCACTTAAGTTGCAGTTAATTCTAAAGGAAATTATACCATCTTTCTCTTTGTATCTTAGTTCCTTGAATTGATTTTCCTTGGTCAAGGAAATTTTAATCAGTTTCCACTATTTTTATTTATTCTTCTGATGTCATCCAAAATATTTTGACTGTCCCCTCCTCAGTCTAAGAGCTTCCTAAATAGAAGCTCCCCCCCCCCCCCCCCGCGCCCAGCCCTATTCTTATAGTTTTGTGTTTTGCTTTTTGTCAGGAGTGGGTGGTATGATTTTGGGGAAAGAACATCAGACTTCATGAACAGCAGACTTGGATTCTAGCCCTGGCTTTGTCATTAACTAGCTCTGTTACTCCAGGCAAGTCACTTGCCCTTTCTGGTTCATTTCTCATCTGTAAAACAGGATGGCTAGACAAGATGATCTGAGGTTAGTTCCAAAGGGAGAACCATAAGACATTAAATGCAGGTGAGAAGGTAGAAAAGTAGTATGGTTTCAGGAAGAGGATTTTGGTCTTTTGTTTTGCAGACTAAAAGAGCCAGTGGCCATCTACTTTATCCATTCCCCCTGACATTCCCTGGTGCGAATGGAGTATCCAACAGCTATCATCATACATCCATTTCAGGGCATGAGATTTTAAAGGGATTTTAGAGGTCTTCTGCTCAACCCCTTGATTTTATAGATGATGAAATTGAATCCCAGAGCAGTAGTAATAGGTGCTATTACTACTATAGCAGTAGTGACAGCTGCCATGAGATGCTCAGAATCTTCCTGCAAGATTGTGTATTTCAATAGAGTCTATATAATAACAGCTGACTGCAACTATTACTATAAACATGCCCCATCTTTGTAACTGCTTCTGATCTTCACTTGTGATCACTTTGCTCATATTTAGGAATAAAATATGAAATACTTTGCTAGGGACAGTATCAGGTTTTCACTACATCTACTCTAGCTTCTGTATTTAATACTTTAAAATTTTAGATATTTTTTAAACAATTTGCTTAATTTTGTACAATTTTCTTTTTTTTTCTTATTCCTCATCTGAGGAGATTTTCCATTGATTTTTAGAGAGAGAGGGAGGGGGAGAGAGAGAAACATCGATGTGAGACATCAATTGGTTGCCTCCTACACAAGTCCCAACCAGGGCCAGGGATCAAGACTGCAACCGAGGTACAAGTCCTTGACTGGAATGGAACCCACGGGCAGACACCCTATCCACTGAGCCAAACCAGTTAGGGCTTGTGCACTTTTCTTAAGCATAGCATCCAAGCAAGTCATGTGACGGTTACAATCTAAATTATTTAAGGTATAAATGCCTATTAGATCTACCTCACTAAGGAACTTGGTTGTATTTCTTGGGCAGTTTCCAGATCACTTACAGAAACAGAGTGCTGTTTCTCTTTGCTATCTTTAAACTTCTTTTCAATAAGGTAGAGGTAGCAGTGGATGTTTCATATTCTCCCAACGTAGTTTCTGTGTCAGAGTCCTGCCACTAGGGCCATATGTTCGCCAAACCTGTGAGGATTTTGTTGGTGTTATAAAAAGTATTTGGTAAAAAATAAGGCCTTTTTAAAATATCCTAATAGACTTCCCTTGTATTATTACTCAAGTTTTCCTTTGTTCTAATATTTATTATTTCTCAGTACTTTTATTGGAAGGACAGAGGAGAAATGTATCTGTTGACCATTTTGTATCTCTGGAGTCTGAGCAACAGAAATCCTTTTATTTGTAAAAATGAATTATTACTCATACTATAAGGGCTTTCTACTTTTAAAATGTATTCAATCATTGCTTGCCATTTTTTTTATTAAGGTAGTACATGTGTGTTCTTTTCCCCCATTGCCCCCCCCCCCCCCCCGTTCATGCCCTCACCCCTCTGGTGTCTGTGTCCATTGGTTACGCTTACATGTATGCATACAAGTCCTTTGGTTGATCTCTTCCCCCTTATCCGCACCCTCCCCTACCTTCCCTCTGAGGTTTGAGCAAAGTTGAAAAAATTTCTGAACCACAGAATGTTTGTAGCCAAGTGTGTGACTGAGGCCAGACTGAAGTCATGTCTGCTCCTGAGCCTCTTCTGTTTTAGTGCAGCTGCTTGGACACCCTAGGTCGCCTGCCACTCCTCCACCACTCCACTCCGCCCTCCTAAGCGGCCTCTCTTGCAGAGCACCTGCCAGGGTTTGGCCTGGGAAGACTCCTGGTGCTGAAGGCTCTGCCTTTTATTAGCTTCATAAGAGTCTTGCTCTGCAAATAGGATCCCAAATACTTTGATTTCTGTCATTATGTTGTGTTTGAAATTTTTATTCTATAGTTCCCCGTTAGTTAACGCCATGAAGTATAAGCCTTATCTCCTTCATTGTTTCTGCCTTGAGCGATGGACTCTGCAGTGTTGAAAGGCATCTTTTTTTTTTTTTATGATCCACAGCAGACGCTCCCTTCTCCCTTTAAAAGACCAAAGGCTGCTGTATTGCATCAATTTTGGGGGTTACTAGATTGTATGTTTTTCTAATGCTTCACATTAAATAATAATTTTGCTGAACAGTTCTTAAAATACTCGCTGATAAATACTGTTAAATCATTGTTGAGCAAACTGTGCAATGCATATTAGAGGGGAGGGCATTCTCCCTTATGCCGGGACATGGATATATGTGTTACCTATGCCAATATATAACCCACCATTCATTCCAGGGCCAGAAGGAAGGATTACTGAAGATAAACTGATTATCCTAATATTCTGATCATCGGTGTTGGTCTTTGCAACCAGCATCACTTTAAAGCAGTAGCTAATTGTTATCCCTGTCATATGGATAGCATTTGTCACTGTTAAGTTAAAGACAGAAATATTCTGGGTTAAGAAAAGCAAGTGTTTTAAAAACTGACAGAATTGTTGAGGGACCTTTGAAAACATTATGATAAATTCATTTAATCTTGTAGGTATGTGATGACTTGTTTTGAAAGAGGTGCCTGGGACATCAATCTTTAATCATTTTCTATTCATTCATGCAATATTTGGTATGTGTCCGATGCTGGGAATAATGCAAACCTAAAAATAATTCAGATAATCTCCATTCACCAGGATTGTGGCATAATAGTTATATAGCTTAATGCAACCAGATCTGTTTTTCCAAACTTATTCATCTTTAATAAAATGAAAATGAAGTAAAGTATCTGAAATTTGAACTTAATTCATTCGTTGCTCCTTTGTTGGAGGGAACTGTAGAAGCGTTAGCATATGGTTCTTCGGATAGGACCATAATGCCCTCTGGTGACTATTATTACCTAAGGACAACCTTATTGTGGGGATCAGGAGAAATGCTATGGGAACCTACCCCAGTGACTCTAGTTCCCTTTTTAAAATAATTCTGTCTAGAAGAGGTGATATCCCATTAATAGGATCAACGTGAAAAATAACAGATTTAAAAAGGAACAGTTACTGTAATCATACCTAATGACATTCTTGATCCAGTGACTCCCAGAAACAGGCAAAGAGTTTTTAAAAACCTGACCGATCTGGAAACCATTTGATATGCCAAGTTCATTCTCTTAGCAAAATCCAAGTTCTTGTGCTCTAATGAGCTCTCAAAAGCAGTTTCAGTCCTACGCAGCTGATCGATCCTTTTAGAATTATTTTGGGATTCTTCGGAGTTCGTTCATGAGCCAAAGAGCAACACTGAGCAAAGCCAAGGAGCCCGACTGGTGAGTAGCAGCCAAAGGAGTTGGAACGTACATTAGCAGAGTGCTAATGCCCAAGCCCACCTGTTCGAGAGAAAACCAGGCAGTAAGGAAAGCAGCAACCACAAATTCAGAGCTGAAACAACAGCATCGACAGCCACATACACAAACCTCTCTCTCTTCTCCCATCAGAGCATTAAAAATATATTTTTAATTTCATAAGTAAGGATAGTTACAATGAAGTAAATTCAAACAAAACAAAAAACCCTAAAATTTCCCTGAATTATCCTTCACCCTATCCCAGTTCCCCTCACCAAAGATAGTCACTGTTACCAGTTTCTACACACTTGTACTTTTATATAAATGTTTTTTAGAAAAACATAGTTTTGTACTTTCAAAAAATACATTGTTCTGTCCCTTGCTTTTTTTCACTTAATATATGTCTTAAGAGCTTACTATTTTAAACTGTTATATAATATCCCACAGTATATATTTACCAACTACTTGGGGTTGGTTTCCAATTTTTCACCATTGCAGCAATTCTATAATGAATTTCCTTATAGATGTAGCTCTGTGCATTAGAATATCTCTAGGGCAGGCACTAATAAGTCAATTTGCTGGGCCATGGGATTATATATTTAACATTTTAAAAGATATTGCCAAACTGCCCTCTGAAAAATACCATATAAACTCGTGCTCTCACTAAGAATGTATGAAGGTATCTATTTTCTTATACCTGTGCCAATACCTGATTATCTTTTTCTCCCCCCGCCCCTCCCCAATCTGACAAGGACAAAATGGGAGGAATTGTTTTAATTTGCTCCTCTGTGATCATGAGTGAGACGAAACAGCTTTTTGTATTTATTGGCCATTCATCATTCCTCTTATGAAAACTGTGTATTGATATCCTTATTTTATCTTCTGGTTATTAATCTTTTAGTCTATTTTAAGTATTGAAAATATTTTCTCTTAGCCTGTTACCTTTCCTTTTTAACCTTGTTTTGGGGATGCCCTCAGGCCAAAAAGAAGTGGGTTATACCTGTGTATATGCCAAAGCCAGCAGAGTCGCTGCTGCCATCTTGGTCCTGCGAGGAAGGGGAATTCTCCGGGACAGGAAGTAGAGCGCTGTAATGGCAGTAACTGAAGTGATTCCCTGCGAGGGGGAAAGAGTCTCATCAAGCGCCAGTGGGAAGCGCCCACCCTCCTGATTTCCGCTCACCTTCCATGTATCTCCTCCAGAACCAGTGAGTAACCACCAGGGACCTCCCTGTCCCAGGCAGGGAGCCCCCTGCAGTTCCACCCCTGGTTTCTGCTCCTCAGTCTCCTTCCCACCCCTCTTCTGGCCACTTAAATGCAGGTGTGCCCCAGGTGCCACCTAATGTTTCTGCACCTATCCCTTTATACACACTCTCTCTTGGTGATCTTATTCACCTTCCACTGTGGTGCCCCCAGGCATGGCGCTCACATTTTAAATCATTCTTTGCACTCTTATCCCTAATTTTACACCTACAGTAATCTTGTATTTTTAAAGCAGGGCTGACCCCAGCCCATGAGGGTTATTATTTTCTTGAGCGGTGAGTAGAGGAGGTGGTGGTGTTGCCATCCGAGTCCTCTGGACTTCTCTGTGTGGATGTATTGTATCCTCTCACACTCAACATACCTCCATCTGTTGACATATCCCATGTCTAGCTCAGCACTCATTCCAATAGCCTTATTTTTGTTGGTCATGTTTTAAGCATGCCCCCAAAGAAACTTTGGAATCTTCCTTTATCTTTCCTCGCCTTCCTTTCTACAGCAATATTCTATTCCTTACAACCTCTCTCAGTTTCATCATTCTTCTTAAACCCACTCCCACCATGAAGCCTTGAACCCCATCACTCTCACTCTCACTCTCACGGGCATTACTGCAGTAGCACTGCTGCTTCTCACTGGTCTCCTTGTTGCTCATCTTCAATGTATCATGCCAGAGTACCAGACCAATCTTAACGTGACCCACAGCAGGCCCTAAGTAAATATTACTTAAATTAAACAAAAAGTACATATGATGCTCTTGGCTCCTTGGGGGGGTCCTGGTTCAGCTCTGACAGCTATGTGATTAGCATCCACTGTCTTCACACTCTCTTCTCTACTCAGCCTTTTATCTGCTAAAATGACTCTCCTATGTGTGTGCAGGATTCAGGGAGGTTATCATTTGCTAGATGGTAAAAAGCAGATTCAAACTTTAAGAAGCTGGCAGTATCCTGAAAGTCAGAAATTGGCTGGGAGGGTGTGTGGGTAATTAGGAGAAAAACAGCACATTAGAAAACTGATACTCAGTTTCCTCTTTAAAAAAAAAAAAAGGAAATCTGGCGCCCACTCTGTCCTCTCACTGTTGTAGTCAGTGCTTCGAACACCCCAAAACCTGTGAGAGGCTCCCTGTGCTTAGTAGCCAGTAACCACCAGCCAGACTTACCAGAATCCGGTGATCAAACTGCACCATAGTAGGGTTCTCAAAAACATTCCTCAGGATGGGAGAGAAGGTGAAAAGGTCTTCTGGGATCCAAGATTCTCCCATCTTGGGGAAGGAGTTGTAAACAAGCCCAGCATCCAGTCCTGCCACAAAAGCCCCTGTATGCCAAGGTCAATGGTATTTATTAAAATGAGAGAAAGAGGGGGCCAAATATTATTCTGACACAGAAAAAGTTTATCTGGAGAGGATTAATGGGGGGAAAAAGGGACACATGTAATACTTTCAATAATAAAGATTAAAAAAGAAAAAGTTCATTATCCCCGAGGTGGATAAAAGGAAGTGCCTTATGTAAGTGTTTACAGTAGGGGTTCTCAAACAGGGAATATACATCACAGTCACCACGAGAGCTTACAAGAAAAACAACTATAGCCTCACTTGCTCCCACCCCAAGATTCTGGCATGCCTCCCTGGAGGAATGAACTAGAAGCTCTAGAGAGACATGCTCCTTTGAAAAAATTCCTTAGTGATTTCCCCCCACTGAGAACTACTGATCTATTCTGAAAGAGTTCTTCCCCCAGATATCTGCATAATTTACTCACCTTATCAAAAGATCTCCCCAATGATCCCATAAAGACGGTACTTCCCCACCCTACCGCTATTCCATAAAGTACTTTATTTCTCTTCACAGCACTGAACACTCTGACATACTGTTTTTGTTTATCTCTTCCCCAAGTGCTCAAAAAAATGTTTATTAAATGAACAAAGAAATGGAAAAAAACCACACGCTTATAAACTAAATCCTGGATATGTTACTGGCTACTAAGCACATAAACAGGGTATTCGTGAGTTATTATTATCAAATTATTATTTTGATTCCATTATTTATGATCAAAGAGGACTTAGGGTTTTTTAGATCATATTCTTGATTCTGTAAATGCCATTTATCAAGTCAAAATTCATTTTCTTCCACCATGAAAAGAGGGAGGGGAGGGTTGGGGAGATCACTGGTTTGATGGTTTTATTTTAAAGCAGTGCTGTCTAATGGAACTTCATGGGATGATGACAATGTGCTGTATCTGCCATCCAGTATAACAGCTGCTAAGCCACATGTGGCTACTGAGCTCTTGAAATGTGGCTAATGTGACTGAGGAACTAACCCTTAAATTCTACTTAATTTTAAACAATTTAAATTTAAATAGTTACATGAGACTAGTGGTTATTGTATTGGATAACACAGTTCAACAATGAGAGAGGAAGAGGTATGATTTAAAGAATGAGAAAGATCTGCGTTGGCCTCTTTGCCCCAATGAACTCCCTACCTTAGACCACCTTGAGGGAAGGTCTTTTGTCTGACCCATCTTGTTATATGTGTAATAATAACAATAATGTTTACATAATAATAACAGCTAATACTTAATGTAGTTTTTGCCACATGCCAGGTACTGTTGTAAGCACTTCACATATTCTACTCATATTATTATCATCCCCATTTCACAGATGAGGTCACTGAGTACGAGAGGGTCTAAAGCTCACCCAAGGTCACTGAGTTCACAGGTGGTAAAGCCAAGATTTGAGCCCTAACCCGTTTGGCTCAGTGGATAGAGTGTTGGCCTGCGGACTGAAGGGTCCCAGGTTCGATTCCAGTCAAGGGCATGTACCTTGGTTGCGGGCACATCCTCAGTAGGGGGTGTGCAGGAGGCAGCTGATCGATGTTTCCCATTTATGTTTCTAGCTCTCTATCCCTCTCCCTTCCTCTCTGTAAAAAGTCAATAAAATATATTAAAAAAAAAAAAAAGCCAGGATTTGAATCTAGGCAGTGTGGATCCAGGC